>NW_022111358.1:32798845-32841754 GCF_000313985.2 Echinops telfairi | reverse complement strand
AAAGAAAAAAACGACGGAGGTTCTGGTAGCCACCCAAACAGATGAGTTTGGAACAAGTTTCCAAGAATGGAATCGCAGATTTGACAAATGTATTAAGTGTGATGGAGAGTACTTTGAAGGTGATAAGGCAAATTTTGTAAGAAAATTTGAATACATAGCTTTGGGGGGGAAATTCCTTTTTTGCGGGGGGTAACCGCCCGTATGTACATAAAAGCTGGACAATGAATAAAGGAAGAATTGAAGCCTTGAATGAACGGTGTTGGTGAAGAATATTGATTTACCAAGAACTGCCAGAAGGACGATCTAGTCTGTCTTAGAAGAAGTACAGGCGATGTGTGGATTGTGATAAGAGTTGTATGAGCCCCTAATAAAACGATTTTTTAAAAAAGGAGATACAATGGGGGAAAAAAAGTACAGTCAAGAGGTTCCTTCGAAGGAAGGTTGCATGGCTTCATCTTACATATTTTGGTCATGTTATCAGGAGGAACTGATTCCAGAGAAGGACCTCCTATTTGGTAAAATAGAGAGCCAGAGAAAAAGAGGAGGTCCCTCCCTAATGAGATGGATTGGCAAAGCGGCTGCAACAGTATGAGGCTGGTGCGGATCGGACAGTGCTTCCTTCTGTTATCCAGCAGAGCATCAGACGGACTTGATGGTCCCTACCAAGGATGGCTCACTTGATGAGAAAATGAGATGCCCTGCTTGGTTTGCTGCACCAACACAGATGCTTCTGGCTTACAGTCGGGAGCCCTCTGCACACAGCGTCTGATGTCCTTGGGCGGCCAGACGATTGCTACAGGTTTTCTCCCAGCCCTTTCTGAAGGACATCACTTTGTTAGCAAGTAAACAAGTTGACAAATGAAGAGATAATTTAGCGTTTTGTAAAACTCTTGCTACTTTGGTTCTACTCATTTAATTTTAGGATTTATCTAAAAACAAATGCGAAGTGATTTTATGTTAACTGCACAATAAAATTTTAAATATGAACAGATTTGGGAAAGCGTTATCCATTGAGTGTAGAAACATTTATTCTGCATTATCTGACTCAAGCATGCTATTTGAATTTAGAAGACATTTGGGTAGCTATAGCCATTCTACACAGTTTTTAAAAGACTACGTCTAAAGGAAATAGAGCTGCTCTCTTTTCTTGCTGTGGAGCCCGTGTGTGTTACTGACTGCCAGCGTCATAACAGAAGCAGGCCTGCTGCTAGGCCTCCAACCTTGCAGTGAGCAGCCGCACCCCCTGGGCCAACCCCCCACCCCCTGGTACATAGGAAACTCAAGAAAGCCAGCAGCATTTAGCAGATGGCTGGTCAAGCTGTGACCTTGGAACAAAACGCTGTGTCACTCAGAAAGCAGATGCGTGCCTTCAATTTTGTTCCTCCCAAGTTCTAATTCACAACTGCCACTCAGTTTGCTCTGGAATTCCCCAAGTGATAATGTTTTCATTTTGTACGCCCAATAGAAATACTTTTCATAAATGATATTGCCGATCATATACATAGTAAAACATTCAAACAAACAAACCAGAATCATTTTCATGGAGTTTATTCCGACTCATAGTGACCTATAGCACACTGGCCCCTGTGGGTTTCCAAGACTAAATGTTTACAGAAATAGCAAGCCTCTTCTTTCTCCTGCGAGCTTCTGGTGGCTTCAAGCTGTTGACCTTGAGGTGAGCAACCCAGCACGTAACCCATGATGCCACCGGGGCTTCTAAAACATGAAAAAGGGGAGGTTAAAGATGAAAGCCACAATATTTTAATAATAATTGTTGTCTTATTAATAATTGCAAAATATAAGGATGCTGCTTTATTCTTTAAAAGCTTGGCCTAACATTTTGTGATGCAACTCTTCAGAGACCGGGTTCTAAATTCAGTCTATTTTGCTGCTTGGTTTTATTGGCGCTCAAAGCCTCCATCAAAATGGCGAAGATTGGGCTGTACTTTGAAATCACACACACACAAACATTTTTTACCCCCCTTGTTCAAACTTATTCACCACACAGGAAATGTTTTGTTGAAATTTCTGCAAAGAAATTCCCTAGTATAGTTCCATCTATTTTCTTGGAGACTAATCAGAATGTATTGCATTCCTTCACTGCTAATTAAGGTGTTCCCAAAAAAATCTCAGAAAATCCTCATTTGGAGGATTTCTCGAAAAGCCAGGACATTCCTGTTCCAGCTTTTAAAGCACACAGATATGAAAGGTTTTGGTTTGTTTTTCAGGTAATATGAATTTTGGCCACAGCAAACTCATTTAACAATGGGAATAGTTTCAAAGCTCTCTCCTTGAAGTACCAGACCCTCTTCTGTAGTACAAGACCATCATCTGTGTCCCAGAACAGCAGCTTTGAACATGTAGTCAGACATTTTTATTTTAGGGGCAGAGTGGGGTGGGTCTTTGTTTTGCTTTCCCCTCTAACCGCTCATGGCTTTCCCTCGTGGTTACCACAGGTAAGTGCTTAGTGTTACACCATTCTCTTTTATTAAAAGAGCCCTGGTAGTGTAGAAGGTTTCTTGTTGGGCTGCTAACCACAATCAGCAGTTCAAAACCACTAACTGCTCCTGGAAGAACAATGAGGCTTTCTACTCCTGTAAAAAGTTATAGTCTCAGAAACCCACAGGGGCAGTTCTAGCCTGTTCTATAGGGCCACTGTGAGTCAGAATTAATTCAATGGCAGGTTTCCTTTCTAGCCACTTAGAATCTCTTATAAAAAGATGCTTTTTCATTGTATACGTTATCACTTAATTGAATCTGTGTCAGTCACAACTGGGGGTTAGGGGAGATGGAAAACCAACTTAGGAAAGTCTCTCTCGTGTGAGACCGCTCGCATCCAGGACCGTGAACTGTTCCCAGGTGTCTGCTTCACTGTCCGCTTGCTTTCTCCGTAAGGGCTCTCCTCTCCTTGCGTGCACACTGCCTCCGTGTGGGAAGCGACTGCGAGAGGCCCTTTTTGCTAGCCCCTGTCTGTACAATCCCATGACAGCATAGGCAGGGATGCGACTGCACGTGTGCGGTGGCCGGCTGTTGTACAAAAGTAACAAAACATAACTCCATTTTATTTCCCCCATTGTGACTTTTTGTAGAGCATGCAAGCTGCAAGATGTCCTACAGATGAATTATCGTTAACCAACTGTGCAGTTGTGAATGAAAAGGATTTCCAGTCTGGCCAGTGAGTATCTGACTCTGTTCCCCTCTAACCTGCAAAGTGTTATTTGAGAAACTTGTCGGGAGTCCCTCTTCCTAAGGATTTCCACTCCCATCAAGCTTTCCGGTCTTGGTGGCCCATAGGGGCTGTTCTACTCTGTCCCGTAGGGTCACTGTGAGTCTCCGTGGCAGTGAGTGGGACAGAGGTAGAATTGGTCATCAGCTGCTGGGTAAGGGACTTAGTCTATAAGGTTTGTATTAACATTGTTTCCAGTCCCAGAAATTCTGTGATGAGGAAGTGAACATGGAACCTTCCACAAAGAAACTGAAATATAATCAGTATGAGAACTTATTCTTCTGTGGAATTCATGTACAGATTTCAGATGTTCACATACTGACGATAGAATGACTTAAAATATAATAGATCAAGAACTCGTGAATTGATCAGGAACTCGTGTGCTAGGAGCAAAATGATCTATGAGGTGGCTTCAAAAAGCTCATGGAAAAATGCCTTTCAAAGGTAATAGACTTGCCCCCCAACTCTTTGAATCCCCCCTGGGGAAAGCTTCATGAATAACATTAGGAAATGATAGCACTAGAAACGATATTTTTCAAGAAGATCGTGCTGCTGCCTAGTAGTTTGGAGCTTCCACTTCACTCGCAGACCTTGCTCGCTTCCCGCCGTCAGAGATCATGTCATGGGTGGTTGCTTCCATGGGCAACTTTCCAGCAGTACAACATTCATGGAAATAATTGACATTTACATGAGAGCCAGTGTGGTTTGAGAAAATTATTTCATTCTGCCATCTTTCTAATTTCACAGATTGTTATTGCTTCAGTCTTGTGTCTGCAAAGAGATGTCGTGACTAATCCTAAAAACGAAGACACATGTTCCTGACACATCTAATTTTATTCTCTCCCTGGTATATTATTGGGGCATGAAATAATTTTCAGAAGAGAAAGTTTGCATGGTCTGTACCCAGTTATCAAGGACCCTGATTGGCCTCAGTTTGGTGTAAATTGGGACTGTGATGAAATTGATAGATTGATGGTGTTTTCTGTTGGGGTTAGCCAGATGTGACTTGTGTGTTCAGCCCAAGGTGCTCTGTGCAGCCTAGAAAACGTTTGCATTGCGCTCAGTTTGGGGAAACCATGTTTGTTGCACTTCTAGGTTTTCCAGGTCTTGTAGGATCCCATGTTTCCACCGGGTGTTTGCCCAGTGGCAGTTGTTGGAAACGAACACCCTGGAAACTGGTGGTCTTTATTTCCTTTGGTGTGCACCACTGACGGTGCTTCTGTCTTTCAGGCACGTGGTCGTGCGGACCTCTCCCAACCACAGGTACACGTTTACCCTGAAGACCCACTCCTCCGTGTTCCCAGGGAGCATTGCCTTCAGCTTACCCCAGGTAATTTCTCTGCTCCTGCCTTCTCTTCTCTTCTTGGGAGTCAGAGGAACGGCCGCTCATTGCAAGCAAATGCCACCCGAAATCTGAACTGGCTCCTATGGAAGAAGCACCTGCTGTTGCATGAGGGTTAGAGAGCTGTCCTGAATGGTCTGTCTCATGATGCTGCCTTGCCTTCTGCTTTGCTGACTTAAAAACATTCTGCAGTAATCTCAGTCAAGGAAAGACACACCACCGCACAGCTATTGAGTCAGTGCTGCTCATAGGGAGGTCCGGTGGGCTTCCAAGCCTATAGCTGTTGACAGGAGTAACAGGCCAGTCTGTTTCTTAAGGAGCTGCCTCGGGGGCTTTCAGACTGCCAGCCATTCGGATCACAGCCCAATTCGTAACCACTGCACCACCAGGGCTCCTGTCAATTAGCTGTCAGGTAAAACATCAAGTTAGTGCTAATGTGAACTCTGAAGGAGACAGAATATACAAAAATTACATATGATTTGTAAAATTGGTATATAATAATATTGGTTGTAAAATGTAATGATACCAAACTAATGAATATGATGAGAGTCATGTTTATCTCAAATTATCACTCAATACACAGGTTTCCTAATGGCCAGAAGGGTGGTGGCTGTTACAACGCTGGGTGGAGTATCTGGCCGGGAAATTGCTTAGCATCGCCCCAAGCATTACATACGGGCACACCACGAGATTTGTCTGTAGGCCATTCTCCCGAGGCACACCCTCATGCAGAGAGCCTCACAAGCCTAAGCAGCGTGAAGGTGACCCTCCCCTTCTACTGCACTCTCATAAGCCTTCTCTAAGTCTTCACACGCCAGTGCCTCTTTGTTGGACCGCTTCTCTGTGGTCTATAAATTACAGGTTTGGCACGCTCCTATCCGTTTTCACAGAGCTCTGCTTAGGACTCTGGGGCCAGGAGTAGCTTGAGGTGGGGCTATTTCTCCTTGTCTCGCTCCCTTTTTAAAAACTTCATCCACATTTACCGTATTTCAGCACTTTTGCATTTGTTAGCTCATTGAATTCTTACACCCACCCTATAAGGTAGGTGTTGCTATTATAATGTAGTTCCTGGGTGCTGCAAACCATTCATGTGCTTGGTTTCCGACCCAAAGGTTGGAGTTTTAAGTTCACTCAGAGGTACCTCAGAGGAAAGGCGTTGGCAGTGTGCTTCCAAAAAATCAGCCCGTGAACACTCTGGGACGCACAGTTCTACTCTGCCCACCTTTCCTTTATGTGGCTCCAAAATGGTGGCTTCTCGGCTATAGTATTCCTTTCACTCGACAGCACTGGTTTATCATCACCTTCCAGGGAGGCTGCCTTACAGATCCAAGCACAGAACTGAAATGTGACTTCCTTGTGACTCAGAGTCTGGGCTTTACACAGCATGCTGCCAAAGTCTAGGCTGGCAGAAAGTAGGACGACATGCTACGGAAGTCCATCTGGGGAGGAGAAGGACAGAGAGAAGCAAGGGGTGTATTGCAACTTCTAGACTACATACCAAAACCCACAGTGTTCAGATGGGTAGGCAAGATTCTGATTTTCAGCCCCCAAATTATTTCTCACTGTTCTTTGGAGTGTTCCCAATAATTGGTCATTTTGAATTTCTATTAAGCCAGTTCCAAATTCCTTCCTAGACACACTCTGGCTTGGCTCTGTGCATTCTGATCATTTTAACTAGTGAAGACTTGGGGAGGCTAAATTCTTGTTGTCACTGCCTGAAAATCCTTTGGCTGCTAAACAGACAGTTGTGAATATGGAACAATTTGATTCCCTGCTTGGGTTCCATGGAGATTATCATCTGATAGCATTTTATTGCGTTTCCAGTGAAGGTTTCCACAGCAGTCTAGGTTCCCGTCAGCAACTGCTGCACAGTGTTCAGTGACAGTGGTTCCAGAATGGGTGGACGTTCTCATGTTTTCCTTCTGGTTGTTCCACCACCGTGAATCTAGTTTCCCTACCTCCTTCCATCCTCATCTTTGTTTTAAGGTTATTGTTGACTGTTTGATCTCATGTAGGTGGTTTTTTGAAGGAGCATAGTACCAACATGTGAGATTCATTATTTTGTGACTCTACATGTACTTACAGTAGTTTAGCTACACGGTGACCTCAGGGGTTTGGGTTCAAGCTTTAAAGAGTTATCTTCTGGCAATTGCCTTAGAAAGTTCTGTAGTCTCAACTAGTTCAGTAAGTCTAGGGTTTTATTTTGTTTTGCTTTTAGGAATTTGTGGTTGTTTCACATTTTTCTCTCATTTTATCAGGGTTCAACCACTGTGGCCCTGCTTAGAATGACTGGTAATTGGCCTTGGGTAGATGATGCCGTTGTTCTTGTAGACTTTGTCTCGTGCAGTAGTTCTCAACCTTCCCAATGCTGTGACTCTTTAATAGTTCCTCATGTTGTGATGACCCCCAACCATAAAATTATTTTCTGTTGCTACTTCATAACTGTAATTTTGCTACTGTTAAGACCTTCAGGAGCATGATACTGTGCAAAGGTGTACCCTGCTCTGCGGTGTTGGCTTTACTGCAAAGAGATATGCCTTGTGTATTTAGAGGACAGATGTTCAAATCCACACTGTAGCATGCCATATTTTGGTCTTGGACTATGTTCTTGAAGGTCATGGAAATTTCTTTTTGTCATTTCTCTACTTTTGATTGACTTGGTTTTAAGTGTCTTTTCCCCCTCTCTTTAAAATTTTATAGCGGAAATGGGCCGGACTTTCTATTGGACAAGAAATAGATGGTAAGTATGCATTTTAGCTACCTGATTTGCTTTATAGTTTTCATGCAGCCACTGAGCTCTAGACCAGTTCTCTATCACTGTCAGGCTAAGCGTTCCTGCTAGTCAGATGACTGGTTAGGCTCATGAGAATGGAAAGGACATGGCTAGGGGCCCCACCTCTTTCTCTGCCTTCCTCTCTGCCTGGAAGTGACAATATCATCTAATATTCATAGCTCCCAGAATATATACAAGGAAAACATGTGCAACACCATTATTTACTATTTACCATAGGAGCTCTCGGTAAAAGTGCTAAGATAAAAAAAGGTGAATGAATTGTTGCGAGACCAGGAAAATAGCCAGAGAAGCCTTCCTGTGCATTGGAGTTCTGAAGAAGGTCAGGAAGTAGGTAGAAAGCACCAGGGTGACAGGCTTTTAGAATGAAAAATTGTGTGAATAAAGTGTATAGGGGCTGGGACAAGCACGTCATCGAGGTGCTCAGGCAGTCTCTTTCTGGTGGAAAGGGGAAATCTAAGTGGGCTGTAGCCAGTGAGAGTAGAGTATGAGCAGAGGGTCTAGAGTACATACCAGATCTCTGGGGAGCTACACAAAGGACACTTTTTGCGGATTTCTGAATGATTCCACCAAAACCTGACCTTTGGAGAGGGATTCACGTTTTGCTGTGGAGCGTAGTAAAGAATGGAGAGAAGTCGTGAGCTCAGAGGACAGTCTGGAGGTCAGTTGATTTGTCGGCAGATAGTGCAGTTTCCCGTGAACTCTTGGAAGGTCCCTAGTGTATTTTTCCCCCTGAATCATTTGAGACTAAGTTGCAGAAATCATGCTTCTTTACCTGTATATGTATACTTTGCGAGCACAAGGGAGCTTCAAAAAGTTCTTGGGAAAATGGAAAGATAAGGAATTTCCCCACAAACCTTTTGAAGCCCCCTCATATTTCCTAAGCTCAGAGATGTGCTCTCACAGTATAGTTCTCAAATTCAGGAGATTAAACACTGGTACTTCTTTCTAACCTATAGTTCGTACTCCAGACTTGCTAATTGTTCTAATTATCTCCTTTATAACATTTATTTTCATGTTTTATGGATACAGGTGTTTAAGGCACAGAATCTTTCTTTCATCATGCTGGTAAAGCACATCCATTTCTTGGCTTTCAGAAATTCTCTGCTTTCTGTTTATAACCCCTTCCACTCAGAATCTCTCCCTAGGGGAGTCCATATCATGACGTTGGGTTTATAACAGTCACCTTTAAGTAGTTCTAGTTCCCAGCTATATCTTTGGAAACACTGATATAAATGGTTCATAACACCTTCTCACTTGAAGCATCTTGAGAAGCTGAGAAAGTAGAAGAGTTTAACACTGAAGTGAAGTAGGTCAGTGTCGATCAGCGTTCCCAAAAGTGTTTCCCTGGGACCTGCTGGAATGATCCAGAAGGAGCTGAAAAAGTAGATACTTACACTTTATCTGGGATTGTGGGCTGTTGTTCAAATGTTTTTAATGGCCAGGGGGACTCAGTAATTTTTTTTTTTTTTGAAAAGGGGATATTAGGCCAAGTAAGTTAGGAAGCCTTACAGGTAGACCAGTGTGATCCAGATCCCCTCATTTTGTAGATGTGGAAATTCAGGGGGCCTAGGACTCTCTATCTGTAGGGTTTGACCATGATAAAAATGAACATTGGTAGAAAGAAAATAATAAAAATGGATTTATATGTAGTCTAAGTCTCTAGTTTCCTTAAATTTCTTTTTCTAAATATAGGGCAAAGTATGCTTGAATTTGACTTTTTTTTTTTTTTTTTAATTTATTTTTTTTTAACATTTTATTAGGGGCTCATACAACTGTTATCACAATCCATACACACATCAATTGTGTAAAGCGCATTTGTACATCGTTTCTCAAAACATTTTCTCTCCATTTAAACCCCCGACATTAGGTCCTTATTTTTCCCCTCCCTCCCCGCTCCCACCTCCCGCATGAGCCCTTGATAGTTTATAAATGGGTATTTTGTCATATCTTGCCCAGTCCGACGTCTCCCTTCATCCACTTTTCGGTTGTCTGTCCCTCAGGGAGGAGGTGACACACAGTTCCATGTAATCGGTTCCCTCTTTCCTACCCATTCTCCCTTTACCTTCCCTGTTTTGCCACTCACACCACTGGTCCTATAGGGCTCATCCGTCCTGGATTCCCTGTATTTTCAGTTCCTATCTGTACCAGTGTACCTCCTCTGGTCCAGCCAGTCTTGCAAGATAGAATTCGAGTCATGGTAGTGGGAGCGGGGAGGAAACCTTTAGGAACTAGAGGAAGATTGTATTTCTTATCATTGTTACATCGCACCCTGACTGGCTCATCTCCTCCCCGAGACCCCTCTGCAAGGGGAGAATTTGACTTTTAATGTACATATTTTCTGTCATAAAAAGTTTATAGAAACTTAAGGTTATAAATCTTAATTAGCTTTAAAATGTGTTTTGTGGCATAAATTGTCTTTTAAAAAGGTATTCTCCTGCCACCAGAAATACTTATTTAAATTATAGAGTTCTTAAAAGAGAGAAATCAGAGTCTTAATGGACAAAATTGTAAAACCAAGTGATCAGGCAGGATGAATGTAAGGATACATGAGCTTGAGGCAGGGGAGAGTGTTGTGGGCTGGACTGGGTAACCGTAACTGTTGGAAACCAGGTCCATGTAACTTGAGAGAGACGCAGGTAATAATTGGATAAAAAGGTGTGGTCTGCTGTGAAGAGGGGCTCTGATGTCAAGAATTTTTGAGTTCTTTCTGAAAAGTGAGAGTTTGTATTGAAGCCAGGGATTTTAGTCTGAGGAAATCTTATAGAAGAGCCTTCCCTATCTAGCAAAAACACGTTTTAAGTACTGTAAACTATCAGGTAACATATTTGTGACCATTGCATATCTATCAAATGGAATGTCTAAACACAGTTTATTAAAAAAATTGATAAATTACTGCTTACTTTTAAAAATGTCTTTTAAAAAACTAGTCTGTTTAACATTAAATGACTACTAGACATGAAACAAGAAAACGTTTTCAGAAGTTTTTCTTCCTTGGCCTCTAGATCTTCAGGGTAGCTGCCCTCCCTTTGGGGGCTGACCATGGTGCTCCCTTGACACTGTCCATGGTGCTGACCAGTGAAATTGTAGTAGGTTGGTCTTTTCTGTATGGAAACATGGAATTGAAATTAAGAGGAACTTGAAAATGATGATCAGTAATGGAAATATGTTAATAAGCTTGTTTAAATTTCTTGGTATAAGGATAATACCATACATATATGTGTGTGTATGTAGACATTCACACCTTACCACATTACAGTGTTATTTTGGAGTTTGTAATGCCCCAAATTGTATCACACTGTACATGCTCTTCAGCATGCTTTTCCTGCGCTATTATGTGTTCATGGGCCATCCGTCTTTATTAAATATACACCTTTTTACTGTAATTGCCATCCAGTATGTCACATTATGAACTTACCATCTTTTAGTCATCATTCCCCCGCCGGTTAGCAGGTTTTCAGCGTTTGACTGTTATGAATAATGCTACCCTGAGCTCTCCTTACAGAAGTGCTCTGTCGTCTTTTGGGGACAGAAACACCAGCACATACAGTTGCTGGGTCACCCTGGTCATGTTCACATTAACATGTAAACTTCCATCTTCACTATCTGGGGAAACTGCTCAGCCCACTCACCTGTGAACGTTGCTCAGCATACGCCCTGGGCTTTTTAGAAAATGTTAGGAGAACAAAGCCTACTGAAGTGAAGGCAAGAGCTTTGAACTTATTTGAACTTAATCTATGATCTTTAGTGCATTATCCATCTCTTACTTTAGTTTTCTTTGTTATTTTACTTTTGAAAATGTTTATCTTAAAAATATATGTATTCTGTTATAACACAGCCATCCGAAATATAAAAATCTCCATTCAAAGAATTTATAGAAAATCTTTGTAAGTAAATGGCAGGAATATAAGAAAGATATTTGAACAGAAGTTAGAGTTTAGTTGACAGGACCAAGACCAGCCTCCTCAATTTATAGATGTGAAAACTTAAGACACAGAAAACTTAAATTATTTCCTTAGCTGCTGCTTCTAGTTGCTGGTCAAGTCTGTTAAAACACGCAAAAGCAAACTCCAAAGGTCGCAGGAAGAGAACAGCTTTGCAAACCGCTGGAATCTTTGCAGACAGCTCATCCAGTCGAGCAAACGACAGCTACACTGAGTGACTTTTTGGTCTGGCTTCTTGCTCTTTGACCACACTAACTCACAAAAGCACTGGGCTCTTGTCCAAAGCAGACATGAAAAGCGATCTTCTTCTGTATTGTGGGCCTTTGCGAGAATTGTTGACGCCTTCTTAACCAGCGTGGTTGGGGCTGGTAGCTCAGTGAAGAGAAAGAGTTGGTTTTCTTGGGGGCTGTATTGTTGTCCATGCAGAAACATCCCCCGTGATTTCCTCATGGGTTTCTCTGCAATGCACAGGGACCTGAGACCCTTGAGAAGCCACTGGGCATGCAGGGTACTGGACTTTTTCTGAATTTTTTCCTCAACCTTTTACAATGCTTTTGCCCAGACATAATTAACGGTCATTTAAAAAAGAACTCTTCTTCAAGTTTTCCCAAAGTACTTACTTTAGTTTTATAAACATTCATTCTAGAGTGGCAAGATGTTGAACAGTTTTTATACTCAGCTCACCATCTTCAAGTTGATTCTAACGCTTGGTGACCGTACAGGACAGATTAGAGCTGCCCCTTTGTGTTTCCGAGGCTGTAAGTCTTTATGGGAGCAGCAAGCCTCATCTTTCTCTCGAAGAACAGCTGGTGGGTTCAAACTGCTGACCTTGCAGTTAGCAGCCCAACCTGTGCCACCGGGGCTCCCATTTTCCATACTAGTTCATTGTATTGCCTCGCTCCTCCAACTGGCGTACAGAGAGTCGAGAATGAGCTTAGTTGACTTGGGATACGCAGCGACTCCAGGGTGCGCGAGGCCTCCGAGCTGAGGACCCGATGAGGTGCAAACAGCCTGGGACAGAAGAGACGGATGGAAGTTTGACATTCCTACCGGCAAGTCCGCTCACCAGAATTTGGTGACAGGAAGCATCTACTGTGACCCTTGGGGGCCATTGGCAGACTGGGACAGTGGTCTTCAGGGACCACAAGGGACAAGTAAAGTTCGTGTGCCTTCGGCCCTCCTGGAGGCTCTTGTTTTCCAGGCATGAGAGCATAATGGCGTTGTCCTGCTGGGAACGCAAGGACAAGGACCTCCTTGAACTTCCCTGGGTAACTTAGCTTGCCTGACCCTGCCATCGTGGCCCCAGAGCAATACCTGCACACCACAATGAAGTTTTTTTGCTTTAAGGCTTTGTAAATTGGCATTTAAAACTATACTTTCTAAGCTCATTTAACAGCCAGACTCTGTCCACCTCCCCTAGAAGTGCTGTTAGCGGGGAGATCGGTTGTTTCCCTTTACCGGTCCATGAGTACGTTTAGTACCTAACAGACCCTGGCAGATGCTCTGTCGACAAAGGGGAACAAAGACATGGTTATTACCCTGCCCTGCATGTTGTCTGTCTAGAACTTACTGTAGTTCTCTGGGCAAAGTAGGTGCTCAGGGAATATTTTTGTAGTATTACACGGCTTTTGGAAGAAATCCCGAGTGAATGTTGTTCCTCACACCGCTTTTGTCCTGCATCCTGCAACGCCAGGGCCCAAACATCCTCCCGTCTCTCCCCTTAGCTCTCTCTGTGGTAAAGGAAAGCCTTGCCTGAAACAGCACATTCTGCCACTCCACAGGGGTCATCTTGGCTTCTGGGCTCTGAGAAAGGGGGGTGCTTCGCGCTCGGTACTGGGGCGGGCGCCACCCATCGTGTTCTGATGAGTCCGGATGGGGAAGAAAGCTGCTAAGGGAGTGTTTGCCTCCCTGTAAGTCTGCCGCAGTGCCTCTCTAAAGAAGGCCATAGGCCAAGTGCTGTTATGGTTCATTCATGTGGGACTTGCGGTGACGTTAAAGTGCAGCATGTACGTGGTGTCCCTGTGATTGTTTTTCTTTTCTTTTTTTCAATGTATCTCTCTCTCCTTAGTCTCCTTGTATACATTTGACAAGGCCAAACAATGCATCGGCACAATGACCATGGAGATTGATTTCCTGCAGAAAAAAAACATCGACTCCAACCCTTACGACACTGACAAGATGGCGGCAGAGTTCATTCAGCAGTTCAACAACCAGGCTTTCTCTGTGGGACAGCAGGTAGCGGCCCCTTTTCGTTCCTTCCTCTTGCTTTTCAGCACTTCCCCGAAATCCTGGCTGCTTTGTTCACCTGGAGAGGAGCTTTGTAGATGACCAGGTGAATCCAAGAGGGCAGTGAAAATGTAGGGAAGCCCCTTCCTAGCCCGCCAAGAGTGATCATCCTGCTCTCTGTCTCTTTCCCGTCTGCCCTTTCATTCGCCGAAAAACCAAACACATCGCTTTAGGTAAGACAAGACTGGCTCAAGCCTAAAGAGGAATTTTTTTTTTAAGAGGAATTCTAAAATGACTTTTAGATTACAATGTCATATATAATAATGGCAACCTTTCCTCCAGGAATCTGGGGAGACTGCAGACTTCCAGATCTCAAGTTTTTTACTTATTTCTTTTTTTATTTTTAAATCATTTTATTGGGGGCTCGTACAACTCTTATCACAATCCGTACATACATCCATTGTGTCAAGCACATTTGTACATTTGTTGCCCTCATCATTCTCAGAACATTTGCTTTCGGAGAGCAAATGTTCTGAGAATGATGAGGGTAACGAATGTACAAATGTGCTTTATACAATGGATGGATGTACGGATGGTGATAAGAGTTGTATGAGCCCCCCAAAAATGAATTTTTAAAAAATTGCTTTTTACTTGAGCCCTTGGTATCAGCTCCTCATTTTCCCCTACCCCCCTGCCCCCCTACTTATTTCTAGTAAAGCCCCCCTGCACCTCTTTTTTGTTTTTGTTTCCTGGGGTGTCTTCTTCCTTTCACAGATGTGTTTTTTAACCCTTTTTTGGCTTAAGGACCTCTATCAGGATCTTAAAAAATCATGTGTTATTGTTTTCAGATTTTTCTCATGTAAAACACTAATTGGCTGCTAGTCCCCCCTTTGGGATTGAAGTCAATATGATACTGTTGGAAGAAATACTGTCCTTTTAAAACGTGAGTGCCTGAGAATTCCTGGCTGCTCTGTACACACTGAGGGACCAGCCGTTGCTCCTTTGACCTTGTCACGTTTGTCTCCTCATCTGGGACTTCCCTTACTCATTCCTGCCCCTCCTGCCCTCACTCCATCAGTGGCAGAAGTGGTCCCGACGTCCCCTGCAGTCCTGGGTTCCTTTCAGGGAGTCTGTGGTGCCCCAACTATTTCCATAGAAACACCATGACGTTTTCTGTTGTTTTCCAATCCTCTCGAGTGTACGATGGAGTTTGCTGGAAAGGACTGGCCACGCAGCACACTGACTGCTACAGCCAGCCGACCCACCATCCGGCCACCCCCCGGGACACCAGACACAAAGGCTGGGGAGAGACAGCCACAGGGCCACCAATTAAAGATATGCTTTCTATTTACACATAATGGATTTCTTATCATTATTTTTAAGTGCATCTACAAGTACCTTTTTGGTAGTGTTTCCTTATTCCTAGCTTTGTGGAAATTCTCATATATGGTGAGCATCAGTAGTTACATACCCACATAAACACCAGCCCTTTAGGGTCTGGAGAATCAGGAGTCTGAAGGGGCCTGAGACGGAGCTGCTCTGTATCCTTCCGATCGATGGCTGTTGGCTTCCCTAGACTGCTCTCGTTGCCGCTCACCTGGGGAGTGAAGTAAGCCAGTGGTGGAGAGAAGCTGTGGAAGTTACAGAGCTATTGAAGGGAAGCTAGCATCAGTTCCTCCCATTCATTCTCCCGCTCCCGGAAATGGCATCAAGTCTAGATTCTAGAAGAGCAAGAGTCTGAGGATCCGGAGAATCCCACATTCTAGTATCCACCTTTTCCAAGTGGCAGCTGAAGAAAAAGAACACAGTCCACATAATCATTTAATGAGTACCTGAACTGGAATGGACCCAAGATTATCTCTCTAACCTCCTCATTTCACAAGTGAGGAATTTTAGGTCCAGAAAAGGTATGTGACCTACCTATGGCTACATAGGCAGGGCCACTACTGAGACCAAAAGCCGTGAATCTGTTGGTCCATTAGACAAGTATTTGTTAACACCCGGCATGTTCCAAGCATTGTTTTAAGCAGTGTGGCTCAGCAGTGAACACCATGGTGGAACGAGGCCCCCAGACTTGACTTTACATAGGTCACCCCAGAGGGCTCTCAGAGTGACGTTTCACTGATAGCTTGTTGACTGCTTATCCATTCCTTCCAGAAGCTTCAGTCTTTTTTGACTGTTGATTGTGTCCAACTTGCCAATGAAGCTTACTTCATTATTTTTACCCTTTCTAGTTTTAATATATTAATAGGAAGCATTTTTGATCATTTAACAATATAAAATGATTAATTTAAAAAGTAATACAATGAATCAGTAGTTAAAAAACCAGTCACATGCAGATATGTACCATCCATGAAGAGAAGCTCTTCCAGAAGGCAGAGGGGGGAAGTGCCTTTCTGGGAAGCACTGTTCTTCGGCTTCATTGCTGCTTGGCATCCTTAGAAGGAGCCTGGTGGTGCAGTGGTTGGTAGTGTACTCAGCCGCTGAATGAAAGGTGGGCTCTTTGAGCCACCAGCAGCTCCGTGGAAGAAAAGCCTTGGCAATCCACACCTGTAAAGACCCGTGGGGCAGTTATGTGTCACTGTGAGTCAGGATGAACTTCACAGCCTGCCCCACCCCCGGAGGTCACCATGTGTGAGAACGGACCCGACAGCAGTGGGCTTGGGGGCTTGTGCTCACAGTTGTGGTGGGTTAACAGACAGCTCAGCCTGTGAAGCGTCTTGCTCATCAGGACACAATAGATACTGGGAGAATGAAGGGTAGACCCTTCCAAAGCTCCTCCTGCACCTGTACCGAAAAACCACACTCGGTGCCATGGAGTCGATGCCGACTCATAGCACCCCCATAGGACAGGGTAGAACTGCCCCTGTGAGTTTCCAAGACGGTCACTCTTTATGGGCATAGAAAGCCCTGCCTTTCTCACTCAGGGCGGCCAGTGGTTTCCAACTGCTGACCTTGTGGATCACAGCCCAGCTTGTAACCACTACGCCACCAGGGCTCCGCCCTGTACCTGTAGGACAGGCCTTTGGGGACTGGTTGTGGAGAAGGATGGAGTTCTGAGTCACAAACCCTGGCTTGACCCCTGGGACTGTCATTGATGGAGACTCTGGATCACATTGCTTAACCCGTTTTTCCCCGGGGCTCAGCTGCCTCATTAGCACAGCTGCAGAGGGGTCTGCTTCTGGAGCATCTCTGAATATCGAGTGGTAGGATGCACACCCCCTCCCCCCCGTAGATGTTGGCATTTGGCAAACCAAACCCACTGCCCTGGAATCAACTCCGACCCTTAGCCACCCCTCTGTAGGGAGCAGATGAGTCCCATCGTTCTCCCTCGGGGAGGTGGATGGGTTTTAACTGCCGACCCTGCCCTTGGCAGCCCACCTATGCCAACCCACTGTGCCCGCACAACTTGTGGTGCCTGGCAGGCACTCGGGTATCAGTGCCCTTTTCCTCTCGTTACCTGTGGGACAGATGTAGAAGGGATAGCAGGAGAAGGCGCCTTTTCTGCATTTGGAAAACAGTGATGTTGAGACCATCAAGCCATCCTATCATGAAGTGATTTTCCCCCTGTGTCTCTTTTCTGCCCAGCTTGTGTTTAGCTTCAATGAAAAGCTGTTTGGCCTCCAGGTGAAGGATATTGAAGCCATGGATCCTAGCATCCTGCAGGGGGAGCCCGCCACAGGCAAAAGACAGAAGGTGTGGTTTTGCTTTGATCTGGGAATCTGAGCCATCTTTGATAATGTGAATTCTGTAGCTAAGCAGAATTTTCCGGCCCATTCTCTTACACATCAATTTATGTAAAGTTGTTAAAATATATTTATTTGGAGATCTGATGGAAATTTGAAAATCGCACATATATTTGTAATCATAGTTGAATACGGACACTACTTACAGTAACATTGTTAAAAGGTCCTTAGCTAAGCAATAAAAAGGCATTGGCGACAAAATATGTTCGTTGAAATAAACTACGGGGTTGGAGGAGGTAGCTTTGAGAGAACTACCTGTAACTCATGCTAATTGGGAAGGCGTGCTTAGTTAGCACAGATAGACCTGGCTTCCCCTTCCCTTTTAGCCTTGTTTTGAGAAGCTGCAGGTCTGTTCATAGACTAACTAGCTGTTGTCTTTCTATACAGATTGAAGTAGGACTGGTGGTTGGAAACAGCCAGGTTGCATTTGAAAAAGCGGAGAACTCGTCACTCAGTCTGATAGGTAAGATGACGGTTTTCACAACATTCTGCCTGATGTGGGGAGATCTGTGCTGTGTGGGACTCGGTGGTCGGTGGGCACCTTTCACTCGGAGAAGGAGAGGCCACAGCAGCTTGAACGGAGTCCTTATAAAACCATGGGATGTTCACACCTATTAGATATGCTGCTGTTCTAGGGGCCTGGGGAACCTTTTTATTTGCCAAGGGCCATGTTGATATTTGTGACATGATTCATGGGCCGTACTGGTCAAGCATTTAATTTGCTCACCCCTCATGTGCTGGCTGGAACTGCTTCTCTTTGGTGAGGCGTGTGATGTTAGTTGGTATTGATGATTTCTTGGGCCTCAAAGGGCCTGAGAAGGAGCCCTGGTGGCAGCGTGGTTACTCTTTGGGCTGCTAACCTCAAAGTCAGCTGTTCAAAACCACCAGCCAGCTCCTCAGGAGAGAGGTGAGACTTTCGACTTTCAGAGTCGTCATTAGATCAGCCCTGCCCAATGGAAATACAATGTGAGCCTCATATATAATGGCTAACTTCCTAGTAGCCACATTGAAAATAAGGAACAGGACCAGATCAATGTAATTTTATTCCAAGTTGCAAAAAAGAGTCGAGAGTTTCTGTATCCCTCCCCCTAGCCCACCCTGATAGTAGCATCTTATGGAACCTCGGTACAGTTAGCAAAACCAAGCCATGGACATTGTTCCAAGTCAAATTTGTACACATTTTGTTTTAATTCCTCCATTTCAATCCCCTCATGGTTTGAACTATAAACTATCCAAAATCCTCCCAGTGTTTCCATATAAGTGTTGCTCTTTTGATCATACGTATGTGTTGCTTCTAAGAGGGGTGTGAGTTCACTTCCAGATGTGAAGGTTATCTGAGGGTCATAGTCTTGGAGGTCCCACCAGTCTCTATCCAACCAATAAGCCTGATCTCATGTCACATTTTTTGCCCGTTCTATCCAGGATGGGGCCTTGCTCAGAGCAGTTAGTCGTGGTTTCAGGGTTGTGGAGACTGATATGTGCTTGGTCTTTTAGTCCTTTGAACAAATTCTTTCCTTGTGTCTTTGATGGTCTCACTATCCTCTGGACGGGGAGAGACCAGTATTTGCACCTTGGATGGCTGCTCACAGTGTACATTTTTAAAATGTGACTGTTTTCATGCTGTAAAACATGTGCTTTTAAGGAACCTAATCAATGCAACATAATTTTTAATGGCACACTATATATAAGGATCCCTGGTGTTGCTGTAATTTAAACTCGGCCACCAACCTCAAGTTCAGCAGTTTAAACCTCAGGACCAAGAGCAGACTGTCTGCCCCTGGAAAGATTTACAGGCTCAGAAGCCCCGTGGGGTTGCGAGGAGTCCGGCCGACTGGATGGCAGCGTGGCAGGTTACTCTCAGCAGGTTGGTGTGTTGTTGTCTTTGGAAATAGAATTATCCAGTGACTTAGCCAGATATAAATTTGGCCTCGAGGGGGCAGTAGAGTATAAGAAAACTGACAGCTTCATCAAGAAAATCTTGGTTCACCAGATTCCAACTGTACAGTTGCCCAGGGGTTAGCTTTTTCCCTGGTTTAATAAAAGCGATACTGGTTTTTGTTGTTTCTTTACAGCTTTTGTACTGGGGTGCTCGGGTTTTTGTGTTTGACACAATAAACGTAGTTCTCCTGAGCGACTTTAGGAGGCACTCTGACATTGTCGCCTCTTGTGAAAGAATTTATAACCAAGGGTTTTGGCATGACTGAAATCTTGAGATTATTGTAGACTTTTGCGTGCAAATGGAGAAAAACAATTAAGCAGTCAGGCTTATTCAGTAGCTCTTCTCTGGCTGTGGGGCTGTCCACATAGTTGTAAACTTCTCTCCGTAAATACTTGTACTCTGAAATACATTTGCTTCGGGAGCCCTGGAGAACTGCTGGGCTTCATTTGGATTTCTGGCAACTAGTGTTGGTTGTCTTCATCAGCTATGCACATGGTGTTGCTTCTAATTAAGTAACTTAATTAACTTGATTAGGATGAAAGGGTAAAAAGAGCAACTTCCCTGGATTAGCCACAAATTAGTCACAGGATGAGTTAGCTGGACACTTGGAAAATGTTCCGGGTCAGAAGTAGGGACCAGACAGAGTAGGGGCAGAGCAGGACTCTTCCTTAGTGGGATAGCAGCCGGGAGCTTGCTCTTCTCCTCGTGGCCTGGCCGCCAGCTCCTCCGTGTGCCCTGAGGGTGCCCAGGAAGTGGCTCCTCTTGCTGGGGACATGCTCATTTCACAGCTGATGCTTTGTGTTTGCTTTTAGGCAAAGCTAAAACCAAGGAAAATCGTCAGTCCATCATCAATCCTGACTGGAACTTCGAAAAAATGGGAATAGGAGGCCTGGACAAGGAATTCTCCGATATTTTCCGGCGAGCGTTTGCGTCTCGAGTTTTCCCTCCAGAGATTGTGGAGCAGATGGGTGAGTGTGGCCAGGCCGGTGCTCCTGTTGGGGGAAAGTAATGCGATGAAGACAGACTCGCTGTTCAATAACGTTTTGTGATTTTTGTTGTCAGTCTGCCAGAGTATTTTCCTGTTGTAACGCCTCCCTCCCCCCCTTTTAAAAATACATACATTTCCACAAAACTCCTAAAATTATTAGAACATTTGGAATTAAATGTGAACTTTATAGGGAAATCATAAAAATTATATCCATGGTTGTCCCATTTATTTTATCTAGAAGGGTTTCTGTTGGGTACAGAGAGAAACCCTGCCTCTACCAACCGGTATGGGTCAGATTTCTCCTGCCGCAGAACCATCAGCTTTGTTCTAATATTAACTGTTGCCCCTTTTTTTGTGCTGTTGTTTTGCCCAATTGGTGCCCATTCACACCTAGTTCAGTGGGCACCTGACATATTTGTTAATTAGCTAAGTTTGATCCAGAAAGGCCCTTGTAGACTGTACGAGTGTCACACCCAAAGAACTGCCTCGCTCCTTTATCATTTATCTCCGGTGGGAATGCTGTCAGGACTCTCCAGATCATCAGCTGAACTGGAATGTGAGCAACAGGATCATCTAAGAAAGGCATTTGTAACATAGCAGCTTCTGGCAGAAAGCAGTCTCCCCAAACCTGAAGAAGGCATGGGAATACATTACTCCCCTCGGCCCCCTCGGCCTTTGTTTTGAAATTGCTACTGGGAGAGAAAGGTACAGTCATCATGGGGGGGGCGCTGCGGGGTCAGCACTGCTTTCTAGGCACTAAGTACTTGGGGTGGATCAGCCCCTATTGTTGGCAGCTTTTCTGCCTGGTCGCTCACAGTGATAAGTTACAGACGCAGCACACACCTGTTTGCTGGGTAAAGGTCGAGTTTGGAATTGGATGAAGAGAAAATGACAGCGCCCCTCATCACCTGAGTTTCATACACCTTTAAATGGCAATGACAGCCTCTGGGTTTTTTTTAATCTGAAAGATATAAAGGCCAAGTCCTTTTTTTTTTAACCGCAGAGTTTTAATTTGGGAAATAGTAAAAAATACACTACCTGGGCAATGTGCATTCTGAGGCACAGTAGCTCCCCAAGCCTTTCTGATGCCGACATGGAAATGTGCTTGCCGCTATTTGGCTTGTCAGTAGAGATCACAGGATGCTCCCTAATTCGCTGACTTCTTCCTGTGGCTGCTTTTTGTTGGTTCCAGTGGCAGAGGGGTCTGACGATTGCTTTTTTGCACGTTTGTATTCTTCTGCCAACAAGTAGAAAAAGGACTGCCTCGGTCTTTGAGCCTCCTTGTTTAATGATCAACACTCTCCTCTCGCTTTGGCAGCTGGTGACAAACCAGTGACTCACACTCAGGCCTCCCCTGCCACCCGGCACCTTTCAACGTAAAGCAAAGGTGAAATCGCCCCGGGAAAAACTGGGGGGCATTCCCAGACTTCCAAAATAACCTGCTAACACCTAAAGAGCAATGCATAGAACATGCTATCCCAGACTCAGAAAGCTTGCTATTGAGATGTAGGTCCCAGGGCAGGAGCCCAGCCACGCCACTCTTGCTGCGCCCAGAACAGACAGAAACCCAGATTCACTTCCACTCTTTTTCTTAAAAGGGGATGCTATCCTCTGTGGGTCTTTTTCTGGCTCTCGTGTAGGTCTTTTGTTACGATGTAGAGGAGTGGAGTGAAGAACATTCAGGAAGATGAGAGTACCTGTCCTGTGTGTGTGCACTGGGCCTCTGTCTGAGACCAGACCATGTGCAGAGCCCACCAGTGCGGTGCGTGGTGTTTGCAGCCTGTGACATTCAAGATGAAATTCAGACCCCCCAGGGCCCGGACTACCTCCGGCGGCCCATGCTGCTGTTGTCAGGGGAGAATGCAGCTGAACGTCACCCATGGGGTGACCACGGCAGTTTGTTTGAGGGCCATGGGTTGTATTTTGTTTGCCAGTGCTGCAGCCCAGAACCTTGTAGAAAGACTTGCCTTTCTAATAGTTTCACACCCAGCTAGCTAGACTTAGAATTAAGTGCTTCCTTTGGTGGGGGGATGGGGGTGTTGGAAGGACACCCCTCCCCCATCTGTATGATTTGTGTCATTTAGAAGCATGTGCTCTCAATTTGATTTTAAAACAAGTGTGAAGCTCCCGCGGCCTCAGAGCCAGACTGACAGACTTCGTTCACCCGCCTCGCCTCCGGCTGTAGCTCCGCATCTCCTACAGCTCCATTTCCCTGGTGAGACAATGGGGAGTAATTCTTTTGCTCTCCCTGTGTTTTCAATAGAGGCGTCTTGTTCCCTGTGAGTTCTGAGGCAGTCGGTAGAAGGACTGCGGTTATCAAGTTCTCCTGATGAGGCTCAGGGAGAGGCATGAGCCAGCGCACATGGCTCCATTTGAGCAGACTACCACCCAGCCGCACCAGCCCTTTCTGTACATAACCTGTGCCTTTACCTTGCCAGGGGCAGCCCAGTGGGCGGGGGTTTCTGCAGTGCATTCAACAGACAAGTCTGTAAGGTTTGAGCATTTGCCAGACACAGCGCCTGCTGGTTAAATCAATTAAATCAATGGAAAGAGGAAATAGTGATTGAAAAGGAATAACTTACGTAGCTTATGGATTTTTGTTTTGTTTAGGGCTTGAGACCAATTTACTGCCCCTACTATGGAATCTGGAGTCATGGCTTCTTTGTAAAAAGAAATCCTAGCCACTGGGCCTTTTTGCCAACAGAGAAAATTTCCCAATTCACAAAGTGATAAAGATAGAATTTTCTTCTCTTCTGGCATTGTGTTTATGACAGATAAGTATTATACTTTTATGAAATGGAGTTCTTTCTTTTTTCTTGAACAGTCATGTTGCCTCTTCAAAATCAAAAATACCATTTCCTACAGAACGCCGAGGATGAGAGAAGGCCCTGTGACTCAAATAGAGGCGCCCTGTCGGGTGGCAGAGTTAGAGATCAGTGGGGGTGAGCTGCGTGCCCTTGGGTTCCGCTGCTAGCTTCTATCTTGAAGTGCTTTCAGGTGCTTTAGTTCCCTACAGCACCGTCCTGCTTCAGCTACAATATTTCTATAGAGTTAAAATCAAGGAAAACTTTAAAAGGAAACAGAAGTCTCATGACACATTACAGGTTGGTGGGGTGTTTTTGTATGTGGGGAGTGGATGGAATAAAAGTCATGCCTAGAAACAGGATGAGGGATCATTTAAGTTAGGTTTCTGTTGCTCATATTTTCACTAGTTCGTGGTTTAATGTTCTCTGGTCTGTAACATTTGAGGTTGCCTGGGCCTACGTGGGACAGGTCTTCCCTGGAACTACAAGGGGGCTTCCCAAAGTCCATGAGAAAATTCCATTATCTTTTCCTTTCCTTTTCCACAAGCTCCTACAAGTCTCCCCATACGTGAAAACAGTGACATGGGAAACTAGACCTGTGGTATACTGGACACAAATCGGCTCTTCGTTAAAATGTCCACCAACGTCTGCAAGAGCCGTTTCATTAGGAGCGGCCTCCGGTCAGTTTAGGAGTACTGGAAGCTCCATTAAGTCCCAGGGTGCATATGAATGTGGGCACCGGACGCTGGTGGCCGGGGGTAGGGGGATAAGTCCTGCAGCGGATGGCGGTCTCTGAGCAGACCCATGTACCCATGGGACAGCGAGCCTTCTTCCTGCTCAGACACCTGCACGTGTTTTCCTCTGCGAGCGGGTCTGTGCTGAGGGCTCCTTTTATCGACGCTGTTGGCACAGCTAGAGAAACTGCCAAGAAAGGCCTTTGTCAGCATGTGACCTCAACACTAAATGTCAGAGCGAGACCTCCTCCTCAAAGAACAGTGAATCCTTGTTGGATAAAGTGTTGCTTCATGTCATCTGGGGACCAGGTCCACGTCTCCCCAAGGAGAGTGGCTCTGGCAGAAGTCACCCCGTTTCGGGCTAGAAGGACAAGGGTGTTAAGATGCAAAGCCACCAGCCTCACGCGGCCTTCAGGTGGATTCCATCACCTGTCGGGGTCCAGGTGACCTAGTGGTGGGAAGGGGGTGTCCGGGCCACACGTCAGGCTCTCACACCCTCAGTCTTAGAAACTGACCGTTTCTTTTTGATCCCCTTTCCCCTGAGCCCCTCTCTGAATCATTTTCAAGTCTGCGTTTTGAGGGTTTTTTCTGAAATTTTAGAGCAACAATTCTCAACCTGTGGTTCACGACCCCTTTGGGGGTTGAACAACCCTTTCACAGGGGCCGCCCAATTCATCACAGTAGCAAAATGACAGTGATGAAGTAGCAACGAAAATAATGTTGTGGTTGGGGGTCACCACCACACGAGGACCTGTAGGGAAGGGTGGCGGCGTGAGGAAGGTTGAGAACCACTGTTCTAGAGGGAAGCTGCTCTCCCGAGTGAAATGGCGGTTCCTCTCCCAAGTGGAGCTGCTGGGAAGCCAAGGAGCCATCTTCCCGTGCTGAGCACAGAGCAGGGAAAGCAGAGAAAGGACACCGGGGTTTGACATGCCATCCTCAAGAGGGATGGAGCTCTTGCTACGATTACCATAGACTCTTAAAATGCATTTTCACACCCCCACGTGTGCAGAGAGATGGCATTTTACATGGGGGTTAAGACATCTAGCCGAACTCCGGGCGCTGCAAAGGGAACCCTCAGGCTAAAGAGCTTATCTGAAATTTGAAAAAGAAAAAGGGGGAGGGAAAAAAAAAGATGAAGCTTTCTGACATTCATCGTTTTTCCTTGTATTAGTCATAACTTGCTTTTCAGCTATATTTTAGCTTTTGAATGCCAGCATGACATCTGCTCAAGTCTGCCTGTAATTTATTAGGAAAGGAAAAGAAAGCAGTCGCTCACTAGTTAGAGGTGCGGAACTTTCCCCGTCTGACTACCCCCGTTCTCAGAGACGAGGCCGGCTGTGAGGAATGTCATGCTTCTTGCTAATGGCAGCTCGGGGAGTTTATAACGCTTGGGGGGCTTGCTTTGGGTTTTTAATTAGAAAAAAAAATTAGCTTATAACTATGTGATTTCAAGGTTTAGGAACAAAAGCACAGATCTTAAAAGTACTATAGGTACCTTTTTTAATATATTGACTTTTTTAAAATCTTAGAATCGGCGTTTCCATTGGTCCCCCCCCCAAAAAAAAACAAAACATTTTATTAGAAGCTAATACATATAACATTCCATAGTTCAATCACATCAAGCAGTATTGTAGAGTTGCTGCCATAATCGGTTTCAATGGTTTCCATTTTTAAAGTAAATTTATCTTTGAACAGAAATAGCATGGCTCTGTTTATATCTTAAAGTCAAAGCATTAGTAAATGCAGCCAGCATTTTTCATTTATGGGCATACTTTAAAAATCAATTTTGGGGGGAGGTAGAGCTGTCCACAGAGCCACCAAAGGATGAGATTTGTTGGCAATAGAGTTACGTACAGATCAGCAGTCAGGTCCCTACCAAGTTGAAGTCTAAGTATTAAGTAAGCAAATCTGAAAATGTTAGCTATTTCTATTCATGAGCTCTATATAAAACAAATCCCCCAAGAGAGAAGTTTCTAAGGATATGCAGTACACCGAAAAAAGTGTACTGGGAAGTTAGGATGGGGACTATGGGAGACTGTGGTTCTCTGCTATATATCCACATGTATGCCCGGATGTTACCACGAGACTATGTGTCCACGGGAGCGGCTTTAACAACAACCACCTCACAGGCTGTTCTCCCTGGTGGTACAGCAGGAGAGCAGGCGGGTTCCACTTTTCTCTCAAGTTTTCCATGGAGGAGATGAGCGCAAGGGCAAAGGTCACAGACGCAGAGGGGCCCTGACCTTTTCTATTGAAGAAAATTAAAATTGTCTCTTGATATGTGATAAACAGCTTCCTCCTGCTACTTTTTGCCTGAGAGGAATTGGCATTAGTAATTTGCCTTCTTTCTGAACTGTGAAAACACTGGTTTTTATGCCTCTCGCAGCCGAGGAAGTGTGGGAGAAGGGCCGTTGAGGGGAGTGGGTCTCTGACCTTGGAGGAACGATCCTGTGGTTGGTGCTTGCGTCTGGCTTACTCCCATTTGTCGATTTGTCACGATGAAGCTGGTGGTACCCAGTGCTCGATGTGATGCTCCAAGCGCTTTAACAGAGGCTCACTTGTTTGATTCTCATAACAGCCTCAGGAGGCAGACACCGTAGTACCCCATTTTATGTCAAAGGAAACTGAGTCTCAGAAAGTGATGGCCCCGATTCACACAGCTAGGAAGTGATGGGGTCAGATTTGAATCTTGGCAGCCCTCAGGGCTTCTTGTGCTCTCAGGAAGCCCGTCATGTAAGGTTATTACATGGGCACCGCCTCTTTAGCCAGAATTTCCCCACCGCCGCACCATTGGTATTGTGGGCTGGAGAAGTAATTGTTGGGGGGTTGGCCGGCCTGTGCATTGCGGTACAGTCAGCAGCACCTCTAATTTCTGCCCACCTGCCATCACCACAATGACCAAAAGGATCCCTACACATTGTTGCCGTGGCAAACGTTTTGTTATCTATCTGTTTCCCAGGCACACACACAAAACTGATGAGCGCTAGGTTTGCCCCCACTGCCACCCTTTCCCCTGGGCGTTTAGAAATGGCAGTGTTAGTATTCAGGAGCGATTCCATTCTTTAGGCATGTGGTACACGAGGGCCTCGTCGAATGTGTGTCGAGGTGCTTACAAACCACAGCAGTCCGGCCTTTGTATTTAGGTGTCTTTAACCTTCTGGGGCCCCCTCTTGCCCTCCTGCCCTTACTTGGGGGCTGGGGTAAAGCAAATGGCAGGCGCCTCACCAACCTCCTTTTCCAGAGGAGAGGCAGTCTGTACCGTCTGCGTAGCTGTCAGGGCGGTGAGGATATTGACCGAACGCTTCAGGTCCGCTCTTCTGTCGTGTTTAAAGTTGGACGAGAAACATGGTCTCAACTGAGATTCCTTCATTTTCTGATTTCTGGTAGATTTTCTGGAATTTCCTATGATGAAATCAGGGGACTAACTAATCCTGGATTGGAATAAGAAGTGTTAAGTGTTCAACCTGGGAGAATGACCGAGCTCTATAAGACACGCAGGCCTTATAGTCTAGGAGGCTGATAGGTTCAAATTGCCATGCGTGCAAGAGACTTGGAGAGTCGGTAGCAGAACTGGAATGCCTGCTAGTCTGCTTTGCTTTCAGATGCTTTGGACCCCTGTTGGTGCAGGGGCAGAAAGGAAGTGGCTGCTGTGCCGGCAAAGTTTTGCCTTAAGTGAGCGGTCAAACTCGAGACAGGACATAAATGTTCAGATTCAGTCATCACTTAAAAGGGGACTAACAGCAGCTAACATGGGATGTGATTAAGTGCCAGGCGGGCAGTACAGTTCAGTCCTGTGGGTATTTAAAGGGAGGCAGAGCTGGCGGGAGTCCTTCAGTGCTGAGCGGTTGGTTAAGAAGCGAAGGATGGACGCCCACAGCCTGGGAAGAACAGACTAGGAAATCTATAGCCCCCATGACTTGACTACTCTAGCAGAGTTGTTGTGAAGAAGCAGGAATTCAGGTGGAAAAGTTAGGTTGGGGTGGAGTGGAATGGCGGTAAATTATGAATGCTATACTTAGGCGGTGAGAATCTGTTTGGTATCCATTACCCCTGTTCTAAGCATCCGCACAGACATAGGTGCTTCACTCAGGTTTTCCGTGTAGCTTGTGTACATGTAGAATCTAGTGTTCTTACTCTAATATAGCCAGTCAGTGGCGTTATACTTAAAAGTCAGGAGTTCTCAGTCTCAGCACTGTTGACATTTTGGGCTGAATAATTCTTTGCTATGAGGACTGCCCTGTGCATGATGGAGCATTTAGATGCTGCCATGACCTGGGCCAAGAGTTCCTCCTCCCCCACTGTTGGGAGCCCTCAAGTCAGTTCCAACTTGCAGTGACCCTGTACATAACAGAATGGAACACTGCCCATCCTGCACCATCCTCACAATTGTTCTTATGTTTGAGCTCATTGTTGCAGCCACCGTGTCACTCCATCTTTATCGCTGACCTACTTGACCAAGCATGATGTCCTTTTCCAAAGACCGGTCTCTGGACAAGTGTAGGAGGATGTCTCGCCATCCTCACTTCGAAGGAGCATTCTGCTGCACTTCCTCCAAGACAGATTTTCTGAGACAAGTCTGTGCTTTTTCCAAGACAGATCCTCCCTGGTTAGGACAGAATCACCCACCATTGCCATATGCCCTTTTCTCTGTGTGGAATGTAGTCAGTGGCCCAGGCCTGGACCACACAGCTTGTTTACCAGCGAGTGCAGGGATGGTGAGTTTATTTTTGCATATCTTGTATTGACAGTCACAACTAGACACACGTAGGTAGAAATAATCCCAATCCTGGTCAGATTGTGAGGTAAATGCTTTCTGCTATCTCCCACCAAAAGAAACCTGGAGCTGAGCTGAAGGAACGAGTCAAGTTGCTGTGGTCTCTTCCGAGTAAGGGCAACATGTCTGTGAGCGAGAACCGTGTCCATAGGGTTTTCTGGAGCTCTTTTTAGAAGCAGGTGGCCCATTCTAGCTTCCAAGGGCTCTCTAGCCAGACCTGAACCTCTAACCTTCCACCTTACCATTTACACCATCCAAGGACACCAGATGGAAGCAAGAGAGGAAGAACTACTGGCGTTCATTTGCTGGCATCTGAGCATGTCTGAGCAGCCCACTGGGAGCTCCCTTTCCCGAAATGCCTTTTCTGCTGGACTCCTGGCTTTCCACGTTTCAGATCCTCCTTTCCCCTCTCCGGCTCTCCCTCCTCATTCTCTTCTGTAGATGCTGCGCTCTCTTTGTGCCCCTTAAATGTTGAGGTTTCTCAGGGGTCCATGCTGCACCAAGTCTTTACCTCAGTCTGTAATCATTCCTCAGGTTGATCACATCCATACCCACAGCTTCAATGAGCTAATGGACCCTTAGCTCTCTAACAGGAATGTCTTCCTGGCTCTCAGCTGAGAGCTCTGCGCATCCAGTCACAACAGTGTGTTCACAGTAAACCATTCCCTTGTCCCCGCTGCCCTCCCCAAACATGCACACCCACCCCACCCCTGTGTTTTTTATCTTGGGCACCCATATAGGCACCCATATACCCATAGCTTAGGCACCCATATACCCAATACCCAGTTACTACAGCCTAAAATTGGGACCTCTGTGTTTAATTCCTCCCTTTCTGTCACCCCCTCTTCTAGTCAGTCACAGAATAACTGTCGGTTCTGTGATCTAAATGTATCTCAAGCCTGTCCACTTCCCTCGTCTCCTCCCTGCCACTGCCTTCCTCAGGACACCATTGCCTCTAGTCTGAATGGTGCCCTAAGCCTCCAGTCTTGCCCTTCTCTAATCCATTCTCCACACTGTAACTGGAGTGATTTTTATAAAAAGGCAAGTCTGATCCTGCCACTGCACTGGTTAAAACTCTGAGCAGCTCCCTTTAACTCCTTCTGTGGCTGACAAGCCCTGTGTGATCCGGCCTCTGCCAGACTCCCCAGCCTCATCCCTTAGCCCGTCCCCTCCCCCAGACTCTGGGCTGCGGCCAACCTGTACTATTTCCAGTGCCTCTAATTTGTCATGCTACTGTCTCTCACCTCTGTATCCAGGGATATCGTTTGCCTCGCTTTTTATCCCCCTCCCGTTTATCCATCAGGCCTCAACTTTGACCTCACTGTCTCCGAATGCTTTGGTTTTGGCGCTCCACTTCTGGGTCCCAGCAAGTTCCTGCTTTCTCAGGCATTATTGTAGGTTTGCACCCTGGTTGAGTACATTTCTGTAACCCAGCCCCCCTCCATCCCTCTACCAACAAGCACAATACACATTCAGTATCTCTGGTGTGCTTTCTTCTCCTGCATGGGGCCTGGCTCCAAATCCTAGAGGACTTCAAAAAGTTTGTGGAAAAATTATGTCGTTTTTTCAGTTCTGTGTTTCCACAAGCTTTTGAATGTTCTCTCATAGTTTTCAGGAAATGAATCAAGGTCAAGAACGTGACTGATCTCCCTTGTAGAACACTTTGACATTTAACCCACACGCTGCCCTCAAAATGCTTCCAGCCAGTTCTGGAACGGCGCTCTCTCTGCAGGTCGCAGAGCATTACTGTGTAATGCAGAGAACACACTGTGGGCCAGATTAGCCCAAAAGGCAGTCTTTGAAACAGCAGATGCGTTGAAGGAGCCAGGACGTGAGCCAGGTCTTGTGAGAGTCAGAACAGATCGACATTTATGCCTCATTTCTGTCATTTGCCTCCTCTGTGTTTTTGACGGTGTGAATCCCTATCAGGTTTTTGTTTTTTTTTTAAGTTGGGTCACAGCCCACACTGTTCTGTGACATTTTTCTTTATTCACAGTGTATCCTGGATGGTATTCCGAGAGACAGCTAGTGTTTTTTCTTGAAAAAGATGAATAGTACACTAAAATCGCATCCGCACAGGTCCTGGCAGGGTACGTTAGTGTCCAGCGCAGAGGCTCTTGGGCTCACCAGAACAGAGTTGGTTTTGAGCCTCCTTTACCATGTACCCCAGGCCTGGCCCTGGGCTTCCTAATGCTAAGGCCCCAGGCCCGAAACAGTTGAAGCCTCCGTGCCAGTCCCCTCATAGGCATGCGAAAGAAAGCTGGACAGTGAACGAAGACGAGTGGAGATGCATTTGGATTATGGCGCGAAGAGTGTGCACTATCCCACGGACGGCCAGAAGAATGAACACAGCTGTTTGGGAAGAGGTACAGCTGGGCTGCAAGGATGGCGAGACTTCATCTCACGTGCTTTGGACATGTTCTAAGGAGGGACCAATCTCTAGAGAAGGACAATGTGCTTGGTAAAGTAGAAGGTCAAGGACAAAGAGGAAGACCTCCATTGGGATGATTGACACAGTGGCTGCAGTAGTAGGCTCAAACCTAACCATCGTGAGCATGGTGTGGGCCTAGGCGGGATTTTGTGCCTAGGAGGGCTATGGGTCTGAACTGGCTCACAGCACCACCACCACCAACAGCTTTTGAGCAGGTCCCGTAAAGCGCTCCATAGAGGTTGGTTGGGTGGTATTAAATTGCTAAAAGGTACTTTTATGGCTCTGAAAAAGGTAAAAAACATACCAGCCTTTAATCCATTCTCTTCGATCAAATATTAAGACACGTTTTCTTCTTGTCTTAAACTTTTGTTGCTGTTGAAAATAGTTAACGCCTTAGAGGACCCTCTGAGGCCGTCTCGTAATTATTCGTTTTGAACACTGTTTGTTGATAAGGTAGTCATGGGGACACGCGGGGATATTTTTTCTCTATTTGTGAACTCATACTTTGGCTGATTTATATTTCCTTTTTATCGCATTCCATCAGAGAGGAGCTGATAAATCTCTACCACGTCTATAAATCTTGTCAGTTTCTTGCGGGTGCTACACGGACTGGGACAAACAAGCACCCTCTTGGGAGACACAGTAGAGGAAAGGGTGTCAGCGGAAGGGAGGAAGGGAGAGACTTAACCGCAGCGTCGGCACAGAAGCTGCCTGGAGTAGCCACACACTCTAGCCGTCCTTGGCCCGTGACTCCAAGAAGACTCTGCTTGGAGCTCCTTTTTTTTTTTTTCTTCTTTCACTTAGAGTTCCAATTTGTTACTTGCCGCAAGCTAACTTTAATCAGATGTTCATCATTTAAAATGAAGCAAAATCCCTGCAAGAGACATGGGCATCACGTCTTGCTTTTTCAAGAGCTAACCTGGTGCTCGCTCAGGTTTTGCAGAGAAGAGTTGAGAAGAGCAAGTCTCTTCCACATCTCTTTTGACTAGTAGTCAGGAATTTGGCATTGCAGGTTACTGTAGAGCCTATATTGAATGCCCAAGTAATTGTTGGTGACTGCGTTGCTCACCACCACTTCTGGCTTTAATACGGTATCTTTTCTTCGGACAAGTGAGCCTCTGTTATATTCCCAGTTCGAAGGGACTGAAAGCTGGTATATAAAGATGCACAGGTAGATTGGACTTCATGCTGCTCATACATGTAGTTACTCAAGTTTATCCACTATGATAGAAGGGTTGTTTTGTTTTTTTAAGTGCTTTGATTTTTAAATCTACCTGGAATCCTGTCACGAGGGAGAAATCTTAGCAAGACTTAAGAGCCTTTTGATAATGAATGGTTACTATGGGATAAACCTATAATTAGTCGGCTGCTAATCCACACATTAGGTATATTCAGTCAAATCTCCCATATACATGGGAGAATTACCCCAATTGTAGATTATTAGTGCATTCCAGGGACATTTCCATGTTGCTCCACACTCCTCTTTTGACTGACATTTTTCCTGCATCATGCGACGTTTCTTTCTGTAAAACTCTACTGGTATTTCTTGCTTGTCTGTCCGCTACCCTGCTGACGACTTAGCAAGGAAAACTGAAGAAGAATGGATGCATGTGAATTGTGGGCTGCTGGAGAAGCTTGGCAGCGCCGTGGACTGCTAGAACGAACGGCCGTCTTGGAAGGAGTGTAACCGTAGCGCTCCTTAAAGGCCAGGGTAGAGAGACTGACTCACAGACTTTGGACACGTTACCGGGAGAGACCAGTGCCGCGAGAGGGACATCATGCTCGGTAAAGCGGGTCAGCTCCAGAGAGGAAGCCCCTCCCCTCCGTGAGATGGGTTGACACAGTGGCTGCAACAAAGGGCTCAAAGATCACGCAATTGTGAGGCTGGCACAGGACCAGGAGATGTTTCATTCTGCTATATATAGGGTCACCGTGAGCCGGAACTAACTTGCTGGCACATAGCAACTCCAACTTAAGGAGCCCTGCTGGTGCAGTGGTTCAGTGCTAGACTGCTAACCAAAAGATCATGGATTCAAACCCACACGTCCCTCTGGGAGAAAAACGTTCTCCACTTCCTTCAATACTTGCAATGTTGAGAACTCTGAAGACTAAATGAGAAGCCCGGATGGCATAGTGGTTATGCATTGGGCTGCTATCTGCAAGGTGAATAGTTCAAAGCCACCAGCCACTCCTCAGTAGAAAGATGGACTCTCAGAAACTCACAGGGGTCGTTCTACCCTGCCCTACCGGGTCACTCTGAGTCTGTATCGACTCGATGGCAATGAGTTTGGTTTGCTTGGGTTTGGGGCAGACTAAATGACGTGGAGCTCGGCCGTTCCAAATATGGGTTTGGCTTGTAAGCAGCAATGGCTCCAGGGACACCCATGCCAACAAGAGAGAAAGGGGGCAGTCTGTTGCAGCATTCGAAAGATGGGGCCCTTCCTCCCTTTTATCTAAAGATGAACACTTTAAAAATCTGAATAAGTTGATTAGTGATTCTATTTTTGGCCACCTGTATACGAAAATTTGAAGGAAAGCTGATTTAGAAAGGCTAGAAGCAGAGTAAATACAGGGTATTGTTTTTTGTTTTCACATTTCAGTTCTTTCTCGAGCACTGCTTTTGTTTTAGTTGCTATCAGACCCTTTGCCCTGGCTCTCAATCCCTATTGCCAAGGGATGACAATGTCTGGAGAGAATTCGCATCCATTTTAAATGGTCTAACTAGACGTCTCTCTCTTAATAGGAGATCATCAGAAATAGTATATTTATAGATAACGTAGATATATTAAGGCTTACGTGTTTGAATCAGAATTAAGGCCATGTGGAAGGCCTTAGAAATTGTCTAGCATTTCCCAAATTCACCTACTTAAACTTTCTTAACAAACGAACTCACACAAAGGGCCACGTAACAATATTCCAAGGTGCAACCGTTGTCCACAGCAGTCTTGTTTTATAGACAAGTTCATTGCCGTTGCAGAAGCGTACGCCTTTGCTTTACATTAAAGTCACTTCTGACTAATAGCAAGACCATGTACAAAACAAAGGAAACACTGCTCCAGCTCCCGAGGAAGATGTGTGAGCCCATTGTTGCAGCCACCGGGTCAGTCCATCTCAATCCATCTCGTGGAGGGGCTTCCTCTTTCTCTCTGACCAGAGCTCTACTTTGCCAAGCATGAAGCCCTGCTCCAGAGACTGGTCCCTCTTGATCACATGTCAACGTCTGTGAGACAGAGTCTTGCCCTTCTTCCTTCTAAGAAACATTCTGGCTGTACGTCCTCCAACACAGATCTGTCATTTCTCTGGCAGTTGCAGTACTTCTTACAGTCTTCACAACACCATGGTTTAACAAACGGATCAGTTCTTCTCTGGTCTTCCTTACGCAGTGGCCAGATTTCACATGCGTACGAGGCAGCTGAAAACAGCCACAACTTGGGGCAGGGGCGCTTTTCTCGTTTTCAGAGTGACATCTTTCCGTATTTCTTTAGGATGAATTCCGAGAACTGGAATTGCTAAATCAAAACGCATTGGGAAGGGTAAAGGTTGTTTTGGGTTTTTTGGTCGCATGCTGCCGAACAGTAACTTCCTTTTGAGGAGTCAAAATGCTGTATAGATGAAATGCCCCCCACTACGTAGGTACCTAGAAGAGAGAAACAGCAGAAATACATCGGTTAAGTCCGAAACTACCGCACAGGCTATCAAGAGACTTGGGGTCTTATTTTAGATGTGGGGTTGACTGTGGGTTTGGGGCTTTTAGTTTCTTCATTTGTAAAGGCGGGTTTTAGACTGGTAATGGAAATACCCTGAACTGCTGCCCTGCCTCTTTTCAGTGACCAGGAAGGCCTGGGCATGGGGTCCGGCAGGGCGGCTGCCCTATATGTGCTCATGTTTTACTGTTCAGCTTGACTGTCTCTGGAAGACTTGCAAGTAGGCAATGGGGGTGGGGGGTGGTGAGTGGGGAGTGTTCCTCTTTGCTGTTCCATATCTCTGTATTTATTTTGTTTCTCTGTAGCCATGCCTTTGATTTTTTATTGATAGCAGGTACTTGTGGCAGAGGCTGTCTCGTTCAGCTCTTGAAAAGCAAAGCAATAGAGAAAAATGATGCTTCTTAGATAATTCTGTATCAGATCTGCACTATTAAAATATTAGCAAGAAGCGGGGTTGCCATTTAATTCTTTAAAATGCTATCCATATGATATAGCCAAAAAGAACACACACATATATGAAAGATGGTCATCATATTGTAAATATGAACACAACTATTGACTTTCCTTCCTTTTCCACCTACCCAGTGGACAGTACTGATGTTTACTGCTCAGAGGTGATTTAACAAGTCCATGTCTAAGATACTTCTTTGCGTCAATTTCATTAAAATATGCTGACGGATTCATTCACTAGTTCTTCTTTTAAAGTACACATTGCTATCTCAAAGCTCAGTGTTACAAATTAGTCTGAAATATGTCCACAATAAACCTGGGCACTTGATATGAAATACGCTTATCATCCCAAACCGCCTTACAACTCTGAAGGTAAGATCCTATCACTGTACCTGTGCCTGCCCTCTTCTCCGTCTCCAGTCGCAGAAATGTGAACAGCTACAAGGTCATTCCCCAAGACACGCCTTTCCTAGAAACTAACCAAAGGACACTTACAAAGGAATCACGGAACTTAGTCTACTGTTAGCATATTCTAGGAACAGAGTCTCCACATCCAGGACTTGCTTGCCATTCACATACACAGCATTATTAACTGAGGGCACTTGTGAAACAATGGCAGGATAATGCGAATGTGTCTTGTTAGTGTCTCATTAAGAACGCTCTGGCTCAGATCCCTTCCACTTACACTCCCCGACTCCCACATCACCCCATGAGCCAACAAAATCCAGCTCAGAGAGATCCATTTGAACCATTCTATCCTGAAGACAATGAACGTGTGCTACTTTATAAAGACTATATGGTTCAGCTGTGAATTATATACACGATAAGTACCCAAACTCAGGGCCACCAATTCTACCTGCCAGGCCCTGAAGGGCAAAGTGGAGCGGCTCCTGCGGGTTTCTGAAACTCTGAGGCCCTTGTGAGACTAGAAAGCCACGTGTCCTTCACCGGCGCCGGGGGTTTCAAACTGATAGCCTTGCCATCTCCACCCAGTGCGTCGTGCACTCCGCCACCAGCCAGGAGAGATGCAGAGCGTGTAGGGTAGTGGTTCATCTTGCTGAATTATGAACACACCGGCCCAGTCTCCTCCCTCAAGTTTCAAGCACGGGTCTGTCCTGCCCTTTCCAAAGGCAATATGTAATAGGAACTTACTGATTTCTTTTATCGAAGTACTTAGTGGTCCTTTTTTAGATCACCTTTACCAGGGGTTGGCAAACTTTTGAGACAAAAGAGTCCAAATAATTAAAAAATTATTTGAGAGCCATGAAAAAAAATATATATATTTTTAAATCACTTTATTGGGGGCTCGTACAACTCTTATCACCATCCATTCATCCATCCATTATGTCAAGCATATTTGTACATTTGTTGCCATCATCATTCTCAAAACATCTGCTTTCTACTTGAGCCCTTGGTATCAGCTCCTCATTTTTTTTCATCTCCCTCCCCCCTCCTGCCTCCCTCATGAACCCCTGATAATTTATAAATTATTACTATGTCATATCTTACAGTGTCTGACCTCTCCATTCACCTACTTTTCTGTTGTCCATCCCCCATGGAGGAGGTTATATGTAGATTGGTACCCCCTTTCTACTCCACCCTCCCGGAATCACCACTCTCACCACTGGTCCTGAAGAGATCATCTGTCCTGGATTCCCTGTGTTTCCAGTTCGTATCTGTACCAGTGTCTAGACCTCTGGTCTAAACAGATGTGTAAGGTAGGATTGGGATCATGATAGTGGGGGCGGGGAGCATTAGGAACCAGAAGAAAGTTGTGTGTTTCATCGTTGCTACACTGCACCCTGACTGGCTCGTCTCCTCCCCGCCACTCTTCTGTAAGGGGATGTCTAGTTGCCTACAGATGGGTCTTGGGTCCCCACTCTGCACTCCCCCTCATTCACAATGTTTTGATGTTTTGTTCTTTGATGCTTCAATACCTGATCCCTTCAATACCTCGTGATCACACAGGCTGGTGTGCCTCTTCCATGTGGGCTCTGATGCTTCTCAGCTAGATGGCCACTTGTTTACCTTCAAGCCTTTAAGACCCCAGACGCTATAACTTTTGATAGCCAGGCACTATCAGTTTTCTCCATGAATATATTTTTACAAACAAATGAAATCACCGTTATCTGAATAATATCCTTTAAATGAAACTATGATAGTTTCACTTTCATTTTCAACTTTACATCAGAGCCACATTCAGGCTCAGGAGCCAGCTGCAGTGTCCTGACCCTGGACCTTCACTGGATGCGGTGTGTGGCTGCAGTGGGACCTGCTTCCTTTATCCATCATCATCTCCCTTTAGAATGGTTTCTGAGAGGGATTCTTGATGGTAAGGAATTAGCTACATTTGTTAAGTCCACGCCACTCCTCCAACACACACACACACACACACAACACACAACACACACCACACACGGCTGGCTCCTAAAGCCACCTTTATGTTCTTGCTTTGTGAAGGCATGTTTTCTCCCAGTTCTCCTTAGCTTTGAGCATATTTGTCAAGCCCAGAATACTTCTACGGTTGTTGTTGTTGCTTTTTTGCTTTGTCTTTTGAAGTATCCTTTTTTTTTTTTTGGTGTTTTCAGTAAATTATCCTTCAGCTACAGGAATAGCCTCTTTATTATTTGTTGTCTTTTTAGTCTTTAGTCACCTGCTTTCTTTGCAAAGTGAGTTGGTTCAACCCGAAGATCCAAGGAACACTGGTGTCTCCACCTTGCTCGGGATCTGCAGTCACCTAGTTCTCAAACTTGTCCCTTGTTTGAGCCATCTATGTGTTCTCCATAAGGAACTTTGCTAGAGTCGTTGCACAAAGCTCAGGCTCCCTGCTGGAAAGGGAGCCCACTCTCTCCTAAGGTGGCATATCTAATACATTCCATTTTGGGGCGACTGTGGGTTTGGGAAGGAGCCCTGGTAGCGTAGCGGCTTCCTCATTGAGTGAGGCCAGCAGTTCGAGACTATCATTCATCCACGGGAGAAGGATGAGGCTGTCATAGTCTTAGGGTTTTACTGTAAGTCACAATCAACTCGGTAGCGGTGAGTTGGGGTTCAGGGTGGGTCTAAGTCTTCTTATGTCATGGTCACTGTGAGTCAGAATTGACTGAGGACTGGGAGTTTGGTTTGGGGTCATGTTAAGGTGAGATGTATATACTTGTGCTCTGTAGGCTCCCCCCACCCCTGCCCCATCCCCGGGACTATATTCAAAAATCCCCCTGCCATTGTGTCGTTTCTGACCCATAGTGACCCTATTATAGCGTTTCCAAGGCTGGAAATCTTTACGGAAACAGACAGCCTCAGCTTTCCCTAGCAGAGCAGTCTGGTGGGTTTGAACCCCTGACTTTTCTGTTGGCAGTGTCACAGGGCTCCCTTGGGAATGTACAGCCCCTGAACAGTTCTTCTCCCTTGTGAGAGCCCTTCAGGCCGATGAAGAAGACGCTTCTGGCCAGACCTGACTCCCCGAGATTCCTTTTGTTTTCCTTCTAAGCCAAATCCCTCTCAGCCCAGCCTGGTCCATTCCTCCAGCCAAGCTGCTGTGCCTTCAGTTTAACCGCTTGTCCATCCTACTCCCATTGCGCTGAGCCCTGCCACTTGTCCTGAAACCCAGAGCAGGCACACCGTAGTCTCGCCCCTCTGCTCAGAACATTAGGCTTCCTTCAGTGCAGGCCGACATGGCATTCGTGTTTTTAACATCACATTCTGCTTTTGTTTTTGTTTAATCCTTTTATTGGGGGTTCGTACAACTCATCACAATCCATACATTCATCAATTGTATAAAGCACATTTGTACATCCGTTGCCCTCATTATTCTCAAAACATTTGCTCTCCACGTAAGCCCCTGGCATCAGCTCCTGTTTTTTCCCTCCCTCCCCGCTCCCTCCTCCCTTATGAACCCTTTATAATTTTTAAATAATTATTTTGTCATATCTTACGCTGTCCATCCCCCAGGAAGGAGGTTATATATAGATCCCTGTAATAGGTTCCCCTTTTCACCCCACCCTCTCCACATTCTGTTTTGAATAATTGATTTTTGTTGTTGAGTGAAATTTCTAAGTTATCTCACAAAGCCATTATCTCCAACTGTTATCTAGTACAAAAATATTACATTTATTCATGTTAACCATTGCCTTATTAGACCAGCATAGAGCTATAACTTGTCAAGAAATTGAAAAAATTGCCAGTCTATGATTTAATTGAGTCTGTAGAACATATAAACTAGACAAAATAAGAACCCAAGAATTCTAAGAAGACAACTTACTGTGGTGTCTGCTGTCAGTCTAGCCAGCCTTTCTCAAAGTGTCTTCTGGCTGCCATTAGACTCACGAGGAGCACATCCTAACTTTGCAGTCTCAGCTTCGTTCCAGGCTTGCTGAATTGGAATGTCTGAGAGCCATGCTGAGAAGCGTGCATTTTAACACGCTCCATTGTATGTTAGGAGTCTTGGTGGCAGAGTGAGCTGCTAACCACCAAGTAGATGGTTCAAACCCACTAGCCACTCCACGTGCGACAGATGAGGCTGTCTGCTCCCATAAAGATTGACAGTCTGGAAACCCTAGATGGGGTCATTATAAGTCAAAATTACCTCAGTGGCAGTGGGGTTTTCTGTTGTTGTTGGATGTTAAATTATGACAACCACCATTGTAAGTCCTGCAGATTTGAGCACAAAGCTGTGATCAAAGTCTGATGGTGCTAATCAAGGAGATGATTTATAAGGAACAGAGGAACGTGTCCAGGCATTCCAGGAGTAGGACAAGGAGGAATAAACTGTCTTCTGGAGAAGACAGATCGTTCCTAAGCAAGAGCAACACATACAGTGAGTTTGAAATGAAGGGACAAAAGAAAAAAGGAAAAGCTATAAATTTTTGAGACCGATGAGGATACATGCTGCCAGATAGCAGCAAGGCAGGGCCTGCTGGAAGAGAAGCATGAGCTTTGTCATCAAGAATTCACGAAATGCCAGGCCCCACCCTGTGATGAGGGAGTGTAAGAGGGTGGGGGTGTCAGCAGAGAGATTAGTGTGGAGAGTTGCTCTACTACCCCATCTTTAGTCCTAGGCTATCTAATGAGAAGATCTGTATTCAATCTCAGGTGAGTAATTTGGAGCTAGACCAGTCAGGTGGCAGACATCGTGCACAGCTGCCGGTTGCTCAGGGCACAGGGATTGCTCACTTCATCTTAACCAAGCCCAAAGTGCTCTTGGCATTTGCAAGCTGGTGGGGCCACAGCAAGTCCCTACCAGACCAGATGCTACCCGGATCCAAGACGCCACTGCTCAAATGGGGTCAGCAGTTATGGTCTTTGTCTTAAATCTGTCCTTTTCTTAAAGATATGGGAAGTGTCCAGCTAAGCACAGGCAGGTGGCAGTTACTTTAGAAGGCGATCGACTGTCTTTCAACACAAACAACCCTCATTTAACATGAGTTGAGGGATATTATGCTCCGTCTTTATTGCAAGACGGGAAAAGACAAAATGTTCTTAAAGGAAATAATTATATCATGCTACTAAAGTTGCAAGTGGAATCAAATTAAGAAAGTACTCATGTCTGTCCATCCAGTTAACAAGTCTGCAGTGAGCTAGAAGAGAAGTTGGCCTTAGCAAACTCTACAACCAGAGACAGAGAATTAATAGTAACCTGCGTAGCCATTTTCTACAAGCGTGTGCACTATTTGAAATTAAGCGCGCAAGTCTCGTTTGTACAACCGCAGAGAGGAGCTTGCAAGCCTTGTGAATATGTCCTGACTTGCCAGCAGTCTTTTGATAGCCTTCCTTGTTGGCAAACCTGGTGAAGCTGTCTACATTTGAACTGGAAGCTGCTGGGTTCTCCCCTTGAAACAGCAGTCATCATTCAAAACCCACTTCACACTTTACAGATCACGTTGCCCACAAAATAAATTAAGCACTCCTTATTTTGACATTAATTTGACAAGAGATCATGTCTAATTTATTATCATCCTGCTTACTCTTGTGTAAAATTAGTGTTTGCTGCAGTTTTTTACCCCCTTTTGGATACCTAAAAGTTGACCGACAATTTTTTTTAACTCAGCTTGCCTCTGATAACAAGTAAGGCAAAGAAAATTCACTTCTTTGAAAGTAGAAGAGTGAAGAAGAAAAAAAAGAAGAGTGTGACACAGAAATGGGTGCCCCTTTTTGAGGATAATGATTTGAAAAGATTGCAAGCAGTAAATATTACTGAGTATTCCTTTTATTGTAATTATAAGCGGTATAATTTTCATTGAGATATTTTAAGAAAATCTATTCAAATGAAGACATTAGAGCCCTTATAATATTTTCATATGTTCCTTTTCATCCAAGAGATTGGCTATACCTTATCATAGTGGGTAATGTCCTATTTTATTTAGATCAGATATCTTTCAAGCTGGCTGTAGCACATAACTTAAAGCCTTTTGAAGTTCTCTCTACTAGGACTTATAGGATTATCATCAATGGCTATCAGTACCCAGTGCTCAATCAGTATTCTGAATTTCGTATATTGTTGGAGGGTTACTGATTCAATGGAAAGTGTGGAAATTAGAAATAAAGTGAGAAGACATATACTCTGAAGCCACCACAAGCTCAGAGGCAAAGAGGCAGTGGTAATTTAGCATTGCAAATATCCTTTTGTGAGATGTCCAGAAATCATCTGGGCTCCTCCCAGTAGGGCCAGCTCATCCCAGAGGAGTGCTGACAGAGCAGGCTGTGTTTCTCCGCAGAAAGGGGATGGCAACTTTCTGAGATCCGGTGAGTTGGACATTGAATAAGGAAAACAGAAGCAGAATCGATGCATTTGAATGGTGATGCTGGCGAAAAATATTGAAAGTGCCCCGGACTGCCAAAAGGACAAATAAATCTGTCTCAGAAGAAGCGTAGGTAGAATGCTCCTTAGAGGTGAGGATGGTGAGACTTCATCTTCCGTGCTTTAGGTATGTTGTCAGAAGAGACCAGCCCTGGAGAAGGGCATCAGAAAAGAGGAGGGCCCCCAGGAGATGCATTGACACAGTGGCTGCAACAATGGGCTCAAGCACAGGAACAATGGTGTGAGGATGGCACAGGACTGGGTAGTTTCCTTCAGTTGTGCATCAGGTCACTATAGATCGGAACAGACAGGATGGCACCAAATAACAACTACAATAACAGGAATGATAAGGGTGATTTCATCTGAGGAGATGGGGAAACTCTGGGAAAGAACAGGAGCAGAGAAAGCATATGTAGATGGAGGCATGTGGATATGTGGAACTGATTATCATGGTAGCATCATTTTATGACCCAAAACGAGCTTAGAAAGCTAGAGATTTAGCTATGGATTACCTCTGCAGAGGCATTAGAGAAACTTGCAGGATTGACTCAGGTCAATCTGCTTGAAAGGTTAAAGCTACAGAGAATCCTGACTTACGGAGACTGTTAAAATCTCTGTGAAACTGCTATGGTCTTAGCACATTGACCACTTGTTGATTTGGAGTTTGGGGGGCTTCAGTGGTATGAGTAATAAATTTCTCAAAGTTTAAGTGATAGTAGTGTTGGATAAGGCTCTAAGGGGCCAGATGGTCACAATAACCAGTCTCAGAAATATCTGGTAAGCAAAATAGTTATTTGTTTTCAAGGTTTACAGCCACCGTACAGTGACCCAGCTCCCACATACCATTTGGCAGCTTCATTCCATTTCATCACTTAATCTACAGCCAGATGATGAAAATAAGCTAATTGCAGTAATAGCCAGTATTTCTGCAATCTTGATATGCTCAGTATTTTATGTGCATGATACTTAATCCTCATAATAGATAGCCCTCCCTTGAAAGTAAACAAGCGGCCATCTAGC
>NW_022111358.1:32785743-32797682 GCF_000313985.2 Echinops telfairi | reverse complement strand
TACAACAACTTACAATTTGATAGATGAAAATAATAAATATTAAATATACATTTTTACATTTAAAAAAATCAAACGGCACATTGCATTGAGCACATCGGCGGCACGGACCTCTAAAGTGCTGAAGAGCCAGGACGTCGCCTTGAGGACTGCGGTATGCCTGACCCCCTTCTTGGTATCGTCAGTTGCTTCCCATACATGTGAAAGTTAGCTGGAGAAGAATCGATGCATTTGAATTCTGATCCCGGTGAAGAGTACTGAGAGCACCTTGGACTACCAGGAGCACAGACAAATCTGACAGCCAGTGCTCCTTGACAACGAGGACGGCAACACTGGCCTCACATACTTTGGGCGTGTGATCAGGAGAGGGGCATCACTCGTGGTAAAGGAGAAGGGCATTGAAAAAGAGGGAGATCCTCAGTGAGGTGGATTCGCACTGACTGCAACAATGGGCATGCGCATAGCAATCGTGAGGATGGTGCACAACTAGGGTTGCTGTGAATCTGAACCAACTTGATGGCTCCTAATTGAAAAAGTCAAACACTTTTTTTTTTTTTAAGTAAAAGAACCAGGATTTGAATCCCTGACAAGTTAACATTGGAGCTCCCACTTTTAGTATACATAAAACATATCTATTTAATATAGAATATTGTCTTTCAATCTGATATGAAAATGTATTTTCTTATATGAAATGGTGATGTCAGGTTTATTATTTTTTTAAGAAAACTTTACCTTGTGAAATAAAAACTAGGCAACCAATTGACAACACTTTCCCCTAGTTTTATATCTGTGTGTGTGTGTGTGTGTATGCTTTTGATAACTTGAGAAGTCCAAGGCCCAGAACCACTGGTCAGAAAATAGAAGCTCCTAGTGAGTGATGTTTAATGTACTCTGGAGGTTTTTACATGATCTGTTTCCTAATGCATTTAATCCAGTCCATCTGCATCTATCTGGCACCTGACCACAAGTCATACTCCCAAACTTTTGACACACATCTATTGTGAAACATAATTAAGATGCAGCCTTTGTGGTTCATATTCTAGGAAATCATATAAAACATTTCTTGACAAGATGTCTAGAAGGAGATATAGATCAGCCTTATACTAAGTTCTTTACAGCATATACTCTATTAGAGTGTGGTCCCCGCGTCTCTCCCCTTAAGTCTTTAGGATACAATGATAGCATCATTGGCTCTGTTCATTCTCTTGGTGTTGAATCACAACTTTGAATAATAGCTATTTCAAAGTGATAGCAGAAATAAGCATTAATACTTCTCACTGTCAGTAGCTTTTAGAGAACAATAGTGGGCACGAAACCACCACTCATCTGTCATACTGTGGTGGCTTTTGTGTTACCATGATGCTGGAGGTCATGCCACCTGGTATTTCAAATACCAGCAGGATGATCTCCCATGGGGAATAGGTTTCAGTAGAGTTTTCAGACGAAGATAGATTAAAAGAAAGAACTTGACAAATTACTTCTTTAAAAATACAAATTTTTTTAAGATTAGCCAGTGAAAACCTTATACATAGCAACAGAACTTTTTTCAAAAGCATCTTTAATTGTAAATTAGTTGAAGATTTACAGAGCAGATCAGTTTTCCGTTCCGTTTGTGCACATTTGTCTCATGTCATTGGTTGCCATCCTCACAGGGTAACGTCTACCCCACGTCCTCCTTGAACTTTCTACTTCTAGTCTTCCTTCTTTTCCTAACGCATCTGAACTTTGCCCTTTTGACAATCTCAAATGGCTCATTATTCTGAGGTGTGAATGCCTCCCTAGTGTTACTGTCTTGATATACCTCTCTGTTGTCATGCTAAACATTGAGCAGTAAGGTTGAGTTCATTGCCAGACCTGAAGAGTGACCAAAGACCATGGCCTCAGGAGGTCCATCAGTCTCAACTCAACCAGTAAAGCTGACCTTTGTTTATGATTTTGAATTTTGTTTCACATTTCCCCCCACTCTGTGCAAGACCTAATATGATCCCTTTTATAGCAGTTGGTAGTGGAGGCCAGGCACTATCTAGTTCTTTGGGTCTCAGGGTCCTGCAGCCCCTGATGTTGGTGTGGTCTCTCATTCATTGTACGAATTGCTTCCCTGTGTCTTCCATTCTCTTTGCCCTTCTTTCCTTCAGACATGGAGAGACCTCTAGTTACACTTTAGATGGCCTCTCACAAGGGGCCACGGATCGTTCTGCTGAAGACAGTATTCAGAAGAGGACAGGGAACAGGGATATCACTGCTGACTTCTGATGGCTCTTGCTTGAATGGATCTTGCAAGCAAAGGATGCCCAAACGATGTTTTACTGGCTATGCAAGAACTTTCATTTGTGTAGACCACAACAAATTGTGGACAATGGTGCAACGAATGGGAATGCCGGAACATTTCCTTGTGCTCATGTAAACCTGTACCCAAAGGTAGTCCTTGAAACAGAACTAAGAGTTACTGTGTGGCTTTAAAATCAGCAAAGTTGTATGTCGTGGTTTTATTCTTTCACCATACCTATTTAATTTGTATCCTGACCAAATGATCTGAGAAGCTAGACTATATAAAGAAGAACTTGGCATTAGGGTTGGAGGAAGATTCATTAACAACCTCTAATATGCAGATGACAGACCTTCCTTGCTGAAAGCGAAGAGGACTTGAAACACTGGTGGAAGATCAAAGATTATAGTCTTCAGTATGGATGTGCCTCCACATAAAGGTGCCTTTGAGTTGTGGTGTAGTGAAAAAATTAAATATGCTACGGACTGCCACAAGAAAGAACAAACTGTGTTGGATGAAATAACAGACAGGATGCCCTTCAGAAGCGAGGATGGACTTTGGACATGTCAGGAGGGCTCAGTCCCTGGAGAAGGACATGCAGGGCACAAAAAAGAGTCCGCACAGAGGAAGAAGACCCTCAAGAAGACGGCTTGACATGGTCGCTGCAACATCGCCCGACACATGACAGCGACGGTGCAGATGGCACAGAACGAGCCGGTGTTTCTTTCGTTGTCTTCCAGAGGGTCACAGTGAACCGGAACTGTTCAACAGCCCTCACAACAACAGAGGAGAAAGGAAGACAACTGCTGCTGGAGAAAAATGAACTGCGTCCCTGGTACAGAAGCTGTGTGGCTTCTTAGCAGTCAACTCATTCTATTTCTCTGTTACTGGTTACTTTCGATCATGAGAACTCACAATTTAAAAAATTTCCTTGCTTTCATTAAACTTTTCCTGACCTCTCTACTTCCAATAAACCTTTCTTTCACCCCACCCACATGCTCTGGCCATCCCCAAGGCTTTGCCAGTATTACCAGTAGCTACACCACCTCTGGGGGTGCATTTAGAGCCTCCGGTTCTCTAGCTGCCTTCCAGTGTTTCCTTGCTTACTTTGAGCTTTCTCCTGTAGCCCCCATCCCAGCAACTTTGCTCCCACTGGACCCCCATGCGCAGAGTCTTAACACTCCTAATGTCTGCTCTCTCTTCCCTCCTCACTTCCATTCCAGGGCCTCACATTTTAGCCTGCTCGCTCGCACGCTCGCATGCACAGCAGCCTTCCCTGTCCTCTGTGTGTGGTCAGCCTCAAGTGTGTGTGCTTCTCAGCCCCCTGCCTACTCTGCGTCTAGCTGCTAGATCCAGCTTACGAAAAGCACAAAACCATGGTATCGACCTCAATTTAAATACATGAGCCAAATCTCAAATGGGCCCTCAGTATTTCCTGGTGTCCCTTCAGAATTTTCCCAACCTGCTCAATTTATGATTATTATTTCTTTGCTGAAGGACTGGTTTATACCTTCTCAAACCTTTAACACTTCCTTATCCCCTCCTTCATCCTCCCCAGCAACTGATGACGTGGGATTCTAGTTCACTGAGGAAACAGAAACAACCAGAAAAGAGGTTCTTCATCTTCTCACCACTAAATAGCCTATTTGCTAAATGAGTGAAAGCAGATGGTATCCCTGCGCTTCATCAACTCCTATATTCGCTTATAATCAGTAACTTTAATTCCCAAGCCAAAGATGCAGATCTGTGTCTCCTCCTGGCCATTTTGTATTGTGTTTTATGTTGCCACCTTATCAGAACCAAGAGTCGTTATATGTTTGTGTCCATGCAAATGAAAAATAGGTGCTTATTAGAGGCTGGTTTACAGGGTCAGTTAGTTAGGGAACCAAGCAGCTAAGTAATTGAGTACAGAAAATGAAGAACACGTTCTTTGGAACTATACTTGATTATACCACTCACCTAGAGCAATTTTCACTTTTGTAAACGTTACAAAGAAGAAAAGATGGGACTTCCTTAGAAAAGAAGATTGAAAACCCTTGTGGGGAAAGTAGCAAGCAAAGGCGGTCAGAAGAAGTCATGTGATCATTTTCACCTCCCTCTGGATGGGAAAATGAGATCGTAGAATTGAACTGGACTACAAATTAATGTCACCTGGTATTTATCTCTATACTAAGATTCCGTTTTGAAAAGGGAAATGGTTAAAACCAAAAAAGGGAAGATTCTTCTACCAGCTTGGGTGTAATTTATATTTAAGGAATTGAGTAAGAGTCTCCATCTTACCTAATGCTGCGAGGTGCTTATGTAATTACAGGGACCATGACAGACCGACGATAACCTGAGTTTCACACGCTGAGCTCACTCACTTCATAGCGTTGGTCTGCAGACACACATTTCCCACACCTTTTCCCAATTCCTCAGGTTTGTTCCAAACCTTTACCCTGCCTCTTCTCATTCCTCCTAAGTTAGGAGTCCTCAAACTTTTAAACAGGGGCCCAGTTCACTGTCCCTGAGACCTGTTGAAGGGCCAGACTATCGTTTTTAAAAAAACTATGAACAAATTCCTATGCACACTGCATATATCTTATTTTGAAGTAAAAAAACAAATGGGGCAAAAGCACCCGGCGGGCCAGATAAATATCCTCGGCGGGCCACAGTTTGAGGACCCCTGTCCTAAGTAGATGAGCCAGCTCCTACTTGATAGAGTAACCAGAAGGGACCCCATTTAACCCTGGCTTCCTTCCTTTTGTCCCCTCACTCACAAGGCTCAAAAGAAGAGGTGTCCTTTCAGTCTGCCTCCCTAAATCTCTCCTCTGAATTGCCTGCTCACTCTACTTAGTTTCCTTCAGACCTCAACCCCAGACTGTCTGCCTTTGATTGAAGGCCGTGAGATCCAGGTCAGCATGACCAGCTCTTTCCAGGCCTCATCTCCTATCTCGGCCGGCTTATGTCCCTGCTATCAACATTCCTCTTTTAAAACTTTTCGCTGGTTTTCCATGTGCCCAGAGCAGATACTCAGAAACTTTGATCCAGTAGTTCTGAGCTTTCCCCCCATATTTTAAATGCATCTTGCTGCCTCAGTCTCAAATGGCTTATGGCCAAAAGGCAAGTGCTGATTTTCTGTACTTGCAGGGGCTGGCTCCTGGTCCTCTTGCGATCTTCTTGCAATCACTGGGGTTATCATTCTACCCGTGTGCCCGGGCCAGGCTAGATTCTTAAAGATTACCCTTGACTCCACCTCTGTCTCTGGTATTTGTTTGGTTTCTAAGCTCTGATTATTATCTCTACATTGGGTTCCTCCTTTGTGACTCTCTTACTCTTCCCTCTTTCTGCCGCTCGTTTCTCGAATACGGACTCTTTCGTAACTCGCAGGTCTTGATTTGGGTTCCATGGATGAACGTCAAAGGGTCTAGAACTACTCCCTAAGTTGAATACAGAGTGTTGTATATGCACATGTTGCTGGAGAGGTCAGTAAGCCTCTTACATGGGAAAGAAACTGGGAATGAGCACAGATGGCAGTTTAAGCGAGCGACCTCCACTGATTTCGCTCCTTCAAGTCTGCTCTTGGCTGTTTATTTCCCTAGCCCAAGGCACCAATCGCCAAGAAATGAGGGGGCCTAAAGGCATTTTTTTTCAATAAGTAGCCTCAGCAACCAGTATAGCTCTGCCATCAAACCGTCTAGCAGCCGCAGGTCCAAGGCTTCCCAGAGGGCAGAGCTGGCAGCTGCTCGGGAGACAGCAGGGCCACCATCAGGGTTTGGGGGCATCTGCCTAAGGCCTCTGGACCTTTATTCACGTGCTTGCAGAGGAGTTGGGTGAAATTCCAGAGTCAGCCAGTAGGGCAGTCTGCCGCCATCCAGCAGGTTTAGAACTTTCCTCAGCTGGACGTACACCTTCTGCCTCTTGGCTCTCTAGTCCTGCCTTGACTTTACCACCAGAGTTAGCTTTTAAGCACTTACCTGATGGTGTACCTTCCCCGGTTAGAAACGTCGGGTAACCTCCCATCACGGGAGAAACTAAGTGAGAACTGCTGGGCTTGATGTAAAGGCTTTCCAAGCTGCTGCCTTCATCTTTCAGCACCCAACTCTCCTCCCTCCAGCACTCTCGCCACAACCCTGGTGGCTGTTTGGGGAGGATGCCTTCAATGACCATACCTTTGTGCCTCTCAGCTCTCTCGGGGCCCGCTTCCTCTGCCTTGCTCAACTTCGAACCTCCTCCTTGTTCCTCCAAGGCCCATATTGAAGGTACCTTTTCCCTCTGGCTATCCTGATTTCCTACTGGCAGATCAAAAACAATCAGCACCTGTTTCTGACACGTCATTTTATACCGATCTTTATTTCTCTCTTTACTACTAGACTGGGAGCGCCTTGCAGGTAGGGATGTAATGACATTGTCCATCTTGGCATCTCTGTCTAACGCCTAGATTCATGCCTGGTCCAAATAGAAGCTAATATACCTTTGTTGACTGTAATTACTTAGGAAGAGCTTTTGTGGTTCATTTAAAACTACAGGCCAATGCTTATTGAATAAGTGAATAAGTAACAATAACAACAAAGTCTCATTCCACTGTTGACTCAAGTGCCAGCTTCCTTTGTGGATTTTGAAAACCTTCATGTGTCAAACGGTGTCTTGCGTGCTTTCTTGAGCTCCTAAGAGAAGTCTAGCTCTAGTGCGGACTAGATCTTCTCGGCCATGCCTATTGTTATTATCCTGAATAGGGCCTGTCATTTCAGTGAATCTGTATTACACATAATCATCTCCATGGACCTACATTTTCTCTCAGCCTTTATGGTAACATTTTGTGAACTGTTTAGTTTATAAACTTTAGTCAGTTTAATTTAAAACATTAAATGGAGCACTTTCCAGTTACAAAAACAGCTGCAAGGTTAAGGTTCAAATACATATTACATAGTTTGTTTTGCCAAACTTGAAAAAGCCCATTCACTGCAAATGTGTTTTTTAGGTATCTGAATTAATTCAGCTGTGAAAGTAAGCACATTAAGGGCTTCCAGGAATTATTACAAGTGACTTATTTCTCGTATTTATTTACTTAATTATTTTTATTTTGTAGTTCAGCCATTTATTGAGTACATAATGCTAGGTGTTTGTAATTCAGGGTTAATGAGATAAGACCTGTCCTTGAATAGAGAAGTTTGTAAACACCTAGTCATTGCAAATTACACCTTGGATATGAGGAAGGAACTCCTCTTAGACTGGGTCGTGGTTGAGAATGATTTTTTGCAGATAAATTCTAATTAGAGGATAGTCTTAAAATTAAAAAGACAGCATGTAGAGTAGGAAACGACGGTGCCTCTAAGAATTGCTGGCTTGTGGAGGCCTGGTGAGAAGAGAACAGGGAAGCCCCGGATGATGACTAAGGAGAAGGAAGGGGGCTGACAAAGGAAATCGTGGGGCTACGCATCAGTACCAGGGTGTCACCTTCTCCAGTTGTGCTGTGGCCAGTGTGTAGGCCCTGTCAAGTCAGTGTCCTAGAAGCCTGTGGGGCGGGTGTAACAAAAGTGCGAGACCAAGAAGCTGAGAGTCCGTGAGAGAAAGCCTGATTCCATGTGGAAGGAAGTATGGGTAAGTGGAGAAAGCGAAGAAGTTGGAGATGAAGATAAGGCCGTATACTTGCTGAGTACCCACCAAATTGTCATCTCCTGCTTGCTGCCTCTCCTCTCCCTGCGCCCGTTAGTCTCTGTGTGGACCCTTTCACATCATCGTGGTAGCGGTTCCTCAGCAAATGTGGCCCACTGGCTGGGATGCTAGCAGTGGTGATGTCAACCTCTGGGAGGAGCTCAGAGCGTATCCACTTAGCTCTTTGCCACTCTCTTGAAAGGATGAGTCAAGGACGAAGGACATTTTATGGAGCTGTGGTTCTTGAGGTAAGAGGTACACTGTGATGAGAAGAGCTAAGGCTCTAAGCCAGGGGTCCTCAGACTTTAAACAGGGCCAGTTCACTGTCCCTCAGACCCATTGGAGGGCCAGACTATAGTTAAAAAAAAAAAAACTATGAACAAATTCCTATGCACACTGCACATAACTCATTTTGAAGTAAAAAACAAAACAGGGCAAAAACACCCATCGGGCCGGATAAATGTCCTCGGCGGGCCGCAGTTTGAGGACGCCTGCTGTAAGCCTTTAGGGCTTCCATGAAGTCCCCCTCTTCTTTGCTATCCTTACTATAAGCACAAGATTTACAAGGGAGGCTTTCCTTGAGCTAAAGAGAAAAGTAATGAACATACCCGCCACCCAAAAGGGTTGCCTTCTTTGAATCTAACCCTAGAACTGTGATTTATTCTAAGCATGAAAGCATCAGTTGACTGTTGGGTGTGTATTGTTTTAAGTTTGCTAAAAGTAAAATTTTCATGACAAATGAGGGCAAACTATTTTCCATGGAAACATATTGTTTCTATTACATTTCCAACATTTTATTTTTCACCTGTAGTGTTGAGTGTAACTGAAATCTAATCATTCATTATTTTGCCAAGCGCAGTTTGGGTGGAGAGCAAAGAATGGAGACATGCATCTTGACTGTGAAACTGCTAGAAGGTGAGGATCCTTGAGTGGGTAACAGAAGTCACAGGTCATTTAATCTTTACACAGCAGAGGAAACGCTCCTATGGAGTTGGCTGAAGGAAACTGGGGCCTTGAGATCATTGGCCATGCTGTTTTGCTATTGTTAACCATCCCTTTAAGTCACTTAGCAAAGCTTGCCAAGGAAATTATTGACTACTCTCTCAACACTTCACTTTAACTGAGATGCCCTGCTAAGCCTCACTTGGCATGAGTCACACAGAGGAAGATAGGAAACGTTACCCACAGAATCTATTCTGTACTATCCGTCTGGAGCCTATGGCTTGTTCTGCAGGCATCTAGCCCAAATATGTGGTGTTTTTTTTTACAATTGCTTATACTGACAGGTGGGCCTTTTATTCTGTATAACTCAGGTCTCTTTCTTTTAATTTTCCACAATTTATTTTTTTGTTTTTTATTATTATTAAATACTTTTATTGGGGGCTCTTACATCTCTTATCACAATCCACACATTCGTCCATTGTGTCAAGCACATTTGCACATATGCCGCCATCATTTTCAAAGCCAGGTCTCTATTTCTGCAGCCTATGATTTCATCTAACCCCATCTGTGTGGGGTTGGATTTGCCTGAAACAGTTCTTCCTGCTCTAAGTTAAAGGATAAAGAACAGTAAGTAATATTTCTTAGGCACTTAGAGGACAGGGATGTTTCCAGAGTGTGTCATAAATATAGTTTGAGTATTGGCAGCCCTTTCCTTTAAATGTTAGTCCTGTTATAGGAGTTATTTCTGATTTTCTATAAAAAAGAACTGTTTGTGACACATGGGTATTTATGTCTGTGAACTAAAGACATTGTTGTGTTGTTCTCGAGATGCACCTGAAGGAGAAAGCACTTTCCTCCCGATGTCTTAACTGGAGTTTCAGGTAGCTGACACCAGGCTGTTTTCTTTATCTTTTAGGTTGCAAACATGTTAAAGGCATCCTGTTATATGGGCCCCCGGGATGCGGTAAGACTCTCCTGGCTCGACAGATTGGCAAGATGTTAAATGCAAGAGAGCCCAAAATAGTCAATGGACCAGAAATCCTGAACAAATATGTCGGAGAATCAGAGGCTAACATTCGTAAACTCTTTGCTGATGCTGAAGAGGAGCAAAGGAGGGTAATATGAATAGAATGATAACTTAGCAAGAGCTTAGTATGGCTTAGATGATCAACAAACCCCAGATCTATGGTGGAAAATCGTTACTGTATTCTACATTTTGAAACAAGCTGCTGGCAAAACGTCTTCAGGACCTAGTTTATATAGGCACCAAGCTAGCGCTTGTGGAGGATTGACACTGTGTGCGTAGATGTCATTCCTCGCGTGTTCAGACACAGACGTAGGTGAGTGTGTAAGCCGAAGGATTCACAAACATATGTCATGACTGTCTTTTCAAGTAACACTTGTGTTCCACATTTCTTCCAGACTTGAACTCAGCTCTCCTTTGAAAAGAGGAGACAATAAGTCCATAGATTTGCAGAATTTTGTGTATGTAAGGTCTAGGAGCTGAAAGTTAGCTTACTTAACAAGTCAGCACAGTTGTAGAACGCCAAGAAAGCTTGACTTTTTTTTTATCTTAGGGAAAAAAAGTTAACTAAAGAGCAAACCAGTGCTTACTAATTTCAGCATTACCCATTTCATTGGCAGGGTTTTAAAGACTGCTGTGGGATTTCTGGTTCTGATTTCTGGTTAGTAGGTTAGGTAGACTGAATACTGTCTTTCTGTAAACTTCTTCAAATTCTGGGTAGAATGGAGTTTAAATTATTTGAAATGCATAATTGAGCTGCCACGAGGTCTCATAATGAAAAGAAAATTAGAGTCAGAAGGCTGTGAGCTGAAGCTTTGGGGCTTGCGACCTACAAGCTTTAGTTTTACCACCCACTTCAGGGGCAGCAGATGAATCCTGCGTCCACGTAAGGTGTGGATTGAGACACGCAATGTCAAAGAGTTGTGTTCTCGATGAGAAGCATGAACGAGGAAGTACTAGTCTGCCACCCCAGACCAATCCCAGAAACGTTGGTATGTCTGAGTTCTGCGGTGGGAGCTGGAGACAATTCCTGAGGGATTCTAAACCACGGATTCTTGACTCACGCCGGTTTAGGATTTGACTTACATGTCCTGGAACCCCCAAGTTAAGAAATTAGTTTTAAAATCTGCCCTCGGCTAGTGATGACATCAGTGGTTGGACCTAAACAAGCTCCAAGAGGTGTTCTCACAGTCCAGGTCCAGGAGGGATCCCCACAGAACTCTGGGTGCACAAATGAAACGAGAGACGACAGTACTGCCTGTCCCATGTCCTTGTAGCAAAATGGACTGATCTGGTATCTTTTCACAAAATAATGTTCAGTGAAGACCTCATGTTGTATTAGGTACTGGATGAAAATGCCGCCTTTTGTTTTCATCCTTAGAAATAGATTCTCCACTTGGGTTTGAGAAAATTCAGGCAGAACACTGTCATCTGCAGTTGCCGAGTCTGCGCGTTGTGTCTGTGGCTTCTTTCACCTGCTTCATTAGGATCGGGTGTACTGTTCCATCTCTGTGCGTTCATTTTCTGATTTGGGTCATTGGAAACCATAGTCCTCTCTCACACTTCTCTGCATGACCGGTGGGAAATCAAATCTGAATTCACAACTGTGTCCAATAAAAGCTCAAATCAAGCAGTAATTTACCAGACTTCTGATAGACCATCTTGAAAGATGTCGTAATATTTTAAGTAGGACAATAGGAAAATGGGAAGATTGTGTCATAGTGAAGATTTATTTCACTGTTGCATTATTGCAGACACTTTCATCATTCTTTCATCTTCTTATTTTAATAGTGTTTTAGCATAAAAAGAAACCAAATCTGTCGCCATCCAGTTGATTTCTCACTCATCGCAACCTCAGCATAATTAAGGAAACAATGGATGATGAAGAAGTGGTGCCAGAGCCATATCGGACTTCCTCTGGCCCCACAAGGGAGAGGGAGAATCCATTGAGGTCAAATAAGCCTTCACCCTCCACTCTTTTTCTCCTAGTTGGCCACCCGCCTTGTTTCCCACAGGGCCCTGCTTCTGTACTGGGTTACTTTGCTGCAGAGGGTTTGATGATTTGTTGCAGTGCCC
>NW_022111358.1:32776004-32785643 GCF_000313985.2 Echinops telfairi | reverse complement strand
CCCGAACTCATGACTATCAGGGTTTATGAGGAAAGTGAACAAGTTACCACAAGTCAGGAGCAGAAAATATTAAGGATACAGTCATTTTGTCCCCAGCACGGCTTCTTAATCAAGCCAGCAGATGTGCCTCTTTCTGGTTCTTAGCCTCTCAGCCACACGACCCCTTGGTCTCTGCCCTGTTCTGCAAAGCTCCGTTAGCGCTAACACGTGCCCAAAGGACATCCCACTGCACAATTCAACTGCCTGGCCAAAGGCACTCTTTCTCATGGTCTCTGTGAGGCAGCCTCTGGTGCCTCTGCCGCCTCCACCACTTCCGGCAGAGATCAAACATGCTCTCTTCTGATAATTTGTTTTGATTGATGGTCGTGGGACTCTCAGTTCTTTTGACTGAAGAACCTGAGTGACATAGTGGATGATGAGGTGAGCTGTTAACTTCAAGATCAGCAGTTCAAAACCACTAGCTCTTGGTGGGCGAAGGGTGAGACTGTCTGCTCCTGTAAAGATCAGTTCACTGGCAGTGAATGAGCATGTGGAATGGCAAGATTGATCGGTCCACACTATATGAGTTTCACACACCATATTTGCCTGGTCCCACCCAGTTATCTGGTAGGAGTGATGACAACTACGATTGAAGAGCCAGGGTAAGTCGTTTCCCTTCACTACAAGGAGCCCTGAGGAAATCATTCCTAGAATGATGAACCAGCAAATTAGTTTAAGATGCAAGTAAAATAAGTTCACTATGATCTCATAATGCATCTCAGATTTACAGAAGGGTCCAGTAGACCCATAGGGTAATTAAGATAGAATGAACCTTACTCTGTTTTTAAAAATAGGTTTCCCTCTGTTCTCAGGAAGACCTCTAAGAAAAAATAAAATGTCGTGAAAGATCAGTCCTTTAAAATACCCAAATCTGCTCAAAAAAGCACCCTCCAGGCTGTCCTGAGCTCTGGTGGGTCTCCACCTGATGACCTCGTGAGGCTTCAGCCCGAGGAGGAAGCCTTTCACAGACCTTGGGTGTGATCGTTTGGCATGGCTGCATAGAACTACTTTGGTGCTGTTTTCAAACTTTCAAATTCTGATCGTATTAGTGATAAATCTGAGTTGACCACGAATTTCTAGGCAGATATTAATCACAGCCAGTCTTTTCAGTGATACCTTTTTTCTCTCTCTCTCCATCCTGAAATGGCTCAGCCGACTCAGTTAATAACCCCACAGAGGGGGTAAGAGTCTGTTACATAATAAGAAAAGCCTGTCTGTGGTTCTGGACAATCCAGGCTGACGGAGATGCACACTTGCATATAGGTCAAACGAGTTAAATATAGAACAGCTGCTTTCAAAGCTGTTGCAGCTGCTCTGTAGCATCAGCTCTGCTTCTGCAAGGAAAGACGCAGAGGGGGAGAGTAGAGCGAGAAATCAGAGGATGGAGGAAAATTCTATTGTGTAGAGTTAGCCTCTTGGGTAAAGAGCCTATCAATGATTCAGCTGGACTAACCTGTGAACATTAATCTTGACATGGCCCCTACCTGAATTGCCGATTGGTTAGAATAAGCACGTGCCTTTCTCTAAGAAACGCACCTGTAGAAATTGAAGGTTATTGCACCGACTCTGCTGGGGGAAGGGACCTGATGACAGGTCCCAAGCTTAGTAAGCTTCTCTGAAGGTCAGAATTGCGCTGAGTTATGTTTAGGACAGATGGCCCTTGCCATCAGGCCCTCAAGCACCATGTTCTCACTGTCTGGGCCTTCCCTGTCCACGGATGGGTGTTTCCAGTTAGCCTGGGACACACCGACAGCAAACGGTATGCTCCCTAGCTGCTTTGTGTTTCACACCATATTGTGCAGGCAACCTTGAATAAAAATACCTGTAGGAATAATAAGATACAGTTTCTCAGTCCTTCCTAGGAAGGCCACATACTTTGCACAGAAGACGGCAGAAGCCCATACCCTAGTATATAAAAGTGCTGTGACCAAGCTGAGCTCTTACTTCCATTTCCTCGTGTATCTGTACAGATGGAAAGATAAAAAGCACGTAAGCAGCAAAGTGCCATTTATCACAAGACATCGGTTTTATAAATACATTTGATTTTTTTTCCCTTCAAATTTGAGTAAAGTTTTTAAAGCATTTGTAGAAGGAAAACAGTTTGTAAGTAACGTTCAAGGGAAACAAGAAAGCCCAATTTAGTTTTAGAAACCCCCGAGAGACACGTGACTCGCATATTATTAAATAAAAGAGTGGACAGTAGTCCAAACATAAATGGTAGATTGTAAGTACTATCAGGTTTTTAAAATCTGTCTGTTACTCTGTATTATCTTTAAATAATTGTAAGATCTCTATCTTTCTATCCCGTTCTGTTCAGTTGTGTATTATCTTCTTCTCGGAAGGGCATTTCTAATTAGATGCCCTATTAATAGTTTAATATTATCATGTTAGTAACTTAAACAAATGCTTTCCTATATATGTATATTTATTTGTTTCTTCAGTATCCTTTTCCCAATTGCGTGGGAATTTCTTTCCCTTGCTGCTACTTTCCTTTCCGTTTCCAGGCAGTAATCAGATCCAGGGTCTGCCTTTGTGTTAGTCTGGGTATTTTACAGAAACAAATCCACATCAACTCGTGTATAAGAGAGAGTTTTATATAAAGGGTAAGTGCACATCAAGAAGACATCCCAACCCAGTGCTGCCGAAGCCCACAAGTCCAACATTAACCCATATGTCCGACACTTCTCCCTGGCTTTCCTGCTGCACAGCTCCCCTCTGCCATCCTAGCGCCAAGATTCAAGTCATCTGAGATGCAAAGAGCATTCTGCTTTTGCAGCTTCTTTCATGAGCTCTTCGGTTTTAAGAGAAAGGCCTGCTCCTGGCCTGCAGGGTCGGTCATGGTATTGTGAGAACTAATGCTTCTCACATTAGGTAAATCTCCGTGCCCCGTCTATAGGGCCTGGATTGTCGCTGAGCCTACCCGTGCCACTGCATGCTTTGCGGCGTTTCTGTGTTCGGCTCTTATCCTCTCCTCGGGAGAAAGCCAGGGCTTTCTACTCCCGTAAACCGTTAGAACCTCGGGAACCCCACACGCAGTTTTACCCTGTCCTCTAGGGTTTCTGTGAGTTGGCATCAACTTGATGGCAGTGCGTTTCATGTACTTCAGTTCAGGGTTATTTCCCCAACCTAGCAGTCAGTATACCTGTTAGTGAAAAAGAACGTGCAGTGGTGTTTATAGATGATATTGTTGTCTACCTAGTAAAGTCAAAAGATGTAGCTTTTAAAAAGAGAGAGTTGAAGTGACTATATATTTCCTTCATACTTATATACTGTTTATGAAACAGAGTGGGGGAATCCCATGCACAATTGGCCCCAAACTCATTAATAGGCAAGAATCCTTCTGAAGACACTTGTATGACAAAAACTGCAAAATGTTTAGAAAAGCTAGAAAAGACTGCAGCAGTGAGACACCTCATGGTCCTTAGAGACGCCCTGGTGGTGCAGTGGTTAAGCACTCCGCTGCTAACTGAAAGGCTGTAGCTGCAACGGAGACCAGGCCTGGCTGTGTGACAGCCCGGCAAACGCTGTGGAACATTCGTTCTACTGTCCTGGGAGGTCGCTGTCAGGAAGCGTCCACGTTCTCCCTCTGCAGAAGGATTCGCATTGCCTTGACCAGGTTCTTGTAGAAACTGCCTCTGCCCCTACTCGGCCATGGAGGAAGTCACCCATTTCCCTGTCACGTCAGTGAATGTGAATCCTTTCCCCATTTGCCCAGTCCCTAGCCAACCTCTAGGCCGGGTTAAGGTTTCACTACAGGACATGATAAAGCAAACAATAAACCTACTGCTTCTGGGACAGTCATCTCCTCAATCCAGGGAACTGCCTCCCACGACTTCAAAATGTCTGTGAGGTCTGGAGATAGAGCAATGGTATAACTTAATATTTAGTTGTTTAAGGACTTTCATCAGTGTATGATATGCATTTTATTTGGTGGCCGTTCGACCTGTGGCCCGGGAGACCATTTCTGGTGGCAGAGTTCTGAGACTGTCGATCTGCTACTGAAGAGAGCAGCCGTGGTGTGCTGGCTCTACTGATTAGTCAGCATTTCTCTGTTTGGTTTGGCTTTTCTGATTCGTGTGTCTGCTGAGAGCATTCACATTTTGACCTCTAATGTGATTTTCTCCTTAATAGCTTGGTGCCAACAGTGGTTTGCACATCATCATCTTTGATGAAATTGATGCCATCTGCAAGCAGAGAGGGAGCATGGCTGGCAGTACAGGAGTTCATGACACTGTCGTCAACCAGCTGCTGTCCAAAATCGACGGCGTGGAGCAGCTGAACAACATCCTCGTCATTGGTACTTTTACCGAATTCAAAACCATTGCCGTTTCAAACCCCTGAGCTATCTGAGTTCTGAATGAAGACCTGTGGCGGTTGTGATTATACTCTTTTGCCCAATGTTTTCAAATTATCCAGCAATGGTGAAGAACTTAGCCTATTTTTCTGTCCAGACTCAACGGGACAAATAAAAGACAAATTTCAGTGACTCGTGGGTTTAAGTGTATAGGTTACCACAGACGGAAGGTACCACAGTGTAACATTGGTGACAGAACAGGTCCTGGAGGCCTGTATGGCGTCTCGAAGGTGCTCCAGGGTTGAACTGGGCCAGGGAGTACGGGTCAGATCCCACATCACTAGTATGGCTTCTGGTGACTGTTTTCTGTACTGAGGTTCTTCCACGGATTACTTTGGACAAAGACTCCTGCTCTTTTAGGAAGGCCGTAAACCACTGGCCTAAAAGAAAGGGATGAGGCTTTGGAGGCAGACAGCTGCTGGTCACATTATACCTTAGCACCCTGCCAAGCTCCTTACCCTCCCTGCACCTTCACTTTCCTTCTAGACATTGCAAGTATGTAATGATGAAATTCTAAAGCAAAGTCTCTAGTGTTTTTGTTAGAACAGATCGAGAACCAACACTAATTTGGCAATCATTTTGTTTCCTTTTTGACTTTTATGGCAGCAGGTTTGATTTGGGGTTATTCAAGTTTTATAAAATAGCATCTTAACTTGTGAGGAAATTACTGCCCTTACATAGCATGAAGGGAAATTTTCCCCCTTATTGAATCCTGATCATCTGTATTATTATTGTTTTGTAATGTCTGTGCCCAGGAATGACCAACAGACCAGATCTGATAGATGAGGCTCTCCTGCGACCTGGAAGACTAGAAGTGAAGATGGAGATAGGTAAGCAGGCCTGTCACGAACCATGTCTACACATGTTATGAAAGTTGTTTGCAAAAAAAAAAAAAAAGTTGTTTGCTAAAAAGGGTGGCTGTCCTGAGAAGCAGATGTTTATATGCTTGTGTACATATAGGAAAAGGAGCCCTTGTGATACTCAGGATAAGCATTGGACTGATAACTGCAAAATCATTGGTTCAAACCCACCAGCCACTAAGCAGAAGAAAATTGAGACTATCTGCTCTTAATAAAGATTTATAGCCTCAGAAACTCTTATCTGAGGTTACTATACATCAGGATAGACTCAATGGCAGTGGGTCGATTTATCAGAAAAGCAGTTGGATTATAATGCTCATGGTGCTTTTGAGACTAAGAAACTCCCTATTATAATTTTTATTTAATCAGGCTTACCAGATGAGAAAGGCCGGCTACAGATCCTTCATATCCACACCGCAAAGATGAGAGGGTATCGGTTACTCTCTGCTGATGTCGATGTTAAAGAGCTGGCCGTGGAGACCAAGAATTTCAGTGGTGCTGAACTGGAGGGCCTGGTGCGAGCAGCACAATCCACTGCTATGAATCGACTTATAAAGGTCAGTGAAAACAGCTCAACAGGTGAGCGGCTTACAGCCTATAAATACCATCTTGCAGTCTACCTCTTTCCTTTCAAGCATACCTAGGGGTGGGGGGAATGCTGTCTTTTGAAGGGAAGAGAAATAGTAAAAGGAATAGAACTTGTCAACTGGTAGCTCCTCAGAGTAGCAGAGAGGAAGATCATGGCAGCATCGGTCCTGATACCGCTGACCCAGCCGCCTTCAATTGCCCCCCTCTGTTACAGATAGGTGAAGACGAAGACTTTAAAGACTTTTTTCTTTAATCCTTGGACTGTGTTTGATTATAGCATGTCAAAGGAAGTTGAGTTTGTTTTTTAACACACTAGAATATGAGAGCCACTTCTTTCACCTCTAACTTTCATAAGTTAGAGGCACAAAGATAAATAAAACATGGCTTCTTCTCTCAACATGTTCATAATTAGTTTTCTGAAATATTTCTTGGTTCTCCTGTTCAAAAATGACATACTTTCTCAGTTCTTTAAATATTTTATTTATCCTAATAGTTTTATTGGCATATCATTCACATACTATAAAACTCAGTGGTTTAACTATATTAAAAAGAGTTGTGCAATCTTCACCTAATCAATTTTAGAACATTTTCTTTACTCTTATATTCATTATTATTACCTCCCATTACCCCCGCAACTTTGCCTTCTATAGCCCTAAAGAACTATTGATCCAGTTACTGTCTCTGAATTTCGTATAAAGAAAGCATACAAAAAACCAACAGCAACAAAATAAAGCACAGTAACCTCAATCCAAAAGAAACAGAAGATGATAGAAAGTTGAACAACTGAAAAATAGGTCAAAAGGGAAAGCAAATGATAATATGTTAAATTTTAACCTCACCGTATCTGTAGTAATCCACTTTCTAAAGCACTCGGTTTGATGGCAAGACTATTCACACCCCTAATCAATGATCTGAAGGAATCCAGTGGAGGCTTAATCTACATAGGGAGTCTGCAGATGGATTTTGGGCTTTTACTGTCATCCATACCCTTCTGCAAACCTATTCCTTAGAATTTAAGCTCTTAAACAATTCCCTCCTCTGATCTTAGACTTTATTATTTATAACCCTCGCACAGGCTAGTTGCTCTTTCCATATGGACTTAGCTGGCACCTCACTTAGATGCCTGCCATTCTTTATTAGTGTGTCATTTATGGTACCTTCATTGACTTTGGTTCAAAATAGATTTATTGATGTATTATCTATGTATGTATTGATGTATGATGTATGCCACCGACCATATTTTTCTCTGTTGTCTTTGGCCTCCCATGTCCTTTTTTAAAGCTTTGTGCCTCAACAAACCCTTGGAAACCATTATTACCTCAGGCTAATGTTCTCCTTCATCCAGATGATATGTCTCTGTAGTTATCTTGTCCTTGGCCCATTTAAAGCTCAATACATGTTCTCTTTAAAAAAAAAAAAAAGATTCATTAAACATCTGCTATATGATAGCTAGATGCCATGTGTGTAGTTGGGTTGACTAGAAAAACAAATTCATAGATATTCAAATGTGTATATAAGAAAGAGCTTTATAGAAAATAGCAATTGTATATTGAGAAAAAACATCCCAGCCTAGTCCAGATCAAATCCATAAGTCTGATATTAGCCCATATATTCAGTACTAGTCCATAAATTCCTCTTTAAAATCATGTAGCACATGCAATGATGCTGAATGTAGGAAGATCACAGGCCAGTAGGTAGAAGGTCTTGTGGATCCAGTGGCAATGGAAACATCTCAATGCTGGCGCAGGTCTCCACATGTCTCCTCCAGCTCTCTGAGTGTCTCCACAGCAGGAAAGGGAAGGCAGAGAGAGTGAGTCTGGCTTCCAGGAGCTCTGTCGCACCTCCAAATGAGGTCATCAAGCTGCGACCTGATTGACAGGTTAGACTCTACCCCTTCGCTCAAGTTGACAGGAGATTCTGTAACTGCCACACCATGCTATGGGTTAATGCTTCAGTCACAAAGAAGTGAAGTGCCTCTTCTTGAGCAACTAGCTCATAGTTGAGTCATCCACATTGCAACCATAGAAATGCAAGCTAAGTAAAAAGGCATCAGATGTGGTCAGCTTAGGGAATGCAAAAAACCTTCACAAAGGAATTTTTCCAGGTGGATGGAGACATTTTTAGTTTCCTTGGGTGCCACAAATAGTTAAGGACTTGAATACTAGCTGAAAGTTGGGTGGTTCTAAAAGCCCCCCACCCCCAGAGGTGCCTTAGAAGACAGGCCTTATGATATGCTGTCAAGGGGTCACAGACTCTAAACACCTATGGAGGGTTCTACTCTGCGCACATGGCGTCAATCAATTCAACAGCAACTAACAGCACATTTTGGGGAAGAAGAACATGTGCAAAGGAACAGCGACAATATGGCATGGTATGTTAGGGAAGTTGAGTGTTACTTCAGCATAAAAGGTAAGAACAATGGCAGAGAGAGATTATGAGGGATGTCAGGGAACTAAAGCAAGGGATGGAGCAAAAAGAGTCTTTCATACTGTGCTAAGAAGTATAGACTCCTCTCTCTAAGTAGTGCTACGTCATTGAAGTGTTTTAAGAATCGCAGTGGCACAGTGTTAAAACAGAAGACACTCCAGCTGCGTCTAGTAGACAAGTGGAGTTGATGACCCAAGACAAGAGAGTAACTTTTAAGAAAGTTCAGGCAGGAAATAATAAAAGCCTGAGCAATGAGAAATGCCCTAGTTATTTCTGGTACATCTTATCAATGGTTCTAGGCCAAAAGTTGGCACCTGAGCCCAATCTAGTCCATTGCCTATTTTTGTAAATAAAGTTTTATTTGAAGAGAACCATGCCCATTCATTTAGTTGTCGGAACAGAACAAGGGAGTACCATTTAAAATCAAGAAAGTATGTGCCATTGTACCCTCTCACCTTATCTATTCAGTCTGTGTGCTAAACAAATCATCAGAGAAGTCGGATTGTATGAAGAAGGATGTGGCATCAGGATTGAAAGAAGGCTTAAAAACCGCCATTGATGGGCACAGGACACTGCCTTGCTCGCCGAAAGTGAGGAGGACTTGAAGCACTTGCTGATGACGACCAAGGAGTGCAGCCTTCAGTCGGATTGTGACTTGTGTAAGGGAAATCCACGATTGGATCAATGGGTACCATCACGACCACGGAGAAAAGGTTGAAGGTATTAAGGGTTTCGCCTTGCTTGGATCCTCAATCCACATTCATGGAAGCTGCAGTCAAGAGATCACACAACGCATTGCATTCTGTAAATCTGCTGCACATCACCTCTTTAAAGGGTTGAAAAGCAAGGATGTTATTTTGAGGACTAACTAAAGTGTCCCTGACCTAAGCCATGGTATTTTTAATTGCCTCGTATGCACGTGAAAATTGGACGTTGAATAAGGAAGACCAAAGAAGAATCGGTGTGTTTGAATTACGGCGCTGGCAAAGAATATTGGAAGTACCAGGACTGCCAAAAGAACAAACCAACCTGTCTTGAAAGAAGTCCTTGGTAGCAAGAGTGGTGAGTCTCTGTCTTAAGTGCTTTGGACATGAGTCAGGGAAGCCTGTCCCTGGAAAAGGACATCATGCTTGATACAGTAGACGGGCAGTGAAAACGAGGAAGACCCAAGACCAGATGGAGTGTGAGGATGGCGCAGGACTGGCGGTATTTCATTCTGTTGTACACCGGGTCACAGTGTGTCAGAACCGACTCCACGGCACCTCATCACGTGACTGCCTTTGTGCTGCCGTGGTGAATTAAGTATTTGGAACAGAGATTACATGGCCCACAAGACCTGAAAGATTTACTCTCTGGCTCTTTAGAGAAAAC
>NW_022111358.1:32755910-32775853 GCF_000313985.2 Echinops telfairi | reverse complement strand
GGGGGGGGGTTGTTGTTGTTGCTTAATTATGGCAAAATAGATATAACATTTTATTGGCATTAATTATATTCACTATGTTGTAGAACCATGCTCACTGATTCTAATTTTCTTCACCCTTAAGAGAAATTTAGTACCCTTAAGCAATAACTCTTACCCTCTCCTACGGGCCCCTGGGAACCACCAATAAATTTTGGTCTTACACATTTGTCTGCTGTAGATTTTCATGAGTGGGATGAAAAAATATCTACCTACATGTATCGAATGTACTTCATTCAGCATAATCCTTTCAGGAGGTTCATCCACATGGTAGCATTTATCAGAACCTCACATCTCTTTTCAGCACGCCACTATTCCATTGTCTGCTTCTACCACTGTTTGTTTATTCATTTTACCATTTGATGGACTTTTAAGTTGTTTCTACCTTTTGGCTATTGTGATTAATGCTGCAGTGAGTATCAGTGTATCTGTTCAAGTCTGCTTTCAGATCTTTTGGATATATACCAAGGATTAGAATTGCTGGGCCATATGCTAATTCTATTAAACTTTTCTTGAAGAGCCACCAAGCTATCTTTCTCAGTAGCTACATTATTTTACAGTCCACCAGCAAAGATTCACGATTCCAGTTTTTCCATATCCTTTCCAATATTTGTTTTCCATTTTTCTGACCATAACCAGTCTAGTGAGGATAAACCAATGGCTCATTGAGGATTTACATTTCTCTAATGAGGAGCCCCGGTGGCACAGCATTTAAGCATTGGTCAGCTAACCCAAAGATGGGTGGTTCAAACCCACCAGCCACTCCCTGGGGGAAAGTTGAGACAGTTTGCTTCTACAAAGACTCACGGTCTTGGAAACCTGTGGACAGTCCTACCTTGTTTTATAGGATGTGATGAGTGCGCCTCAGCTGGACAGCAGTCAATTTTGTTTTGCGATACTGATGACCCAGAGCATCTTTTCATGTGCTTGTTGGCCATTTGTGCATCATCTTTAATGAAATATCTGGTCAAATTCTGCGTCCGTTTTTTTATTGGAACTCTTGTCTTTTTGTTTTACAATTGTTGGGAGTTCCTTAATAAATTCCTGATATTAAACCCATGTCATATATGTGGTTCCCAAATACTTTCTCTCATTCTGTGGGTTGTATCTTCACTTTGTTCATAAAATCACGATACAGAAAAGTTTTAATTTTTATGAAGTACATCTTTTCTAGTTTTTTTTTTTTGCTCATGCTTTTGGTATCATTTCTAAGAATCCATTTTCAAAAATTAGGTCTCAAAGCAGTATCCCTATTCTTTGTTCTAAGAATGTTATGCTTTTTTGCAATAAATATATTTAAAATAAGCAAACCATTGTATGTATTTTGACTCAAGCTCATCCAGAAGCTGTAGTTTCCTAATTAACAAAAATTATTTTGTTCTACCTCAAGAATGCCAAAGATTTGGATATAGTAGGAATATAATCATATCGCATGCTTTTTAGAATAGTCATTCATCCATTTAGCATGTTTTTTTTTTCATTTGACCTCCTAGTGTAAAAAATATTTTATTAAGGAGTGACAGTGACCTCCATCCAGATAAATTGTGTGAACAATATGAAAATTGCCCTCTCCAAAGGACACTTATAGAGGTCTAAATACAGGCATGGACATATGTAAAGACTTCTATAAAGAGAGGGGAATAGAACTATGTACTCATATCTATATGTTAAGAATTAAGGTTGTAGATGGACATTGGGCCTCGACTCAAGTACCCTCTTGACACAAGAACACTTTGTTCTAACAATCCGGCATTCTGTGATGTTCACCTTCATGACAAGATCGCTGAAGACAAATGGGTGCATAAGCAACTGTGGTGAAGAAAGCTGATGGTGCCTGGCTATCAAAAGATACAGTGTCTGGGGTCTTAAGGCTTGAAGATAAACAAGCGGCCATCTAGCTGAGAAGCATTAAAGCTGACTTGGAAGAAGCACACCAGCCTGTGTGATCACGAAGGTGTCAATGGGATCAGGTGTCAGACATCTAAGACGCAGAACAAAACCATACCCAATGTGAATGGGAGGGCGGGAGAGGGGTATGGAGTGTAGACCCAATGCCCATCTGTAGACAATTGGACATCCCCTCACAGAGGGGTCAGAGGGAAGAGATGAACCAGTCAGGGTGCAGTATAGCACTGATGAAACACACAACTTTCTTCTAGTTCTTTGGTGCTTCCTTCCCCACACTATCATGACCTCAGTTCTACCTTACAAATCGGATTAGACCAGAACATGCACACTGTTACAGATAAGAGCCCAAAACACAGGGAATCCAGCATAGATAACCCCCTCAGGGCCAACAAGGAGAGTAGAGATACCAGGAGGATTAGGGGAGGGTGCAGGGAGAAAGGGGGAATTGATCACAAGGATCAACCTAGAAGCCCCTCCTGGGGGGACGAGCAACGGAAAAGTGGGTGAGTGGCAACAGGATGATGTAAGATATGAAAATAATCTATAACTTATAGGTTCATGAGGGAGGGCGGACAGGGAAGGGAGGGAGAAGAAATGGGGAGCTGATAGCAGGGGCTCAAGTGGGAAGAGAATGCTTTGAAAATGATGATGGCAGCATATGGGCAGATGTGCTTGACACACTGCATGAATGTATGGATTATGATAAGAGATGTAAGAGCCCCCAATAAATGCATTTAGAAAATTAAGTGATAATATATTAAAGCAGTGGGTGTGGGTGGCTCGCTCGACTGGTCCTGTGGAAGGGTTGGAGTTGCTGAAAACCCCATAGCGACACTTTACCCTGGGCTGTGGGTTACAGTACCAAGGGTTTTCATTGGCAGAGGCTTCTGAGTGGTTTATTTGGTGTATGAAAATGAGAAAGTAGATTTTTTTTTTAAAGGGGGGAAACCAATGGGAAGAACAGTTATTTTGATTTAAATGTATTTAATGCACACACCTTATGATTTGTTAAAAATACATCATTGAAGATACTATTTCAGGTGCTATATGTTTGAGTCCACAAATTTGCACTTTATGACAATAATAAAAATTATTGGGATCTTTTCTTGAGAACATATTTTAAGAAACAATATATTGTCAGTTATGCTGTGACAGGAGGCTTAATTTATATCTTGCCTACAAATTACCTTATAATTTAAATAAACTCATAACATCAAAAGCAAAGAAAGAAAGAAAATTACCCTCTCCCATACTGATCTTTCATTTCGAGCCACATGAGTACTTCTTGGCATCGTCCACAATCACTAATTTATCAGCTACCGTAGGTTTCTTGATTGCATCGATCATGGTATTTTGCTTTTAGTTCCATTTATGTCACTCTAAGCCATTGTCTCACTAAGAAGTATGCATTCTTCAGCTCTATAATTTGTTTATCTGCAATATTTTTGAACTATAACAGTACACAGGAAACTAGCGTGCAGGGGGTTACACAGTTTGCAAGAACCCATAACAGGGTGTTTTTTACCAAACTGTGGTTTATCTGAGATAGGAATGGTGGAAAGACCCCAGATTCCTAGCCCGAAGGGGTGTTATGCATTGTTGTTCTTGCACTTTCCTTTCAGGCCTGCCGAGGGAAATGCAGTTAGCAGTGTTTAGTTGTAAAGCGAACATTTCCGTTACCTCTGTACAGTGTGTTATCCTTCGATTCTAAAAGTATGAAGTGGTGCAAATCATTGGCATTATTTCCTTCACTTTTTCCATGCGGTTGGATTCGCCTTGATTTCAACTTCAGATGGTCCGTCTTCTTTTGGGATCATACCTCGATACCAAATTCCTAAATGTTTACATTATCTGTGGGCTATCTAGTGAAAAACATTAGGGGAAAGTAACCTTATACTCAAAGAAGAAATTTTAGGAACACGTATTTCCCTTTTTTTCTGCTTTAAAAAGAAAACTGTCACATTTCCAAGTACTATTACCCAGCAGGTAGGATTCCTCCTCCGCCAAACGAAAGGGATCCTGTTTGTCTTCTCGTTGCTATAGATTGCTCATGCCTGGAGTAGTAGCGCTTGATGAATACATACTTGGTTTGAAATAAATAAAGTTGGTGTAGAACTTTAGAACATTCAGATGTCCTTCATTCTGAAAAAAGCCATTCATTTTGCTTTTAGTGCGTTCTCAAAAGATTTGCAAAAAGGCCTAGACAAAGTCAAGTGGACAGACAACACAAGACTTTGCTGTTATGGCTCCTGACTAGCCCATGTGTGTGGAGAACTTCTCTGACGAGCCTCCGCTGGGTCATTTCGCTGTCCTGATAGGAGACTGACAGACCGTTGCAGTGGGTGTCCTCAAGGCAGTGGGTAAAAGGGCTGCAGTTGCTGGCAGGGTCACCCCATCTGCTCAGAAGGTAATACTCAAAACTGAGTATTACCCAGACCACCTGCACCCCAGTCTTAATCAGTGGTGGAAGAACGGTCTCAGAACTGTTTTGCCTCAGTTGGCCGTTTAAGTTTAATAATAAAATACTAGTTAATAACAGTGCATCGTAAAATTTTCAGAAGGAAGAGACCATTTTGTGCACCATCTGTTTCTTTTGTGTGTTTTTAAGTATCAGTTATTAAAAATAATACTTTTTAAATGGAAAACAACTTGGCCAAAAAAATGTGTCACTGAATTTTGAGACCCATTAAAACAAACTTGGTTTTTGTTTTGTTTTTTAAATCATTTTATTGGGGGTTCATACAACTCTTATCACAATCCATACATACATACATCGTGTCAAGCACATTTGTACATTTATTGCCCTCATCATTCTCAAAACATTTGCTTTCTTCTTGAGCACTTGGTATTCATTTTCCCTGCCCCCACCCAATGAACCCTTGATAATTTATAAATTATTATTTTGTCATGCCTTACACTGTCCGACGTCTCCCTTCACCCACTAAAACAAAGTTTAATGAAGAAAAAAAAGACTCTTCTGATAAAGTATTGGTTTCTTTTTTCTTCAAAATTTTCTGAAACAAGTAGAGCAAATCCAGCCACAAAGCCCTTATGTTCATGCCCTATGAACTTGAACCCATGTTGGTGGTCAACTAAAATTCATGTGACATCTGGTGGTTTTTATCTTGAAAGGAATTTCTGCTTCAGGTGTAGAAGCTTCAGAGCCCACATTTCTTGTGTTGTAATCTTCTGTTCTAAACCAATGCAGAAAGGAGGCACGCACTTATACACAAGTTACAGTTGAACCCAAACTCTGAGATGTGTTTGCAGAATTTCAATAAAACCATTTCTTACGTTCTCTTAGGTTTTTCATTGATTGAGGTCGGTCTGCCCTTCATTTAGGAGGAATGATAAGAACTCTGAAAGGTCAGCTTTAAAAGGTTATGAAATTTAAGGGTGACCACTTGGTATTTGCTGGTGTTGAAATATGAGTTTATTACTTTCTGCAGGTAGAAGCTGAAAGATGCTGCCTCTTATATTGATTAGCTGGTATAAATAAAATACAGGGAGGAAATCTCATAAATAAGGACAAATGAGAAAATTTTTAAATAAAATTGTGAGATTTTTTATAAAATAGTAAATGTTGCCTAAAAGAAATCCTTAAACTTGTTTTAATGAACAGATAGAAATAGTTTCCTATTGGAATATTGACAATATGGATATAAATCAATCACTTTTTCAACTCTTGGCGTGCCTAAAGCCAACTTAATGTAAAAGAACTGTCTGGCCTTCATTTACTTCTCATTCATTGGGTGACTTTGGTAATAATTAGTAAAACAACAACGTGTAATAATTAGTCCCCCAGCTTCAGCCCTGGAATTTGTCCTATTTTCTTGGTGAATGTTGAAAGTTGGACAATTGTTCTCCTTCACAGTACTTCTAGATTTCTGACTTCGGAGTAAGTTTTACTGTCAGGGCAGATCAAAATACAAACTAAAATAGTGAAAAGCTCAAGTTTGCATGGGGGCAGGGGCGTATTTAAAAGATAGCCGGGGCAGCTTCATTGGCACCTCAATATGATTTTGTCACGGTACCCTTCGCTTCACCTGAGACTTTGCGTCCTCCAAGCCTTTCTGAAGTAGGGGAAAGTTCTTCATAGAATTACAAGCCTTATTCAAGGTGCCCGGGAAAGAACCTCCATATTGACTGCTAACAGATGGGTTGAGATGCTAGAGGTAAACACATCTGCAGTGATATGTTGTCGTGGGTCCGGGAGTCAGTCCCTACTGCGTAACTAATAGGGCAGAACAGGACTGTGCCACAAGGTGTGTCCTGGGCTGTGATCCTGATGGGAGCAGGTCGCTATGTCTTTTCTCCCACGGAGTCGGGCTGCTTTGGGGTTTGAACTGCTGGCCTTTTGATTACCAAGCGGAGGATTTTAACATTGCAACCACCAAAGCGTCTATATACTGCATTCCTGAGTGGACAAGCAGTTAACATGAGGCTTCTAACTGAAAGTTTGGTGACCTACTTCCAAAAAAACAGCCATTAAACCCCCTGTGGAGCACATTAAAACTGTACCGTGACACAGGGTCACCAGGAGTTAAAATTGCCCTAATGGCAGCTGGTACATGTATGTGCCATATACACTGTACTTTGCACTGTATCAGTAAACTTTGCGCCAGCTCTTCCCAAAGTGGGTGAGACCACCCCCTGGGAGTGCTGGCAAGATCCAGGAGGCTGCAAAAGCAGATACCTATACTTAATTCTGAATTATGGGCTGTAACGCAAAAGTTTTTAATTGCCCAGAGGGTGCTGAGTCATTTTTTTCTCTGAAAAGGTGGGGTGGTAGACAAAATAAGTTTGGGGGTTTATGCTTTATAAACTATAAGGCATTGTACAAATGTGTATATTCATGGTTCGTATATGTTTTCTGACACAATTTTATTTTTTCCTTTTTTAACTTGAAAATATCAAATGTGATTGATACTTATCAAATATCTAATATGTACCAATTAAAACCTTATTAATAGTGTAAATGCTAATTTTTCTATGTGTTCAAGTAAAATATTTATGTATTTGACTGTTACTTATTCCTCTGTTTTTAAAAGTAAGGGTAGATGTCATATGTGAAGACATTCGCTTTGTAAAAGATTCAAAGACACAAAAATATCATGGGCAAGCAAGGAAGGCGGTCTCTGACGTCCTGCCCGCTCACTCCCCAGGGCCAGCCAGTGTTTAGGCTGTGCCTCTGTGATCTGTTTTCTTTACATACGTGTTCTTATTTTTAAATGAGCATGAATGGGTTTCCCACATACACTGTACTGCATCCTATGGTTTTTACTTGGCTGTAGGTATTGGAGAGCGTTCTGATCCTCTTGGTTATTTTGAACAAATGCACAACATTGTAGAGTGTTATGACACATTTTAAAATAGAAGCTCCACCAGGACAGGGACTTTGTGTGTTTGATTCACTACTGTGCCTGTCTCACTTAGAACAGTGCTTGGTACGTTGTAGATGTCAGGAAGTAGAATGACACAAAGGTGATTTCTGATTGCGCCTAATAGCGTAAGTTACACTGCTGTGACAGTGTGTGCAGACGCCTCCCTGTGTGCTGTGGAAGTCTTTACCTGGCTGGATGTGCAGATGGATTTTTGAGGGATGGTGTTGGTTGCCTTCTAGTATCTAGCTTTGCCAGTTTATTCTGGTTTCTTTACAGGTAACCGTTTTTGTCTGAGGTTCTAGGACTTTCTCTTCATCTTTGGTGGTCTGAAAGTTGACAACACTATGTCTCCACAGATGTGGGTTTCTTTTCATCTCTCCTAGTCAGCACTCGTTGGACCCTTTAAATGGCAGCGACCTACCTTTCTTTACCCGTGGGAAACGGTGTTCTCTTCTCTTACTGCTTTCCCTCTGTTCCAGTTTCTGTTCTCTCCTTCTGAGACACCCATCAGATCCAGTGGTACGACTTCTGGCTATAGCCTTCCATACCTTTGAGTCTTCCTCACTTCCGTCATTTCATGGGAGTTGAGGCAAGGAAGGGAGATGGAGACACGGTGCCTGCCGCCTCGATCGACTGTCTCAGCGGGGCTCTTTCGACAAGTGCCTGTCGCATTTGTTTCTAAAGGAGCATGACTCATATTTCAGCAGAATCAGTGGAAGATTAAAATGTGTTTAACATATTTTATAAGCCTCTTTTTTGGGGGGAAGATATCTTTTATCCTTTTATTTATTTATTTAATAAGGCCATGATGCCCACTAAAAAAGCAGACTCTTGACTTGCGTTATTGGTAGTGAGCCCAGTCACATTAAGACATGTATTGGCATCTCAATCAGTCATCAGGCCCAGACAGCTCCAAGTGCTGATGGAGGCCTAGATGATGCGTCTCCAGGTGTCTATTCTAAGTATTGGCTCCAGGTGCAGCAAGCAGAGTGTTTGGAGCTGGGCACATAGATTCTCAAGCACAGCATGGATAGAAAGTATGAGTATATCTCATAGTTCGAGGTCCTTCATCTCCCACAGTAGTGGTTCCCAAGTGTGGTTGGGCATCAGAATCACTTGTGGCACTTTCTAAAATGATACATGCTGAGCCCTTTGCTCCACCAGTTAAATCAAAATTCTTAAGGGCTACGACTGGGCGTCAGTATTTTTAAAGGCTTTAGGGGTGATCCTGATATGCAGCCAGGCAGAAGACTACTCCCTAGACACATTTTCTGCTACTCATGCATCATTTAAAAAAAAATAGCTACAGAGTATTGTTTGGAAGAACTAAGTCAGAATTTACTTAAATCATTCCCTCCTGGTAGATTTTTTATTTGCTTCTTGACTTTTGCTGTTGCTTATTACTGTAGTAGATATCCTTGTATGTCTGTCCGTGTGTACTTTTGTAGGGTAACTTCCTAGAGGTGGAAATATCCAGACACAGGATATGCGATGAAGTCCACGAGCACCAGAACTAGACTGACTGCCTTGTTTTTCCAGGTCTTGGAAGTTTTCTGTGTTTGACAGGGGGCAGTCACCCTTTTTTAAATTGAAAAATAAATTTGAATTGCCTTCTCTAACTGGTTACCGCCTTACACAAAGTCAAGTCCTTGGGTTGAGTAATTAATAAATCATGAAACTCCTTTTGTTTTCCTTGTCCCCAGGCCAGTACTAAAGTGGAAGTGGACATGGAGAAAGCAGAGGGCCTGCAGGTGACGAGAGGAGACTTCCTTGCTTCTTTGGAGAATGATATCAAACCAGTAAGTGTGCATGTTGAGAGGTGTGAAGCCAGAACAAAAATCAGGTGACGCTGGAGGAAAAGAAGTGCCTTTTACCCAACATTGTGGAAGGTTATATCATACAGAGTTTCTGAAAATCCAAATAGTGGACGTGTCCAGCCTCAGATTTATGCTTATTTGTAGAATGTCCTCGATTGTGGATGATTAACTAATACTTAACCTAAATATCTTTCATGATGGGGAGCACCTGTTCATATTCGAGACTTATTAATTGTTCACTCTTACTTTATGTTGAACTAGTTTCCCCATTTGGTCTTAAGCAGCCCGAAGCTGTGGAGACCTAAGTGCTGCAATTCATGCTCCCAATGCCTATTATTATATTATTTAATATCATCGGTCATCTTCTCCTCTCTCTAAAGCTCATACCTTCCCTAAATCTTCCTCAGCAACCCTTTTACTTACTCTGCTGTTGTTGTTTTTGATGATTTAAGAAATTTTATTGTTCCATGCTTAGCTTTCCTAAAAACCTATACTCCCCCACCCCCCGCTGTTTCTAATTGGCACCATTTCTAAGATGCTTAAATATCCTAAGGGCCCTTTCATAAAAATGCATCAGCATTCTTAAAATGGGCATCCCTGTGTGGTGTCATGGTTTACACACTCAGGAACTAATGAAAAGATTGAGCATTTGCACCCTCCCGCCTGGAAGAAGTACCTTGGAAGAAAGATGGGCAATCTACTTCCTGAACACTCTGTGCATCCCTGTTCTGCTCCAGAGTCGGAATCAACTCAGTGACAAGAACGAGTTTCTGTGTGAGGTGCAGGCTCTAAAATAAATCAACAAAAAGCCCCAAACCCAATGCCACAGAGTCTATGCCAACTCAGAGCGACCTTCTAGGACAGAGTAGCACTGCCCCGTAGAGTTGACAGAAGCAGGTGGCTCCCTCCTCCTCCTGGAAGTGGCTGGTGGAATGGAACCAAACGCACTTCCACGGAGCCCTTCCAGCTCACAGCAACCCTGCAGCACAGATCTGTTACAATCCCTGCGTCCTTCAGGGAGTCTCACGTTGACTGCTTGAAGGATGTGATCACCTTTCAAGATTTGATCAACATACACAACCTGTACACATATGTTGGATTATGTTTTTCTGTTTATTCACTGCCCCTCCCAATTAACGTTATGAATCTCCAAGACAGTGGGCTAAGCATTAGTCATTGACCCTTTGGGCCAATTGGTTTGGTGGAGGTTATCATTTGAGGTTCCAGCTTAAAATGAAGAGGACCCTGACTTCAGCTGCAGTGTGGGGGGAACACAGAATGATTCCTGTTTCCTAACCCGTCAGCACTTTCATTGTAGCTGCACATTTCTACCTTATGGGGCTTTATTTAGACCCTCCAGCACCAAGTTGCTGTGGATACAGCCTCCTCTTCCCACTTCCTGTTCCCAGTAAGATCCGTAGCCCCGACAGTCAGTATTAATTAGGTTAACACCAGCTGCTGAGCCAGTGGTTTCTAATTTCTAAGTCCCTAGCCTCTTTTTTCTTTGCGCTTAACAGATTGGCCACAATTCATGTGCTCTGTATAAAAACAAGCCCATTGGAACACACACTCTTCTCATGGATTATGAGGGCTCTGTTTTAAGATAGAAGCTTGGGCTCAGGCATAATCTGAGCCTAGAATCTACTGCTTCCAGCTCATCAGCTCAACCAAAGCCCCACCCCACCCCCTTTTAAAAACATATTAGGAAAAAGGTGAAATGAAAAATTATAAAACTTTTTGTTGTTATTATGGGTATTCTTGCTGCCCCTCTTCAAACCTTGGCTTGGGGGACAAATAATGCTCAATGCTTCCAATGTAAAGAAATGATTCCACATTAATAATACTTTTTAAACTTTCAGTTTTTAATATGAGGTTCAAAATGTTTTCCATTGTCTCACACTTATGTTTTTAATCAACAGGCATTTGGCACAAACCAAGAGGATTATGCAAGCTACATTATGAATGGTATCATCAAGTGGGGTGATCCAGTTACTAGGGTCCTAGAAGACGGGGAGCTGCTGGTTCAGCAGACTAAAAACAGTGACCGTACACCGTTGGTTAGTGTCCTTCTGGAAGGTGAGACTGGGTGATGAGGTGGCCGTAAAAGTAAAATGCAATCAATTAAATAAGCATTTACTGGGTTTTAGACATTGAAGTAAGTACTGAGAATACAAAGACTTTTCTTTCACAGAGTTTAAGATGCTCATGAAAACAAACTTGTAAGCCAGCGTCTCACTACATTGTCTGTGTGTAAAGGTATATGTGAATGCAGGTCATTTTGCCTGGGGAGGGTCAGGGAAAGCTAGTTTTATTTAGGCCTTAAAAGATCAGTTAGGATTTTACTTAGTGGTCGAAAAGGGAAGAGTAGTCCACTCACAAATTACTTCTTTTTTTTTTTTTAATGTCTTTATCATTTATTAGTTATCATCTGTCAGAAACAGAACCTAGCAAGAACACAGACATTCTCACAAGTACAGAAGTTACAAAGAACTGTGTATCAATGAAAACATTTCATTTCGTGTCATTGTTTTTACACACAAAATGTTTTCTTTTTTTGTTTGTTGTTTTTTTAAATCAATTTATTGGGGCTCATAAAATTCATCACAATACATAGATCAATTGTGTAGAGTCCATCTATACATTTGTTGCCCTCATCATTCCCAAAACACAAATTACTTCTTTATAGTTGTGATTAGTACAATAAGCAGGAAAGTCCATTGAGCCCATGTGACAGGGGAACCTAACCCTTTCAAAAGCTCTGGAACCGGAACTCCCGGAGAGAAACACATCACCAAGCCCTGGGTGAAGAAGAGAAGCTGACCAGCGAAGAGATTAGGAAGCCGTTGTAGGCAGGGGGGCTAGCATGGGGAAGAGCCCTGGGTAGCTCGAAGCTGAGAGGACACCCGTGGGACCGGAGTGGGTTCATGCACAGCTTTGTGGGCCGTGTTAACATCTGGACAATATTTTAGTGGCAATGGAAAGCCATGTGTAGGCTTTTAAGCAATGCAGTGACACCATCTGATTGTATTTTCAAAATGTCATCCCAGCAACTTTCTGACAGAGAATGAATTGGAGGAGCAAAGAGCTACAAGAGCGACCTCTGAGGAAAAGCATTTGTGTTCGTCTTAATGAGAGCTAATTGTGGCTTGAGGTAGCTTGGTGATAGTGGAAAGGATGATAAATAGACCAATTTGAGAACTAGTAGGAGGTAGAATCGAGAAGACTTAATTACTAATCATAATTATTTTTCATTACTAATCATAATTAGCAACAATTTGAACCTTTACTATGTGCTGGGCAGTATATTGCTACTTTATGCGTACATATTACCTCACTTAAACCTCCTAGAAATCCTATGAAGGCAGCTTTTTAGATCACATTTGCTTCTAATGAGATGATCGCGTCCCCTGCTCACAATGGCATCTCCCACGACGAGTCTGTGTGGATAACATCGATGACTTGATAGGATGACGTTAGTACTGATACACATTTGAATGGATTGCCTTTTCTTTTCTTAGAAGCCTTCACATTTTTTTGTATTTAACCAGAAGCTTGAAAAGATGAAGGCTATGTGGAGAAGAATGTATTTAGTCATACTTTCATGAAATGCTAATCAGTTCATTACATGTAGTTGCTAATAAGCGAAAACATGTCTGCCTTGAAATTGTCAGGAAATGTTAATGAGCAACTCGTTGAGACCTCAGAACATGGTGGGAAAAGTTGAAACTTGTCTTCGTTGTCTTTGCCTAGGCTGGCTTTTTCCCCCTGACGTGCTCCTTTCTTGATGCAGGCCCTCCTCATAGCGGGAAGACCGCCTTAGCGGCAAAGATCGCCGAGGATTCCAACTTCCCCTTCATCAAGATCTGCTCTCCTGATAAGATGATTGGCTTTTCGGAGACGGCCAAGTGTCAGGCTATGAAGAAGGTATCGAGAGCTTGACTTTCAGTTTAGTTTCCTGCCTCTCAAATGGATACGTGCACAACTTTGTACATGTCTCTAGAAAAGCCAGGGTAACCGTGTTCCCAACAGAACGAAATTGTCGTCCAAATTGGGGTAAGGGGGCCAGGTGGGACAATGCCTACTTTGGATAATTTTGGAAAGCATTTTTATTAGAGTAGCTTCCATTGCTTACGTTTGTGTCGACTTGATTGAAAGAAAGAAAGATCATCGTGACGGGTCTGGGTAGTGGGGAGCATTCATTCAGGACTGCTCCTCAAAGTCTCTCATTAATATAGAAAGCCACGCGGCCCAGGGGCAACCCAGTTAACTGTATAGTTTGGGAAAGAGCAGAAATGGGAGTATGTATCCTTGGGAAAATATTCTGAACCATGCCGACAAAAGGATTGCTGTTCATTAGATGACAGTCCTTCTCCGTGTGTCCCTGCTCACCTGCTTCACATACCACATTGAGCCCTCTGTGAGCGCCAGAACCAGCGAGGCCTGCCGCCTGGAGCTGCAAGGCCCTAAGACCCTCGGGCCCATCTCTTTTCTTTTTCTTTTCTTTTTTTGTAATAAGGAGTCGATCTCTTTGACATTCGGGCAAATAGCTCCATCCATCCGGGACAGTAGTTCGCTGCTCCTACCAGCAGTACAGCAAACAACAGTAGCAACAATAATAACAACACAAGCAGCAGCAGCAGCAGCAGCAACAGAAATTGATGGTGAAGAATCTAAATGGCTATTTTGACACTTTTTCGTTGATACTATAATTCTGCATGCCCCCAGCACTGGCGAAATTGTAGTGTATATCCAGCTGAAAGATAGCTTTTACCTGAATCCTTTTCATCAGCTTGATCTTCTATAAATAGGAACCAAGTCATAGCGGCGTGGGCAAATCAGAATCAGGGGGAGGGAATCTTGACAATTGAAAGTGGTCCTGCCCCTGAAAGATGGCTCCCAGTACTCTTTTACCCTCATTCCTAACCTTCCCTGGACAATGATAGGTAGAAGTGCTTTGGGTTTCCTTTGAGGAAGAGACTGAAGAGGCAAAATAGATTCCAAAGAATCAGACTCCAGAAAACAAGCCTGAGGGATCAGTCTCTTGTTTGTGCAGGAGACTGAAAATGGCTTGTGTCAGGCACCTGAAATGGACGGAGGAAGGGATTCGAACCATCCATACCAGAACGTCAAGATCTTGTTCTGTGATTGTGGAAGGAGGGAGAGGTGGCCAGTCAGACAATGAATGACGGCTCTTGTAGTCTGCTTTTTGCTGTTTTGCAAGGTGAAACATGTAGTATCTGTCTTTCCCAGAAAAATCTGGGACCAGTAACTCCCTAGAGCAGGGCAGGAGTTGTTTTGCTGTTTGTTGTTTGCTTCTTCTAAAGGAACTCTTTAGAACACTGTCGTTTTCTTCCTCCGGTGAAAATTTAAATAATAGCCCGTGGCATCTGCAGCCATTAAGTTTCCAATTTAATTGAATGGCTAATTCTATTTGCGTTTCCCTACACATCCATTCCTCACTCTTGTTCAGAAGTAGTAGTCTTCCACGCAGATGGTAAATTACTCCATTGCTTTTCACCAGCTGCCAGGCTCTACCTCAGATGTACTCTGAGATGTGGGTGGAAGGTCCTGGTTTTCCTATAAAGTTTTTTAAAAGTTCTTTAGGCTTCTGCAGATCAAAGGTGCTTTGTAAGTGTGAGATATTATCATTTTTATTATTTTAATCTCTTGCAAATTGACTTGAGGGGGAAGGTACTATGTGTTGATTTTAGAGGCTTAAATGGTTAAATTAATGGCTTAATAACTTATTATTTAATCTTTAACTTGTTGAAGCCTTTTAAGGTAGAGTTTTAGATGAGTAGAAAGCTAAGGAATATAAAGATAGGTGTCTATACAAGCTTATTCAAAAGTGTTTCCATTAATGATTCACTGTCTGCATCATCCGTGCAGCCTTAAAGTTCCAAATAGGATTTTTGCTTCAGCAGTGTCATAAATTCGTATTAGACTTTCTGGTTTTCCTTGAGGGGAAAAATATTATTCCCTGTAACTAAGGTACGGAACAGAGAGGAATGAAGCATAAGTGTCCTAGAATTATATTAGAAATATTGCAGAATCTTTCCCTGCAAATAGTTTTCACATTGTTACTTAATGATAGGTTGGCACAAGCCTGAGGGCTCAAACCGGTCTAAAGATGCTTCCAGGTTGTTTTTGAAAATGAAATGTAAATGCCTTTCTTTTGTGTTTCTGGTCTACCTCCCACTGCTGTTTTCATTCCTTCATTTTTAGTGTAAGGATGGGAAGATGTTTTATTTGTTGATTTCTTTATTTCCTGCACACTCATAACTTGGACTGCTTCATCGTTCTAGTGAGAATATTTTCCCCTAAGAAAAAATCATGTCGCTCTTCCTGATCACCAAAACATGTAGAAAATAGAGACAAGAACATAGAAGAGTATAAAAATACACATCTTTTGTGTTTATTCTTTAATTTTTTTTTCTTGCCCCAGACACATACACGTTCTGTATTAGAGCTGGCACTAGAAATACTGACTGAAACCTGGATCGTTTCACTGATGATCATGACCTTGTTTCAGATGTATCATCACTACTGTGGGGCAGCATTTGGGCTGCTAACAAGGTCAGCAGTTCAGATTCGCCAGTCACTCGTCAGGAAAGCATAAGACTGTCTGGTCCTATGAAGAGAGGGATGCTATGAGTCAGGCTTGACTCGGTGGCAGTAGGTTTCAGGACTGTGTTAAATTAATGTTGCATAATATCTATTTAGTCACTCTCTCTCTCTCCCTCTCTCTTTGGTCATTTCTGTTGTTTCCAGGGATTTTTTTCCCTTCAGAATTATGTGAATAATATTTTGTAAAACTACCCAGTTTTGGATTTTATTTTCTCCCGTTTTCTTCTGTAAACTTTTCTTAGAGTAGCATCATACTGTGCTAGTGAAAGCTGGGCTTAGAGTACAAGTAGATCTGTCTTTGACTCTCAGCTCCACCACACTTTGGACTGGATATATAACCTCTGTGTTCCCATCTGTAAAAAGGGTATAATATTAATAACTGCCTCATAGGGTTATTAAATTAAATGAGATGGTAATTTAGGCAAAATATAACCAATGTCAGGGATAAAATATCTGCTCAATAAATGACAATGAATGATTAATTATACATTAAGTACCATTGTTAGTAATCTGCATGCATTTCTGGTTATTTCTTTAAGATAAAGCCTCAGAATTGGTATTGCTAGGTATAAGATATTAGCATTTTCAAAAGTCTAGAATACCTATTGCTGTCAAAACTCTTCTATAAAAATACCAATGGTTTATAAAGCTGCGCCCCCTCTTCAGAAAGTTGTACCAATTTGCCCTGTCATTTAATTTTTTTCTTCAGCTACATTTTAATGACAAAAGATTTTTCAAAATGCAGTGTCAGTAGTTTGTGAAGCTCAGAAATATTATAACACATTAATTTATGTTAAGGAAGTCTGGGCTGGATTAGTTACTTTTATTCGAGATTTTTTTTATTCTGCTTGATCATTAAAACCAACTAGTGAAGGGTTTGCTATAGAGAGGGCCATTGAGCTTGCTCTCGGAATATTTTAAGATTTCATTATAATTGAAATATTGCTTCCTGGTCACAAATTAATGAAGCAAATAGGCTGAGCTTTATTTTCAATTAATTTAAACTATACCTTATACTTCTCTTAATTTGCTTAGTAAATCCTTCTCTGTAGGTCAGTGCAAGCAAGCTCTCCATAAATAAACTCCACAACGGTGCCCAGTGTTCGGTATTATTCTGTCGTGTCGAGGCATGACCAGAGGTCCCATACAGATCCTTTGGAACTTCCAGTGATTTTTCTCTTCCCATGTTGTTTGCTTCCTTGGCTTTACTCCGTTTCTTAATTTAATTCCATTTTTCACTTTTACGGCTATACTCGTAGCAATCAATTTCACAACTGCTGGCAGTGACATTAAATAAATGTAAGAACAAAGCAGTTGAATTTTATTGGACCTACCTAATCCTGATGCTGTTCTGAGTCCCCGATCAGTCCAGAGGGAAAATAAGACAATCCACTATGGAGACATCTTTTAACAAAATTAGGCTAAGATATCAATGATTTCTAAAAAGGTACCCTTTAATAACATGATAAAGTCTTGTTTTTAAAGGGTTGCAAATTAATGGAAGAAATTTTCCTTTCCACTAGCTTTGCAAGAAAGAAATAATCTTCTTTGAATGTCCTTCTGTAAATCCCACTGCAAATTGTAGTCTGCACAGAACAGAATGATGGTGCCTAATCCTCCCCCTTTCATGGTTTAGTCTATACAAAGAGCAGAGCTGGAAATTGGATCTTTTGACATCAGTTACTAAGCAACAGAATTTGGATGTTTTGGGTTAACATCCTAATATATAATGTCTCTGGTTTCTTGAAGTTTGTGCCTGCATTACTGAGAGAAGTGGACACTCCAGAAGTCACTACAGGTCCCTCTGTGGCTGGGGGTGGGCTTGTGTTGTTGTTTGGATGAATACACAGTGTCTTTGGGCTCTAGTATCTTTTTGGCTCTCACCAAGGAGAGTATGGCGTAGACCCAGCAGAACTTTCAGACCTTGTGACTCTTCATATTAAGAATTATCCACCCTGTGGCTCACATTATGTTAAAATGTTTTTTTCTCTTTTTTCTTTTATTTCCTGAAAAGCAGGGAGAAAAATAAAGGATTTCAAGGTCATTCCAGGAAGCGATCTGGCTTTGCCAAGTTTAGGTCCACTTCCTGAGGCAGTTTCATTAGGAGACAGCTGATGTGGGCTTGGTCGACTCCCAAGTTATTTTTAGAAACGGGAGATTATTACTGATAGCACCAATTTGAGTTTGCTCATTTACGTTTTTACGCTACTAAATATGATTAGAGTACGCTTTCAACTAATTGCTGACAGATTTACAGCATGAGGAATTGCCTAAGCCACCAGATTCCTACCGGCATCACATTCCTGCTAACTGGATACTTGCCCCCCAGCCACTTTAGAATTTAGATGAACTCTTTCCATTCCCAAAGGACTCCAAGAATTTGGCTGCACTTCCCTGAGAGCAAGCACTAAAATCATGATAGAGAATGGAGGGCCATTCTCACTGTGGGACCTGGCTCCCCATCATCTGCCTTGCCTCCTGTGACCCTCAGGCCTGCATTGTGTAGCTTTCACTACTGACCTTCGCACACGAGGTGGGTGATAGCAGAGTTTGAGGATGGACGTCCCATGATCTGCACAACCAGAAAGAGCCTGGGTTCTTCATCCTGTAGAATGGAGCTCTTTATTCCTGTGCTGACGGACGCCATCATTTCCCATGTCTTTTCCTTCGTCTTCATTAGCTTCTACTTTAGATGTTCCACATCAGTGACTTTAAGACGAGCGTGAGGTGCCAGCCAGTCGGTTCCGACATATGGAAGAACAAAGCCCGGCCTGCGCTGCCCCATCCTTAGAGTTGTGGGACTGTTGGAGCCCATGGCTGCGGCTCCTGGGTCACTTCGCCGCAGTGAAGGTCTGGCTCCTTTGGGCTGACCCTCCCCTTTACCAAGCATGATGTCCTTTCCAGGGCCTGCTGGCTCCTGCCATCAGTCTCATCACCCTCACTTCTAAGACAGGGTGGTTAACTACGGATCACTCTGCCTGCCCCTCGGGAACTGCCTGAGAGCGTGGGGGGCCACACCTCCCAGTGTCCCTTGAACACGCCTGGTTCTCGCTGGTTGTGACAGCCCTCTGTTTTCTTCCTCACCAAGCAGCATACTTTTGTCTTACTAAAAAAGTAAGAATTGACATTTTTACATTTTAAGATTCTGTAAGACACCGCCGTGTTCGCTTCCTTCTCGGTGTACCTGGCTAGTTGGAGCACAGTTGCCCTGAGCAGGCACTTTGAAGCCTCACGGTGCTCTTGCCGGGCTCGCTGGAATACCCTGCCTGGGGCAGTGGCTGCCTTTTGGCTTTTTCCAAATCTATCTTTCTATTACCTTTTCCCCTTTGAGGTTCATCTACCTTCGATAGAATTTTCCTGCATTATATGTAAATATCTCTTACTTAGGCTTGTCTTGGGGGCTAATCTCATACCCTTGCCCGTTGAAGCTGAATATCTTCTTCTTGAGGATTTTTTTTGGTGGGGGCGGTGAGCGGGGTGGCACACAGCTAGAGAGTGGAAGGGACTGTCTGGGACACGAGGATCCAAGGGAAGAGGGGACACCCCGGATTAGACTTGTGACTGGATCAGGAAAAGAATATGTGTGTAAGACGCTACCTGGGTGTGTGCATAAGTGTATTTAAAAAATCAGCAGAGTAGCTACTACCCAAAGCAGGTTCCACTGACCAGTCAACTGAAACTAGTCAAGTCACAACTGGAATGGCACCGCCTTCTTGTTACGAGTTAGATGTGAGCGCTCCCCTCCCTCCAGTGACGGTAATTAATGCATTAAGCCCATCTGTGGAAAGCAAAAACTAAACGCTTGGCATTAAATGGTGCTGATGGTGTTTTTCTTCTAAAATGGAAGTGGCAGCCCCTGCAGTCACTGGGAAGTGCTTGGTAAAGCTCGGTGAAGCAGTGTCAGAGAAGCTGATGGAGCGCCTCACAGCGCTTCGCCATGGTGTAGACTCCAACCGGGGCCAGAGTAAGGTCCTGGGGCCTTGTGAGGGAGATGCTGGTTGTAAGTGAGAGAGGCGCTGGTTCGAGGAAAACGTAGAATCACTGAAACTGGTTAGATCTTGATGTCACTGGTCCAGTGGTTCCAATCAATCGTGTTACAGTGTAATGGGCAGGAGTAGATACTTACACCACAGATTTTTGAATAGACGAAGCATTCTTTTCAGTGATTTTT
>NW_022111358.1:32726920-32755810 GCF_000313985.2 Echinops telfairi | reverse complement strand
CACAGGTTTATCGGCCAGGTTGGCACAATAAACTAACTACCTCAATGACCTTTTACCCTTTGTTTTAAGGTAAATTATCAAAATTAATCATTTCATATTTTAAATCGGGCTGGCCAGGCTAGTCTAATATGGCAAATTGTCCTGTTGAAAAATATTTTAAGAACAGTGTAACAGGTTAAACCTAATATGGAAAACGTTAATATGAGATTGGTTTATTTCTGTGCAACATCTTCTAGAGTTAAAATACCCACTAAGGAAATACTGCACGCTCTGAACAAAGTGGGGAGGGGCAGAGGGCTCCAGTGTTGGTGCCTGGAGAAGCAACAGGGCTTGCATGCAGGAATTAATTTCTACTCGTGACAGAAACGGGACACTGAGCCCCACTTACAGTCTCTGGACAGGAACCCCTCTTATTTATAAGGAGGCTGGTCTCAAGTCTTTGGCCACTTATATTCAATTAACACATGAACTAATTGTCTGATTTGAAACTGCTTTGTCCTTCCCAAGGTAGAACAACTCCCTTTACTACTCATGTTAATCTGCTACCTTAAGACATTATATTCTGTCATTTCTCTCTTTCTAAGCCTATGTCCATCCGACCCTTCTTAGCCAACTATAATTCTCTCTTTAACTGTTTTTGCCTCTGTGGACAAAGCTTGAACTAATAGGATTTGTTCTTTTGGGTACTGCACTGTCCGACATCTCCCTTCAGCCACTTTTCTGTTGTCCGTCCCCCAAGGAGGAGGTTATATGTAGATTCTTTTCATCGGTTTCCCCTTCCTAAACCCACCCTCCTTCCACCCTCCCAGTATCACCACTCACACCATATTTTCAGTGATTTCTTGAAATTACCCAAGTTTATCATGTACTGCATTGAATGCTTATTGGTCCGATCTTTGAGGGGGAAAAAAACTAACAAAATACCCAATGGGGCAGGGGTTGGGGAAACTTTCCCACAGGGGAACTACTGCTTCCAGGCTTTCATTTTTTGGAATTCAGTAACTCAAGGGACTGTGAACTGAATATCTAGTCCTTCTATTCTCTCCCCTTTGGGGGGTGAGAGGGCAGGGTGAAGGGTTCTTCTTTTCCTACTCTGGAATTGTCCTTAGGATCCATTCCAAACCAGCCTCTCTTCTCCTCTGCCCCACCAGGATTCACGATTGCAGACCCCAAGTCCTTGCAGTTCTGCTCCCTAAATGTCTCTAGACTCTCAGCCCCCTTCTCAGCATACCCACCACCCTCCTCTTCATCATTGCTCACCCGGGATCCCACCATCTCAATAACTATTCCTCCCCTCTAATGCTTCCTCACACATCAGTCAGAAAAGTGCCCCTAGAACATAAACCTGAAGTACGAGTACCTATGATTAAACCTTACAGTGAGTTTTTGTTTAGGGTGATGAAAAATATTTGGTGCATAATTAATGTCACTGAATGGTAGTGAAAAACATTTGGTGCATAATTAATGTCACTGAATGGTACACTTTAAATATGGTAAATCGAAAAAATATATATATGGTAAAACGGCAAACGTTTTGTCATATATACTTTTACCATAACAAATTTTTTATATATAAAAAGAAAAAAATTTAGTGGCTTTTTATCTCCTTCACAGTAAAATTTCAGTTCACGTGGAGTTTGTAAGGCTTTCCATTTCCAGGCTCCTCCCCCATGCTTCTCCGTCTCTTATCAGCCACTCTCCCTGCCCAGCACGCCCCCAATCCAGATCTTCATTTCATTCAGTATCGATTTGACGGCAGTGGGTGTATATTTACCGTATTATACTCATGTATAAGCTGGGTTTTTCAGCACATTTTTAATGCAGTTTTTGTGGTAAAATTAGGTGCCCGGGCTGCTAGCGGGTCGGCGTATCCTCGAGTGTCTACGGTATCTAGGGAGACAGTCAGTATTTGCCCCGGGAAAGAAGGAGCGAGGAAGGAGAGCATGGTGTCAGAGTAGACAGGAAAGACACGGTTTCCCACGGGAGCTGACCGAGGGCCAGCAAGCTGGCAGACCCAGAAAACGAACCGCGGGGAAGACAAGCCCTGACTAAAGAAGCACACAGTGTGTTGGGGAAGAACGTACCTACATTGTCATCCTGGGCTGTGTTTGTGTTTGTCTTTTACTCTTTTTTCAGTCTTTGGCTGTAACTTTTAAACATAGACACATGTAGCTAATTAGTTTAAAAGATTTAAATTGAACATAGTAAAAGTACATGTAAATGTAAAACCTAGCTTTCCAGCACAAAAGAAAATTAAGCATTAAAAAGTCCGCTTATATCTCTTAACTTTAAGTCTAGTAAAATGCCCTAATTTTTTTTTAAAGGACTTTAATGTTTGATTAATTTTTAAAAAATATATCGTTTTATTGGGGGCTCCTACAACTGTTATCACAATCCATATATATATCCTTGCGTCAAGCATATTTGTACATTTGTTGCTGTCATCATTCTCGTAACATTTGCTTTCTAGCCATCATCATTTTCAAAACATTTTCTTTCTACTTGAGCCCTCTTTTGTCGTCCACCCCCCATCCTCCCACCTTCATTAAATTTTTAAAAATATTTTAAGCTATATTAACACATTTAAAATGTTTTGTTTTCTTGTTGGAGTACTTGTTATTTACCTAGCAAAATTCTCTATATTTTAAAGTATTTCTATAATTGTGTTTCTTTAATAATAAAGTAAGTTGAAATTAAAATATGGAAAATACTAAGTTATCTTTGCCATTATAGCATTAATTTCAAAGCTCTTCAAATGACTGTATTAGTCTGGGTACTTTAGAGAAACAAATCCACAGAAATCATGTATAAGAGAGAGTTATATAAAGGGTAAGTGCACATCAAGAAAACATTCCAACCCAGTGCTGCCCAAGCCCACAAGTCCAAAACACCAATCCACAAAGTCCTCCTCCATCTCACAAAACACACGCAATGACACTGATTGCAGGAGGAAAGCCGAGTCAGTGAGCGTGTAAGCATCTCAGCGCTGGCAGGGGTCTCCACACGGCTGCTCCAGCACCCAGGGCTGCATCGGGGTAGGTCCATGTGGCTTGTCCTCGTGGTTGTCCTGCAGGAAGTGAGCCTTGCCAGCTGAAGCAGGGAACTGGCTAAGGCAGCTGCACCCTGGTCCGACCATCACAAAGCAAGAGACCCGAGAACTAGAAAGGCGAGGCTCACGGAGCCATTTATCCCTCCACCCTTCAATTAACCTCACAGGTTTATCGGCCAGGTTGGCACAATAAACTAACTACCTCAATGACCTTTTACCCTTTGTTTTAAGGTAAATTATCAAAATTAATCATTTCATATTTTAAATCGGGCTGGCCAGGCTAGTCTAATATGGCAAATTGTCCTGTTGAAAAATATTTTAAGAACAGTGTAACAGGTTAAACCTAATATGGAAAACGTTAATATGAGATTGGTTTATTTCTGTGCAACATCTTCTAGAGTTAAAATACCCACTAAGGAAATACTGCACGCTCTGAACAAAGTGGGGAGGGGCAGAGGGCTCCAGTGTTGGTGCCTGGAGAAGCAACAGGGCTTGCATGCAGGAATTAATTTCTACTCGTGACAGAAACGGGACACTGAGCCCCACTTACAGTCTCTGGACAGGAACCCCTCTTATTTATAAGGAGGCTGGTCTCAAGTCTTTGGCCACTTATATTCAATTAACACATGAACTAATTGTCTGATTTGAAACTGCTTTGTCCTTCCCAAGGTAGAACAACTCCCTTTACTACTCATGTTAATCTGCTACCTTAAGACATTATATTCTGTCATTTCTCTCTTTCTAAGCCTATGTCCATCCGACCCTTCTTAGCCAACTATAATTCTCTCTTTAACTGTTTTTGCCTCTGTGGACAAAGCTTGAACTAATAGGATTTGTTCTTTTGGGTGGTATGCCTTCCTACGAGACCACAACTCGTACATAGAATACATCTCAGGCTTGAGTTGCAACACTGAAGTCCTGCTCTTGACATAGATATGGAAGATCAATGTGATCAATGTGACGGGGTATATCAGGGGATTGATGTGGGATACATGCAGCTCTCAGTATTGAAAACAGCTTTGCCCTGCTGTCACTCAGCCATGATTCAGTTATGGGGTCTTGGGCAAGTCATGTAATGGCTCTGGTTCTCAGTTTACTCCTTTTCAAATTGCTAAGATCCTGCAATTCTAAAATGCTAATCAATTAAACTCTAATAATGTACTCTGAAATACCAGTGTCTTACTGTGTTTCATTTAGGCATTGTTCAAGAATAAACTAAATTTCATTTTCTTGGAAATTTCCATAATTAAGGAGGTTAGCAGTATAACAAGTACTTTTGCTTTCTTCCAGATCTTTGATGATGCATACAAATCCCAGCTCAGTTGTGTGGTTGTAGATGACATTGAAAGACTACTGGGTGAGTCATAACTTAGGCCATTGTACTGTCTTTGCCACATGACAGCTTGTGGGCTCTGTGGGGTTTTGAATGTCTTTGAGCTGTCGGAAGTAGATCTAAATTAGGAGATCCAAGGCACACCAGTGGATGCAAGCTGCCAACCTTGGCAGCTTGGCACTTAACCATTTGAGTTACCCAGGAATTCCTATCTCAAAAACTAGAAGAGAAACTAAACAGGTATTTATAGGTTTTAGGGCAATAGAAATGCCTTTCTTTGGTGGGAAATATTCATCTAAAGTCTTTTCATTTAAAGGTAGTGGTGGTTTCCATGTTAAATATGCCTTATAAACATAGCACCATTATGACTTACTCTCCTATAATGGTATGTGTCTCATTTATTGTGTATTTCCCACAGAGTGCCCTGCCCATAATAAATGATTTGTAATTGTTGTTTATGTATATATTTGCCAATTAAGACCTCTGCACTGCTCAGAGCTCGGAAGTTCCACGTTCAGCTTTTGGCAGAACTTATGAGAAAGGGTTGAGGGTTGAAGTGAAATCCACAAATTGGCTTTATCACTTAAGCAGAGGTCTTAAGCTCTATGTACCTTTCTTCTGCTCTTATAAAAACAGAAACTAAAATCCATCTCTTATCCCATAGAGTACTTGTGAAGACAAAAGTGGAATAGTAAATGTTGTGGCAACTATAAACGTTTATTTAATAGGAATCTCCTCTAATTAATTACCAGGGCCCTGGTGACACCGTAGTCACGAGCTGGGCTGCTCACTGAAAGGTCACTTGTGCACGCCCACCAGATGCTCCACAGGAGCGCGATGTGGCTCTGCTTCCATAGAGATGACAGTTCGTGAAAGCCTTTGGGGCAGGGCTGCTCCGGGCTGACCTGGTCATTCAGAGTTAGAATCAACTGGAGGGCAAGGAATGTTTGAGTGCACTCGTAGGGGACACCGTAGATAAGAGGTAGTCTCTGTGCTCGCTTAACTCATAAGGAGTAAATGACAATAAATGGCAGAAAAATCACGCTTACATTTTATTTCAACATACATTTGTTAATAGCAAATGATCCAGGATGCTGTAATAAAGCCTACTGAAAAAAAGCCCACCTAGTAACTTAGTGAATGTCTGAAAATATTGGACAACTCATGATTGTAGTCCCTTCTTCCTTAACCATCCGTGGTGGGACAGTAATGATTTCAAGTTAACTGTTCTTAACTGCAAAGGAGCCCTGGTGGTGTAGTGGTTATGTGTTGGGCTGCAATCCACCAGCAGCCCCACGGGAGAAAGACTGGGCTTTCTACTCCTATAAACGGTTAGTCTCAGAAACCCACGGGGGTCGCTATGAGTCAACAGTGACTCAGTGGCAGTGAATGTTCACGCTGGTATTCTTAACTGCAACGAGCCTGGGGGCAGAGCGGGTTATAGGTTGAGCTGCTGGCTATCAAAATGTATAGCCTTAGAAACCCGAGGAAGCACACCCTCCGTCCTTCAGGGTCCCTGGGGGTCAGACTTGACTCCTTCACAGTGTGAGTCAGACTTGCTTCAAGTTTTCTATTAAAGCCACTGATTTGTTTATTTTTCCAGGTTTGGGCAATGTTTATTACACATTGATAGTTTTACCAAGTGCCCTGAGTGTTTGCTCTGTTATTTCTGATACATCTCAACCCAGTTTATAGGATTACTTCTGAAAATGCTTTCAGGCACATGCACATAGCTCTGTGCAAATTCCTTTATCTAAACATAATGAGATATGTGGTCATAGCAACACGACTATGTCAGGAATGTGTGCCTTCTGAGTATATTTTCACTCGTGTGAGCAGTTCGTATCCGTGCTTGTTTGCTCATTCACTCAGCAAGCATTTGCTGAGCCTTTCCAACATACTGGACTCATTAGGCTCACAGAAAAATAAATATGTTGCCTTTCCATTGTCACGTATAGCGAAAAACAAATGATTCAAAGAAGAGTGTGCCTTGTATTCTGGATATTCAAAAAAGGGAAGGGTCACTCTAGACTCGGGTGGACTGATACCTGTAGGTGAGCACAGGGCCAGGGTGCTCCGTGAGAGTATGTGTGCTGAATCGTGAAAGATTGGTCCAAGTTTAACAGGTAGGAAGTTCTCTTCCTCCTGTTGTTTATTGTCTAAGGGCTGGCTGGTCTTAGTGACCCTACCATCATCTCAGTTGAGTGATATCTTACTTATAGTACCCTGTCACGTCACATCCTCCACCCACTTTCCAGCCCTTGTTCTGCTGTGTCCTACACTGCCATGTGTGTAGTAGTTTCTAAGAAGGCACCTGTTTTTGTTTTTCCCTAAAAAGGATACAGTTTCTGAAAACCAGAGATAACTCCCTGAACTCATAATGGGTATTTAGAAGGTTTTTATAAAACGTTCACAGGTAACAGATTTTGAGCATTTAACTTGCTAGAGAGCCTTGTCCTCATTCTGTCGTTGCAGGGCTGTGAGTTAGGACTGTGTTTACTCTGGAGAAAGAACAGCCTGAGTGTTAAGGCAGGTGCCTTTGAATACGTCAAATCTCTAAGCACAGCAATGTTCTTTTCCAGATTATGTTCCGATTGGCCCTCGGTTCTCTAATCTGGTGCTGCAGGCGCTTCTTGTATTACTGAAAAAGGCCCCTCCTCAGGTAAAGATGATGATGATGATGATGATGATGATGATGATGATGATGATAGTGATAGTTTCCGTTTTTCAGTAAAGTGCATGTAATCGTATGCGCTCTATACGTAGCCAGGTTATCATACACATGGAAAATTCTATTGTTGAAGGTTGAAAAAAGCATATGATCTTGTCTTCTGCCTGAAGATGGATGATATTTCTCTTCAACCAGAGGTTTCTCACCTCTGGTCCAAAGATCTCAAAAATTTGTTTTATCAATGTTCTATGTAATTATTTTATTTGTTTGCCACCATATTACACATCCCTATTACCTTTCATCTCATGAGAGATTATGATATTAATGGAGAAGTAATTAAACATATGATCCCGTTTGTCCCATTTATCATTTCATAAGGTTTTCCTATAAATTTGCATTAGGGGAAATTTTAATTTACTTCCTGTAGGCAGATGCATTATCCATTTTTTTCAAATTTTACCAATGAGCTGAAGCTGTTTCTCTTGTGTCAACTGGAGTTTTTGAAGAGCAGTTTAGAGACAGGGTTTGACTGACGTGGCTATGAAAGACTGGTGATTTTGATGGCTTGGCAAATTTAAAACCAGTTTAGGAGAGGTGGTTAAATATGTGAATTACGTCGAGACTGCCAGAGGAGTTTGGCTCTGACTCGACACAAATTCTCTTGGCTGATTCTGCGCGCTGGAACCACGAAGAGCTGTCCATCCAGAGATACAACCGGGCCCCAGTGCCGGCTTGAAAAGGGTCTTAATATCTGCATGCACGCCTCCTGTTGGAGCTCAGAGAGATAAACGACGTGTGTGGAAATATTTACTGTTAAGCTGGAGAATCTAATTTTAATTTCAAGTTAAAATCGTATGTTCATGTGTGTCAGAGCTAAAGACTTTCTAGGTCGGTTTTTCTGAGATTTTTAAATGGTGAAAAGCAACATAACCTGCAAAAGCCTTGAAAAGTTACCATGTATTGCGCGTGGAGGTTCTTTCTGTAAACTCTGTTCCCCAAAATTGAACCTTTAGTCCCAGCAGGGCTGCAGTTAGGGAAGAGTACCTCTCTCTTCCTTGATTGTCTCAAGGTTCTTATGAGAATGTAAGTAGATATATTCAAAGTCATTAGAATATAAATACTTTCTTCCATTTACTTGTCATATGAAAATTCTTTTTTCTAAAATTAGCATTTAATTTTTTTTTCATTAGAAGAGTTTTCCTAGATATTTGAGTTTATTTCTTATAATCAGTTTTTTAACTAAAAAGAATTTGTGGCAAAAGTCATTTTGAGATCTTTTTAGTATTATTGAACCATTGGATTCTGTGATGTGTGCATTACATCTCAATAAAACTGTTTTTGGGGTTTTTTTCTTAGTCACTTTGAGAGAGGTGAAATAAGTTCAATGATATGTCTTAAAATGTCATGTTGTGTTCATTGTTAAATACTTTGCACGTCAATTTAAACAGAGCTAAATTCCCTGGCTAGGAGTTATTTGTAATCTGTAGACACTAACAGAATTAGGCAGAATATATTAACAAATGAACTGTAACATTTTTATTAAAGACCAGTGAGGATGACTGTTTCTATAAAAATTAGTGTTACGACTTCAGGGAAGGAACATGATTTTATGCTTTAAAATCTGTCAGCATCTAGCACAGAGGTGTCTGCATAGGTACTTGATGAATCACTTATTCAACAAAATCAATTTTCTTAGGCCTTCTCATTTGGTGGTGCTGCCTCATTATTGCCAAAGTTTATATTTTTGGACAAAAAGAAGTGATGGTCCAATGAATATTAAACACATGAAACAATGCTCACCACTGGCCATTAGGGAAATGCAAATCAAAACTGCTACTTCACTCCCACTCCAGTGGCTTCAATCAAAAAGAGACAAATATAAGTGTCGACAAGGATGTGAGAAATGGTAACTCCTACACTGTTGGTGGGAGTGCAGTATGGCACATTCACCTTGGAAGACAGTCTGGCGAGTCTTCAAAAGGTTAAACATAATAGTTACCATATGAAACAGCAGTTTCACTCACATCTCCAAAAGAAATTAAAACGTGTCCACACAGAAGCTCATTTATATACACATGTTCGTGGCACCATGATCCATAGAAGCCAGGACAGGAGAGCAACCCAGATGTTCATTCCCACCTGGTAAACAGATAGATAGATGTGGGGCACCCTTGCAGTGAGATATGAGCCAGTGATAGAAGGGAATACAGTGTGGTGACGTGACGACAACTTGGACGGACTGTGAAGAGATGCCACACACAAGACCGCCTATTATGCGATCCTAGTCATAGGAAATGCGCAAAATGGAGAAACCCAGCGAGACAGAATGGAGATTAGTGAATAAGAGAAGATGGGAGGGTGAGGGGTGACTGCTAATAAAGATGGCATTTCTTTTTGATGGTGAGAATGTCTTAAAATTGATCAGCTGTCCATATCTATGGATATACTGGGGGGGAAACCCACACACATTGAATGGTACACGGTAAGTGGGTGAATTGTGTGGTATGTAAATTATGTCTCAATGGTTCCCAAAAGGAATAAGTTATTTCAGAGTCAATCTTAAATGATGAAAGGAGAATTAGAGAGAGAGCTTTAGAAAGAGGTGAGCATCCAGGGTACTTGCCCAGCTTGGGAGAAATCTCAGAAAGCAATGAAGTTCACCAGGGACTGAAGAGGAAGACTACGGGAACAAATAAGAATAAAAGCTACATCTGGTTGCCTTCGTGATGAGTAATGGCAGGGACAATCAGCCATCCTTAACATGGTGACTCTGGCCTGGCCTGCGGTTATGTGAAACCAGGAGAGGTGAATGTCACGTTTGTAAAATTTCTAGTTAAGTGTATGTTACAGAAAATATTTCATGTGTTTTTTTCTGTACTACCTTGCTTTTAAAACTAGTTTGCACACTCTCAGGAGCATGAGGAGCTATTTTCAGAGGGACCGGTCCAGTAGCTGGACTACTCATCATCATACAGTAGACCCTCACTGGCCATTGCGGTGCCGCTTTTCCAGGTGTCCTGGCTTAAACATTAAAGGTGTCTGCATCTGAATGCCGCAAAGTTGTATTCGGTGGTAAAGGACGGTTATTTAGCAGTGGCAAGAAAGCCAAAAAGTTGTAGGCATTTTCCTTTGAAAAGAATCACATCTCTACACAAAACAGTAATCATATCAGTCACCGAGTCCTTCATTTTGCATTCGTAGTGATTCCAGCTTTCACACAGAAAACTGATGTGTGCGTGTGTGCACATGCTCAAATAAAAGCATCCCCCCAGGGGCCTATGTTGTTATGTATCAAGATATTCTCTCTTTGCTCCCCCCCTCCTCCCCCCAGAGCCCCTTCTCTTCTTGTAAACTGGCTTATTAAAACTGGTTCACAAGCCCTCCTTTTTTTCCCTTTGTCACCGCCTTGCTCTTGGATTTCCAGTGTAGGACTATAAAAATGCAAGTCAGATTTCAGTTACTAGGATAATTTTCTTTGAATTTTAAATTTTTTGAAGCAAATGCATAGATTTCTAATGAACCTGGTATTCAGTGGCTCGGCTTTAAATTTCACTGGAGAGTTCAATTTCATGATTGATTTATTAGCCCTTTGAGAGTCTAAAAAGTGGTATCTGTAGCTCAAGAAGACTGAAAAACATCATCACATTTTGTTTAGCATCTTTTTAAAACCAATTAAAAGCTTTTCTAAAATGGATTGAGCAGGAGAAAATAAACCATGTTCCCTAGGTCTTTATTTCAATCAAGTTTCCCTGTGTTCTGCGGGAGAAGAGATGGAGGGGGGTAGAGAAACTGAAAGGGGCTGGCCCAGCAGGGAGCCCCGCTGGAGAAAAGGGCTTCCTGAGAACGCAGCTCAGAAAGCTCCCGGCCGCTTCATCTACATGCAGACTCACACAGGCATGGGGTGCCCACCGTCCCCACAGAGGTTTCACATGTGCTTCCCTGCTGATTCCTGTGAAAAGCTAACAATTGGCTCGCAGGGTAAAAGACCACTGCCGTTCATCCTCCCTGAGCTGGACTTACAATTTGTCCAGTGTTAGGAAATGTCCGGCTTAGCAGCCAGAGGCTTGAAGACACCCGCCTTCCTGCGAGGTTCCACGAGCTGCCTCTTTTACTCCAGGGCGTTGGGCCCCTTTTCAAGGAGGGCAGATGTGTGGAAGTTGAGGGGAATGTGCTTTTTTGAAGGGCAAGCGGAGGAAAGCCTGGGTCTTCATGTCAGGGAGCAGGCAGTTAGCAAGCAGCATGGCCAGGTGTACCTCCCCGCCACCTGCAGGCCCCGCAGCTTTCTCCTGCTTCTGGGCCTCTTCTGCCGCCTGCTTCTTTTCGGAAGGCGAAATAAAGGGCCTGAGAAAAGGGAGAACTGCTCGGGCAGTAAAACAATGCAAGTTCTGGTTCTCTAAACAACTGAACATCTAGCTGCACTGACCTGCCCGGTGTTTGGTTTACTGGACACTTTGTGGAGTCAAGCTGGGGGCCCGTTTGCATGGAGCAGACCAGCCTTGCCCTTGGTGGAGAACTTGCCCTTCTTTCAGCTCCATGCCTCCCGACCTTTGTCATCTAGTGGCACCCTCACAGCCACTTGGGTCCAGCGACCCAGCCTTCCCAGGGGCTGAGAGGAATTCTTACCTTTGCCAACTTCTAACTCATTTGCATGATGCCAGTTAGAAAACTCTGGAACCTAGAAACGTGTACATCAGATTCCTACTCCCAATCCATAGCTGTGTAACTAGATGTATAACACCCAGACCTGAAAATGGTGAGTGGTAGAACCTTCCCGAAGAAGAAAGGAGGGGAGAATGTGAGCATTCTCGTGATGGGGACCCGGGAGAGCGGGGCGATTCTCCACAGCTTGTGTTTTAGCACGACAGCGTCACCTGTCTCCAAACAGACTGCTTCGTAGGGACGCCTTGCCGGTGGCTGAGGGCATCTTATTTCAGCTGGCTTATTAGGAAGGCCTGCTAATATTAAGCAACTCTTCAGGCTTTGGGTTGCTTTAGTGAAATAAGCAGATAATGGAGGAGACTCCAAATTGTGCAGGCCTGAGCATGAGTATCTCCCCGTCTATCTGTTCACAATTAACTCTGGCTAATGACTACATTATGACTCAATACGATATAGAACCACTTTGGGAAAGAGGTTTAGTCATCTTGCCAGACACATTAATTGTAATCACTAATGTAGCGATTTTTCACAGGACTTCATTTTTTTTTAAAGTCATGTAAGGATTGACAACTCAGTGGTCCAGCTTTCCCATGACTTAAGTCAGTGACATCATTCGGTGACTGCTGTATTTTATAAAAGTATCCATAAATTCACTTGAATAGGCTCAATAGGTATAATGGAACAGATGATCTGGGAAAGTTATATGTAAATTGTATGTGTGTTCTTCCAAAAGCTCATAGAAAATTTCCATTATCTTTCAATTCTATTTTCTCAAACTTGCCGAAACCCTCGAGTACATAGAAAATGCATGTGTATGTATCTAGAGACCAGAGAAAGACAAGGAAGCTTTCTGTTACCGTAAAAAAGCTACAGCCTGCGAAACCCACGGGGGCGCTCCTAACTCTGCCTGTCAGGATCCACTCAGTGCTAGCGAGGAGGAGGAGGAGATAGAGAAAGAATCATTTCAAAACATAAAAATGGCGGGGGAAATGTGGCAACTCTTTTTCTAAATTTTGCTGACAGATGTTATCGCCTGCATAAAATCAAGGTTCACCACAGCGCGTTCTCCTGGGCTGTGATTGCGTTGTTCTGGCTTCCTGTTGTCGGTGCCATCAAGTCGCCTTGGCCTGCTGGCGGTCCCAGGTGCGCAGAGCAGAGCTGCTCCGTAGGGGTTTCCAGCTGGCACCCTTCAGAAGTCCGTGCACATCTAACAAAAATGAACGTTAATCATCAGAAAAAATACTATTATTACAGAGACTCAAAATTGTCTCACTCTGAAAGTGTCTTCTTCTAGCCCCATTGCCTTGACTTAAGTCATGGGAAAGCTGGACCACTAAGTTGTCAATCCTTACATGACTTTAAAAAAAAATGAAGTCCTGTGAAAAATAGCTTCCTCTTTTTTTTTTTTTTTAAGTCATGTGAGGATTGACAGCTTGGTGACTTGACTTGCCCATTGTTAAGTCAGTGATAGCTTTAGATGTCTGTTTTAGTTTATAAAGGTTCCCGCTACATAGACTCACCACAGTGCAGTATTCCATTGGGCTGGGGAGCCTGGTTGGGAAGCCCTCTTGGTAGGACATGCTGATTGGGTCTTGGACTTGAGATCAGAAAATCTGGGTTTGAATCTTAGCTCAAACTTCTTTTGACTTGAACTAGGCCCTTCATTTTTGCTTCTATAAAATGGGCATGATTCCTCCTGCCTTACCAACTAAGACCATAGATATTGAAACCCTTTTGGAGTGTTACAGATGTAAGACTTTGCCTTATCATGAGAAGCAGGGTGTATCATGAGAAGTAGGGTTGTGCCCCTGTCCACACAGAACGCTTTGTGGAGTCTTCTCTTGAGCTCTTCAGCAAATGGGTGGCTGCTTGACCTGAGGCACTGCCAGGTACCAAGGGGTTGAAATCTTAAGATTCTGCTTCTTCCTGTTTCAAAGTTCTTGGCAGTTCAAATATTTTATTAATACTAGTACACATGAACCTGGAAATGTGTGTTCTGGTTATGAAAAGGGAAGAGATGTCTTTAGATGGTCCTCTTTGAGGTTGGGAGCTGAAGAATGGAATGCTATGCATAGCTGCTACCTAGCGTCACCATGAGTGGACATGAGGGCAATGAGTTGGCATGGAAAGGGAGTTCAGCGTTCCAGCTTAGAATACTCAGAGCACAAGGCTTTTGCAAGTCTGGGAAAAGAAATGGAAACACCTGCTTCCCCATTTTTCATTTGCCGAAATCATAAGACAAATGATTAATTTGAAATCCTTTTAAAAAGAAAAATGAAGTCAGACCAGGTGACAAGTGAAAAGAGAGCCACCCATGGTGACAGTCCTGAAGATGCCTCCCCGTTGTGCTTGTCCTCTCCCTTCAGGGACTGGCCCACCGATTTCCTGTTTCCTGTAGCCACCTGTGACTATAGTGAAGTTCCCCGTTTTCTCCTCCCTCGTGCTGGAGCAGAGCAGCATCCTTTTCTTCTCCTCCCACCTTCCTGTCCCTGAAACAAATGCACAAGACTCCGGAGGTTCCCTAGGGGTTGTGCAAATGAATTGCAGCTATTGGGTAACAGAAGCCCAGAGGAGAAGACCTTACCAAGGGTCTGAAACAGGGCTTCTCAACCTGGGGGTTGCGACCCCTTTGGGGTTGAACGATCCTTTCACAGGAGTCCCCCGATTTAACACAGTAGCACAATGACAGTGATGAAGTAGCAAGGAAAATGATTTTTATGGTTGGGGGGTCACCACCACATGAGGAACTAGGAAAGGGTCACTCTGGGCGTTAGGAGGGTAGAGAACCACTGGTCTGGAATGATCCATCTGTTTTTCTGCTATGTATTGGAATGCTGATGAAGCCCGGCCTTGGTTATTTTTGAGTCGCTCCGTGGTCTGTAATCGCATCTTGACACTCTGACTTGCCTCTCACATTGGATAATAGAAAGGGTGCTTTCCCCAGGAACGCTCCAGGCTGTAATCATCCAGGCCCCACTTTGTGGGTGTTTTTAAAGCCTGTTTTGGTTCCGTAGGTGATAATATTAGCCAGGTCGGTACTGTTCAAGATGGCTGGTCTTCACACAGAACTGCCATTGGCAGTGTAAATAAGAGGAGACAGAATCGGAGGTCTTGAATTTGAATCCAGACACTGAATTCTGAGTCTTAATTTCCTCGTTGGTAAAATGGGAATAACAGTAACATCGGAGTTGTGGGAATTAAGGTACACTGGAGTGTTATGTTAACTGTGAAGCACAATTCAAATATTGCTTTATTTTTCATTCCAAAGAACATCCCGCCTCTGTCTTCCTTCACACGGTGTAACCTAACTGATCCCACAGGAGCAAGGTCCCAGGGCTGGGGCCAGGTGGCTCAGTGGTAACATTCTTGACATACACACAGAGATCCATGTGTGACTGCCAGTCGGTGCACCTCCCAGCCACCACCTGTCAGCCAGTGGAGGACTGTGTGCAGCCTTGATGTGAAGCCAGGGTTCACAGACTACAGCAGACTCGGAAGAAAGACCTGGCGATCTGCTTCTAACAATTAGTCTTTGGATCAGAACATTCCAATCCAGAACCAAATCTCGGGAATGGTGCGTGATTAGGCAACATTTCTTTGTCCTGTGCTCCAGGTAGCCACGAGTGAGTGCGTCAGCAGCCCAAGCCAACAGCAGCTAATAGTAGGGCCCAATGGCAGCTGCTGGAGAAGAAAGTAGCCCTAGAAGCTCCAGCAGGAGAGAGCAAAAGAATCCGCTTCCCCACCCCCGGCGCCCACCCCGGCTGCCAGCCAGCCCTTCTACAGAACAAGCCCTGACCAGTCCTGGAGCACAGGGAAGAAGGGGGCCAATTTCAGGCCAAAGAAAGGTTTTAAAAAAACAGAACCAAACTCAGTGCCATCGAGTGGATGCCGACTCAGCAGCCCTATAGGACAGGGTGGGCTGCCCCTGGGGGGTTCTGACACTGTCGTTCTTTATGGCGGCAGAATATTTTGTCTTGAAGCTTTGTTCCCCGGAAGTGGGTAGTGGTTTCGAATTGCCGACCTTGCCAGGTGGCAGCAATGAAATGGAAAGCTCTGTGGCCACCCAAGCCCATGTCCCTTTGATGTACACAAACAGAGCCCAAGTCAAACTGCCTGCATTACTATTTAACCATCTTTCACTTACCAGTTGATCATTCCCATAGAGTGGTCTGTTACACAGGAGAGGCTGGGAGGAGGGGTACCTAAGTTGTTCATTGCAATTGCACCCCTACCTGTGACCTCCAAATGTCTTAGACACATATCCCTACCAGCAACCAAAGTTTCGCTCTCCCCCCACTCAATATTGGGAATTAATACATATGTCATTCCATAGTTCAACCACCTAATATTTTAGTATGCATATTATTCTATAAGATGATGTTCATTTTAAAATAGCAAAAAAATGATTTTTTGTTATTTTTAGGTTTTATATTAGTCATTTTATTAGGAGTTGTTACAGATATAATAATCCAATTCAGTTAGATCAAACAATTTTACAATTGCTGCCACCATCAATTTCAAAACATTTTCTTTCTTCTTGAACTCTTGATATCAGCTCCCCTTTATCCCTTCCTTTCCCCACCCCACCCCTAAGGAATCCTTATTATATGTATTTTGTTGTTGTTGTAGTTTATCTTACACAATCCACTGTATCCGATCACCCACAACCGTGGAGTAGGGTTATACAGTCATTGTTATCAGCTCCTCTTTCCCTCCCCTGTCTTCCCATACCCTCAGGGAATTATTACCCCCACTACTGTTTCTGAAAGGTTATCTATCTTGGCTTTCATACATCAAATGCTCTTAATTATACAAATGAACATATGCAGTTCTAACAAGATTAGTGAGGTAAAACAAAGACCATAATAGTAAGGGGAGGGAATATTAAAGGAACTAGAGGATAGTTATGTGTTTCATCAGTGCTTTACCTCACCCTGGATATGTCCCTTCCATGTGGCCCTTCTGTGAGGGACTGTCCACTTGTCTGGCAGGTGGGCTTTGATTCTCCACTCTGTCCATGCTCCTTCACATCCATTTGGTTGCTTGTTTTTGAACTTCTGATCCCTATCGCCCTCGACACCTCATGATCACACAGTCTGGTGTGCTTCTTCCATGTGGCCTTTGTTGCTTCCCTGCTAGATAGCCAATTCTTTAACTTCAAGACCCCAGACACTATATCTTTTAATAGCCAGGCACCATCAGCTTTCTTCACCACATTTGCTTATTCACCCACTTTGTCTTCAGCGGTTGTGTCGGGAAGGTGAGTGTCATATAGTGCCACATTATTAGAACAAACCATAAAAGATTGTTTTAAAGAACAGTTAAAGAGAAAATGGAGTTCTATTATTTCTCCACTTTAAAGACAGCAACTCTTTTTCCTGCTTTATTATATCCTGTATTTTAACCAAAGGTCTACAGTAAGTATATGGTACTTTGATGATCAGGGGGGAAAAACATTTTGTGTATTCAGCTATGTTCATTTTTCATTCAGCAGCATGATAGACAAAGTTCATTTGATTTCGCCCCTTGCAACCAATTTGCTCTTTGACCTCCTAAGTTAGGTGATTTGAACTTAGCTTGTCTATATGTAACTTTGATTTTTACTTAAAAAATAACCTAAGGTCTGTGCCATGCCCTGGAGCCCTGTAGATTACTGGGACACTGCTTCACTGCCCTCCGTTGTCCTTGGAAACGCACGTGACAGCCAGCTCAGTGCTGTGCTCTCCCTCCACACTCCTTATAGTTCAATGCCAATGTCACTACAGTCAACTGAGCTGGATGGTGAACATTTTTCCAAGTATCCTCTCAGGGAGATGGGAAGTTTCTTTTTCATCCAAAAAGTAGTTCTTTTTAATGCAAGTTTGAAGTATTATTTTAAGAAACACAAGGTTTTATTAGAAAATGCAGTTAATGAACATGTTTTGTGCCCTGGTGGTCCTATGAGCTAGCTGTCGAACTTCTAACCGCACGATCAGCAGTTCAAACCCACCAGCTGCTCCGTGGGGAAAAGATGAGGCCTTTTGCTGTGCTGAAGATGACAGTCTTGATTCTATGTAGGGTCACTAGCAGTCAGAGTCAACTTGATGACAGTGGATTTGGGGATAAAAATACAAAGATTAATAAGGTGTTGTACCTGCCCTCCCAGCGCTTATAATCCAGGATTACCTGTTCAGTTGGACTGTGTGTGCCATATACAGAAGCACCCAGTCCAGGTGGCAGTCTAGCCCACAGCCTGCTTACTAAGCTGTGTACCAGGAAGAGGGGCTGAATCTGCCCTACCCCTAAGGATGCCACCTTCAGCCAATAAAAATACAAGGTGCCTAGCCAACTCTGGGTGCACCGTAGGACACACGCTGGGAGTCTCTGGGGAGGGCAATGTTGGCTATATTTGCCTAGAGGGCTACTTTTTCTAGAGCAAGAGTAAGTCCAAACACATGGCTACAAAGTCATAGAATCCTGTTTTTAACAAGAGCACCAAGATAGGAAGCTACGGGGCTGGTCCCTCGGCAGTTCCTGCAAACACTTGGGAAAGCAGTGTTTCCACCTCTCGGCCTCCTGAGGGATTCTGCCCTGCTCTGCAGTTGACGGCAGCAGGACAGCCTGAGCTACTGCCTCCAAGAAGGAGCAGGTGCGTTGGTTGTGAGGGGAAATTGCCTTGGCACAACTTGCCAGTGCAGTTTGCAGTATTCTTAACACATCTTCCTAGTAAGGCCCCCCACTGTTGCACTCTGTCCTTCTAGAGATATCTATCAAGGTTAGCCATTTGGAATCCCAAAAACAGTTGCCATCATCTTCTGAGTTAACCACTCTGCCCCAAGTTTGTGACTCTCATGAGCCCTTTCCTCCATAAAACAGAAAATTAATGTATAGCCATGTTGGCATAAAGACTCGTATATTACTATTGTATATTAAAATGTTTTCTTCAACCTTCCTTTTTTCCCCTTCTCTATGAATTGGGCTGCTAACTACAAGATCAATGTACAGTGTAGCAAGCTAAAAGCTGAGGAAGGTAGGGAAAATGTACTTCAGATACAAGACTGGGGTGTTGGGGTTTACTCACCAATCTGTGGTCCTCCTCTTAAATTTCTAGTGGAGTCTCTCTTCTGGGCACTAAGTGGCTTTGTCAATACAACTTTATTTTCTGAATGTATGTCACCTTTTCTCCCAAGAGTTCACACTGGGATCATTCTTTTTAGGTGATAGACCTACCTAGATCATAACTCAAGACCAGCCTTGTGGACGAGAGCCAAACAGGAAGAACAGTGGCCCGCAAAGCATGGTAGCACGACCAGTCGGTCCTGAATTGGGGTTTCTGCTAGCCCTGTGGAGGTAGCTCCTCACGCCTGCTTTCTCATCATGACCACCCAAAACAGATCATCTTGAAGAGCTGCTCTGAGTGCAAAAGCTGATGGCTTTTTCCTAAGTCGGTGCTAAAATGTTCTCTAATCTCACAAGCCTGTCGTTGTTACTGTAAATTATTGGAGGTTAACGCTCTCTAGCGCCACATCCCATCTGCAGCGTGAATTCCCCCCTCCTTGTCCTCTGGCCTGCTTGCAGCACCACACCAAGAGGACGGTCACACAGACAAAGAATGTGCTCCAGTGTAGAAACCAATGGAGAGTTAAGTGTAGTTGTCCGCTTAGTTGTGGCATGGTTTATTTGAAACACCCTTCCTTCGGTATTCAACTTAAACATTTACCCACTTCCCCCACTACACCCACCCACCCCACCCCCCAAAAAGTTGCAGGCATTTGAGCATGAAAAATCAGAAATGCATGCAGGACATGCAGAGTCCCCCCACACACACACACACACAAGTTCTCTCTTTCTACCATCCAGACTCCTAGATGTTTTCAGTGGTTCTCAAAGGTTCCCCTTGGTCTGTGCCTTCTAATGAACCTCTCTCTCCTGTGCTAGAGAATTCGGTATTTTACCGTCAGCAGCTGATCAACTGACTGAAAGAAAGAGCTGGTTATGGCAGCCTTAGGCAGCTATTTATATTGCAAATGAATCATGCATTCCATTCATTCTAGACTTTTCTTTGAAGATTGTTGCCATCGAGACATTCCCCGCTAGAGGGTCAGAGGTGTAGACACCAAAATGGTGGTCCTGTTCCCTGTCAACACTTGGTATAATGTGTGTTTTCCTAGAGCCCCGAGCAAGAGGAACAATGAAGGTGTGCTCTTCTACCCCTGAAAACAACACTGGGATCGTGATTGTTCATTCAGCAGCTATTTCTTAATGTCGCCCTGTATAGAAGGCACGATGCCAGCCCTAGACCCATCAACAAAGCCAGAGCCCTGCACTCATACAGGAAAGCCAACTACAAGCCCATCAATAAGTACAGCCTATGTGACTTTTAAAAGTGACCCATGTCACTGGAGGAGAGGGAGCTGAAGAAGGCTGAAGCGTGTGGGGTGAGGGCAGGGCACACGGGTGGAGTTTACAGAGGGGTTGAGCAGACCTCTTAGAAAAGGCGGCGCTCCAGCGCAGCGCTGACTGCGAGGACAGACCCTGTGGCTGCCTAAGGGGAACCATCCCGGCCGGCAGAGGGAACCTATGAGAGGCGTCTGTGGACCAGGCATGGTGTGCCGCCAGGACGCAGATGATGAAAACGCCTACTCCCAGGCAGTTGGCGTGCTAGAAACAAGATTCAGGCTTACAAGTAAATGCAGAGCGGAAGTTGTCCAGCACCGTGGTAGTTTTCTTAGAGATCTCTTGTTGTGTTGAATAGTACAAGTAAAATAAAAGTTTGATAAATCACCCCGATTCCAAGGATGACGCCAAGATAAAGTGATGGGCTCTTAAGAAGCGCCTCCTCCAAGGGAAGTATCTCCTCACCCTCTGGCTCTGCTGGCTCCTCCCTCGATGCACTGCCTCTCCCGGGACCCTCTAGTCTCCCCCACAGCCACGACTGCTGGACTGACCCTTAGCACCACTGGCCTCTCCTGGGGGCTGGTTGTAACTGAGGCAAAGCTTTGAGCTCTGGTCTTCCCCAACTCCGAGGGAATCCTGAGCCGCTGGGAGAATGCACTTTGCTGTGCCATTTGTTAGCTGCCAGTAGCCTGTGTTAGGAAGAGAAGAGTTCTCAGGTGCCCTTTGCTCATGAACTTGACTTTGTGGCATCTAGACAGACAGCAGTTGAGCGGTCAGCTACTAATCAAAGGTCGGCTGTCCTCACCCACCCAACAGCTATGCGGGAGACAATCTGCTCCCAAACCCATGCCACTCCATCGAGACATTTCCACTCACAGTGACCTATCAGGTTTCTGAGACAGTAAATCTTTATGGAAACAGATAGCCTCATCCTTCTTCTGAACAGCCAATGGAGGGCTTGAACCATTGGCCCTGCAATTAACTGTCCAACACCTAACCCACAGTGCCACAGCACCAAACTCACTGCCACTGAGTCAATGCCAACGCATAGCAGCCCTCTGATAGGACAGGGCAGAACTGCTCCTGTCAACTCTTTATAGGAGTGGAAAGCTCCAACTTCTGAGAAGTGGCTGGTAGTTTTGAACTGCTGGCCTTATGGTTAGCAGCCCAACACATAACCAATACACCGCCAGCCTCCTTCATAGTGCCGCCCGGGCTCCATAACGAGGACAGCCTAGAAACCCCATGAGGCAGTTCTGCCCCGACACACGTGTCGCTGTGAGTCGGGGCAGTTCTCCCCTGATACACGTGTCGCTGTGAGTCGCAGTTCTGCCCTGACACACGTGTCGCTGTGAGTCGAGGCAGTTCTCCCCCGACACACGTGTCACTGTGAGTCGAGGCAGTTCTGCCCTGACACACGTGTCGCTGTGAGTCGCAGTTCTCCCCCGACACATGTCGCTGTGAGTCACAGTTCTCCCCTGACACACGTGTCGCTGTGAGTCGAGGCAGTTCTGCCCCGACACACGTGTCGCTGTGAGTCGAGGCACCACTACAAACAACAGGCAGAGTCGACTCTTCAGCTCTCACATCCTCCCATTCATGCACCTCTGACGGTGATAGCAGACGTTCTTCCTTCCACCCGCTGAGCCCCCTTGACTTCATGTGCCACTCTCACGGGTAGGTAGGATTTTTTCTTTCTTTTTAAAAATTATTTTATTGGGGGCTCATACAACTCTATCACAGTCCATACATATATCCATTAGGTCAAGCACATTTGTCCATTCGTTGCCATCATCATTCTCAAAACATTTGCCTTCTGCTTGAGCCCTTGGTATCAACTCCTCATTTTCCCCCTCCCTCCCTGCTCCCTCCTCCCTCCTCCCTCATGAACCCTTAATAATTTATAAATTATTATTTTGTCTTATCTTACACTGTCAAACGTCTCTCTTCACCCACTTTTCTGTTGTCCATCCCCCAGGGAGGAGGGTATACGTAGATCCTTGTAATTGGTTCCCCCTTTCCACCCCACCCTCCTTCCACCCTCCTGGTATCACCACTCAGCACTGGTCCTGAAGGGATCATCTGTCCTGGATTCCCTGTGTTTCCAGTTCCTATCTGTACCAGTGTACATCCTCTGATCTAGCCAGACTTGTAAGGTAGAATTGGGATCATGATAGTTGTTGGGGGTTGGGGGGAGGGGGGACAGAGGAAGCATTTAGGAGCTAGAGGAAAGTTGTATGTTTCATCGTTGCTACACTATACCCTGGGGTAGGTAGGGTTTTTAATCCCATTTTTATGATTGAAGAGAAGACAAGTGCTGAGAAGTTAAATAATTGCCCCCAAACCACATAGCTGTAATTGATGGACCTGTATTTTTCTGTTGCACTAAAGCCATCTGTCCATCAGGGAACCTGCCAGCTCCTTCCTTCAGTTTTCTGCCAGCCCTGGGCTTGCCCTAAAAAAGCACCACCTGAGTGTGAGGGCAGCATCCACCCCTGGGCAGCCTTATTCTTGCCACCCAAGGGCAGCAGCCTGCCACAGGCACCAGAGCTGCCTGCCTTTGCAGCACACTTCTTCCTCCTCAGGAACCTGCTTCGGTTTCCGGTTGCTTTCTATATGAAACCTCTTTCCCTCATCTTGTGTTCTGAGGCTTCCCTTTATCCACCACCCCCTCCCTATCTCCCTCAAAAGGCATCGTTTCCAGCATTTGGTGTTCGGGACTCAGCTGCCACACCACCCACCCAGGATTTTGTCATTTTAGCATCCCGTCCCTTCTCAGGGGCCATGCCAGTACCTCCCCGACACAGCAGGAATCGCCCTAGATCGCCTCCTCCCCTCACCCACCAGCCAAACTGCCCGCATGCGCTATGTCCCTGAGCACATTCACCTGTGGTGCGTTCACGTCTGCTGATGCGATCACTGGCCGACTGAGGCAGAGGGTACTGGGAAAGTGAGTTCTTGATAATGACCTCAGTGGCTAGTGCCTTTTCTCTTCCACCTGCCGGGCTCACAGGTAGGTACCTCTCACCCTGTTTACAAGACGCTCAAGTCCTTGTCCACAGAATATGAACTTGAAGGCACCCAGCGCTCAGCAGTTTTGAGCTGCTGCTTTAAACTCACTTCTTAATCCAGTTCAGGGTTTCCGATTGTTCCGTTCATTGCACTGGCTCAGCACTGCATGATGGAGAAAGAATGGCGTTTCTTTGCAGCATCACTGGCTTTACTTTTGTTCCCTGGTTGAGATCAGCCATTCTGTTTCGCTGCAGCTATCATAGCAATGGCATTTTTATGGAGTTCAGCTCGACTTTTGTTGCAAACCAGTGTATTAGGGCCGATCCATGGGCAAGACCTATGAAAGGGCGTGGATTCTCTGGTTGGTCCTTTGTGTGGCCAAAGGCTTAGCGACCGCCTCTGCTCTGCTCCTTCCACATTGTGCAAAGAAGTGTTTTGTTTCTGAGGGATCAGCACCTGACTGAGCCCGGCTTTTTTCATGGTAATGTTTTCACCTGGGTTGCTGCTGCTTTGGGAACTAAGACCTAGTTAAGGAAGACTTGCTTAACCTTGAAACAAGGTTTTTATCGTATTCCGGAGAGGCCCACGGTCATTTTAGTTAAGCCTCTTCTTTAGAGCACCAAGACCAGCGCATCTTAGGAAAGAGTCTTCTGAGAGCACTGTCCACCCCCCACGGCCTCCCCGCCCCCAGAGATCATTCTGTTTTCCTTTCTGTTCAGAGGCCCGTCTGGACACTGTGGACTTCAGAGCAGAGGCCACACAGGAACGAAGCGGATTCCTCTTCCTGACCCGAGCTTTCTGCTCTGTGTAGCTGCCAACCCCATTCCAGACTACGGGCAGATTCCCTCCCAAATGCTATTCCGATGTGATTTATTGCCTGAATGCATTCAGAGCTTTCCTTTTTTTTTTTTTTTACATGATCAAGCTTCCTCATGAGAATTACCACTAATTAATATACAAAATGGTCCGGCACAATTTAATTATTTGCTAATGTTTTTCGGTGTTTTCTTAAAGATGGTGCTGTACAAGCCACGGCCTGAACTTGCCTGGGTCATGACCTCTCAGCAGTGTTTGCAGCCTTGTTAAACAAGAAGAAAAGCAAAACATAAATTAGCCTCTCTCCACTAGAAGTTGCTCTGCATTTCCCAATCTTTCAACACTCTGAAGTGCATAATCACTGCTAATGCAAGAGAAAGTTTCACTAGGAAAATGGCAGTGATTTCAAAAGTCCAGTTTGGGGGCGTCGGATAAGAAGCTCCTCAGTGTCATTCTAGAGCCAACATGAACTGCCGGATCCGCGAGGAGCAAGGGACAAGAGTGTGGCTCACGGGCTGTGGAACATTCAACCCTAAGCCAAAGTCCCTGTGGTTGTAATGAGAATGCACCAGCCTGCATGGCCTTTGGGATCTATTAGGGATCTGTGTGCCTAGATCTGCCACCAGAATCTAGTGTTGAAAGCCACTTTGAATGTAAAAGCAGCTCTTTTTTTGTTAGAGTACAAGATTATAATTCCTTTGTGAGTTTAATCACCTCAACACCCATGGTAGTTGTTTATTTGCTCCCATTTTGCTTTTGTGTTTGGGCTTGTAGATGTTTCTATACTCTCGGGTTTGAGGTTTCTTTCTCCGCTGTCTGTTCCTCCTGAGCCTCAGTCCATGACCCATCTCCTGCAACAGCACGTTCCCCTTTCCACAGTAGAGTGGGCTGGGCTCTGTATCGGTCTGCAGCGAGCTCTGCGCAGGTCTGTGCCTGCTCACCCAGCCACCCGCCCTCCAGTCCACGTGCGCTCACAGCGACTGGGACAGGTGGACGTGCTCTCGGGGCTGAGGCCTCAACTTTCTCCCTGGGAGCCGCAGGCCAGTGGAGACTGCTGACCTCGTACATAGCAGCCTGACGTGTGACCCTGTGCCACCAGGACCCCTTATATTCATCCAGACCTTTATAAAGATGTACTGATGTGTGTTTGACTTCTAAAACATTCGTGATTACTCTTTAATCTGTTCATGAACTTCTTAGGTGTACTTTTTATCTCATAGTTGTTGCAAAGTCATCTGATAGACCCATGGCCAATTGTACCAGAGGCTCAACTTTGTTTCTTTGCTATGCCTTGGATTACGTTGGTGAATTGTTCATTCCTGGCGTTGTAGGTGGGCAAGAACAATGAATAGGATTTAAGACTAGCATGCCTTAAGGACAGTAGATGGGTATAATGTTTACAATGCCCAAACTGAAATTCTTCTAGTAGCTGATCATGAATTTCATAAAGTGTTTTGCCCCGCTTTTCTAAGATCAGTCAATAGATTTAATGATTGTATTAAAGGCTTATCTGTGGAATGAATATATATCATAAATCTAATTATATCCTCTTCTCCTTCCCAAGTAAACCTATTTTAAAGTGTTTCTCTTCATGAAGGGATGCAACGTAGGATTTTGAATTCTAGATCTTGTTCCAGTCTTGGCTCTACCATTCATTTGTGGTTTCCAGTTACTTATCTAATGGACCAGTGGAGGCTCTGAGCATGTAAACAGTTAATGCTCTTGGCTGCTTCCAAGTGAGGGTTTCCAGTCCCATCTGGGAAGAAAGGCCTGATGAAAAACCTATTCTAAAAAATCAGCCATTGAAACAAAACCCTACAGGGCCCAGTTCCACTCTGGCACACTTGGGGTCACCTGAAGAGCACCTGGTTTATGGGTGTGACTCGTTCTCGTCATTAGTAAGATGGTGATAATAGTAGTACCTCCAGCAGGTTTATAGTGAAGATGAAATAGGAGACTGAGCTGAAGAAGTGCCATTGGATAAACAGGACAAGTGGGAGTCTGTGAAAGCTGGAACTTCCATAGGGCAGAAACCTGAGCGCGAGAGAGAAAACACAAGTATTTTCCACTAAAATTAGTGATAGCAAAGTGGTAAGGCTGTACCCTGTCAAAGGGGGAAAACCTTTGAGACCCAGAAAAACACGGCAGCCCTGCGGAGTTTCTACTCATCGAGGTTTCAGGAGAAATGGTCACTTACTCAGACCCCTTCCCTCTCTCGTCCCCACGTGCTGGCAACGAGGCTTCATATCCGCAGGAAGGAGAGAAGAGAATTCTCTGGGGAAAAATCTAAACGTACCTGTGGGGACATCTCCCATCATCAGCGTTATCTCACCTGTTCATCCCAGAGCCCGGTCCTCACACACACAGCTGCAGTCAGCTTGATTCTTAAAGTTGAATTGTCCTGCAGAGACCACCGGGCACTTGGGAAACACTGCCAAGAAACAAATCGGAAGAGGAAACAGAGACAAAGCCGGAAACAGAAGCTGTGCCTTTTGTTTTGTTTTTAGATATATTCATCATAGAGATTTAATTAAGATATCAAACCCATGAAATGTAATACGCTGCAACAGAAAAGGTACATTTAGAAAGCAACTCTTAGAAGTAAGAAAATGTTATAGAAAGAAATCTGCTATAGAGACTGGAGATAAGCTCACCCTCACCACCCCGCCCCAAAGTAATAGGAAACCACAGGAACAGGATAAGAAAGGTAGAAAACTCATCAGAGGGACCAGTCTTCCATGAAGAGAGGGCCCAGAAAGAAGCCAGAGAAGCAGTGGGAGAACATCTCAAAGGAAAGTCCAGGATATTTCCTAAAAGTAAGTGATTAGGAATTCCTGGTGTAGAAAAACCTGCCTCATGCCCCGCAAAATGCACCAAGAAAGACCCATCTCAAGGCACATAATTTCAATTGCAGAACACCCAGCGGGGTGGGGGTGGGAGTGAGGTGGTCATAAAAGCTTCTGGGTTTTTTTCATTAATTTTTTTAATTAAGCAGATTAGAAACTGATTAGAGTGACTTTGGACTTTCAACCAGCAACACTGTAAATTAAAAGGCTAGCAATGCTGAGGGGAAATTAGTTCTAACTTTGCTTTCCATACCTAGCCAAACTATCAAGTGTAAGAGAGAGGGCGAAATATTAAGAACAGGAAAAAGATGGCCTTTAAATTTAAATCCTTTGCATCCACTCGCTCTTCCTCAGGAAGCTTTTGGAGCATATGCACCATGGAATAAAGAGTAAAGATGGGGAGAGGGAGAGGCTGATGCTTGGGCAGCGAATTCTTTAAAGTGGCTCTTCAAGCCAAAGTTGCTAATTCCCACCAAACGACTTTTCCCTGAATGGGTCTGGTAAGAAGGGCTGGGAAAGATATTGATGGGATTCACCTGTGAGTAATTGTGAGCCAGGACTCCCTGGAGTGCCATCCTGCTGTGTAGAAAATGAGCCCTCGGAGCAGTAGGAGGGAATTCATTACCAGCAAGAACTAGGAGTGGAGTGTGCCCTCTGGACCTAGGTTACCTACCTGCACAGTGAACCTCCCGGATCCAAAAGACAGCTACGCCATCAGAGGAGCAGCAGCAGGACCGGGAGCCAGACTAGAGCATGGAACAGAGCGCTGGACGTCCCAACCCACAGACCAAAGAAAGATGAATGCTTTTGTGCAGCAGGCCGGTTTGCAGCGTAGGGTACCTGTGGGCACTTAATTCAGGGAGAGGGGTTTGCTGACCCACGGAGCTTAAGCTGGATGTCTCGGGTTAAGTCTTGCAGCAAAATGGTATGTGCTCTTGGGCATTTATTAGCAGGTCTGACAGAACTTTGTAATATGTCCCGATTAAACAACTCAACCCTGAACATTTCTCACTGGTGTTACAACTTGTTAAACTTCCTTAATAAACTCTTTAGTCGTGAATTTTGGATATTAGAACCTAGAGATAAAGTAGAGAATATTACTTCAGACAACATACTGAGATACAGGGGAACAAAGACACACAGGAGGGTAGTTCTGGAATTTCAGTGTGTAACAGCCTCAAGAACAATAAGTTAAGGAAGAATGGTAAAGTCCAAGGGAGTGTTGTCAAGAAGAAGAAAGATTCACTACAATGTTACAATTATTAATGTGTTTGACAGGAATCCTGGTGATACAATGGTTACAGTGTTCAGCTGCTAACCCGAAAGGTCAGTAGTTCAAACCTACCAAATCATGGTTGTGTTCTTTTGAGGATGAATTTGTCATAGGTACTTGATAAACTAAGCCAAGGAAGAGGGGAGGGGACAAGCATTAACTAAGAATTAATAATAGTTAATAACTCTATTATTACATTGCCTAAGAAAGGCAATGTAATAATAGTACATACACTGCATTGCCCAGGAGTAAGTCATAAGAATGTAAATATAAATTTTTAAAAAAGAACAAATATTTTTTAACCAAAAATGTTATTGGTCTATCTAGATAAGATAGGTGGGATAAACAATCTGGAGGAAAAAACAACAGGACCAATGGTTCTAGCAGGGAAGAGAGGGGACATGAGAGAGGGGGAGGCAGGAGGAAAGGAAGTGGGCGTTAACAAACCCAGGGACAAGGGAACAACAAGGGATCTAAAATCGATGTCGAGGAGGGTGTAGCAGGCCTGGTAGGGCTTGATCAAGGGCAATGTAACTGAGAGGAATTACTGAAACCTAAATGAAGGCTGAACATGATAGTAGGACAAGAGGAAAGTGAAAGGAAATAAAGGAAAGAGCTAGGAGGCAAAGGACATTTTTAGAGGTATAAATACAGGTATGTATATATGACGATGGGGAAATAGATCTATGAGCATATATGTATAGGTTTAGTATTAAGGTAGCAGATGGACATTGGGCCTCTACTCAAGTACTCCCTCAATGCGCTGTTCTATTAAACTGACATTCCATGATGCTCACATTCCCAACACAATTGCTGAAGACAAAGCGGGTTCATAAGCAAATATGAAGAAATCTG
>NW_022111358.1:32721870-32725458 GCF_000313985.2 Echinops telfairi | reverse complement strand
CACTCCCAATGTGACCAGGGAAGAGCTGCCTCCTCAAGACAGTCAACCCTAAATGGCCCGGAGGAAGGCAGGCTGTCAGGACCTTCATGTTCTGGTCAGACAGGATTCATTGAGGAGAAAACATCCATTCATCATTGGATTGTGGAATGTACAAAGTATGAACCAAGGAAAATTGGAAGTCAAAGATGAAATGGGAAAATAACAAGACCAGTAGACAACATCATGATAGAGAAGAGCTTGCAGTGGTCAAGAATTTCATTTTTCTTGTTCTACAACTCTCATGGAAGCAGCCCTCAGAAAAATCAAATGGCATACTGCATTAGGCAAATATGCAAAAGACCTCTGAGAAGTATTAAAGATCAAAGATGTCGTTTTGAGGACAAAGATGTGCTTGACCCAAGCCATGGTATTTTCAGTCACTTCATAGACATGTAAAGCCAGATAATGAGTAGAGAGGGCTGAGACAGAATCGATGCGTTTGAATTATGGTCTGGTGAAGAATACTGAAAGCTGCCTTGGACTGCCAGAAGAACAAACAAATCTGTGGTCAGAAGAAGTACAGCCAGAATGCTCCTTAGAAGAGAGGAAGGTGAGACTTATATACGTTGGAGATGTATGTTACCAAGGGGAGCCAGTCCCATCGTGCTTGGTAGAGTAGAGGGTTAGCAAAAAGATGATGACCCTCAATGAGATGGATTCATGCAGCGGCTGCAACAATAAGCTCAAATGTAATTGTGGGGATGGCCCAGGACCAGGCAGTGTTTGGTCTGTTGTATGGAGGGTTGCTGTTGGTCCACTCAGCGGGACCTAACAACAACACGTGGGTGATGAGAAGTTCTGGTGGAGCTATGGGATAAATAGTGGGCTACTAAGGGGAAGGTCAGTGGTTCAAACCCGCCAACTGCCCAGTGGAGAAAGATGAGGCTATCTGCTCCAATAAAGATTTGCAGTCTTGGAAATGGTATGGAAGAGTTCTGTTCTGCCCTGTAGGTTCCCTGAGAATTGGAGTTGACTCCATGGCAGTGGATTTGGTTTGGGGTTGTTAGGCGGGTGATATAAAGCCTTTCCATGAATTCATTACCTCTTTTCCCCAATTCCTAGCATTTGTGTAGCATATTAGCTGTGAGAGATGAATTAGAAACATATACTTCAGCATCTTTCAGTTGGCTTTTCTGTCTCCCTCGTGCATTAATCCATTGTTTTATTGACATGAATGGGGAAAAGAGCTGTCCAGACGTTGCCACATCTGATCATGTTATTGGTACCGTATTTTCTGTATTCACGGGGACATTTTAAAATTACTTTCTTTTACCTAAACACTGGCATTTCTGAAACTAGAGTGCACATCTTATTCAGGTGTGTTCTGATTCCCTAAGTAGGCTTGTTCTGGGCAATTTTTAACACACATTTTCTCCCTTTGGTCAGGGCCGCAAGCTCCTTATTATTGGGACCACTAGCCGCAAAGATGTCCTTCAGGAGATGGAGATGCTGACCGCGTTCAGCACCACCATCCACGTGCCCAACATTGCCACGGGGGAGCAGCTGCTGGAGGCCCTGGAGGTGAGGAGCCCAGGGACAGGGACAGGTGCCGACGAGGGTCCTGCACCTGTTGGCTGGTTTCTAGATGAACCCAGAACAGGGCACCTAGAACATTGCCCCCGATCATCTCCAAAAATGGGAGGAAGAAGCAATTAAGAGAAATGACAGTACCTTAATTTCCCAACCCTGGGTGTAGATGTGTAAAACCTGCCAGAGGTGACTTACTCTGACACCTGACATGAGTCGGGGTGGGGTAGGGGGGTGCTGTGAGGGAATCATCGTGTAGAGCTCTTTAAAGTGACTTTCAGCACATTTCCTTCATTTAATAAATCCAGAACTGTCATTGAAACCTTAGAAACGTCAGGAAATCTATATATTTTTTGGAAATCTATATATATTAAAAGCTTTATTAACAATTTTACAATATAGAAATGTTTTCTGAACATTTTTTGAGGGTGTCAAAATTTGAATTTTTCAAGGCTATCTCCTACACTAAACTTTTGATTAATACCAGGGCACGCAAATGAATTGTTGAGACCCACTGGAAATAGTATCTGGGAGCTAGTTGTTGAGCAGAACAGAACCGTAGGACTGATAGCTACTCCCAACTCAATGGAAATTATCTGTGTGACATGTCGCCAGGCTATCTATTTGAACAGCTTTTATACAGGGGTTGGGTAAGAGAATTAAATGTAGTCTACTTTGAGACATACACATTCTGAGAAAGGAATGCTAAAGATATTTATTCCGGTATTCATTTTCATATTCATGTGTGTACCTTCTGAGGGTAGAAAGGTCAAGTTGGATTTTAAAATCTGAGAAAACCCTGTCAGCTTAAACCAGCCAGATAGTTTCCATCTCTGATCTTTTAAGCCCATGAGTGGGAATTACGGTAACTAATGTTGATCCTCTTGCTGTAACCGTGCTTTCATTCATATCAGTTGTTTTTGTTGTGTTGTAGCTTTTGGGCAACTTCAAGGACAAGGAGCGCACTACAATCGCACAGCAAGTCAAAGGAAAGAAGGTGTGGATAGGAATCAAGAAGTTACTGATGTTGATCGAGATGTCCCTACAGGTAAGACGCTTCTTCCTTCTGCATGGCGTTCACACCCAGAAAGGAGCTTCACAGACCCCAGAGGGCCGCGTGACTTCCTTGTGCTATGGTTTTGATTACGTTCTAATTCCCCTGTGTGGCAAAGTTCCTTAAAGAGAGTCTCTCTCCTTCAGAGTCACTAGATCAAAATCTTTGAAGAGACTTCCGAGAACACTCGATCAGCTGCCCGCCCCCACCTCTAATTTTAGAGCTGAGTGGAGCAAATGTCCCCCCGTTTGGCACCTTCCATTCCTCTTCTCAGAACCCCACTCTTCCTGTGCCCATCTGTCTGCTCGTGCTTTCCTGACGCCCATGCCCGTTAGGAACTGTATCCCGGCAGCACTCGCTTTCCTAAGGTGAGGACTTGGCTTTCCCTCACTGAAAACGCAGCCCGGGGCAGAATCAGGGGGTGGGAGGGTGCTGAGGAGACATCTGGGGGCTGAATGAACTGGCTGTGTGCGAGTGCTGGTCTTGCTGCGCTGCGCTGCCCTGTCGAGCGGTCAGTGGGAGCAGTAGGTGCTGGAATGAAGTCTGAATTTCACAGAGGCCTCTGAAGTGAATGCCTTTCATCTTTTTTGATCAGTGTAGGTGAAATATAATTTGAGGGGCTTTCAGAAGCCTGAAGTTCACTGGGGCTCACACTCCTAGGTGTAGACACGTCAGGTTGAGCTGTGAAATAGAGAGCCCCCAGTCAGGCCCTGCCCTGGGTATTGTCCAGGGAAGTGTGAGGACGGACAGACATGGCTGATCGCAAAGGCACCTTCGAGTTTCTCTATTGTTTTTGTAGCTTTCGGGACGTTTTTAACCAATTTATTTATCTAGCCGTCTGCACAGTAAATTAAAGTTACAGACGAATGGCTTCGCTCAGGATTATTCTCGGGAAAGGTGCACTTACAGGTGGATTGGCACTTTCCTTGGAAGAAGATAAATCTGTCAGATAGTCAGCTCTACTCTTC
>NW_022111358.1:32705528-32721770 GCF_000313985.2 Echinops telfairi | reverse complement strand
CCCAATAATTGCACAGAAGAAACTATGTGAAGTGGGTTTTTTGTCCCCTCTCCCCATTCCCATCCCACCCCACCCCCTTCCTCTGCCTTTAATGCCTGCAGGTCAGGATCGAGCTAATGCCTCTTCTGGATGTAGGGCAGAAAGGGAGAGTGTGGCACTTGGGCCTAATCTTCAGCGGCTGACACTTCATAGGCCTCTGAGCTTGAACCCTTCCTGTCAGATGGATTTCGTGCAGCTGAGTGGCTTCCCCTTAGATCTGCCTCCGAGAGCCGGAGCCCAAGCGGGGAGGCATGTGGTGGAGCCGAATGGAAGTCACGTTGCCTCTCTGTTAAAACTTGCACAGTGCCGTGGAGCTGCTCGGACTGGATGTCACCTGGGGGAATAAAGTCATTTATCTAGATTACTTTTTCCTCCCTTTCTCTTGACTTAATTCCATAGCTACAGGCAAGGCAGTCCGTGGTTGCTCACACATATTAAATATATTTAATGGGCAGAGACCTGCAAGTGCTGAGCTGCAGCCAGTTCCTTGTTTTTTCCCCTCTAGACCTTGACAATTGATTCATATGTAATTCTATTCCCAAAGTGGAAAAATGTGTCTTTTGTGAGCTCTTCACACTTTTTCTTAGTTCTTTGTAGTCTGACCTCTTAACTTTGATACATTTGAAACTTGTTAGGCAGTGTTTTTCCGAGATAGAGGACTCCGCTCTGTCCTTTAAAGAGAAGGCGGGCTGTGGGGGGCGGGGGGCGGTGGAATCCAGTTGCACACGCAGGGCAGCTGCACACGCATCTGAGCGCTCTTCCCGGAGGGCAGGGAGTTCCCACTGGGAAAACAGACTCCTGCCCTGGAACATTTTTTAAAATGTAGGTGTGTTTCTTATAGTAAAAATAAATAAGTTCATCTCAAGGAATCAAAAATATTTTTAATGATCGTTTTCTAGATAACCTCACATTTCTGGTGGACCAGTGAAACTAACATGGCCTCAACAAATGAGTATAACATGAATATAAAGTGAAAACCAATCGCTAATTAATGATAGCAGCCTGCACCTAGCCCCTGAGTCAAACGCCCACCCCACCCCCAACCTTTTTTTTTTTTTTTTTAAGTAGACTTCCTGGCACTGCTCTTGGGGACTGGAGGGGACCCAGGTTACCCAGAGACCCTGTCACGGTTGGCAGCCCCTCTCTTAGGATTCTTTGCTTTTAGTTTTGACCCAATGTCTTTCATTAATTGCCAGTAAACTGTGCAAGGGAGCCTGGAGCTCAGAGGAGCAAAATCGTTGGTCATCTGGCTAACAAGCTGCCGTTCCGCCATGGGACCAGCCTGTCTCTTGGTGTCTTCAGGTCGAGTCTCGCCTTTAGATGTAAACGAGCCCTGTCTGTGCATCAGGTGTTGTCGGAGCCTCTGTGAATGGCCTGGGTTGGGCTTCCTGGTGCCTCACAAGGGAATTGTACCTCTTCACCCCGGTGCTAGCGGGGGGAGCCCTGGCTGCGATGCCTGGGCCCAGCCAGCGGGTACGTGTGCCTCCAGTGAGCCTGGTCCGGGAGCAGGGAGCGCATTCCCATGAGGCGGTGGAGTGTTGGTAGAAATTTAAAGCATGAAGCAAGGGCATGGTTCTTGGGAGATGCTGCTAACCTGCCCTTTTCACTTCTGGTGTTTTCAGATGGACACTGAGTACCGTGTGAGGAAATTCATGGCCCTCTTAAGAGAAGAAGGAGCGTAAGTAGATGTGACACTTGGGAAACCCCAGTGCTGGTGTTTTATCTAGTGTTACCACAGAGATACCATAGGTCAATGACTGCAACGAGGGGAAGCCTGTCTTCTCACCCTTGAGGAGGCCGGAGGTCCTGCAGAGCCCCGGCTTCCTCTGTCGGCGATGGAGGAAGGCCCTTGTCTCCAGCTTCTGCTTCCTGGTCCCTCGGAGACTTGCGTGTCTTTGTCGTCTGTCTTATTCCATCTTTCCTGCTTGCTTGCTGATTTCATCTCTTTTATCTCTCAAGAGAGATTGACGCAACACCTACCCTACACTCTTCCTGCCTTATTAACAAAGGCCGCCCATTGCCAAGTGGGATGAGAACCACCGACATAAGGGTTAGGATTGATATCGCACTGTGGGAGGATTCTGTGCAATCTTGACACTCCCCCCGGAGGCGAAGGCGATCTGGCTGCAGCATCTGTCAGCCCATGATGGCCAGGGTGGATTCAGGAGATCTGACTGGCTAGGCAGGTGCCCCTTGCTCCCTCACCGCTCCATGTGCAGACTCAGTTGAAGAGGACGGCTTTTCTGGACTTCAGTCAAGGACATGCAAGGAGCTGTGCTCCCCTGCTAGAACCTCCACACGAGCTCTCAAGGCAAAACCCCGCTTCATCTGTGAGCGTCTGACATCTAGACGACAGGTTGTCTTTGTCAAGTACACGGTCAGGCACAAGGCAGACATTTCTACTACAAATAGGAGACGTCGGAGGGAGAGAAGGGATCAGAGGCCCCATACAAGCCCACAGCCCGGGAAGAAAACCATCCTCCTTGGAGGCCAACAGAGAAGAGTTACTCTGGCCTGTTTCCTGCCCAGAAGGCAAACAGCATTCTTCCCTTTTACCCTTTGTCCTCTTCCGTCTAAGCTGATGAGTTTTCTGCTGTGTTTTTTATTAGATTCATTAGTCACAAGCTTAGCCTCTCAGGAAAGATTGGATAGCCACATTTTTGGTGAACACCCTAGAATGCGTGTCCTTACTTTGTACAACGAACTTTTCCAAATCTTTATGTTCTGTTCTAATTCCGCCCCGTTCATTTTGCAAGTTCATCTTTCCTCTCAGATTTTACTGTAAGCAGCAAAGCACTTAGACCCTTTCAAATCTGGCTCAGAAATCTCTTTAACCAGATAGCCAAGGCTTTCACCGAAAAACTCCACCTTCCAAGAAACACTTGCACACAATTCTAACGAGTTCTCGGCCACCGAATAAAGTGCAAGAGCCCTTCCTCCATCGTCCAAGCCCATGTTCGCGTAAAGCTTCACCAGACCCCATCCGGCACCCACATGCTGCTGGTGGGGCCGCGGTGTTCTCTACGCTCCCCTTCCTTCTTTCTGTGCCCTCACCAGACTTGCCCTGGGCACCCGCAAGTCCACCAAGTCTCTTCAAAGGCAGTCTAGGCCTTTCCTGTTAGGGCACCTTAATACTCTTCCAGCCTCTATCCGCTTCCCAATTCTAAAACTGCTTCCACGTTTTAGATTATCTGTTGAAGCAGCCCTCCACTTTTCTTGTACCAGATTGTCTTGTCTCTAGTACTGTTATATCAGGCTCTGAGGTTCGGATTTCCTCCATCGATTTTTAGGGCACACTGGTCAATCCCCAGCAGTTGTGCTACATGCATATTTACCCGCATGTCTGCGCCCTAAGACAATTCTGTTTGCGTTTACTAGACTCTTTCCTATGTTGCAGGTCTGAGAGACCGAGCAAGGAACTGGGTTGTACTGTGGGTTTGCTCTCCCTGTCCAGCTTCACAAAGCTCCCTGTCATGATGCACGACAAAGCTCAAGGGTACATGTTTAGTAGAACCTGCTCGTATGTGCATGGAGCTGTGATCCTTTCCTTCTGTGTGATGCTCACTCGTAGCACATGCCTAGTGAGAAATGTAGAAACCTTGGAAGAAGCATTTAGTGCCTTCCTTTGCAGACTCTGACCTGTTGTGTGTGTGTGTGTGTGTGTGTGTGTGTGTGTGTGTGTGTATTTTCCCTCTGCAGCAGCCCCCTTGACTATGATTGAAAATGGACCAGCCACAGCACACAGTGACCAAGGGAAATGACCAAGTGCAAGCCGGGCTGGGATCTTCACTCCTCTTGCTCAAGATACTGGACGCAGTGAAATGTCCTCCACCATCACACGCGCACGCTCTGCATGTGTAGTGCAATAAACCCCTTTCTTCTGCTTGCTGATAGTCTAGTGTTTTGTGGAAGGTACAGGTCTGCTTTAGAATGCTGTGCTTACTTCTCTGTGCAAGCCGATCCCTCCTTACTCAGGTTTATGTGTGAGAGGTGTACTGTACTTGTGAACACTATACATTTGAAGCTCCCTACCACCACCACCACCCCCGAGAACTCTCAGTAAATGTAATGCACGCAAGCCAACACACGACCAAGTGGAATGAAGACTTCTTATGTGCAAACCAGGAACATGGGCGAGCGCTGTCGGTTTAAAGGGGTTGTCTGGCAGCTTCCCTGTGCTGATGACACTCAGGGCTAGTGGGGATGTGGTTAAAGGTTCACCTCCAGAAACCCGGTCTACTTGCTTTGCCTGAAGAAGCGCGTCTCGGGACTCCTAGCCATCTTCAGACCTGTTTCCGAGTTGCCGCCAAGAGGCGGCCTTTCTGCACTGGAAGTCCTGACTGGGTGACTGGGAGGCGGTTGGGGGTGGCCTGTGACATCCCCTTTAAGGAAGCAGTGTACTCCTTGGGGGGAGAGATGGTCATTGTCACCACTGGGGAAATGTTGGCAACAACCTGTGAATGCTGTGTGGGGAGGAGAGAACATGCATTCCTTAACAGAAAGGACTTACTAAAACCCATTTACAGACCTCTCAGCATTAATTAGTACCCAACTCTTAAGTGGGTCAGTTCCTTAGTATGGTATTAAGGACCTATTAGTGATACCACCTTTGGGGTTTTTTTTTCCCTCTCAGCTGAATGCCTTAGTTGGAACTCACCCCCTTGAAATTATCTTTATTATGCAGTATCATCTAAAACACTATTCTCCCAAAAAGCAATCCCCTCCCCCCGCCCAGCTTCCTGTATCCATTCCGATGCCCTGACCAGGTGTCCTCTACCTTCTCCAGGCTTCTGCAGAGGGAAGGAGAGCTCACGGGGCCTCCGGCGGGTGCTTGGCCTCATATCTGAGTTAGAAGGAATGTAATTAGGTCGTCTTATTTGGAGATGAGACTGGCAGCGCATGCCACCCTCTCCCCATCGCTGCTTAAAATGAGAGGATGCCCGGGAGCCGCCTGAAGGGGCTTAAGGGCAGTGAGGGTACTCCACAGTGGCACTTCCAGGTGGCTGTCATTGTCCCTGCGGCAGAGGGCAGACCTGCTCCATGCCTTGCTGTCTGTGTGCTTTTGGTTGACACTTATCTGTTGCATTTCTTTGGTTTGGGGGTCTCCCCCTTGCTTATTCTGTGGCTTTGTAAACAGTGGACTGTGTTGTATAACCCTGTGACCCCTGGTGGCCTGTATCCTGGAGCCCCTGACCTGTTCCGCCCCTGCTCTCTCCCCTTCCCACAAAGCAGCACACATTGTATTACCTAATGTCTCGTTAAATGAGGGTAATGTTTTTGTGTTTTGTCCAAAACTATATTGAAGAAAATTCTGAATATTATATTGTTAAATGCAAATGAAGGAATGCAATAAATATCCGTGGAAATGTCTGGGCGCCCATTATTCTACACAAACCGGCCGGCTGTCCAGGTGTGACTATGTGAGAAAGAGGGGCCCGGAGGAGAAGCCCCTGTGGTGTCATATAAGGCAACAAGTGGTTTTTCCTTAAAATACTGCTTTTAGTTTCTGAGAACATGTAGTTATTTAAAAAAATAACGTAGTTATTTTTAAAAAATAGCATATATAAGAGCTAATGCACAAAAACTTTTATACTTCGCTTGTGCTTATTTGTACCTATCAATAATCAGAGGTGCCAACGCTGTACACGAGATGAGGGCTAAGCCAGAAAGGGCAGGTGTTCCCTGGTGAGCATCACTCCTTCTGGTGGAATGTACAAGGAATGTGTTCCGTGAGCCTTTTTCACGTGGTGAGTGTGGGTAGCGAAGGTTTTCCATTTGTTTTGAAAGATCAAATCTAACAGCTCAACCCTGATCCTGCCATGGCTCAAGCCCTCTCTGAGCCCAGGAGAGCTGGAAGCCCCTCAGTCCCTGTCTAACCTTGCCCAGGTCATTTCTGGAGGAATCCCCAAACTCCCAAACTTTTTCAAACCAAGTGCTTGGCAACAGAGCAGCCGAAGCTACAGCCCAGGCTGGGATAGAATACAGGCAACTCCACCCGCATCTCCCTCACTGCCCTGTTCTTCCCAGGGGGCTGAAAACCTCAAAAGAAGAAATTCTTTTATCTTTACTAAATGTGACCATCTTCACTGTTTTAATGTAACTCAGGAAAAATGTGGTCCATTTGTGGTCAAAATCTGCCTGGGGGCTATAATGAACCGCCTCCACTGTAAGCTTCAGCAACAGGTCTTGAAGCCACGGCGTGGATTCAGGTGCATCTCTAATCAAGCTCAGAGTCAGCTCTGAACACCCACTCCAGCCCGAGCCCGAGCCCGAGCCCGGGTACAAGCAAGGCGGCCTTCCCCTGGCCTGGCAACTTGGCCCGTCAGCCTCTTCAAAGACGTGGCGGGGAGAGGTGTGTGTGCAAGTTCAAAAAAGCATGTAAATGCCAGGAGTTATTGCAAAACCATCTACAGAGTCTCATCAGCTGACAGCTCCCGAGCCCGGGCTCCTGGCGCCGAGCCCACTGAGGGCGTGTGCTGGACGGACACCAGGACAGGGCTGGCACAGGAGACAGCGCCTGTGTTCGCAAGAACCCCAGGAGATGAGGATGGAACTTCGAGGTCCCCAGTCCAGTCTCCACCCAGCTAACCGCTCACAGTTTGAGGAGCGAAAGATTCACGGCCAAGGTGGCGATTTGCCTCCTAGAAGGTTTTGGGAGAGGAGCGTACCACGGCTTTACCGAATGAATTGTTTGTGTCGGTAGTCCAGCCACCCGCTTGGCGTGCGTGCCCTCATATGTTGGGCTGGCGTAGGCTATGCCCTTAGAAATGCCTAGGTTAGTGGCACCCTCCCTCGTCCCTGCCGGTCTCTGCGTTTTCCTTTCCTCCTCTGTGCTTTCTCAGAAGCACATCCCCCTCATCCTCCCACTCTCACACCTTCCTTTGCCTTCATTAAAAAAAGAGAAAAAGATGCCTCTTTGAAATCCATCTTCTCATTATATTTCCTTTGGGGAGCACCTTTTCCCCCCTCTAACCACCTCCTTGTTCCTGGGGTGTGTGCGCATTTGTGCTTGCAGAGAAACAAGATGTTCACTCTATAAACGGTCTTCTCTTTAATCATGGCACATGATTAATCCTAGGCGGGATTATAAATGGCCTTGGTAATTGTGAATAAGCACCATGTGAGTATTCAGCAATCTCATAGGTGGAGAAGGGAAAAGGGAGCCAGGATGCTGGGGAAGATGAGTATGAAAATGAAGACGAGACCAGATGCGGAAGAGGTGTGTGCCTGCTCTCTCTGTCCCATTCCTGGAACACGTGACCGCCATAGTGTTTGTCGTTTAAGCTTCTCAGGAGCTAAACAGACACCTGGTGAGCAGAGCAACGCTAGTGGCAGCTCCTGAGCCACGGTGGGAGGAAGGTCCGAGTGGGCCACAGGACACAGGCTCTGTTCTGCTCTTGGCTCTGCCCCTGAGAGGCAGGTCAGGAGGAGGAGAGGGGGAAGGAGAACGTCTTCGCCATTCTCGTCGACCTTGTACCAAGCAAAGCACAGGTGTCACTGCACGATTAGGTCTGAAGGCCACATGAAACCGAGTTAGAGCCCCTCACAGTTGAGCAGGTGTGACGTGTGGGCCAACCCTTTGGGAGCCAAAATGCAAGAAGAGAATAGTGTTCACAGCCCAAACCAATCCCGAAGGGCAGCGACACCTGGTCCAGACAGATGCTGCCAGGCTCCGACACACGGTTGTCTTCCCTGACCCACTTCCCCTTCCTTCCACAGCCTAGCTCCCACAGCCAGTTCGCAGGGGAGAGGCCATTTCCAGGCAAGCATCCCTTTCAATAGAGCTAATCCTCCTCCCCAAGTCAATGGAGCTGAAAGCAAGGAGGAAAGGAGCAAGCCAGCACTAATCCCAGGGCCTGCTAGCCACACCCTGTAGGAAGTGCGGGGGTCCAGGAAAGGAATGGCTGCCTTGGTGGGTTAGCGCCCAAACCAGAAATTCTTCACCAGAAACTTAGAGCAAAGTAAGCCTGTCAGGACACCTAGATCAGACCTACCGTCCATGGCATCCTAGATACACTGGCTTAGTGGACTTGACCATCGAGGAGCGTGAGCATGGCCCAGCAGCAGACAGCCCTGACCTGCACATCCATCTGGAAACTCCACACACGGTACAAGGTATCCATTCTCAGGTTTCATTTACCTTCTCTTTAATGACTTAACAAAAAGAAACTGCATGATGAAATATATTTTCTCCAAATATATATATATTTATATAATATATAATCTTAGTTAACTCAAAGGTATATACATCGTATAATAAATAATATTTATAAAAAGAGACTTTTTGAATATAAAATCAAAAAGATCAACAACTTCTACAACTTTTTACAAAACTTTGGATACAGCAGGTTGGAGCCTAATACCCGACTGGCGAGGATACTTACAACGCACTCCATGGACTAGTATTAAATAATGACTTGTCAGCTACTTGAATACTCCCAGAAACATGACTTTATCACTTTTAATATAGAATACATAGATATAAAAAGATGGGCAGTTCTGAACATTTGTATCCATTCTGCTGAGATGACCTCCCGTTAAAGCAAGCATCAGTGGGCAGGGCTGGGAGCACTGCCAGCCAAGGGGAGAGGGGGAGGAGCTCCGCAGACTCCAGGGCGCAGGCGCAGCTTGGAGACTTTGGTCTTGGCAAGCCTGCCAGAGCAAGCAAGAAGACTGTTGGCCGGCTCTCAGGCCACTGTTTGGCAGGGCCGGGAGAGATGGTGGGAAAAGAAAGAAAAAGCTTGGTTCTGCTCTCAGCCCTGCTGCACCTCTTCTGTCGGGGTCTCCTGAAGACAGATTCCTTCTCTGCCTCCCATCCATCCATTCGACTCCCTCGGCTAGGTAGCTTCCTATAGGACACTAAGCGTGTAGAACTCGGCGGTGAGATGCTTTAACCAAGGGCGTAAGTGCCCACTCAGCCCCGTTAGAATGCCCAGTGAACCTAAGCTTGGATGGCGGCTGTCTCAGAACACTGGGTTACAGTAGAGGGCTGCTGATCCTGCATCCCTGTTGGCTCCCACAGGCCAGAGAAAGAACAGGTGGGTGAAGACGTGCCCTTGTTGGGGAGGAAATGGCTGAGATCTCTGGACTAGGTCACTACTCTCTCAGTGTCCCTTGAAGGTGACCTGGAGTCGAGCTGCCCTCCCTGCGCTGTTCTGATGAAGCCTACAGGTGAGCCCGGCCTGGAAGGGCTCGGCGGTCCCTTCCCGAGAGACTACTGTGGCTATGGGGGCTGAAGGCTGCTTGCCCCAGACAGAACCCGGTCACAAAGTCTACTATCAAAAAAGTATAAAGACACTGCCCAGGCGGTGGGAACTGAAGAACGGCAGGAAGTTCACTTCGCGATGGAGCTGCGGTTCCCAGGAGCGCCTCCTGGAGACCGACAAGAACCCAGCTGCTCACAGCCAGAACTCCATGCTCCGCAGGGCCCCCGGCCACCCTCACAATTACCTGGGCCCTGCACCACTTGGTGCTAACTACATCTACGGCTTTTATCAGCCTGTGACGGTAGAGCAGACTGGAGTGGGAGTAGACCAAAAAGGGACTCTGCGGAGGTTTGTCTTACCCACTTCACAACTCCCACCGCACAGAGGTCTCGGAATGCCACCAGAAGAAGCCGTTTGGAAACGAGTCTTGCCCATACTGGCGTCTCGGCCACCAGGCAGAGAGCGCCATGTTCGCCCAGCCTGGCCTGTGGGAGTAGTTTCTGTTTTGTTTCATTTTTATTTTCTTTTAACAATGTGCAAAGAGAAGCTGTGGGTCTGTTCCTATCAGACCCTAGAGAACCAAAAAGAAAGCCCCTTCTTAAAAAAAACAAAAAACAAAAAAACAACCACACACCATCCAGGGTCCAGTGAGAAACTTAGAGGAGAAAGGGGGAAGCCTCTCCGCCACTGGGCGGGTTGGGTCCAGGTCATTTACTACCGTGCATCTGACAACAGTCCATGTGCCTTGCTGTCCGGTGCTGAGGGCCGAGACCGGCTCCAGGGCCTGCTTCCCATGGGACTTCGGTGAATCCGCCCAGTCACACACTTCACCCGTTCCCAGCACCCTTTGGGAAAACAAAGGGAGATCATTGGAAACGGAATTCCTTTCCTAGAGAAGCCACCCAGTGGAATGCCAAGATAGTGGAGGCTGCCTGCCGGCAGGTGCTCACACCACCAAAAGTGGCAGGGGTTCTGTGTGTCCCTCCAGTGCCCACAAGTCTATCATGGAGGGAGGCCGAGTGCTTTCCAGGAAGAGCCGTAGGGCTCGAGGGGCCACCGGTGGGGATCCATAGCCTTCCTCCCCCACTTTCTCGCTGGGAGCCTCCGGCAACAGGAAGCCCAGTAGCAAGCTGTTCCCAGAGTGGAGGACTTCGGATAAAGCCTGGGAGGAGGCCCAGTCCCCGATGTAAAGCAGACCCGTGTTATGTGTGTGTGTGCCATCAGTGATGAAAGGTCTCAACATGAGAACATCTATTTCACTAACTCCGAATAAGCCCTTCCCAGGAGGATGCTGCAATGTGCATGCGTATGTCTGTTTATCTCTCTTACAGGATTGCAGGCCAAAGCCTATGTGACAGCGGGGTCCACAGCCCCATGGCTCTTGGGGCAGAGCCAGGGCCTGGGGCCATCCAGGCCACTTGACTCCTCTCTAGGTCCCTTTCCAGCTCCTTGGGCTCAGCGGGTACTCGTAAGATGGGACTTAACGGTGAGCTCCAGGCACTGGACAGGTTGGCCTCCTCATTCAAGAAGGGCCGTGGCAGGCCTCGTTGCCCTTCTTGTGGCGTAAAGGGCTCCTGACCCTTATCTCCCGCCTACCTGCCTGTCCAGACAGTGTCGCCAAGAGAAAAGCTGGAGGGCCTGGCCATGCCATCCCCACCAGCTGGCCTCAGTTTGCCGCCTTGTACACAGCGTGCTGGCACAGAGAAGGGGGGGAAGACATAATCGAGTGTCCAGCCAGCAGAAGTCTGGGCAGAATCACGCCAGGAGGCCAGCCTGTGGGGCTCCCACAGTGTGTGTCTGAAGGGCATGGGCCAGGGTCTGCCGTGGGTATAAGACTGCAAAGACCACCACTCGTCTGACTCAACCATGGGGGAGGAGGAGGGCTGGGAGAGAGCAGTTTCTTCTCGAGAGTCCATGGAGTGTGGAGGCTGGATGGAAGGGGGTAGGCATGCCAGATACCCAAGCACCAACCCTCTTTTCCCCTCACGGAGGATGGCTTTTTCCAGCTATCTAGCCTGGGGGGGTGGGGGTGTGTGTGCGCTGGATTTGAACTGGACAAGAGTTGCAGGAGTCCCTATCTGATACATCTTCCCCTTAGAGCCACTGATAAGGCTGGGGCTGCTGACTCACGCCCCACCTATGGTCTTTCTGGCCACCAACTCAATGTCTCCATCTGTGAAATGGGCGGGCTCTAGGCCCTACCAGGAATTTGCTTTCTGGAAGTGACTTCCCTTCTGTCTCTCATTCTCGCTAGTCACACCCCACTGCTGGATGACGGGGACCCTGTCATCCACCCTCTAGTCTTGGGTGACCTCAGAAGAAGGTGGCCACCGCCGTTTTCACACATCCCTGACACCTTGGCTGGCTACTGTTGGCCCGGGAGTTTCCAGTTAGTGCCCAGCCTTTGTTCCATCTCTGTGAGAAGCAGTAAGTCAGATTGCCCGAGTGACGGCACTATTTCTGGCCACAGCCACCACACCACATCATGAGTCTCTGAGAGCCTTATCCTGCTTCCTAGTCCTGAGCACTGTGCGGGCTGCACCACCCTCACACGGCCCAGCCGGCACCAGCCCCAGGCAGGCAAGTCCTTAGCGCCTGACCGAGCAGGAGCCCCCGTGCTCTTGGTGTTTGTTCCTGACCTAATGAATGACAGGTGGGGAAACAGGTCTGGGAAGGAGCTCTTGTCTGGGTCACACAGGTGGCAGATCATGGCAGCCAGGCAGGGGCTGCCACCACTGTTAAACACTGTCCAGTCAATCCCAACTCCTAGCCACCTTATACGACAGAAGGTGTTCTCTAGGCTGTAATCTTTATGGGGCAGATCACCAGGGCTTTCCTCCAGCGGAGCTGCTGGTGGGTTTGAACCACCAACCTTCCAGTTGGCAGTGAAGCACTTAACCATTGCACCAGCAGGCCCCCTTGATCCAGGGCTAGGCTAGTCAAGGCCCAGGCCTCTAGAGGCCCTGGAACACTGGGGGACCACCCTATGCCACACCCAGCTACTCCTGGGCTTTCAGGGCTCCGAGGGCCAGGGCAAAGAGCCTCCCACGCTGACCACCTCTGGGAAGCTTGGGAACACAATCCAGGGCTTTTGATCCCTGTATTACTCACCGCCGTCACTCTGAACTTGAATCCCTCCTGCTCCCACCATCATCCATAAACTCCATGTGAATGCTTTCTGCTCCACCCAAGCCACAGATCCCCCAGCATAAGGCCGCTTCCTCCACCCGCTTTCCTGAGGTCCCTGGGATTTATGCTTGTGCAAAAACTTGCCCTCCGTGTTCAAGGTGGATGCAAACTGCTTGTGCCCCCAGGGACAGAGGACATTTGCCCTTTCAGCCTACTATTTCAAGAATGTCAACCCTAATTGTACAGTGAGGAAAGCGAGCCCTGGTGGAGTGAAGGACCAGGAAGTTCAAGGCAAAGAGGGAACTAGAAACCGGGCCTCTCTGCTGCTGGCCCCACATGGTCCACCTTTTCTCTCCACAAACACTCAACAGTGCTAGCCAGTGGCCATGCAAAAACCTGCCCCGGCTCATCATGTGCTAATTTGTGTACGATGTTTTAATCAATGGTTTGCTGCTTCAGATGAACACCTGTGGTTATTATGTGTGCTCCGTGTCATCCAAGGCTCTGCCCAAAGGTGGCCCATGGAAGCTGGAAAAATCTTAGCTTCCGGATCTGACAGCAGGAGAAGAAGGGCCAATGCAATTCTAGTCCAAGGGCCCCCAGCTGCACCACCAGGGAGCCTACCTTGCTGGCTACTTGCAGGTGTGCACGTCGTAGATGCGGACACACTCCTGGCAGCTGACGTAGCAGCACCAGTGGAAAATGCAGTGGCACTTCTCCTTCCGCTTCTCCGTCCTCGTGTTGTGGCCACGGCCACAACAGAGCAGGTCGCAGCCATCAATGCCGTGGGACGTGACATTGCAAGTCCGGTCCCTGGTGCCAAAGGAGCCCGTCTCAGGGTTGGGCTCGCAAAAGTTGGGGGAGTTCTCGTAGTAGACCAGGTCCCTCTCGGTGGGCGGCTTGAAGAGCGCGTACTTAGCCCGGAGCGTCTCCACCCAGCCGCGGGACTCGCGGTGCTTCTCCACCACCATCTCCGAGGCGCTGTCGTATTTGTCCTTGAGGAAGTCGCCGATGGCCCGAAAGTCAGGCTGGGCCCACCAGCAGGTCTTCACCTCACAGCTGCCCGACAGCCCATGGCATTTGCACTTGAGGTGCATGTGGTCCAGGATGGTCTAGGGAAGAGGAGAGGCCGCTCGAGCCCGCACTGACCACTCATCGGGGCACACCTCGACCCTTCCGCCTCGGCCTCCCCATCCCTGCAGCCTTCTCGGCTCGGCTCGGGAGGAACTGCTGGGACCACCCAAGACCCACCGGGCCCAACACTGGTGACCACGGTGGCGACGCTCCCCTCAGCGCAGCCCGCCCTAACCCGTATCGCGGCTGCTGGCGGCCGAAAGGGTGGGAAACACCGGCCACCCGCCTGGGCGTAAGTGACTCGCTCCGCGCCGCCAGGAAGACATGGGGGCCAAGTGCAAAGTCCAGGGGCTGGGCTAGCCTGGCCGGGCACCTGCCCAGTGGGGTGGCCACACTCCCAGACCCACCTGTGTCCAGGAGGGCAGCAGGATAAGGGAGGGGTCACACCTGGCCAAGGGGCAGCGAATTTGGGGCTCCCGCAGCACAGGGCTGCCGGAAGGGGCGGGGTGATGGGCGAGGCCAAGGCGGCAGGGCGGGGGCATGCGAGGGGCCGGGAGGGACCCGCGCTCACCGTGCGACCCGCTTCGTTGTTGTGCTTGTTCATGGCTGAGCGCGCATCCGGCCTGTTCTCGCGTGCGTCTGCGAACTCCCGAGACACCAGCACCCCGAAGTCGGCGTCCTCGCTGCAGCCGCCCCACTTCCAGCCTTCGCCGGGTGGTCCCTTATGATGCGAGTCGCAGCCGCAGATGGTGGAGGTGCCCTCGGCGCAGGAGCGCGTGACGGCGAAGGCCACACCAGCCGAGGCGATGGCATGCACAAAGGCCGACTCACGGGTGGCTGTGGGGAGGTCAGGGGGCAGCGGGGCTCAGGACTGGACCCTGCAGGCAACCGCCCTTACCGCCGCCACCTCCCCAGAAAGGGAGCGGGGGTGGGGGTGCGGGGGGGGGCCTGGGCAAGGAAGAGCAGGAGCTTTTCCCCAAGGAGAAGAGGAATCCCCAGCCCCCCCATCACCACCATCATTGGCTGACCCAGCAGAGCTGTGTATTCCCACTGTAGGAATGAGGAAACAGAGGCCCAGGGACAGAGTGTTGGAAATTGTCACTGAGCAGCTTTGGAAGATAGCTAGCTGTCACCCTCTGACCTGGCTCCACCCATCCATACCCCCACCCTCAGCCCTACCCCTCATACTCCAGAGGGACCACGGGCTGCCCTTGAACTCCTAGAGGAATCCTGAGGTCCAAAGGTAGGAAGGCCTAAATCTGCCCAAGCCCCCCCAAAAAACAAACTTGCTACCATTGAGTCGATGACGACTGGTGGCGACCCTACAGGACAGGGTGGAACTGCCCCCTGGGAGTTTTGAGGACTGAAATTCTCCCCAGGAACAGAAAGCCCTGTCTTTCTCCCTCTGGGAAGCTGGTAATTGCAAACTGCTGACCTTGAACATAGCAATCCAAAGCGCCATTATAATGACACCACCACGGCAGCAGCCTTGGTCACTCTGCAAAGTGAGTCTGATTTCTTCCAGCCACCAAAGTCGCGTGGAAGGCCATCCGGGTTCAGGAACTAGAGGACAGTGGCCCAGGCACCAGGTCTCCCCCTCCCAACCCCCAGACAGAGCAAAGCTTCGGAACTGAGGAGAGCCAACCCCTCCCAGGAGCCCAATGCAATTCCCTCAGGTGTAGCCCATGCCAGGATCCAGATGGGGACAGGGACATCCCTAGCCAACGTTGGTGTGACTCATGGTGTCAAGGCTCAATGGCCCTCCTCTGGCACCAGACCATACAGAATCCTTAGTGAGCTTTAGTATTCGTCTAATCGTCCAATAATGTGTGATATTGTAAGATATTAGTATGCAAATATGGATTGTTTTAAAACATCTAAAATATTCATAACTAAGTGGAAGCCTGTTTTATTTGTCTCCTATTCCGCTCATTACTTATTTCTCAAATAAGTCATTGGTAGTTTCCCAAATACTAATCACCATAATATTGTAGCTAAGACACCAGAGAATTTGTCAAGATGAACCCTGAAAACATCCACTGGGAGTGACAGTGTGTCTGCTAACACTCAGCATCATGCAGTCGGGTTCCACTCATAGACCCCCCCAGGACAGAACAGAGCTGCCCCTGTGGGTTTCTGAGACTGGATTCCTTAAAGCAGAAAGCGTAAGGAGCACTTGGTGGCTTAGAATTGTTGACCTTGTGTTTCGCCCAAGGTATAACCACTATGCAGCTAGCCTATGACACATGCAAACGAAAACCACTGTGACTTCAACCATGACCATAATTGGGTAATGAGGACATACCTGACCAGTGTGTTAGGTTCAAAATGGAAATTAGCATGGGGTGTTAGCTTTGTGGGTGTATTAATACACCGGCCTCTGAGAAATGTTTTTGTTGTTACAACCACAAGGATATGTGTATTTAAAAGATTTTTTTAAACTCCCGCTGAAACACTACCCACATTTTTAATGAACGATTCCAGTGCCCTCCAATGCTCCCGTCATCCCCGTCTCCCTGGTGACACCACTGGCCGCGGCCCTGGTGGGTCAGGGATCGCACGCAGTGCTTCGGGTTAGCCCACGTGATCCTCCCAACCCTGTGGGGCGTGTCGCTTTGAAGCAGTCCCATTATGCAGACATGGTCATCGAGGGTTCGCCACGGTGCGGTTCATGTCCCTCTCCCGAGAGGGGCGACCCGCCCAAGGCCGCGCGGGCCCTAGGGCCTCTTCTGGACTGTGGCGGCTCCCGCCTGCGTGCCAAGGGAGGCCGGAGCTCCGCAGGCAGGATGGGAGC
>NW_022111358.1:32703549-32704730 GCF_000313985.2 Echinops telfairi | reverse complement strand
CCAGCCTGGCGCTGCGTGCGCCCCGCCGCCCCTCGGGCTGACCCAGCCGGGGAACGGGCTCCCGCAGACTCCCAGCTCCCGCCGTCTCGGGGCCCAGAGCGCAGACGGAGGTGAACCCCGGGCCGCCCGCGCTGCGGGCATCGCCAGGGGCGACGGGTGCGCGCGCGCGTGGGCCTTCCATCCACCTCTCCGCACCACCCCCGGCACAGCCCGCCCCCGCCCCCCGGGGTTTGGAGACCACAGCACGTTCCAGAACCAGCCATGGCGGTTTCCAACGTTAAGCCCAGACGCGAGTGGGTAATCTCGAACCCGTTTCCTGCTGGAACGGGGAGAGTCATCAGAAGGTGAGTCTTGGTTTGGGGGAGCGCGTCTAGACGCTGAGGTTGTCTGATTAAGCGCTACCCTGGCCCGAGGTGGGGCCCAGGAAGGCTGAGAGACTAGTGGCTCCGCAAGATGAGGTTTGAAATGCAAACCGCCGCCACTTGGCCCCAATTAGAGGCCAAACTTTTATGTAAACAAGGAATAATTAGCTTTGGTAATAGAAGCGTAAACAGAGTCATCATCCATTGATTTGCTAATTGCCCTTCTGTTCCTTGACAATAGCCGGCGTTTGGCCCGTGGAGCAGACTGGCGCGGCGCACCTGAGGCTCAGGTATTGGAGGTCTGGACGCCAAAAGGGGGCGGGGGTGGGAAGTGGGGCCGACTTCCCACCTCCCAGGTCCTGCTGGCTGGCTGCTCCCCTCCCTTTTCTTCCTGGCCGCTCTTGTCACTTCCCAAAGGAGCTGGGATGGAGGATGCAGGGTAGTGTCTGGGAGGCATGGAGTTGCTGGGGACTGGGGAGGGCAGCTGTCACCCCAGCTGGGATCAATGAATTCCTAGAAACTGCAGTTCCTCAATCGCCCGTCTTCAGCCCCAAAGGTCCCTGCCTGGGAACAGTTGCCCCTCACTTCCCCCTCCCATGCAGCCCATTGGACTCCCAGATGGCAACCTCTCATCTGCCCTCTGCACAGACCAGCTCAGGAGGCTTCCTAGCTCTAGAAGCTTCTATACTGTAGGGATGGAGTGGGTTCAGTGTTGGCCTTCTAAACCTCAGGGCCAGCAGTTCGAGCCCACCTGTTTCTGAGGGAGAGAGTCAATGGAAGTGGTCTCCATCAGAGGAGGTTAGAGTTTCCTTGGGGGGG
>NW_022111358.1:32685509-32702462 GCF_000313985.2 Echinops telfairi | reverse complement strand
AGTAGCCGGCACTGGGCCCTGTCTCTGCAGATACTCAAAGCGTCTACTTAGAGATTGGAGCTTGACTGTGTTTCAAGACAAGATTAGCTCAGGGCCCCAGTTCCCATACTCAGTACTCAATGATACTGTGTGGCCTCTTGATCAAGTCACCCCACTTCCAGTCAACAGAGGAAGGCCACGGGCAGTGGTGGGTAGCCTGAGGAGAGTTTGACACACCCGATGACCAAGGTGCTGTGGGAATGGCTACTCTTCTACTCCTTTCCCCACCTCCAGGAACAACAGAACACTTTGTGCTCTCATCATTCACCTTGCCAGAGAGTGGATGCCAACTCAGCAGAAACACCCCTATGAGTTTCCGAGACTATCACTTTATGGGAGTAGAAAGTCCTGTCATCTTTTCTCTCTCTTGAGGTGTAGTGGGTGGTTTCGAACTGCTGACCTTGCGGATCTCGGCCCAACCCATAACCATTACATCACCGCCACCAGAGCACCTAGAATGTGTGCTAGAAGGTGAGAAGACGATCTATGGGTCCCAGTGGACCACAGGCGAACGTTGAGTCAGCTCTAAGATTGCAGACCCTGTGGGCTGGAGGAAGCATGGCATGAGGGCCGTCTCTTCATCTTTGAAAGTGAGCCCTGCCCAAGACCTTGGCCTGGCGCTGCTCTCATCAGACACTGGAAAGAGAAGATCCTAGTTCAGGACATGGGGATGCACCAGACACCCTCCATTTACCATACACCGGGCCCTGGACCTGGACTATTTCTGGTCAGTTCTTCACAATTAGGTCAAAGGGGTGGCTTCAAAAATCTTGTAGGTGAAGGCTACGGATGCAGTGAAAGCACCCAGTCCGTCTGTAGAGTCCCCACGGGGATGAGGCCTCCTCTGTACTCCCATGGGCCATCCACCAGGGACGGGAACTGGCTAGCCCTCAGACGGAGCGCATGGATGCAGAGGTAGTTAGGCTAAGTTTTCATATCTGATGAAGTGCTTTTCCTTTTAACCCATTTTAAATGTGTTCTAGTGTTTATTATTTTCTACTTTCTTTTGGATTGAGGTTTTACTGGGTTTTATTTGGTTATTGTTGTTGGGTGTTTTTTTTCTTTTTGTATGATTTTCTTTATTTGAAATCCAGGATGAGTAAATCTGGAGATACAGTAAGTACGTTAATAGTTTAAGGTTCTGGCAGGGGGAGTTGCGGGGAGATAGCTAGCTAATAACAAGGAGGACAAGGAGGAAGAAAAGTTCTTAAATCGATTATGGTGATGACTACACAACTCTTCAATAGACTCAGGCCATTGAATTGTATGGTATGTGAATTATAGGTCAATAAAATGTATGTTTAAAAATTGGCAAGAAGATTCCATTCTCTTTTAACTCCATTTTTCCATGAACTCTTCGAAGACCCATGGACTACTTACTATCCCCTTACAGATGAGGAGACTGCGGTTGAGGGGGGACGGCTGGCTCCAGGTTCCCTGGCACCAGGTCAGGGTCTGAGCCCTCCTCACACTGAGGCTGGCTCCCTGCCACTCGGATTCCAAGGGCCAAAGTGCCCTCAGTGCCATGGAAGTGGGTGGCACCCGCTCACCTCAGGCTGACTCTGGGCTCAGTTCTGAGAGGGATGAAGTGTGGCCCCTCGTTCTTCACATTTGCTGATAGATTGCTGGATGATGAGTTATTTCCCAATCTTGGGCACTGGGTCCCTTAATGAGAAGGAATGAGTGAGGGAACGTGACGTGTCCCCCTTAGTGGCTGACACCTGGCCACTTGCTCTGTACTGAGCGCTGGGCAGAGCCTTCCATGGGCTCACTCCCACCACCCCTCTGATGTCCTGAGATCTCTCAATCTACACTCAGTGCCTTCTAGGCAAGTCCCATTCATAGTGCCTGCTGGTTTCGAACTGCTGACCTTTCAGTTCGCAACCCAAACGTGTGACCATGATGCTACCAGGGCTCCTTTAGCAGCCCCCTTTTACAGCCCACCGTGTTGGAGGTTGACTCGCCACCTGGAACCAGCAGGGCCAGTGGCGGCCAGCTCCCTTCCGGCAGGGTATAGCACTGCCCCTGGTTTCTGGGTCACACCAGCCTACACCCTGAGCCTTTGTGCCAAGGCCACAGCTGAGTAGGACAGAGGCAGGCCTCCCAGACACCCCCACCCCCCACCCCATGATGGGCACATGAGACAGAGCACTTAGCACTTGAAGGGGCCCTGCCCAGCCCTGCCCTGCTCCGGGCTGTAAAGGGTTACAGTGATCTTCATAAAGCCAATAAAAGAGCTGTGCTTTGTGTGCGCCTGCCAAGTGCTGGGCGCTGTTCCGGGCACTGGTGTCAATGACTTCTTCACAGCTCGGCTGCGAGGCGGCCACTTCATTAGCATTGCTGCCCCATTTCCTAGATGAGGAAACTGAGGCTCGGGAACCTGCCCGGTTCTGCAGGGCTGCGAGACATCAGAGCTGCCCCTCCCTCCAGGCTCAGCTGTCCCCATGTGCTCCTAAGTAGTCCGGCTAGCCTGCAGATGGGATGGACAGGCCAGCGCTGGTGCTCTCGCTGGCAGCCTGGCTGTCCCTGCAGGCTCAGAGCAGGTGAGTGCGGCCTCAGGAGGGCAGCAGCCCCAGCTTCCTCACTGGGAGGCCCCTGTGTTTAGGACCCCAAGTCCTATATAGAGATGTTTTTGGAAGTAAACAAGCCAGAACCTACAGGGCTGGAGGCTACCACGGCAACAGCCCCACTGGGCTTGGTCCTGAGGCGAGGCTGCAGAAGGGCCCCTTCAAAGCAGTATTGTGCTGGGTGGTCGAGGGTCTGTCTGGAGGCGTGAAAACAAAGATGATGATTCTCAACAAAGTGCCCCCGTGACTCCATGCCTCCTCCCCATACACCAGCCTGCCACCTATCTGTCCCCACGCAACACGGGAAGAGATGACACCCATTTCCCTGCCTCAGGACCCCTCTCAGAGGCCCCTGGTGTCTTCCCCACCCCCCTCTCCATATCCTCAGCCTGCCTGTCCCGTGTGGTGCCCACAACTCTGCACCCCACCCGGCTGCCATCCCTCACTAGGCACGCTCCCCACAGGCCTCTCCCAGGCTCCCCTCTGTCCTCCCAGAGCTCCCTGGATGTGGGCTCTGGGTGCTTCAGGGGCGCCACCGCCCATCACCTCCCTCCTCTTCCTCACCCTCTCCCTTGTTCCTTTACATGACCTGTGGGCACCTTCTGCAAGCTGGGCCGGCCCCCTTAGGCTAAGTTGGAGGCTGAGGCTTGGCATCACAAGCCAAGTGTCGGGGGAAGCCTGAGTTGGGGAACCCCCACACAGTACACAGCAGAGGCCCACAGAGAGGTGGCTTTCCCCCAGGACCTTAGCTTTGCCTGCCGGGAGAGGGGCTGCCAGGAGGCTGGCCCTTCCTTCTCCAGCTGCCATGGGGTTGACAATCTCCGAGCAAGCTCCAGGTGGGTCTTCCCTGGTTACCTGGGCACTGGCTGAGAAGGTCCTCCCAAGTGGAAGCACCACTGTCCCCTCTGCTCCCCTTTCTCAGAAGCCAACCCCCGAGGCCATGTGTCCTTCCAATTGAACCACAGCAGCCTGTCATCCAGCCCAGCCCGCTTCCTCCAGCCAACTGCGACCAAGTTCAGCACCAGCACTCATCACATCGGCCACTTTGGCGCTTGCCGAGCCCCTGGGAGGAGCCCTGGGGCAAAGGTGGCCGGTTCGAAGGCCCCTGTCGCTCCTCAGGAGAAGGGCACTGCAGTTTCCTCTCATAGAGAAACCCTTTAGGGCAGTTCTCTGTTCACCTTGATGGCAATGGGTTTGACTGGTTGGGCGTGGTGTGCACTTCGGCCGTCCTCGGAGCAGCCCCGGGAGGTGGTTGGTTTTGACCTTGCTCGTTGGATATGGAAGGAAAGTGAGGCACCAGAAGCTGGGGTGACTTAGACAAGGAGGCAGCGGTGTCCAAATTCAAACCCTGGGTGTTTGTCTGACTCCAAGTGCGCAGGCCTCACCGCCTGCTTGACACCATTCTCCGTCCTCCTGCTCCTCCTCCTCCCAGAAGCCCTCGCAACCTAGGGGGAGTGTTCTCCCTCCGACCGCCAAACCCTGTCGCCTTCCAGCTACCCAGCTCCACCCGTGGTGGACCTGGGAGCTTGGCTGCCTGGGTTCAAATCCAGCTCTGCCACTTCCTAGCTACTGATCTCAGGCACCTTATTTAACCCCTGCGTGCCTCGGTTTCTTCATTTGTAAAACGGAGCCCCTGGCCACCTCGACACCCAAACAGAAGAAATCCTCCCCCTTGTCACAAAGGGCTGCATAGACCTATTTCCATTTCTCCAGTGACTGTAAGCTCCCTGAGGGCAGAGTGAGCATTGCCCCCACCCCCACCCACACAGCATGTACACCCCACAGGAGCCAGGCTCTGATAGGTCCTGCATGACTCCCAAGGGAAGGAGTGAATCTGGATTGGGATGAACATTTCCCTGCCCCAAATCTGTGACCTTGGGTCTTTCCAGACCAAATGAAGTAAAACAAGATCATACTCGATTCGGCCAAAGCCCAAACCCACTACCTCCCAAGTCCATTCTAGCTTGTCGCAGTCCCGTAGGATTAGGGTTTCCCAGGCTGGAAGCCTTTAAGGAAGCGGGCGGCCCTGTCTTTCTCCCTCGGAGCGGCTGGTGGGTTTGAATGGTCAATCTTTGGGGTCTGCCAAAAACACCGTGCCGCCAGGACGCCAATAGTGGATTGGGGGGTGGGGATGGGGGTGGCTAAATCCCATGACAGATGTCCTTTAAAAAAGGCCATTGAAGACGCAGAGAGACCCTGCGGGCAGATGTAGGTTGGAAGTCAAGGGGTGCAGCTACAAGCCAAGGGATGCCCGGCCTTGTTGGCAGCCAGAGGCGGGTTCTTGCCTAGAACGTGCAGAGGGACTCTGTGGAGCGCATCCGCTTGGACTGCCAGCCACCAGAACTGTGGGCATGAACCGCCGGTGTTCAGTTGTTGCGGCAACCTCAGGAACTCTTCCTCCGCCCAAGAGCCATTCTGATGCCCCCTCACCAGCGTCCCCAGGCCTCCGGAGGTCCTGCCCCCACACAGGACAAGACTCCTGGGTTCCGCCGAGGAAGTGCCTTTGCCGAGGATCTAGGACGAAGATGGCCCAGCTCCCAAGGGAGGTAGGACCTGGTAGGCACGGGCAGCTGGTGAGGGGGAGGGAGAGGGCACTGCCAGGCCTTCTCAGCTGGGCCAGGAGTTATTTATACCCAGTTCCTAGCCCTGTCCCGCCCAAGGACCCCACCACCATCCATCTCCTAAGGACTGCTGGCCTCCACCCCAGCCGCCCACCACCAGCTGGGCTAGGACAGACACAGTGGACAGCGGCAGGTGGCAGCCAGCAGCAGGCCATGCGTGCAGGCCTTGAGGTTAACTTCCAGGGGGGGGCGGGGGGCGGGACGACCCTGCCCTGCAGACAGAGGGCTGCAGTATCAGCCCGCCCTCCTCAGACCCCACCCATCCCAGCTGTTCGCCTATGCACAGGGCAGGGGCAATTTGCTTTCGTCTCACACACACACACACACACACACACACACACACACACACACACACACACACACACACACACACGGCTTCCCTCTTTTTTTCATCCCTCAAGAGCTTACAGATGTAGGCAAGAGTCTGGCCCTGTTTTGTCTGGGGAATAAAAGTGATTTTCAACGAAACGTTTAGTGAGACTAGAAACGGACTTTGTCTCACCCTCACAGACAGGAATGATGAGCCTTGGCGGCCCTTGGCCAACACGCTGTCCGCCGGAAGCCAGCCCACGACACTGAGGCCGACGGACACCAGGACAGGCTTGCGGCCAGAAGGCCACCTGGGCTGCTCTACTCTGCCACCCTGGGGCCGCGGGGGTGGACACGGGCTCAATGGCACCGCCACCGCACTGGCATCCCCGAGGAAACTGACGCCACAGCCTCTCTGACTCGTAGCCGCTCGGAGCCCACAGGTGTGCTGACCATACTCCCCGAGCGTGCTCTGAGCTCGGCACTATTTCATGATTACCTAGATGGCAGCCAACCAGCCGACCCCCAGTCCCTGCCTCGCCAGGTTCTCCAGTGCAGCAGAGGGGCAGGAAGCAAGTGAGCGTGCGGTGTGTCCCCTCGACCCGTTTGGTGGGCCAGGGTGAGGGCGCCGCGGCTGCGCAGCACAGCTGGCAAAGATGGTACCTGAGCAAACACCTGGTGGTGGGTGAACCGTAAGGGCTACCTGGGAGGCAAGATGGCAGGCAATGGAATAGCACAGCCAACAAGTTTCTTAACTCAGGAACTCAGGTCGCCCTCGGTGCTGAGGTGACTTGGCGTCACAACCTGGTGACACCCATGTCGCTATCCTGCTGGTCTACCAGCGACATTGTCGCCCCACGGACTCCCCCACTGCCCTTCTAGACCGCTTAGAGTTTGGAGTCTCTCACGCCACCCAGGTGACTGCCCGGGGCCCAATTGGGTCTGTAACCCTGTCGGTCTTGGGACCTCACTTTACACAGTATAGAGTTTTAGGGATGGGGGAGGTCATGGGGGGTCATCTAGTCTGGGTTGCTTATTCACTTAGCACTTTTTCCCCCAAAATGAAATCTTACGTCACCTTGCTCATCTCCATCTCTCCCCTTTCCCCCCACCCACCCATGGCCTCTTCGTTCTAGTCAAAGAACCTGCTCATCTTTCTGCCGATGGGAACACAGAGGGAGTCTGTCATTTTTCTGGGGTCTCATGGCGACTGGCAGAGAAGAGGTCATGGAGCCTGGGGGTCTTTTACTGCTCCCTGCCTCCTTGGGGGGGATGCCACCCTTTTACCCGCTACCAGGGCCCCTCGCCTGTGGTGGGGGCTACAGGTGGGCTCTCAGGAGTGTCTCTGAGCCTGGGGGAAGGTGGCAGATGGGACCTGTAGGTGGTTCTCATGAATTGGGGTTGTGGAAGGTGGATCCCGTGCAGCAGCCCGGGGGCATCCCCTCCATCTGCCTCTGAGCTGCATGTGCCCTGCCCCTGACTGCCTCAGCTTCACCCACTAGCCAGGCCTAGAATTTTCTGCCAGCCCCTAAAGGAGGGCACCCCAAGAATCTGCCTGCAAAGCATGGTGTCTCTTGCAGTGGAGGGAGACGGACAGGGGCTGGAGGGGGTCAGAAACCACCTCCTATGTGGTTGTTCATGCTCCACCTGCTGCTCCTGAGCAGAGACCCTCCCCGTTTCAGGGCCCGGTGGGGGTGGGGTGGGGGCACCCTGGGCTTGAGCAAGACCAAAGCTTCCAGAAGGGGAAGGAAAGACGTGAGAAATGGATCAATGCTGGCCTTGGAACAAGGTTTCTCCCTTTCCACTCAAGGCGAGACCACTTGTAGATGGATGTCCTAAGGACAGTGGACAAGTCCAGGGGCACATGTGCATTGTGAGTGGGGCAGGGGCTAGGCATAGAGCATTCACCCAACACCTGCAGCTGCTAGGGAGCCCAAACCCACAGTGCCGAGGAGTCACTGTTCCTGACACAGGTGACAGTGGACTCTGGCCTCACCCCAAGGCCTTGGCAGGGAGTTGGTGGCAAAGGGAGAGAGGCAATACCATCCCCCACCTGTCCACTGGTCCTCCCAAGGGTGCACAGCGCAGGCCTATGCCCTTCCCACATCTTGGTGGAGGGCCCAGGCCAGAGGAACTGCTCCATCCAAAGGGGTGGTCAGGGCCCTTGGAACGAGCCTAACTCCCCTAGCAGAGGCCCTTCCTCAAAAGAAGTGGGGAGCCTTCCCTCTGGACCTTTCCATCATCCCTTGGTTCTCGTGTGCCTCCAGCGGGGGCGCTCTTGTTTTTATTGAGGAAGGGCCAGGTGAAGGTAGGGAGGGCACCTGCAGGCATTAGTGCTGGAAGCCAGGGCCCAGAGATATGTCAATGAAATAGACCCCACATCAACTCCTGCGGGGTGTCCCTGTCTTGATTTCATCCCAGCCGTCCAGACTGGGGCTCCTTGAGGGACTTGCCCTTGAGGGGGGTAAAAATGTCCCCTTGGGAGACAAAGCATTCACTGCCTACACATTCCACCCACGTCTACTGAGTGATGACTCTGGATCCGGCCGAGTGCGAGGCGCTGGGAATGGGGGGATGACGGGAGCCACCCCACAGAGCACCCAGACCAGGAGGAACCTGCCAGCAAGAGACCGACCAGCATTTCTCAAGCGCCCACTAGACCTGGGTGCTGTAGTGGAGTGGGAGTTGGTTCTGAGCCACTGCCAGGCCAGAGAGGGCACGGTAAGAGCAGTTGACCTCTGAGAGGCAGAGGGAGTGGGTCTCCCCCAGCCATGATCAGAAGGCAGCCCAGACAGGGGAGCAGTTGCAATAAGCGAGTGGGTGAGAGACTGGCTACTGGTTTACCCCAGGTGAAATCTAGGGGTTGGGGCAAGACCCAGAGGAGGTGGGTGGCCAGGAAGGGGCCCTGAGTGTCAGACTATTGTGGTGGCCCCGGCAGCCTGGAAGGTTCAAGAGCTGGGCCCTGGAACGTTAATCTGTTAGTCATGGGTCACCAACTCTGCAAAATGGAGCAAGAGGATGAGTGTGAGACACCCAGTCTGGGAAGCAGTTAGTGGGACCGTTTGGACTAAAATGATTCTGAGGCCTGGCTGCCTATTACAATTCCCCAGGGAGATTCCGGTCTCCTGGGGGCAGCCAAAGCCGAGAGCAAGACATCCTGGTTGATGGGGGTCTTGGGCAGTGGTATTAGGATTGGAAAGCAGAAGCTCAGGACTGGGAGCTGTTGGGTCATGTGGAAAACGAGGAAGGGGGCCCCCGGTGATGAGGTGCTGAGCCAGAGGGGCCAGAAGATGGAGATGACGCCACCCAAGAACAGAAGGTAGGGCAGCAGCCAGTGTGGGGAGAAAGCTGGGGGTGGGGTGGCTGAGGAGGCCTACAGGCCTGACCGCTGGGGGCACCGAGCGGACATATAAGAGAGAGACAGAGGCTACAGATTCAGAATTGACCATGTATGCCCTAGCTCCCAGGAACCCTGGGGGCGTAGTGGTTACACGTTGCGCTGCTAATTGCAAGGTCAGTAGTTTGAAACCACTAGGTGTTCCTTGGGAGAAAAAACAAGGCGTTCCACTCCTATAAAGAGTTACTGTAGTCTCCGAAACCCACAGGGGCAGTTCTACCCTGTCATTCACGGTCACTATGAGTTGGCTTCGACTTGATGGCAGTGAGCTTCGTCCTGGCGCCCACTGCCAGGTGACTGACTCTTGGCTTGACCTCAAAGCTGCACACTAGGACGGGGTGAGTCAATCCATGAGCCTGCCAAGGAAGGGAGGTTGGGGGCCTCACACTCAGGGAGCTGGAACCCCCACAGGGCGCTGGCAGTGGGAGCCTGCCCTGCAGTCACTGGGATCAAGCAGGCAGGCCTGCCTGGTGCTTCCCAGGGTCCCTACGAGGTCCCCACAGGGGCACAAAGCCAGGGTGCTTGGGCAGAATGAGTCACTGCGCCCCTCCCTTCTTCTGCCTCATTCCCTCTTCCACATTTGTCCCCCACCCTCCTCACTGGGGTGGTGGTGGGGGGCAGAGACATCCATCCCAGACCACAGCCATCCAGGGTGGTTCCTGGGGCCTCTGCCCACACAGGTGTGCCCTCCAGCCCTGACCTCTCCTCCCATCATGCTCTGGGCCTACAGGCACACCTGAGGCTGGGCCTTCTGAATCCTGGGCCTCTGGACTCCCCTCAACCTTTCTCAGGCCTGTCACACTGTGTCACAGGGTTGCTGACTCCTGGCAAAGCACTGGGGGGTGGGGGCTTGAGGGTACATGGGGTGAGGGTGTGGGGGGGGGCATTCCAGTTCGGTGGTCCACTCAGCCAAAGGTGAAGCCCCCACCAAACTGAAAGTGAAGGCTATTTCTTTCCTTGGGAAGCAGGGAGGCAGGGCCTGAGCCCGAGGGCGGGGCAGGTAGACAGGGTCTCCCTTCTCTCCTCCCACCTTAAGCGCTCTAATTCAACTCCCTGGGCCTCTAGAGGAGGCTTCGACCATTTCTTCTGCCCCACCTCCCAACTTCTAGAGTTGCCCTTCCAGGATCAAGGGGGGTCCTCAGAAGGGCAGCTTCCCCACTCCCCACCCCAGGGCACACCTGGCAGCCAGGGGAATGGCATACAAAATGTGGGCAGGGGCTCTGAGCCAGCGTAAGTCAGTCAAGGACCCAGGGCCCAGGCTGGGGAGAGAGGAGGTGGCCCCTGCCTCCAACCTCAAGAGCCCCTGGAACATTTCTTTGGGGAGACAGGCAGGAGGGGCAGAGCAGGTGGGGCGCGGCTGAGCTGGGCTGAAATGAAGTATTTCAGCTTCTGTTCTCTGAGCAGCTTGGGAGCCTGGGCCTGGGAGCCGGGGCCTGAGGCTGCAGGTGATCTGATAAGATGTGACAAGGCGGCCTGAAAAATGTTGAAACCTGTAAAATGTTGAAACCTGTTTTTCGTTGTGTTGTGAGCATGAGTCTCCCCCACCCCACCCCCATCTCACAGGAAAGGAGTCCATCAACATGCAGAAGGGGTATGTGGGGGCGAACGATTGTGCCCACCAAATTGGGGCGGGGTCACAACAGAACAGGAATGCTAGACCTCAGACTTCAGGGAGGAAGAAAAGGAGGCTGAAGGGGAAGAAATGGACGAGGAGAGTGGGGAGGGGGTCAGGGAGGCAGTTCCTGTAGGCCAGCATCTTCAGCGGTGACCGCCTGGGGCGTCCTCAAAACTGACCTAGCACCCTGAGAGCCAGGGCAAGGAATCCTCCCACTCCAAAAGGCTCAAGGACCTAAGAGGCAGGGAAGAACCAGAGGGACAATGAAGCAGGTCCACGCTGCCCAGATCCCCAAGGGGCTGGACCCTGACAGGCACCAAGCTCACAGGTGACCCCAGGGCACCAGCACTCGAGCCATCAGGGGTCCTCCCACATGTTGATTTCAGAGACTGAAGGCATTCCCTCCACCTGAGCCCAACCTTTCCACCTGGAGAGAGGCTGAGCCTTCCAGAGCGGTGGGGGCACCAGCTGTCCCAGGGATGCTTATTGGTACAAGCTAGTTAAGTGAAAAAACGCTTGTTGATTACAGGTCTCCGCATGACCTTTGCTGGCTGGTCTCTTGCTAAAGGGGGCTGTGGGGTGGGGAGGCAGGGCATCGAGGTGCTCTGACTAGGCTTTTTACAAACTCCCTGCAAATTGGGGTTCGTGGCAACCCGGTATGGGCAGCAGACCACCACTGGTCCATGGCACTTTCCAGCCTGTGACCTTTCGGAGGAAGATCACCAAGCTTTACCTTGGAGGTGCCTCTGGGCGGATTTTAACCAACCCTTAACCATTGGTGATACCAAGGGACTCCATCACCCCTCCCTTCCTCACTCACTCACTGCCACTCAGGCTGTTCCAACTCCGAGCACCCCTACCGGACAGGCTAGACCTGCCCCTGTGGGTTCCCAAAACTATAAATCCTTTCAAACTGCTGACCTTCGGGTTAGCAGCTCACCTCATAACCACTACGCCAACAGGGCTCTTTACGGTGCTAAGAGACTATCAAAGCTGGATGGGACCTGGGGGAAACCGAGGCTCTGAGAAGCACTGGGGCTGGTCAACTGTTTCTCTACGGGACAAGGAGGTGGGTGGAGCTGAGGTCTTCTGACCTAGAGCTGTCTCTGTATGCCTTGTCTTCGCCTCTGAAGGGCTGAGGGCTGGTGCTTCCCTGAGTGCGTGTGTGGGGAGAGCCTCCTGGGTCTAAGAAGCAGCCTCCACCTCTTCCAAGCCTGCCACGATGCCTATTCACAAGAGACATTCCACAATTGTCCAGGGTCGCTGGCAGAGTGGGGCATTCCCCAAGGGGTGGAAACCACCAGAGCCAGACATGCTGAGGGGAGAGGGGCTGGGCAGCGAACAAGAACGAGAACCACACAAACGAGATGGGAGTTGGGCCGTGAAGTTGTGTTCAGCACGGTGGACTTTTTCTCCTGGGAGTCTGCCGGTTGATTCTTCACCCCCCACTCCACCAGCATTGCCCTTGTTTCAATGTTTTCCAAAGTCATGTTTGTATCTTTAGCTCGGAGGGAATGAGGGCCCTACAGTTTCGGTCCCTCGTTCTGAGAAGTCAAGTCTGCTGGACCAAGTCTGGTACAAGATCAGACATGGGCCGCCCAGTCCTCTCGTTCACCTCAAACCCCTATTCATCTGCCAAGGTCCAGTCTTTAAATCTCCTCTTAACTGGGTCAAACTTCAACTGGTCTCCCCACAAGGTTCCCTCTGGACCTTGTCCCAGCACAGCTCAAGGGGAACCCGAAGCACCCGCATCTCTGCTGCCTTCCACTCAACTGGGAGTTTGTGGAGAAGAGGAATTATGTCACCCATTTTTATAGGTTGAGCTGAGAGTCGGGGTCACCAGAGGCCACGGCACCTCCTTGTTGCCTCTTGCCACACTGTCTAGCTCTCACCCCTCTCACTCCCACCCCAGAACCTACCACTGCCACCAGACAGGACGAGTGAGGGTCTCAGGGCCTGCCGCCTGGTCTGACGTGCTCTTAGGGAGCAGTGGGTTAGGAGCCCTGACAAGCAGAGACGCCAGGCTAGGAACATCCTTTGGGAGCAGCTTCTCGGGGCTCCTCCTCAGAGAACCAGGGGCCCCGCTGGGCTCTTCATTCAACCAACATTTACCCTGGGTGTGCGCATGATCTCGTGTTGTGAGGACACACGCAGCACACCCAGCTGTTTCTCCGTGGGCATTCCTGGGGCAGAGTCTGTTCTTAGCCACGCTAGTCCCTTTGTCACCTCCCTCATTAGCACCAATTCACTACCTACCCGCCCCCACCCCCAGCCCCCAAAGGTTCCTGTCTAATCTTTCTGGAGAGCACAATGCTCAAGGCAAACTTTAAAAAAAAATTTTTTTTTTCAAATTTTTTTTTTTTTTTACAAATGAAGTTAAATGACAGCCTGGCTTTAAGAAGATTTCGGGGCTTTTTGCGGCAAAAGTCCTAAAGATGATTTGGGGGCAATAGTTTCATGTGGCCTCCAGGGTTCGGGAAAGGCCCCTGGTCCTTTGAGCTCAGTGTGGGAGGTGCTGCCCTGAGATAACCTGCCGGTGCCGCCAACACCGACGCCAACCTCCCTGCTTGTTGAGCCCATTCTGACTCATAGCGACCCCATAGGATGGCACAGAACTGACCCCTTGGGTTTCTGAGGCCGTAAATCTTTATGGGAGGAGAAAGGCTCATCTTTCTCTCTGGTGGTTTCTAATTACAGGCCTGGTGGTTTAGCAGCCTTGGCTAAGCCTCCTTTGAGGGAGCCCACCCTCCCCCATATTGGGACCCAGGTACATCCCCCACCTCACACAGACAACACTGACCACCTGGTACTGGGAGGTGCCTCAAGGGCTTGACCCACCTTGTGTGCCCTGCCCGATCCCTTACACAAGGCCCAGCTGGCTGCTCAGGCCAGGGATATAAGAACGTGACGCCAGGGGTCCGTAGTCAGGCTACTTGGAGTGGTCCTGAAAAATGCAGGCACCTGAGCCTCCCAGCCAGCCCTACTGGGGTAACTGGACCCCTGACACCCCTCCCCAGCAGTGTGGTGACAGGAACACCGGGCTTTCTGAATGGATACAACCCAAAGTACCCAGCACCTCCCACGAAGTCCTGGGGCCCAAGGTGTTTACGTAGCCTCCAACCAGGTCTTGAGAAGTAAGTCCCAAGTGTCAGGAGTCACAGGGCTTAGACAAAAGGTCAACCTGAGGAAGGAAGGACCCAGAGGCAGTTTGCACAGCTACTGGCCCAAAGGCTTAACAAGGTCAAGGTCACTTTAGAAATGTGCGTGTCTAGCATTGAGTTGTGGGACCTGCTGTAGGTGAAGCAATTAAAGAGAGAAAACAATCAGATCATGGCATCCTGATGTGAAAACCTTAACCATAAAGGCATTTCAAACATGAACAAGCAAGATCACACTCGCTGCCATGGAGTCCGTGTGGGCACACAGGGCCCTAGAGGACAGGATAGAACTGCCCCTGTGGGCTCCCCAACCTGCCACTCCGTATGGCTGCAGAAAGCCCCCAAGGGAAATTGGAATCATGAGGAATCAGTCCTGAACACCGTACGTTCGGTGTGACAATTGCAGTTGATCACAGAATGGACTTGCACCTTGGAGACGCGGGGATGAAAGGACATCTCCTGTCCCTGCCAGTGCACCTCAAGCACAGCCACCGCATGTCTGTTTGGGGGCTCTGCCTGGTGCTAGCTACGATGAGGAACAGATTTCAGGGAGGCTAGGACAGGCTAGGTAGGAAGGCCTGGCGAACATCGGCCAATGAGAGTCCCGTGGGTCACAACCATCTGATCTGTAACCAGCCATGGGGATGAGGCAGCACGTGGTGGAGGTGGGGGTGGCCCTCTGGTCAGTAGTGCAGGGGTTGGGGTGGGCAACTATAACAGAATGTTGAAATGGTTGCGTTAGCACAGAGTATAAGTACCTTTTGCACGATTCTTTCTAGTTTCCTGATAATTAGTTTTCATACTGAAATTTGAAGAACCAAGCAGGAGCCCCAAGCTGGGCCTGTCTCAGGGCGGCTCAGAGGCCACCTCAGGACAGGGCAGGGCCCTGGTCTAGGATCCTGGCCCCACGGCACCGGTTCAATAAGGAGCTGGGAATGGGCCTGGCGGCCGTGGGCCCTGGGGTGGGGGGTGCTACGGGCACCCCTCCCACGCCTGCCTTTCCAGGCGGGTATTCCGCCGCATTCCCGGGCTCCCTGCAAGGCGCTGAGGCCACACCGGTGACAGCAGCCAGCCGGCACCTGGGCTTCCCCGCTGGGCTTAGGGAGGCTCCCCGAGTTCAAAGCGCAGCTGCCCCGCCCTCCCCGCGCGAGCCCCAACGCCTCCCGGGGCCGGCACTCCCAGCGGCCTGCGGAAGGGGGTGGGGGGTGGGGGGGCAGGTCTCCGTGGGGGGATGCGTGGGGGCCCTTGCACGGCCTCGGGAAAGGTCCCCCCACGCACAGCGCCAGCAGCACGTGGGATGGCCCCGGGCTCAGAAAATCCGGGCGTCTGGGCACCCCAGGGCCGCAGTCTTCGCGGCAACGGAAGCAGAGCTTTTGCCCCCGCAGCACATCGGCAAGAACTGTTGGGGCATGCCTGCCATCGCCAGACACCCGGCATAAATCACCGCACTGCTCTGCGCTCGCCGGCGACGCGCCTTACGAAACACAGGCGCTTCGCTGGGCAAGCGCGAGATGCGAGAGGCCTTCTAACCCAAGACACCGGCCCGCCCCGCTGGCTGCGTCCCCGGCTGGCCCCTCCCCGGGGTCTGGCCTGGCCAGACCTGCCCTCACTCCAGGTCCACCGCCTCCTTCCCGGTTTCTCCATTGACTTTGCTGGGGGGCAAACAAACCCGCCTAGGGCCCTGCTCGCGGGGCTGTCTCTTACTGAGATCCCGTATCCTTCCCCAGCTCCTAAGGAGCCGGAATGGCTCAGGGGTTATCCTTATCCCGAAGCTCTGAGATTCTGGAGGTTTCAGAGCCTTGGAAACCTGGTGAAGCAGTTCTCCTCAGTCCACTAGGGTTGCTGTGAGTTGGAACAGATCATAGGCAGCGTGGCCAAGAGCGAGATTTTCTGAACACGGCATGGTGCCCGTGCAGAACCTGCACCGGAACAGAGAGGCAGCCATTCTGAGAGACTGAGGGAAGACCGCATGGTTTAAAACCAGGGAGAGAGAGAGAGAGAGAGAGAGAGTGTGTGTGTGTGTGTGTGTGTGTCAGGGCTGTGTCTTTCATCACCGTATTTATTCAGCCTGTATGCTAAGCAGAGAAGCGGAGAAACGGGAGTAGATGAAGAAAGATGTGGTACCAGGATTGGAGGGAGGCTCCATCACAACCAGAAATACGCAGATGCCACAGCCTTGCTTAAGACTGAGATCAAGGATGACAGCCTTCAGTACGAATGGAAGGTGCTTGGCGGAGGGAGGGTGGAGACCCTCACTGCCAGGCCAACCAGCAGCATCCCGATAACTGCCCGACAGACTGAAGTTGCCGGCATCTCCGTTGACTTGGACCCACCATCAGTGCCCATGGAAGCAGCGCTCAGTAAACCACCTTTGTATTGCCCGGACAGCTCTGCTGCAAACGACGGCCCTGAAGTGTCAAACGGCAAAGATACCACTTTGAGGACTAAAAAGCATGGCATGTTCCAATACCATGCATTCATGTGTATGACATGCTTTCATACATGTGAAAGCTGGAGATTGGAGCACCTAACAACACCACGGGTCGCAATGGGCTTGATGTCAACAGGCTTGGTGCTGGGCTTCTGGGTTCTGGCCCACGCTCCACACTCCCTTCTCACCCCGAGCGCTTTCGCCGCACTCGATGAATTCCCCCTGCCCGGTCGTGCCTTCCTGCTTCAAGCCCACCGCAGGCTCCATGGGAGAAAACACTTGGTACCTGTACCCATGAGATGACAGCCCAGAAAACCCTATGGGATGGCTCTTCCCTGGCTCACCGAGAGCCCGCATCGACTCGCCAGCACACAACACATCTCCTGGTGGGTCATCATCTCCTCTCACCGTGGGTCACCCTCTCCCCTCCCCTGCAGGCCCAGCCTGCCCGAGGGCTGGTGCCCAGTGACTTCCTTTATTTTCAGTCTCATGTTGTCATCACATCGGTTACAAACATAGCTCGGCATTTCTTCCAGAGGGAAACATAGAAAAGATCAAGTCACACACAGACCCAAAGAAGAATGACTGATTTCTCTACAAATGGGATGTGTGTGTCACGTGAGGGGCAAACTACCGGTGCCGATCCACTGCAGCTCCCAGAGGCCCTGCCTGGCCTCCATCCCCAGCCCATTCCCCAGCCCACCCCCAGCCCGGATGTCCCTCAGAACACACATTGCCCCTTGGAGCCCTCGGGAATCACCTCAGTCTAAGAGAGGAGGTCCAGACTGCCACAGGTGCGGGGGAGGCAGGACACCT
>NW_022111358.1:32676279-32685409 GCF_000313985.2 Echinops telfairi | reverse complement strand
TGGGGGGTGAGGTCATGGGGTCCCCTTTGTGGGGACCCTCGGAGCTGTAAATGAAAGGCAGGGGAAGGCTTTTACAAGCGCCTGCGCGGTGGAGAGTAAGACAAGGTGGGATGGATTCATCTGGGTAAACAGTGGTTAGTCAGCTGACGAGGGCTCATTTACTGAACTCGGCTCTTGTCGTCAAGGGCCCTGTTCACGCGGCCACGGCAAGGTCATGATTCTTCACCAGCGCGAAGCAACACCCACACCCGTTGCTGTCCGGGCAGTCTGGGCTTCTGGCGGACCCATGTATGCCCCAGTGGGACTGCTCCCCAGGCGGGGTTTTAGTGGACAGGTTTGGTTTTGGTTTTTGAAGTCTTGCCTCAGGGGGGTGGGGGGACGCGACCCACCAAACTTGTGGTTAGCAGCTGAGTGCTTAGCACTTGGCACCACCCGGGGACTCCTATCAATAGCAACGAACAGTTCCTGAGCAGACTGTGTGCCAGCCACCAGCGCGTCAAGCACCGTCTGTAGCTTTCTTGGCTAGGATTCATTGTTATTCTTGAGTCTCTCATTTGGCTAATAGTAAAATGGGTCCAGAGAGACTGGGTAGCCTGTCCGAGGTCACGCTGCTAGGAAGGGGCAGCTCTAAGGTGGCTGATAAAGCTGTGAGGGGAGATGTTTCCTCAGAGGCCTGTGTGCAGCGTAAAGGGTCGAAGGAGGAGGGAAGTCCGTGCTCAGCTCTGTCTCTGGATCAACAGCCTGCACACTGACCCCAAGGCCCCTCCCATGGACCAGTTTGCCTTTAAAGGTCGTCTTGGGTCTCCAATAGACTTGAGTCTATCTCTCTGTGTCTGAAAGGGGGTCCTGAGCCTATACGGGGGAAAAGAGAGCCTTTCTCTGAGGACTGGATGGATTTGTATGAGGGAGACTCCCAAATCCACTGCCAGCCCCGTAGAGTCTGCTACCAGACACAGACCAGCAAACTCACTCCGGCCAAATCACCTTTTGAACTGCTGACTTTGTGGCTAGCAGCCCAACGCGTAACCACTGCACACCGGGTGCCACAGTTTGCCAGATGCATCTTTTCAGAAGTGGACTGCCACATCTTTCGCCCACCAGGTGGTTGGTGGGTTTGAACCTCAAAACTTTCAGCTCAGCACTTAACCCTGGTGTTACTGTTTTATATAAGAGATGGGAGAATGCGTTCAGGCAGACCCCCACCTTGGTCCACAGAGAGTTCAAGGGGGAGAAGTTTAGCTCTCTTCCAAGACACTTAGGAGGAAGGGGTGTTAAACCTACAATGCCCACTTGGCACAGCCTTCTGTGTGGAGGCAAACCCAAACCCTCACACCTGGACCAACAGGTTACATCATGGTAAACAAAGAACAGACTGAAGTGGTCAAGGATTTCATTGTGCGCAGATCCACAATCAATGCCCATGGAAGCAGGAGTCAAGAAATTAAACAACTCATTGCTTTAGGTCAATCTGCTGCACACGAGACTTCTTTAAAGCATTGAAAAGCAAGGGTGTTACTTGGAGAGCTAAAGTGTGCCTGACCCAAGCCGTGGTCTTTTTAATTGCCTCATGTGCACGTGAAAGTCAGACACTGGAAAAGGAAGACCCAAGAAAAATCGACGTGCTTGAACTATGGTTTTGGCAAAGAATACTGAACGTGCCTTGGACTGCCACAAACGGATCTGTCTTGGAAGAAGTACAGCCAGGATGCTCCTTCGAGGCAAGGATGGTGAGACTTCATCTCACATGATCTCATGTTGTCAGGAGAGACCAGTCCCTGGAGAAGGACATCATGCTTGCTAAAGTAGAGGCAGTCAAGAAGAGGAAGGCCCTTGACCCCTTGACGGGATGGACGGACGGACGGACACAGGGGCTGCAACAATGGGCTCAAGCATAGGACCGATTGTGAGGCAGGACCGGCTGGTGCTTCCTTTGGGGGTGCGTAGGGTCGCTACGAGTTAGAACCGACTCTGCGGCCCCTAACAACAGCCACCATGGTCCCCAACCCCCCAGGCATTTGTCTGCCTTTAAGCCAGATGACCTGCCTGGGTGAGAGTGCCCACAGTCGCCCTGCCTACACACACGTCCCTGGCACACACAGGCTCTGTGTGAGGTGCGGTGGGCGATGCCTTCAAGCTGAACTCCTGGGCTCTCCTGCGGCATTGCCCCCTCGGGTGATTTTTCTGCTGTACATTCATCAAGCGAGTTCTACCTCCGTGCCTTGGTCCTCCTGGGTCTACCAGGAAGGCAGTGGCAACCCCAGGCTTGGGAAGTAACTCTCTCTCTCTCCCAATCATCAAGTGATACTGTGGATTTCCATGTTGAAGGACTAGATGAGGGGAAAAAACCATTCAGTTTCTCAGTGGGGTTGGTGCTGGTCACTTATTGACCCTTGGTTGACGCCACACACAACAGAGCGAACACTGCCTGGCCCGTGCCGCCCTCAAGATCACTGTGCTCCCTAGGGTTTCCATTGGCTGATTTTCGGAAGTAGATTGCCCGACCTTTCTACTCAGTCCATCTTATTGGAGAAGCTCCACCGATGCCCGCCCAGCACGATGACAGCATGGGAACCATCACCGACAGATGGGCGGTGGCTCTGGACGACCCGTGTGCTGCTCTCCCACCTGGAAAGTGGGGATTCTACAGCCGAGTCACACCGGCCCCTCGTGGGGCAGCTGGGTGTGAACTCAAATTGATTGCTGCCCAGTCAAGGAGTGGGAAGCGGCATCTATGATCAGGGATTGCAGGTCAGGGCTTAGTGAGCTGGCTGACCCGAGCCCCACCCTATGGCTCCCACCTACTGCTGGGTCCTTGTGCAAGGTCTCCATTTCCTAACTGGAAAAAAATAGCGATCAGCTCCTTCCAAGAGACTGGAGGGAGGAATGAGGGAAATGATTTAGGTAAAGGCTTTGTCACAGTCCCTGACACATGGTCGGAGTACAGTCGCTAGGTGGTGCCTGCCATTGCACTAAGGCAGTGACTGTCAACCTTCCTAATGCCGAACGCGACCCTTTCATACAGGTCCTCATGCGGTGGTGACCCCCAACCATAATATTATTTTCATTGCTACTTCATCACTGTCATTTTGCTACCGTTATAAATCGGGCGACCCTTGTGAAAGGGTTGTTCGACCCTCAAAGGGGTCGTGACCCACAGGTTGAGAACTATGTTCTAAGGGATCTAGGTATATCCTGTTGTGATCTGATATAATTGCTCTATGTGCGATCAATCCTAACCTTATGATACTCATGGGCTCAAACATGACAACAGCATGATGCTAATGAGGCTAGATTCATGGTCATGATGCTCATGAGATGCCGTCTACAAGATGAGGCTCTATCTTGAGTCGATCTCTTGAGATATAAGAGAGATGAAATGAGCCAGGAAAGACGAGAGGGGCCGACTACCACCAAGATCCAGAAGCAGTGGTGGAGCATGTCCTTTGGGCCCTGGGTCCCTGTGCTGCGTGCCTCCTAAACCCAGGGGCAGATGGATACCAAGACATATGGAGCTTCCCAAGAGGCACTAGGTCCACAGATGCTGAAAGGAGACAAGGACACCCCGCAGCTGAGAGCGAGAAAGCCACCTCCTAGTGAGGGCGCCCTGCAGTCAAGCTGCCAAGCCACTCTGGAACCCTAAGACAATAGGCTCTCACACTGGTGCTTGCACCTATTAACCTGCTTCATCCTCCGGGACCCAACTCTATTTGGAAAGGGAAAGTAAAGCGCAGCCAGGACGTAACTTGCCAGAGTCACCTGGGTGCCTCCCAGCATGTCCCTTCTGACTCCGGAGGCAGCTGGCTTCACCACAGTGCTGACTGTCTCTCTCCATTCCAGACGGGAGCCCATTGATTCATCCAACAAACAGAGACTGAGCCCTCCCTTAGGAGCACCCAGGGAAGAGAGGCAGCAACGTGGCTCCTGTCTGCAGGGGCGCCCCCAGCCTCACCATATGATGCCAGAGACCACCACTCATCAACCAGTTTGGCACAGTGTGGCATGGGGTTGTGAGGCTGGTCTTGGCAACGCCAACACAACTGTCCACGGTAGACAGGCTTTACCGGCGCTTCCTAGCTGAGGAAGAGAGACAGATTTGTCACACACAAAAAAGGCCTCTTGATCTGCTTCCGGAAATGAGTCCGTGAGATCCCTACAGGTCCCTACAAAATATTGAAGGCGGATGGCCCGGGCCCAGGCAACCTTGAGTCATCTGTTCTGTGGCACGTGGGGTCACCATGAGTCAGCACTGACTCGATTCAACCAGAGCCGCAAACGTGGGCGAGCGACTGGTTCTACTTAGGGCGATGAAGGCTGAGAGGGGCTGACTCCAGTCAGGTAGACCAGAAACTCGTCCTATGTCCCCAGGGGGCAAAGATGACCCAGGTCTGAGTGTCTCAGTTTCTGACTGCCTCCCAAGGAAAGGGAGCCTGCTGATGCTGCCCCATGCTAGTGGATTACTTCACTTATGGCCACAGGCTGCCTGCACCCCTCCGCTGGGTTGAAGCTCCTTAGAAGGGGTGTATGGCCCCACCTGGCTGGCACAGGACCATTTAAAATAAGGTCGCAGGACCCACAGAGGGCTGGTTGAGAACAATGAGACCCGATGGACAAACAGGTAGATGAATGGGGCAAGAGAATCATCTAGAAAGGAGATGACATTTTCCAAGTGGGTGATGGGTGTTACTTGGGATGGGGTGAGCGAGGTAAGATCCTTTTGGAAAACCGCCAGTTAAGCAAATGAACATGGGTCATGGGTGCGGAGCTGGGGCTGCTGATACAGCATGAGTGCCGGCAACACCACAACACTGGAAGTAGCAGGCGGCACGACCCACATGTATCTGGCCCAGAAGCCTTTGTCATCAGAAGTGTGTGCTGAGTCAGCAGAACCACATTTTATAGCGCCTTACTCTGACACACCAGGTGGGTGGTGCCGGGAGGGAAGAGAGGAGAGGAGAAGAAAGTGGGAGTTAGGCTGGGATGACTCCCTGAGCGAGACTTTGGGAAATGGGAAGGCCATGCCAAGGGGAGGGAGTAAGGGGACTCCCAGTGTTTGCGGAAAGAGTGAGGGGCAGGATCCACTTTTGGTTCCTCCTGAGAGAGGGCACTGTTATACCTCAGGAAGGGGCCCCATATGGGCAGAAGGGCAGGGAGAGGGCCCAGGAGGTGTCGCCCAGGGCTGGAGGGGCTGGCAGGTGGCACCTTCCGGAAGAAGGGGGATCCTTCCTTTCTGGATAATGGGCAGGGGCTTCATGGCCCAAGCAGTGATGCTAAAAAGGACAAAGGTCTGGGGATCTACTCCCCTAAAGATGGCAGGCTGGGAAGCCGTGGGTGGCAAATAATACAACAAACCAGGAAAATCCCCGTGGGGCGCCCCACTATGCCATGTGGAGTCCCGTCGTCGGTTGGAATCGCCTTGCTGGCACCTAGAACTAAGAGAGGCTCCGTCTCACTCCTCAACCACCCGCACAGAGAAGCAGGAAGTGGAAGAGAAGCGTTGGGCTCATTCAGCACATTTTGCAGCATCACCTCCAAGCAATCCTGCGTCTGTAATGAAGGTCACGGGCCGCATGTCACCGCCCTGGGGAACAGACATGAAATCACTCGGTTCCAAGCGTTGGCGAGGACGGGAGCCAAGAAGAGCGGCACATGGACATAGCCTCTTGGGGCAGCAGTTGGGTGTTAGCCGGCCAAGCAGGCCGTGTCCATACCCTGAGGCCCAGAGTGCCACTCTTAGGAGGGTATCTGGTATCCCCCTACGTGCCCCTGCCTCATGGGCCTTTGACCGGAGCAGAGTAAGCCCATGGTGGAATGCTCAGACACAGGAAGAGGATGCAGCTGTGATGATGAAGGACCACAGAAGCATCTGATAACAGAGGGTGAACGTCAGGAACTGAGTACAGAGGACCAAAAGCAAATCAGGGAAGACTGCATGCAAGAGGAAGCCACCCCGTGGCACCCTGATGGAAGCACACAGTGCTGCTAACCCCAAAGGCTGGTGTCTCAGCCTCAGCCAGCCAGCTGCTCCGAGGGAAAAAGGCCTGACAGTCTGCTCCCACCTAAAGCCCCCCTATGGACGGGGCAATTCGACTCTGTCACGTGAGGTCACCATGAGCCAACACCAACCTGACGGCACCTAACACGGCACCCAGTGTGACACTTCTCAGAGAGCTAACAGTAAGCTAAACTGAAAATACTGCTTCGGCATTCTTAGCTGGGGAAACTGATTTCACAGTCCTCCCCGAGAAGTGGAGGACTTGGTGGGTGTTGGGGCTGACCAGGACACAGGTCAGGCCGGACTCCCGCTGGAAGACCCTCAGAACGTGCCCAATCCCCTGCTTGCTTTCTTCCAACAGTTGGGATCAACCAACAAACACAAGGGCCCCTGGTGGCAGTGATAAAGTGCTTGGCTGTCAACTGAAAGGTTGGCAGTTCAAGCCCCCTTGCCGCTCCCTGGGAGAAAGATGAGTCTATCTGCTTCTAGAACATCACAGCCTTAGAAGCCCCATGGGAGTTCCCTCCTGTTCTTCGGGCTTGCTCTGAGGCAGACCAGACCGGCCGGCAACCAGTTTAAGAAACAGAAAGTGAAGGCTTTCCTGGCACGCGGTCTCTCTCTCTCTCTCTCTCTCTCTCTCTCTCTCTCTCTCCCTCTCTCTCTCTCTCTCTCTCTTTCTCCCTCTCCCCCACCTCGTGCACGCACGCATTTGGAAGTCAGTCAGATCGCTCTGTCTTGAAAAGTCTGGCTTTCGTTTGGTTCCAGTAAAAGTAGGCATAGCCCAAAGCTCACTATTTCAGCAATCCCTACATGCGCAATTCCATGCAGCGATGGGCGATGTTTGTAGCTCCGGGTACACTGTGATTTAAAAACCCCAAAACTCATAGCTCGGGGTCCAAAAAGTGACTTCTGACTTGGGACGGCTATGGGAAATGCTCAGTCCACTCCACCCACCTTTATCTCTGGGGCCGCTCCTGGGCAGGGCTTCCGGGGCTTGGAGGCCAGCCTGAGACCCAGAGATATGTAAGGACCCCAGTCCCCCGAAACCGTAGAGCCCCTCAATGGGGAGGCACATCTGACATTCACACCGGGGTGAGTTCGAGCCTAAACCCTCTTTCAGAAACACCCTGCGGTCTTCCAGTTCAAAGGCAGGGCGTGTGGAGCGGGACCCTCTGGGAAATTCCAGTGTGAGGGGGAATGCTGTGCCCGCGGGCAGGAGCCAGCTGAGCCTGGGCTTGAGCGGCTTGGGCAGGGGCCCAGTTCAGCAGGCCACCGGGATCCCTAACGGCACCTGCGTTGTTCAGGAGTCATAGGGAGGTCCTACGAAGCAGGACCCCTGCTCTCAGGAGAGGGCTGGCACACTGGTCGGGAGGACAAGGCCAATGTGCCCCTGAAGAGGTGACCACCGATATAGAAAACCCACGACAGGTGCCAGTGGGACCTGCCAGGGGGGCAGCCTGGGACTGTGGCTGGCAGGTGGCTCCTAACACACTCCTTCCACCCCACCAGCCTGCTGGAGGGTCCACTGTGGGCCCAGGACATGCTCAGTGACATGGGAACCAGGGTGGCAGTTCAGTGCTGCGGGAAGGGGCCTGTCGGAGCTGCTGTTGAAGGCCCAACAGGAGAGACGAAGGGACGGAGGAGGTCATCCCAAGGACAGAGATCCTGTTCCCCGGGAGTGAGATGGGAGGGAGCAGGGGCGTGACACAGACAGCAAGGACAAGGAGCTCACTGCTGCCAGAGGGCCAGGGTCACATACTCTGTAGACTGACACTGTGCTAGGTGCCTCCACCCTCACGGTAGCCTTTCTGATCCCATGGGACAGAGAGGAAGCTGAGGCTCAGAGAAGTACAGGTTACCCAGACATTCAAAGCAGAGCCACCTAGAACCAGCGCCCATGCTCTTACCTGTGCAAGTGAGAGGAGGTTGGAGGTCAAGATTATGGGGCAGAGGTGAGGGAGATGAGACTGTCCGGGGCCTCTGGGGCCAGCCACCCTGCTTCCCGGAAGAAAGGCCTGGTGAACTACTGTGGAAAAGATACTGCGTAGAAGGTGGAGTAGTTCTGCTCAGGGACACCTCCATGGCTGCCGATGACAGCAGAAAGTGGGGAACAGCGCAGCCGTGCCCTGCTGTCCGCGTCTCCTGCTTCAGGTTCACTCCATTCAAACTGACCAAACAAGAAGGGAGTCTGTGCTTAAGCAAAAGGGACTTGGAAGGGATGAGGTGACCACAGGTGTGAGGGATCCCAAAGGGCTGAGGTATGGGGAGATGCGTAGGCTGGCATGCAAGCCTGCATCCAGGTTCTGTGCCGGTCAAACCCCGCTGGGACCATTGCCAAGCCTGGCCAGACTTGCAGGGCTTGGGCACGGGCGTGGAGGCTTAGCCTCCAGGGCTCACGATTTTAGCATCTTACATCAATCAGGTTAACAAACTGTTGGACACAATGCGTCCGACCCACTTGAGTAAAGCAGGGTTGTGTGCTTTCTGGGATGTATGCACTCTTCCATAAAGTGAGACACCGACGTTCTGGCCTCCGACCTTGATCAAGCACCTGAAGAGCCACTTGCAAAACTAGGTTCTCCCCAGAGGTCTGGGTCCGAGAAGCCTTCTTATTTCTGCTCCGTTCCACACGGGGCACCTCACAGGCGCTCCAAACGCCATCCACTCCACCTCTCAACCCCCTGCCATCAAGTCGGTGCTGACTCCGACATAGCGACCCTCTAGGCCAGGGTGGAACTGGCCCCTGTGAGTTTAGCTCTTTAGGGGAGTAGAAAGCTCCATATTTCTCCCTTGGAGACGTGGTGGTTTCCAACAGCTGACCCTTCACATCACAGCCCAGTGCATAACTACTAGACCACCAGGGCCTCCTCCCACAGCCCCTGCAAATGGCTGTCCCGGGACCACTTTTCCTACCTAGGAAGCAGCTTGCTCTCACCTGAGGGAGTGGGGCCAAGAAGAGGCCTATGTGTGCCAGAAGCAGGCTCCTGGCCATCAGGCGGCACATTTCAGGGACAGAGTGTCAGGAGCATGGTCAGAGGAAAAGGGGTGCTGAGCCTGGGTGGGAATAGCCCCTTGATTCCCAGATCCCGCTCCATGGGGAGGGTCCAGCTGTAAGAGACTGGAGCAGAGAAATCTTCT
>NW_022111358.1:32673449-32676179 GCF_000313985.2 Echinops telfairi | reverse complement strand
GTGAATTTGGTTTTGAGTTTTCCGAGACACGAACATGCACCAGGATTAGACTCGGGCCAGAGAGAGGACTCTCTCGGATCGGTGTTTGGGCCTGTGTATCAGGAAGGCGCCGTCCCTGGCGAAGGACCCCCTGCTGGGTGAGGTAGAAGGCCATGGAACAGGAGGATGTCTGCATGGGCTGGACGAACTGAGTGGCTCCGGCCATGGGCTCTGGCAGAGCCAGTTGTGCGGCTGGTGCAGGAGCGGGCACGGCTTCATTCTGTTGCACACGGGTCGCCATGCATCGGAAGGGACTCAACGTGAGGAACAGATGCAACGTTGCCCGCCAAGGGACTGCGTGGAAGATAAAACGTACAGCTGGACGTAATCTTTCTGTCCTAAGCTGCTGCTGAGGTGCCCGGGCCAGGCTAGCAGAAAGCAATGCTGACCCTCCCCACGGTCAGCTGCAGAGGAGACTGGGCTGATTTCTAGGGGATCGCCAGGCCTTTCTTCCTTGTCCATGGAATCCTAACATCAGCATCATCGCCTGCTCAGTGTCAAGGCAACCTCACAGCCCCCGAGGTGCCCTAGCTGGGAGTAGAACCCTGGCCAGACGAACCTCCCTAAACCACTCTCTTAGAGGTCATTCAATCCCTCCCTTTCCTGTGGCACAGCTGAGAAAACGGACCCCCAAGAAGCAATCATGCGCCCACGGTCACGTCCCCAGGGTGTGACACTAACTGACAGCAAGGGACAGTGGCGGAGGCTAGCGATGCCCAATCCTAGCTTGAGGGTGCTGAGCCTGGGTGGGAATAGCCCCTTGATTCCCAGATCCCGCTCCATGGGGAGGGTCCAGCTGTAAGAGACTGGAGCAGAGAAATCTTCTGGCCCTGGGGCAGCCTCTGCTGGTGGTCCTGTGGGTCAGAGTACTTGCCAAATGATGTGGAGCAGGAACAGCAGAAGAGGGAGAAGGAAGTAGTTGAGGATATGCAAGAGGCTGGGTCAGGTAAGAGGAACTGTTGGTCCCAGAGCAGGGAAGCCTCAAAATGAAATGCATTGTGGGCCTCAAAAGCTGGCTGAAAACTTACAAGGATGCCTACGAGCCCCGAAGACCAAATGAGGGCGTCTGGGCTAGGACTAAGTCAGGAGAGACTCCAGTGAGACCCAAGGAGGAACTTCCTGGCCGTTGAGGTCACAGGCAGTAGGGAGTGGTGTGGGTCCATGGAAAGGGCTTTGGAGGCTCCCTGCAGTATATGTTGACTGCAGTCCTCCCGTTTGCCTGCCGTGAGGCCTGGGCGAGGAAGAGCTCTCTGGGGGCCTCAGTGTGCTCACCTGTTGAATGGTGATCATAAGAGTGCCTGCCTCCAGGGGTGATAGGGAGGATGCGTGAATGGGGGGCAGACAGCACCTGGCACCGACTCCCCAGGTCTTCACTGGGGGGCTCTTTGAGCTCACTGGGAATGAAGATGCCCGTCTCATGGTGGCTGACACACACCATCCTGCCAAACAGCTTCAGAAGGGTGTGCAGTCTCTCTCTGTATGAGCTTCAGTTAAGGTGGAGCTACTGCACAGCCTGAGCTGGGCCTCCCCAGCGGTGAGCAGCTATCAGAAGCCGAGAGCAGCTTGCTGGCTGAATGGGTGCGGCCAGCGGCTCCCTGGCCTGCCACTCTCCTCTGCCAGGCCCTACCTAGAGGTCTGCCAGAGGGAAGGATCTGGCATGGCAGTGAAGTTTTCAGTCTGTGGGCCCTGGGGCCTGGCCCTCCTCTGCTGGGTGCACCCCTCCCAGGGCCTGCAGTTCTCACAGTGGTAGTTTGTGTGGGAGCAGGTCAGCAAGAGAGCCAGGGCGGGTGCCCTCCGGGAGGCTGCTCGTCACTCGGTCACCGGAGCAACAGCTGACTTCCTTGGGCAGGAAAGGTGGGAGAATCGGACGTGAATGGAGCCAGAGGGAAAGGGAGAAGCAGAGGCCTCAGGGAATGAGATTCCCAGGAGGAAGATTGGGTGTCCACGTTTAGAAGGAAGCAGACTGTGGAGAGAAGATGGCACCCGCCCTGTAGACCCGGGGGCAGCGGACGCTGAAGAGGCGGACACTGGGATTCTCACAAGCCCAGAACTGTCCGGTGAGGCCAGCTCTGGGGGGGGGGGCATGATGCTCATGTTTGTCATCCGTGTGCATCCTGCTACTTTCCAGAGAGGAGCTCAAGGGAAGTGGCTGATGGCAAGCGTTGCTTCCCGAGACAACGAACGTTTCGTTTCTGAGCTTCGGCTCCATGCAGCGTGGGACAGTGCACTGAGCCGGAGGCCTGCTCCCAAGGGACTCAGTCAGGGCGGGAGCTGGACAGTCAGGGTCCGGGGGAAGGAGAAGGCCACTGTGCGGAGTCAGGGCCGATGCCGGCGGGAGGGCCAAGCTTCAGCTGTGACTGTACATTCTCAGCTGTGTTTCCCGACAGCCAGAACGTACAGGCAGGGACATGGACTCAACCCGGACGGAGAGAGCACAGGACTGCTCAGGGGCAATAAAGCTGCAGGTTGAAACCTTGATAGCAAGTACAAATCATCCACTCCCGAGACATAGTGGCTACGAGTCAGGCTGTAATTCCTAGATCACCAGTCGCTCCTCGGAAGAAAGACAGGACTTTCTTTGCTCATCAGGAGTCAAACCAGTGGTTCATGACCCCTTTGGGGGTCGAATGACCCTTTCACAGGGGTCGCCCGATTCTTAACAGTAGCAAAATGACAGTGATGAAGTAGCAA
>NW_022111358.1:32665883-32672583 GCF_000313985.2 Echinops telfairi | reverse complement strand
AGCAATCATGCGCCCACGGTCACGTCCCCAGGGTGTGACACTAACTGACAGCAAGGGACAGTGGCGGAGGCTAGCGATGCCCAATCCTAGCTTGATGACACATGGAAAATTGGACGGTGATAAACACTTACCCTCAAACAAGAGTCGGAGAAATGAGACCAACAAACCCAAAGTGGCAGCCATCTAATTGAAGGTCAAATGCAATCTTACCTCAAAACTATCTTGAATCCTCTGGGGCACAAGGTAGAATATCACTCACTGCCACCGAGTCGATGTCCCCTCAGAGCGCCCTTCTAGGACAGGGTAGACCTGCCCCTGCAACTATCTGAGACCAATTCTTTCCGGCAGTAGAAAGCCCCGTCTTTTTCCTGAGTGCCTGGTGGTTTTGAACTGCTGACCTTGTGGGTCGCAGCCCAATGCATAACCACTCCACCACTGGAGTAGAATAGAGATTGCAAACCACAGTTGCTCCAAATAGAAAGGGCGCTCTTGAGACAGAAGGGTGGTGGGAGGAAAGAGGATTGAGCCCTGCAAGGGTGTGGGTTCAAAGTCGTCTTACACACATGCAGGCTGTGTGGCTCTGCTTCCTCATCCAGCGCACATACAATCCATCCCAGATCACAGCCCAAGGATGCGTCTGGCACCTTGCAGGTGGTCACCTAACCTACACACTTCTCCCCAGGTGAAGACAGCAGCCCCCTGCCAAGTGGGACTTTAAATTCAAGACGGAAACACCTAGACGCGCAGCATGAGTGGGGGAGGAAAGAAACAGCCCACAGACGGGAAGTGTTTGTGAGTGGCGTGAACTCGGATTGAAGCGCTGCTGCCCACAAGCTGGACGCAGCCTCTCCGATGGCAGCCTGAGCAGGTCAGGGGTCCACTTTGTCTTGGGAGCCCCTCCTGAGGGCCTCCCCCAGTTCAGGGCGATTGGCTGTGTGGGCTGAGCCAGCCCGAGTGAGCCCTGTACCAGCAATCTTTGCAGAGCCTGGGGCACATCGAAGGGGCTGACGTTTTATTTATTCCACCCACTTGACTGCACCCTGCCGTGTGCTGGCCACACAGTGGCTGAGTCCCAGGCGCTCTCTTGGGTGGGGAGTCTGCATGCTCAGATGGGACCTGAACCTAGCTGCTGTGCAGTCCGTTCCGACTCCTGGAGCCTCCGTGTGTGTCCCGGTAGAGCTAGGTTCCAGAGAGCTTTCAGTGGCTGATGTTTAAAATGCACCTCAGAGTGGGCTTGAACCTTCAGCCAACCTTTCAGTTAGCAGCCAGGCGTGTTGATCGTTGATACCACCCAGAAAATTCCCAGAGCAGCGGTTCTCAACCTGTGGGTCGAGACCCCTTTGGGGGGTCGAATGACCCTTTCACAGGAGTCACCAGATTCGTAACAGTAGCAAAATGACAGTGATGAAGTAGCAATGAAAATAATTTTATGGTTGGGGGTGGGGGGGTCACCACGACATGAGGAACTTTATGAAAGGGTTGCAGCATGAGGAAGGTTGAGAACCACTGCCTTAGAGGGAAAAGAGACACCCAAGCACCCCCAACGCCCAACCCCAACACACACACACACACACACACACACACACACACACACAATGGAATCAATTCTGATTCACAGTTGCCCTTATAGCACAGGGTTGAGCTGCCCGTGTGGGCTTCCGAGACTGTCCCTCTTTCCAGAAGCAGAAAGCATCATCTTTTTCTCGTGGAACTGCTGACCTTGCCGTTAGCAGCCTCACGCGTAACCCACTAGGCCACTAGGCCTGTCTCCACCACCCATGGCAGGAGGCAATGGGGACCTTCCGCGAGGCTGTTCGGTGGGGGAGTGGGAGGGGAGGGAGGGTGTGATAACGCTGCCCATGCTCTGCGGGCAGTGGCTGGGGAATCCGGGAGGGCTTCGGGAAGGAGGAGGCCTTTGAGCGGAAGTCCACATGGACTTCCAGCAGCGGGAGTGGGAGGGTGGGAGAGGAGGTGGCAAGTGTTTCGGGTCTGCGTCCGTTGGAATGGGATGCCGAGGCACCCTAGGAAGGATGGCTCGAGGCCAATCCTTGGGGAGCTACAGGGAGGCGGGAGAGCAGGGGACTGACCCCCCTCAGCCGTCCACGCTAGGGAGATAAATGGTGAGGATGCACGGATGGAGGGGAGCTGGGCAGGGGGTGGAGGCGGGTACATGTTCACATGCGCGGTCACAAGTCCCCACTTGCATTCCTAATGGGCCCTGCGAGATTGGTTTTCCTCGCTGGCCCAGCTGGCTCTGGCAGATAAGTGGGGCTCTGTGCCCAGAGGCAGGCTTGGCAGAGCAGCCCTCCCGACGGACTGGGTCCTGCTGCTCCCACTCCCCTCCCCATCCCAGCGCACCCAGGCAGGGCACGCACAGCGTCTGGCCCTAGCCTGAGTGAGTGCTGGCCCCATCTCCCAGCCTCCTAAGCCGCTGGGATGCCAGACTTGGGGTCAGGTTGGTGGTCTCTGCATCCAGGTTGGAGAGCCTTCACAGAGGAGCCCACCACCGGGGTCTGAATGGCCGACACCCCCGTGGCCATGTGTGGTCAGCTCCTTGATCTCCTGCCCTCACCACTAGTCTCTAGAAAGAGGCTGAGAGCTACACACACACCCCAATCCTCTGTCCACACCCCTCTCCTGGGAATCCCACTGAGCTCCTTAAGGTAGAGAGGCTTGGAGGGGCCTGTCGGGACATTTTCAGCAGCTCCGGGAAGCAGGGCCTGACGCAGCAGTGGTAGTTTCTCTCTCTGGAAAGAGCTGGGTGATCTCCCAGAAGGGAGGCAGGCAAGAGAAAGCTGAGATGTCGGAGACCAGAGACTCACTCAAGACTCAGCTGTTTGAGTGCACATTTCGTGCCCAACCCCTTGCCCGCCCCACCTCCACCCCCACCAGCTCCCACTCTACCCCCAGGTCAGCTTTCACTGACCCCACTGCCGCCATAGCCCCAGCTACCGCCACCACCACCAGACACAGGTGGTTCAGGCAGCTGGGTGACCCAAAAGGAACCTTGGTGGCGCTGTGGGTGAGCCATGGGGCTGTTCTCGCAGGGCTGGTGGTTGGAAACCCCCAGCTACGCCTTGGGAGAAAGTTGAGTCTGTCTGTTCCCCCAAAGATGGACAGTCTCAGAAACCCTTGCTCAGGTCACTCGAGGTTCTAGAATTGACTCGAGATGGCAGTGGGTCTGGGTGTGGCCGGAAGTCAGAACACAACCTCTGGGTCTGAGACCTCAGATGGAGGAAAGTCCTCAGCCAGCAGGCGCTCCCCCACCCCCTTCCTGAGGTTCAGACAGCCAGGGAGCTCCCTAGTGTGCAAACGGCTAAACAATGAGCCTCAAGGTTGGAAGTTCAAAACCCACAGAGGCACCTCGGACTATAGGACCAGCCATTTGGTCTGAAAGCTCACCGCCTCCAAGACCCTAGGACCCTTCCCCAAAGTCGGAATCCCCTTGACAGCACCCACAACAACAAGCAGTGTCTGAGCCTGGCTCCGGCCCCTAGCACCCTGCCCACCTCCAGGCCTGCTTCTTGTCTCCCAGCGGATTCTGCACCTCCAGCCTTCCTCTGGATGGATGGGTGTGCCTGACATGTCTGGAATTCACTCCACACACATAATGAGGCCATTTTGAGAAGGCCTGCCTCAGGGGGAACCAGAGCCTTGTCTAGTGTCCCCATCCTGACCCCTGCCAACTCCTCCCGGTGGTGCACACCACGCCACAAACAGATAAATGAGCTCCGTGGGCCAGAGCAAGGGCCCCCATCCGCCAACACACACACACACACACACACACACACACACACACACACACACACCTTTCTACCTCAAGAGGTAGAAGCAAAGCCTTTGGGTGTCAAATCTATGACTCTGGCTTTGTAGGAACACAGAAGCCCCGAGAGGTGGCGCCAGGCAAGAGCCTGCTGCGTAGGGTGGGTGCTGCTTACCAATAGCATGGAAAGGGGTTACTAGGAGTCCCTAGGTGGCTCGACTACCAGCCTAAAGGTGACTGGTTCAAGCCCACCTGTAGGTGCCTTGGAAGAGAGGCTTGGTGACCTGCCTCAGGAAGGCTCCAGCCTTGACAAGCCCCTATAGCAGTCCCACTCTGCACACACAGCAGGGTCACCAAGAGGCAGACTCAGCGCCGCGGGAACTAAGGACAACCCCCTCGAGCCGAGGTGCTTGTCGAACGGGAGGCCCAGAAAGCTCTTTGTCTTTCAATGTGGCGGCTGGAGAACCTTCCAGATCAGAGGCAGCCACTAGGTTCATGCACAACAAAGAGCCCAGCACCCAAGAACGAGCTTCCAGCCTCTGAACCCTGGCTTGGACGCGGGCCCCTCACCCTCTGGGACTCGAACCACAAAAGGGGGGCTTCTTGAAGGAAGGACTCAGGAGTCCCCTCACCACCCCATCTTCTCCTGGAGGAGCCCAGCGGCGGGCTCCCGCTGCCACCCTTCCCAGCCTCATCCAGCTCCCAACACCATCCCTGCACTGAGATGAGCAAGAGAAAGGGGGACAGTCGTGGAGCTGGGGCGGCCACAGGGACAAGGCCCAGAGGGGGAGGCGAGGTCTAGTTTCTGCTGCCGTCCCACACACCTCCACCCCCCAAAGAATGTAATTAAGCAGCAGGCCTCTGCCAGGAGCCAAGCTTTCTGCCTTCCGTCTATAAATCACCTTTGGAATCATCTCTCAGCTCCAAGAGCTTCTCCAGGTAGCCCGGTGCCGCCGCCCCCACCCCTGCCAACGCCCCCCCCCCTCCAGGGCGCAGCCAGAGGGGGCTCCAGGGCCCAGGCAGCGATGGCCACTCTCTGCCCTGCCCTCCCTGTCCTGGTTTGGAAAGGCCCTGAGTCTGGGTTCATCTAACCCAGCTCCCTCAACCTAAGAATAAAGCCCCAAGCTCATGCCCACCAGTACCAAGCCCTGTGGGGCCAGCTGGAGCAGAGCCAGGCAAGGCCAATCCGGGAGGGCTCCCTGAAGCGGCAAGTCGGGAGCCAAGGTTTTCAGGAGCCAATAGGTCACAGACAGAGGGTGAAATAGCCAATGTTACGCAGCACTTCTGGTTGTTGTTGTTGTTTTTAACTTGAAAGAGGAAAAATATATTTGCCAGTGACCCAGAGGAACTGGTGCTTGGGAAGATCTGGCCCCGTGGCACTTCCTTGATCCCAGACGTCATTCTAAAGGCTTTACAGGTATCAGCTCATTACTCTTCCCGACAACCCTCTGAGGTTGGCGTGATCACTTCACTCATTTCACAGATGGGGAAACTGAGGCTCCACAGGCCAACTTGCTCTAGGGAGCCCACTAGAGTTCCCGGAGAGCACAGGTGGCTAATGTCCTCAGTGATACATTTCAGGAAAACCGGTCATTGAAAACACTAGGGAACCCAGCTCTGCCCTGACACACACGGAGTCGCTATGCGCTGGCGCCCACGCAATGGCAACGACTTTGGGTGACCCATGAGTACGTGAAAAAGGTCCGTTAGAAGGCAAGCCACTTGGAGGAAGAAAGGTTTGGAGGTGCAAGCGGGTCGGGTTGGAAGTGTCGGAGCCAGCTTTGGGATGTAGGTCAGACGGGCTCAGAAGGAAAGGGGTGGACTGTTGAGTGGGCTCTGAAGGTCTGCTGTGGAGTTCCAAGCTTCACACAGCAATGAACCAACCCCCACTCATACTGAGAACCCATGGTATGAGGCAGAAGGGATTCATCCACATGGTCAGGGGACATGAAGCCCAGCAGGAGACAGGGACAGGACACACGGAAAAAGAAAGGGACTCGTGTTAGATGGCACAACCCGTCAGTGATCAATGCTGAACTGAACACAGGTCTTGACAGCTGGCTCTAGCCATTTCTCAGCACATAGGGTCACATGAGTATATAGATGTAAGATCAGGATGGCTCTAACTTTGGGGGGGGGTGTAAGTTAAGCACACCCTGCCTTTAGGGAGAAGTGGCAGAGAATGTCTCTCTTGCTCTAGGGTGGCTTGAGAAGGGGCTCTGCCACCCAGGGCAGGGCTGCTGGAGCTCGCCACATCCCGAGTCCAGGAAGGGGTGCTTGCCCTGCCCTCTCTCATTGGAAGGGTCCTCCGCTGAGAAGAGTCACCTTTCCTGTGCTCCTGCCCAGACCCAGGGGAGACCTACTCGGAGGACACCCCAGGGTCACAGCTCCCTGCAGCACACCCCTTGCCCCTTGTCACCATCTCATGCCTGGCTGAGTAGCTTCAACATGTACCTGCTGGACAGTGAGCCGGATGAGGAGGGGAGGGGGCACCCACACTCTGAGGGGTTCTGCCACACTCTCTCCAGCTTTGTTAGTGATTAGGCTCACCCTCAGATGACCAAGTGTGGGATCTGGGAGGGTCTGGCTGGCTTTGCCAGGGGGTCTGCTCCTGGGAAAAGCTGCCAAGAGGGAGGAGGGAGACACCTGCTGCTGAAGGGCCTGGTGTCCATATCCACTTAGTAGGGACAGGCTTCCCAGGCCCGAGCCCCTCGGGGGCCAAGGGCTGGAGGTGAGGCTAGGAGCCAAGGGTCCAGGCACCACTCTTCACTCATCTCTCAGCCTCTGTGGTCCTGAAACAACGTTCCCTGACCGCTGCCCCTTCCCGGGAGCCTCCCGCACCTATGAAAGCAGGTTCCCAGGAGGCTGCTGGGCACAAGGCTCCTGCTAGTACCATGCTGGGCTCGTATTCAGTTTTGTTTTAGCAAAATGTGGTCC
>NW_022111358.1:32661317-32665692 GCF_000313985.2 Echinops telfairi | reverse complement strand
CCCCCGCCCCCCGCCATGTGCCCCCAGGGAGAAGCCTGCCCTCGAATGGAGACCACCCGGTGAAAGCCTGGCCATCCGATGATCTGGTATCTGCCCATCTGTCTGTCTGTCTGTCTGTGGGATCAACAGCCTCCAGCCAGCTCAGCTCCTGCCAGCCCCAGCCAGCTGTAATTCCTGCCTGTTACAAGTGTTAACACCTGGCCTGGGGCCTTCCTCCCCCGCAGTCTCCAGGTGCCTCCCTGGGCCCAGCCCACTGACCCCCACAGGGTTTGACTGAACATGTTTGCCAGCCTCTAAAGGCAGGTAGGGGTGGGAGTGGGTGGGGGAGGCAGCAGGACATCTGACAGCTGGGGAAACTGAGGCCAGCTTCAAGCAGGTGCTGCCTGGGTGGGGGATGTGCCCGGGGAAAGTGGAAAGAGAACCCTGTGGTCCTGTCTGCCAGCTTCCTGCCTGGGTCCCCTGCAAAACTCCATCACCCAGGCCAGCGGCGGCCCCTGAGTGCCAGGTGAAGAAACAGGCCCAGGTGGGTGGGTGGACGGGTCCCTGGTCCACAGTCACAGAGAGTGGGGTGAGTGGCTGACCCGCCCATGGGCCCCGTCTACCACCTGGGCCTCCCCCTCTGGAATGTGGCAGGCACCAAAGAGGCCCTGATAAGACAGGTTCACCCCCCCCACACACACAAGAAGGAGAAGAAAGACAAGTTTCTCCACCAGGGGCTGAGCAAGCGAGCGGGACTGACAGGGGGAATGACAGAAATCAGTCTGCTGTCACCGCTTCCTGTCCGGCTTCTGCCAGGACCTGGCTGGGTAGCCCTGGGGCACACTGCTCCCTCTGGAAAAGTGCTGCGAAGCCCCCTCCAAGCTCTTCCTTTGTCCGAGGAGCCTGTCTAGGGCCCTCCGGGGACTGGGGGCTGAGCAGCACAGGCCACCAAGAGAGGGTCCCTTCCTTGAGGGATGACCTGGGCAGAAATCACTCCTGGGGAATGTGTGTGGCAGGGGGTCGGGAGGCCGAGGGCAGGTAGTAGGGGGCCAAATGGGAAAAAGACTGGACTTTACCCGCCTGGGGGCAGATATCTGAGGCTCGTTCTCTGTCCCTGCCCCACCCCAACCATAGGAGGTCAGTCACCCTCCACTGCCTCCCAGACCAAAGACTGACTTAAGAAGTCAGGGCTCAGAGCAACCCCTGCTCAGACAGGTGAGCTGGTGACTGCAAGGCTCGCCCTGCGCCTAACCTGAGGTTCCAGGTCAACTGTGCTACTTAGAGCACCCTCACCACCACCCCTACCCTGGGTTCCTGCTGGACCTGTGCTCAGAGATCACCCCTCCCCCAGGGTCACCTCCTCCAGGACCACCGCCATCATTCCCCCCTCCAGATCATTGTCTGCTAATGTGTCCACAGACACACAAACTTTGGCCTAGCCAGGGCCACTGGTGCTTGGGGACAGCATCCGAGGCAGATCCAAGTCACAGCCCTCACATGGCTATAGACTGAGGGACCCACATACAGTTACAGGCACCACTGGACCATGACAAGAGCACTGAGATGGCACACAAAGACCCTGACTTTGTTAAGAAGGTGTGTGTACACACAGATCACACACGCAGACAACACAAACAAAACATTTCCCCCTACCACTCAAATGTACACAGCAGTACTCACCCCCCACGATAGTCACACAGCCACACTACTCACATATATATATGTACCCCATGCACACAGGCATGAACAGTCACACACAGTGTGACAAGCCTGCAGACATAGGCATTGACCCTTCCATGGGCATAGCTACTTCTAGATTCCACTCTCTCTCTCTTTCACACAGACACACACACATAATCGGCCACTTGCTGACACTTGTGTGCAGAGATACAAGTACACATCCCCACCTCATCATGGGCAGTGGCCCCGACAGACCTGAGGGGCCAGTTTGCATTCCCAGCTGCCCAGTTACAGGCACAGACACTCCTACACACAGATAAAAACTGCACGGATGACACTTCTTAGGGTATAGACTCAGACACACACATGCACACATGTGTACACACACACAGGTGGCCACAGGCACTGCCACACACACGGGTAGACTTGGATTTGCCCACCCTCCAGGCACACACCCCGGCTCAGACAAAGCAGCAGTTTGGGGCGACTGGCCCTCTGCCGGCCCCAAGCCTTGTTTGTGTCTAGCATTACCTTAGGGCCAGTGTGCAGGTCTTCCAGGTCTCCAGGAAGGTCATTTCTTCCTATTGGGTGGTCCCTAATCTTGATGCTCCTCTGGACACCATCACGCACCAAATCCATCACCACTACCACCACCTACCCATCCAGCTCAGCTCTACCCGGGAAATGCCTCACCCAGGGCTGAGGAGAGGGGGATCTGGCCATTCCTCCTCCTCTTTGCCTGCGGGTTTCCAAGCCTTCTCTTCCCACCCCAACTCCCACCAGGTCCCCATGGAGGCAAAGAACAGCATGGCCTCCTATTAGAGATAGGAAGAAGGCCAAGGATAGCCCATCAGGCGAGACTGGTTCCGGCAGCAGCCTTCGCCACGGACAGAGCCCAAACCTATCGCTGCTGAGGCTCAACCCACTGAGACTTCTTTATACAGTGGAGGCCTCAGGCTGGCGGGGCCTCGGGCAAGATGGGCTGGGGGAAGAAAGACTTCCTTAGGTGCCTGTCCGGGGACCAACTCCCAGCCCCCAGTGAAAGGGGTCTCTCAGCTCTGCCTTGCTCTGGCCCCACCCCAGCCATCAGAGATCCCCAAACACCCAGACACAAACCACTGGAAGCAAATTTGGGGTGTGGCCCCCAAATTTCACAGGCTCACTTCCCCTTCCCCTGGGGCTCTGGGGTAACAAGGGAGGGAAATTGGGGAGCAGGCAGGCAGCGCCCAAGCCAGGCAGGCATTCCCCCTTGGCTTTCACCCCAGGGGCACTGCCGCTGCTCTTCCGGACAGATCCCCAATTCTCCCTCCTTCTCCCCCGCCCCCCACCCCTGCGCCCCAAGCCCAGGCTCTCCTCTGGCCAGGAGGGGCAGATTCTTAATTAAAGTTTTCTGGAATGCAGGGGACCGAGCTGGGAAGGCGGGGGTAATTGAGAGAACTGGTTTCGGTGAGTCTTTATCCTCTGGCCCCTAGGACCTGCTGGGGGGCGATGGGGCCGCTTGGGAAACAAGGGGGGTCCCCGGATCTGGGGTTCCCAGAGGGCTGTTTATTCCTCAATAACCCCCACACCCCTGGACGCGCACCCACACACACACACCTCCGGGCCCGCGCCTGGGTCTCCAGCCCTATTTACGGAGCGTCTTTGTATCCACATTTCTCCTCGGCGGAATGCGCCCTTCCTCCTCGCCCTTTCTCCTCGGTCCTCGATTTTCCAAAAGGAACGAATTCGACATGGAGAATTGGGGTTTTGATCAAAGAACAACAAGCCCATCCCCTCCCCAACAACTACCTTTTCAAGGACCCTCCCCATTCCCCACCCCACCGCCCTTTGCTAGAAAGGACAGAAGAGCAATAAATAAAATCGGAATTCAATGCCATCGCAGAGCCGCAAAAAACCAATAACCACATTCACTTTGCGGGCCCAAGAAATCTAGTGGCGCCCCCCCCATCCCGGGAGCCCCCCAGGGGCTCTGCTTCGGAACACGAAGGCAAGGGGCGGTGGTCTTGTGGGGCATCTGATGGGCATCTGCCGGCGGAGCTGGGGGCGGCGGGGAAGGCACTGGATGGTTTTGCCCATGAAGACCCCAAAATGGAGAAGAGGAGAGCCTGGGCCCGGGGGACAGCGCCGCGCTTTCAGAAACCCCTCTGCAAGCCAAAGGGGGTTTTGGGGCTCTCAGATTGGGGTGGGGGAGCGGCTTAGGGTCCATGAACAAGAACCCCGCCAGCTGGGGAAAGTCGTCCAGGCTGGGCCGCCCGTGGCAAGGGAAAATGGTGATGAGCCTGGGAACCAGGAGTTGGATTCGGAAGCGACACCAGAGAGAAATCCGGGAGGGGTGGGTGGGCGGGAGACGAGGAGAAAAGGCGCCCCGGCCCTGCTGCAGCCCACCCCCGCAGGCGCCCCCCCGCCCCCGGGCCGGGCGGCCAGACGCGAGGCGAGCCTTACCACCAAATTGGGTAGCCGGCGAGGACCCTGGTGCCGCCGAGCAGGAGGCCGAAGAGCAGCCCGAGCAGGTGGGTCTCCATTAGGACCGACGCCGAGGGGGAAGTTTGCCCGCGACCATGAAGAGGGGGAGCGACGCCCCCAACAGTTGGAACAAAGTCCACTTGAGATTGGAAATGACTTTCGGGCTTGGCAGAAGCGCACCTCCACCCGCAGCCGCCCCCCTCGCGAGCCCAGCGTGGAGCAGCCGGGTTTGAGGATGTCAGCGAGCAGCCAA
>NW_022111358.1:32651590-32661085 GCF_000313985.2 Echinops telfairi | reverse complement strand
CTCGGACCAAGGCGTTTTCCGAGGTGCCGGGTTGGCACGGTCACCACGGGCGACGCTTTTCCCTCGGGGTGACCCTTGGGCACTTGGGCCCGTGAGGAATCGATGGTGGAAAGCACAGTGGGTATTTCCAGAAGTCTCACTCCCGCAGGGCAGCCCTCAGTGACCCCCCCCAGGGGGGCGGGTGGAGAAGGCACCCCTCCTGGCCTGCAGCCCCCCGGGCCCCCGAGTCGGCGGGCCACTCGACCGGCCGCAGGAGGTCGCTTCCCCGGTGGCCCAGAGGCCTGCGGAAGGGTCCGCCGAGGCTCGCAGGTCTGGCTGCGGGCGACGCCGGGGGACAGAGCCGAGTGTCATTTGAGTCTTTTGTCAGGGATCAGATCGGTATCGGGACCTCCTGGGGCCTTTGCATTTCCTGCTACTGACGCCGGCGGCCAGCTGCATCTACAGCTCGCTGGGCCCAGTCACTTTCCCCTCCGTCGGCTTCTGTTCGCGCCTCCGGCCGGGTGAGCAGCGCGAGCCGCAGCCCCCTTTGGATCGCGAGGGTGGACACTTTGGGGCGACGGAGGTGCACCAGCCGGGTAGGGAGCGGCTGGGCGCTTGGAGGAACCCCGTTGCTCCCAGCCTCCCCCGACTCCACTGCCCGACTCCTGGTGGAGCCCTGCCCCTTCTGCTGATTGGGGGCTCCAGCCTAGCGGCGGGGGCCAGAGCCCCCTTTCCCTGTGCGGACACCAAATGCATGTAAATACTTAATCTCATGGCGGGGTCCCCTCAAAAACCCCGCATGGGTCCTTTCTCCGTAGCCGGGGACAACTGGGGGTGACTCGCCCCTGTCACCCCACAGTTCCCCGCCCCAGCCACCGGAGGCAGCACCCCGGGCTCCGAGAGTGGTGTGGGCCCATGGCCCGTAAGGGGGCTGAGGCAAGCGGGGAGCAGAGAACCATGCGACGGCGTCCTGCTGAGACCCGGAAGGCAGGCTCTGGACCAGGTGGGGGGCGCGGTTGCAGGAAGTCCCACGCTGGGGGGCCAGACAGTCCCGGCCTTTGATCTGGGCGGCCCGAGCCCACGGCTCGAACCCGCTGCCCTGCTGGTCCCGTGAGCCCTCCCGGATCGGGGCTGCTGCGGGCGCGGGGTCTGGCCCGGGGGCACCAAGGGTCGGGAGAGCCGCCCGGGCTTGTCACGGCTTCTGCCGCGTTCCTAGCCCGGTGCTCGGCTGGAGGGGGCGGAGAGGGGAAAGATGAAAGTGAGGAGGGAAGGGGAGAAAAAGGAGAGAGAGAGGAGAAAGAAGAGAAAGGGGAGGGAGCCGAGGAGCCGGAGGGAGAAAGGGCGAGGAAGGTCCGAGCAGCTGCCGAGAGACCCCACATTCCCCCCCAACCCCCTGCCCCGGCCAACGCAGCGGAGACGGGGTTCTAAGAGGTGCCCCTAGCCCATCTGACTCAGGGCGCCCCGTTTCTGATTCCCCTGGGGTTGCAGTGGGTGAGCCCCAGCGAGGCGGTCCACACACCGGACGGGGCAGCGAGTCCTGAGCCCAGCCCCTCGCAGCTGGTGGTCTCCGCCGAGTGCGCAGGGCAAGCTCCAACCCTGAGGGGTTCATCTCCCTGGAATGGGGGATCTGCTTTCCCTAGCCACTAAGATACAACTGTGGGGTCAGTGTGGCCCGGGGGAGGTTGGTCTTGGGGTCACTGGGAGGCTCCAAGATTCCACAGGTGCCAGTTCTAGAGGTAGGGGTACAGGGGACCCCGGGCGTGCCACGCAGAGTCCTGCCGCGGCCCTGGGTTGCAGTGGGCAAGACAGGCCCCTTCCTGAAGGCTCGCGTGGCCCCGATGCCTCCTGCAGGCAGCCCGCGAGCCTCCGGAGACTCGGGCCGAGCGCGTCGGGCCCAGAATGAAGGAGCGAGATGGGAGAAAGGCCAGGGAACCCAAGTGGCCGGGAGGGTGGGTTTCCGCAGCCTTGCGGGCCTCTCGAGCCCGCCCCGCACCCGAGCGCGGAGGGGAGGGCGGGGTGCGAGCCAATGGAGACCGGCTCCGCGCGCCGGAGGCCGGAGGCGGCGGAGGGGATTTCCCCCCACGTGAAAGCCCCCAGATTGGGGCGGGGGGGATTCCAGAGGCCGGGCCTCGCCCGCTCCAGGTGCCTTCCTTCAGTACAGACTTGGTTTCCTTTCTGCTGCTCGCCCCGCACCCCGACTCACACACAGAGACTCCGGGCCCCCGGGAGGGTGGGCTGCACTTGGAGGGGGAAAGGGTGGAAGTTACAGCGAGGGTGGGCGCCTGCGGCGAGGTGGCCCTCTCGGCCTCCGCCCTGAACCGGAGCGTCCTTCCCAGAAGGCTATGACCCTGGGTGGACCCCCATGCCACCCCACCCCCAAGCCTCCAACAGCCGCGAGGGGCCTTTGATGTGCGTCTTTGGAGTGGGGGACGGGGGCACGGTTCCGGCCGCCCAGGCTCCACCGAGACAAAGGAGCCAGCGCCAGACCCCCGCCCGCAGGGGGCTGCCCGTCTGTCGCAAGGAGATGGGAGGAAATCTCTCCTCCCGGCGCAGTGGGGTTCGGTGTCTGCCGGGAACGCTCCTGGGGACGGCGGCGGCTCAGGCTGGGCGCCTAGGGCTGCCTAGGAGGCTGGAGAGCGCGGGAAAAGGTGCCGCCGGCGGGGGTGGGGTCGGGGGTCCCGGGGTCGGCGGGGAGGAACAGTCAGTGCAAAGGCTCAGAGGCCTAGACCTTTGGACCCATGGAGAGAAGGGTGGAGGGAGCGGGCGTGGGGGGGTGTCACTTTCTCCTAAGAGCTAGAGGGGCTGCAGCACCGCCTTAAGCGAATTCCCTGAGCAGGCCACTAGGAAACTGGACATCTGGCATCAGGAAGGGACAGCCTGGAGGGATCGGGCAGCATCGTGGTGGGCGCACAGGGATCCGACAAGAGTTGGGGTTGTTGTTTTTTTTTAAAAAAACAGGGCTTAACCCAGCTGGCTGGCAAGGAGGCAGTGTCTTCGACACGTTGATTCCCCAAGTGAAAGCTCAGCCTATTGGGGGCCACAGGATCCCTGGTGGCCTAGTGGTAACGCTAACTGCAAGGTCAGCAGTTTGAAACCCCCAGCCGCTCCAAGGGAGCCTTCTACTCCCTTGAAGAGTTATAATCTCAGAAACTTACAGGGATAGTTCTACCCTGTCCTAGGGGGTCGCTATGGGTCAGCAGCCACTCGATGGCAGCTCTTTTTAGAGGAGCCGCGAATGCCAAGGGAACATAAGGGCACACAGTCAAGCGCCCGCCCTGAAGCAGCGCAGAGAGGCCTGCACCCTCTCCCCACCCCGGTGCGCCCCCTGGTGTGGGTGCTGATAGCAAGGCGGGAAATCAGCAGGCAGGGCAAAGTCGTCGCCCCAACCCGCCGGGGTTTGCTGTCCAGAAACCCAGATCTTCGGCAATCCTGGTTCAGTACACTCAGAGCGACCCAATAGGACAGGGTGGACCACCCCTGTGAGTTTCTGAGACTATAATTCTTTACCAACCACCTGCAGGAAGGTGAGGGGTTTTCCATGTCCCCACAGTTCTTCCGGTCATCTCCAACTCCCCAGGGGCAATTCGTAAAGTGTTTGATTCGGAGTCTGAGTCCTTTTGAAGAGAGGGGACAGCAGTGACCCCACAGGGCCTCTAGGAACCTCAGTTTGTTCGGTTATGATACGGAGCTGTCAGCATAAAATGAGAAGGCACTGACAGATGCCAGCTTCAGGATGGTGAATAATTAACTATTGGCCTTCTTTCTTCTCTCCTTTGGGGCTTCTCTCCAGTGTCTCCTGGTCCAGTTACTACCACCCCAGAGGTTCGTGCCTGGGAACCTTCTGCAGGAGAAGAGACATCAGAGAGTCAAGCTGACGTTCCAACCTGAGACCTGGCTCAGAATCCTCCACTACCTGCTCTCCATCCTGCCTCCTTGGACCCTCCTTCCACTTTATTTGTCTGCACAGCTCTGAACACTGACATTGTTGTTTGTTGCTAGGTGCTGCCGAGTCTGTTCCAATTCAGAACAAAACACTGCCCGGTCCTGGGCCATCCTCAAGATTGTGATATTTGAGCCCATTGTGGCAGCCACGGTGTCAATCCGTCTCCTTGGTGATCTTCTTCTTTTTCGATGACCCTTCACTGTATCTGTCACGCATGCTGTCCCTTTCCCCAGGGACTGGTCCTTTCGGATAACATGTCCAGAGTCCCCGAGATGAAATCTCACCATGCTCACTTCTAAGGAGCATTCTGATCAGACTCGCTTGTTCTCTGGGCAGTGCATAGTACGTTTAATATTCTTCAACAACACCATCATTCAAATGCATTGATTCTTATGTGGTCTTCCTTATCCATTGTCCCAACTCTCACATGCATACGAGGTGATTGAAAATACCATGGCTTGGGGCAAGCACACCTTAGTCTTCAAAGTGACATCCTTGCTCATCGACACGTAGGAGAGGTCTTGAGCAGCTGATTTGCCCCCAGTACGGGGAGACCTTCGATTCCTTGACAGCTGCTTCTCATGAACATTGACTGTGGAGCCGAGCAAAATGAAATCTTTGGGAATTTCAATATTTTCTCTGATTATCATGATGTTGTCAACTGGTCCAGTTGTGAGGATTTTTTTCTTTGAACACTGAGTTATAATCTATACTGAAGCCTGCAGTCCTTAATCTTCATGAGCAAGGGCTTCAAGTCCTTGATTTCAGCCAGCAAGATCTGCATACTGCATATCATAGGTCGTTCATCAGCCTTTCTCCAATCCTGATGCCACTCCCCCAGCCCCGCCCCCCATATAATCCAGCTTCTCAGATGACTTGCTTGGCATATAGATTTTTTTTTTTTAATTTAAAAATCGTTTTATTGGGGGCTCTCACAGCTCTTGTAACAGCAATTCTCAACTTGGGGGTCAAATGACCCTTTCACAGGGGCCGCCTAAGACCATCAGAAAACATATTTCTGAAGGTTTTAGGAACGGAGACGCTGCTCCTCTGTCTTTCTCCAGGCGGGTCTGCCCACATGCAGCTATGCTGATCTGGTGAGAAAGAAGTTATCTCAACCTTTACACTGATGTTGGCTTTTTACATATACTGTCGCAAAATGTAGCAATGTAGCTCACTGTTGTTATATTAAGACTGTTACTCATGCTACCCCATGCTTTGAGACAAAATTTCATTTATTTGTAATTAGAAATAAATATTTCACAACATATAACTACATATTGTTTTTGTGACTATCACTATGCTTTAATGATGTTCAATTTGTAGCAATGAAAATACACTCTGCCTATCAGATATTTACATGATGATTCATCACAGTAGCAAAATGACCGTGATGAAGTAGCAACGACAATAATGTTATGGTTGGGGGTCACCACATGAAGAACTGTGTGAAAGGGTCGCGGCGTGAGGAAGGTTGAGAACCACTGTCTTATAACCATCCATCCATCAATTGTATCAGTCACGTCTGTGCATATGTGGCCCTCATTTTTGTTCTCCCCGGGCCCTTGGGGCATGTAGATTGAGTGAGTATGGTGAGAGACTACAACCCTGACACGAACCTTTCCTGATTTTAAGCCATGTGCAATTCCCTTGTTCTGTCCATGTAATCCAGAGCCCCGGTGGCCCAGTGGTTATGAGCTGGGCTGTAGTTCAAACCCATGGGCTGCTCCCCAGGAGATGCAGGGCTTTCTACTCTTGTAAACAGGAGCCGTCTCGCAAACTCACAGGGGCACGTCTACCCTCCTCTACAGGGTGGCTGTGATAGCAGTGAGGTTTGTTTGGTTTGGGTCCTTATAATTGCCTCGACCCAGGTACAGGTTTGGCATGCGCACAATGAAGCGGTCTAGATACGACTGGGGAAGAGCCGCCTCCTCAAAGTGAAATGGACGATCATGGGGCGGATGAAAGAAGATTGTCAGGACCTTCCTTTGCTGATTAGGTTTGATTCAAAATGAGAAGAAACAGCTGCCACCTTGGACATTCCATGAGAGCGAAACCTGTGAACGCCCAAACCTGTGGGAGTTGGAAACCTGTCAGAGAAGGAAAACCCAAGTATTTTCCACTAAAATGAACCGTTGGGAAAAGGAGGTGGTCTGGTCACGGTCCAGCTGCCACCAGTTTCAGTGTGTCTTTATACCTATCACTATGGAGATGCACAGCGACCCCCTAGGACAGAGCAGACTTGTTCCAGAGGGTCTTGAACTTGACTCACCCAGCTTGTTCTCTCAGAGCTGCTGGTGGGTTCAAACCACCAGCCTTTTGGTTAGCGGCCAAGTGGTGAGCAGATGCGGCACCAGAGCTGTTTATATGGCAGAGAGTATGTATCAAACATAGCCATACAGTAGCTCACTTGGAAGTTGACTTTTCTTCTTTTAGATTCTAAACTCAGTGAGTCCTGAACCCCCCACACCTACAACGGTGTCTGGCACCTCGAATTGTTAGCTGCTGCCTAATTGGCTCCGGCTTCTGGTGATTTCGTGTTTGGCAGGGTGAAACGCCGTGCTGTCCTGGGCCATCTTCATGATGGGCCATAATTGGGAGTCCGTCTTGGTAGTCTGTCTGTCTGTCTGTGGCACTCTGCTGGCTGTTGTGTTGCTAGGACGCTGGTAGCCTGACAGCTGGTATTTCACATACTAGCAGGTTCACCCTTGGTGGGCGGGTGTCATTTGAAAGGAGGAAGACTAACTTTTCCACTTGCAAAAGTTGGCAGAGAAAGCCCCTATGGATTACCAGACTGGCCCATAAGGAACATTGTTGGTGGCTGACTGAGGGAGGAAGGAGGAGGCCAGCCCCATGTTTGGGTGCCTTATGGCATTTCAGGGGTCCGCATCCCCCACTTCTTGAGTAGATTGTGGCCCTGAGAAGTCTCAGCCCTATCCTGTTTTCTGGTTCCTGTTGCCCACGCAGATGACCCCTGCACTGCCTCTAGTGGGATGAGGTCAGGGGTTGGCTCCCTGAGGGAAGTCGATGTCACACAGGTCTCTCGGGGCTTGGGGCCCCTCTTGCTGTCTTTCCCCATGTCGCTCTGCCGCTCTCTACCCGCCTTTTCCTCCCTCTCCTTCCCGCTCTTCCACCTCTGTAACTCTCTTCCACCCCATTTACCCTGCCTCCCTAGCCCTCATACGCTGGTCTGCCCAAGACTTTGAGGGTTGCTAGCTCTGGGTGCGATTCCATCTGAAGAGGGAGAACAGGACCCCCTGCGTGGCCAACTGAGCAGCAGGCATAATTCCTCTCCATCCGAACTTTGGCTTCTGGGTGTTTCTTCAGCTCTGCTGTGTGTGACACTTAGCCAGGCAGAGAGAGGCAAGGAGCAGGAATGCCAGGGGCCATGCAGGGGTGCTCAGTACCCTCCCTCGGTCTCTTCTGGGCCTGGCCTCAGTTCTCACTCAAGTTGAGGTCTCCCTTCTGTCTGTCTGCGAGGGTAAGAGGTATGCTTGGCCTTCATCCACAAGCGTCAACTGCATGCCCACTGTGGGCAAAGCCAGAGCTGGACCCTGGGCGGGCCCTCCGTGTACTAGCCCACACCCCACTCCTGCACCCAGTAGGTGCTCTAAGCTTGTGCTGTGTGACTGCTTCATTCAGGCCCCCTTCTCTGAGCATGTGCAGCACTGAGGCAGGGTGAAGCCTGGTGCACCAGGTTTGGGCCTTCACGGAGCTTGCAGAAGGGTGCAGAAATGCTTCAAGGCTCTGGACATTTCTTCCCATTGTGGGCGTCTTAGGGGAAAGACGTTCATAAGGGCACACTAGGGAGTCAGGGTGAAATAAGCCTGACAGTGTCCTTGGTGCAGAAACTCCCGGCCTAGCCCCCGTCTGGGCTCTGCCAGCCAGATCTCTTCCCCACAGACCGGGGGCAGGCTGTGGGCACTGCTGGAAGGTCAGGATGGGCCCAGCTGTTGGCTCTGGGCCCTGGGAACCAGCACACATGGATGAGGGCCCAGGGGGCTGGCAGTGGGTCAGAACTGCATCACCAGCAGGTGCCCAGGAGCAGGTGGCTTGGCTGGCACAGGTGTGGCTGGCCCTTGGCTAGACCAGGAGCCCCTGCTAAGGGCATCTCCTTTATCCCTTCACCTCGGCTTCTGGGTAAGACCCAAATAAGGCTTCTCCTGTCTGGCGGGGAGACTGTGTCTGAGGGTGTCCTCAGAGCTCGTGTGACCATCACCCCTTTGGACCCCAGCCCTGTCTCTTACTGTGTGACACTGGCCAACCCTGGAACCACTCTGAGTCTGTTTCCTCACCTGCAAGATGAGAATAACAGTAACTCCCCCTCAGAGGTCTATTGTCACCCTGTGGAGTGAGGTCTGTGCAGGGACACAAGGGGACCCGTTAGGGATTGGTAAGCTGCGCCTATGCCATGCCTTCCTGGCCGCCAGCTGCTTGTCCTTAAGCCTCTGGGGCCAAGGGCCTCTATTTAGGTTGGAGTGGCTGGCACACTCCCTAGGAGCCCTGGTGGAGGCATGGTTATGGGTTGGGCTGCAATCCATGTAATCAGCAGTTCAAATTCAACAGCTGCTCCACGGGAGGATTGGGCTTTCTACTCCCGTCAGCAGGGACAGTCTCGAAAACCTGCAAAGGACCCCTTGACTGGACAGCGGTGGGTTTTGTTTGTTTGTTGGAGCACACACTAGGCCCCCTGGTGGCATTGTCAAGTAAGCATTCGGCTGCCAACTGCCAAGTCAGTGGTTCAAACCCGTGGGCCAATCCACAAACGCTGGATGAGGCTGGCTGCCTGCTGTACAGCTTTACAGCCTCAGAAACCCCCCTACAGGCTCACTCTGAGTTGGGATTGACTCAATGGGGGGTGAGGTAGGGGGTGAAGTGTGTGTGTGTGTGTAGCACACATTACTGGTGGCCTCTTCCATGCAAGTGACAGGCCCCCCAGTTTGTTGGTATCTACCCCTCCCCCACCCAGCTCAGAGACCCCTCTGGATGGGTTTAAGGCTTTAAGCCAATCGTGGGGCTTCATCTCCTTGCCAGGAACACACGGTGGCTCCGTTTAGGCCTGCTGGAGAGGGTGAGAGACTTTCTGAGACAAGTGTTTTGGGCTCACCGCCGGAGATGTCCCTGTTTTCCTGTGGTGGGATGTCTGCTTCTGGGTGGGATGTCCGGAGCAGCAGCAGCAGCAGCAGCTGTCCCGTGGCCCCGAGGGAAGCTTCCTGAAGATGCAGCTGACCATGGACGAAGACCAGGCAAAGGGAGCGAGGGAAACTGACTCCAGAGGAGGAGTCCTGCCTCCAAACTGCTAGCGCCTTGAAGCAAACGTACCCTTGACGCTTGGGCCATCTGGGGCAGCTGCTTGCAGCCAAAGACCTTCCTCACTGACATCTTGGCCCGCCACATTGGACGCAGGGCGGTACCGGTTAAGTGTTGCTGGCTCATTGACAGACACGCTGAGTTGTTTTGCTTGAAGGCCTGTGGGCGTTAGGGCCTCTTGAGCTTGGTTTGGGGGTTGAGTCTGGGTTGGGGCAAGGTTGTAGTCGAGCCAATCTGGGGACAAGGGGGACAGCAACAAGGGG
>NW_022111358.1:32642250-32651410 GCF_000313985.2 Echinops telfairi | reverse complement strand
GCGGGGAATAATAAACGTTCTGGAATTAGATCGCAATGATGGTCGCCTAGCTTTCTGAATATCAGGACAACTGTACTAGGAGAGCTTTTATGGAATGAGTCACATAGGAAGTTTTAAAAAACAGAAGCTGCTGCCTGTGCCCACTCTCTCGACTACCTTTGATCTTAGCCCTCCATTCCCCAGGCCGCCTCCTCAGGGCCTCTGGGTGCAGGGAGAAGCACCCCTCGTCCTGTCACTGGTGGGGGGTGTCTGGGGAAGAGCCGGCCTGGACACAGAGAGCTGTGTTTTGCACCCACCCATCTTGAGGCCTCTGTGCCAGCCTCACCCTTTGACTCAAGGGAACAGTACCTCTTGGGTAAGGCTTGGTCCCCACTGGCCAAATGGAGGGGGAGCTGAAGTGATGCTGTGGGCAGCGTGGTGGGGGAGGGGGGGCTCTGCCAGGGGACAGAAGACTGGCAAGCCCTAGCTCCCCCACTTCTTAGCTGTGAGTTGACACGATATTTAGATCATTCTAGGCTGCTTCCTTCAGGAGCCCCCAGTGGTGCTGTGGTTAAGCGCTCAGCTGCTGACGGAAAGGTCAGTGCTGGGAACCTGCCCAGTGGCTCTGAGGAAGAAAAGCCTGGAAAACTGACCTCATCAAGATTAGAAACAAACAAACAAAAAGCTCAAAACATACCAACGTCCCCGCTCAATTCGTGGTTTTAAAAAATTGTAATTAAAACAAAACCAAAACCACTAAGGCCCATTGGCCATTGAATCTATTCTGACTCATGAGGTGTTTTGGAGATTGTAAATCTTTTAGGCAACAGACAGCCTCATCTTTCTCCTGAGGAGCAGCTGGTGGGTTTGAACTGTGGATTTTGTGGTTAGAGGCCAATGCCTAACCCTCAGCTCCACCAGAACTCCTTCCATAAAGACTGCAGCCTAGAAAATTCTATGGGGGAAGGTTTACGGTGTCACATGAGATGGATATGAATCTAAAATCAAGTCAATAGCACCCAGTTCCAACATTTACTCAAATAATTGGAGATAGCTAATAGCCAATAAGCATCGTGGCAAGAAGTGGCAAAATCCTGGCCAGACAGTATGACTGGGGACTGAAAGCGGTCCTGCAGCTAAGGAGGCTCTCTTCCTTGGCATTTCATGCTGCCTGGTCCACCTCCAGGTCTCTTTTGCTTTTTGTTCTGAACCCACAGATGAACGGGAAAGATGAGAAATCACATTTTCCAAGTAAGCCCCACATCAAAATCCATAGCCCAAATGTCTTTTCGCTCTTCCTTTCTTTTCTGCTCTAGACTTTAAGAAAGTCTGAACTATTCGCTTGGCAGACGGTTGGAATTGGGAGGGCTTTGTCCAGCACGGACGGAGTTAGATGGGATGCCCACGTGATGTTGGACAGCTCGGCCGGCCACAGTGGGAAGTGCCTTCCTCCTGCCACCCCTCTGTGTGCTGTCCGGGAGGAAGTCTGTTTGGCTCAGAGGGGGCTGGATACCACTCCAGTGTCCCTTCCCGACAAAGGGAGAAGGTCACGTGGCCGGGGGCTTTGGGGCCCTCGTACCTGCCTAGAATGAAATTGCATTGTTGGAAGTCATAGCGATCAAAGTTTCCTTTCACTGATGTAATTCCGAACAGAGAGAGTAAATACATTTAAAGATGGGGTTGAAGGAAATAGCGGGCCAGGCTGCCAATGGAAATGCCTTCAGGGGGCACAGAAACACCCAGAGACTGGACCACACAGGGGTGCAGGGACCACAAGACTGAGGGCTTGCTGTCGGTGGAGCCCTATGAATGCCAGCGCCAGCAGAGTGGCCAGGGCACTTCCCTGGTGGCCCGCACCTGCTGGTTGGCAGGGCCCCTGGGGGAGACTGGGCTGGGGCTGACAGGGCGTCGAAGGTGCATCCACAAGCCACAAACCGTGGTTCACTCAGCAGCATCCCTGCCTCAGGTAACAGATACAGAGTTTGGGGTCCCCCATCTAGCCTTAGAGGTGTAGTGGTTACAAGTTGGGCCGCTAACCACAAGGTCAGTAGTTCAAAACCACCAGCCAATCCGTGGGAGAAAGAGTTTCAGTCTGGGCAACTCACAGGGGCAGTTCTACGATGTCCTATAGGTTCACTACAGGTCGGCATAAACTCAACGGCAGTGCGATTTTTGAGTAATCCAGCCTTATGAATGGCAAAGTGGCCCAGTACCAGGCCTCTGTGACCTGGATCCTTATGCGTTGGGCGGATAGGGAGGGAGGGAGAGGGTTTAGCGGCTTCCTGGCAGTCCCAAGGGGCAGGGCAGGACCTCGAACCTCCTTCAGTCCAGACCTCGAGGCTTTCTGCGTGGGGGTGAGGGGCCGGCTCACAGTCAGACACCTCTGGGACACTATGCTGAGGCAGGCCAATCAGGGACCCCTAGATGTGCTGGTGTCTCTAGTGGGAAGGAACCAGAGGACCGGGGACAGGCAAACAGGGGTCCAGCCCTGCTGTTTCGTTTTCCCTGGCTGGCTCTGTGTCCCTGGATGAGACCCTCTGAGGTCCATTGACCACAGAGACTCAGGAGGAGGCCTTCTGGTCCTGCTCTCACTGATGGGGTGGCCTGTGATCCCCAACGCTCACCCCCCCCACCCTTTGTGCCCTGATCCCTTCCATCCAGAGCAGTCAGGGACTGGGGCTGGTCCTGCTAGGTTCAGGCCTGTTCTTGTCCAGCTCCAAGGCCCTCACAGCAGGACTGGGCAGTGCCCAGGGACACCGTTGGCAGGGTAGGCACCGAGGAAAGGAGGGAGAGAAGGCAGAGGTGCCCGGGCAGGGTAGGGGTGTCTCTGTGGCTGCCCTTCTGTGCTCCATGCCAACTTGAGTCTAAGCCTGAGTTCCAAACACAAAGCCTTCCCTCTGGGGGCTCGATCTCTGGGAGCCCCCACCTCCAGGGCCGGCGGAGCTGCCCGGAGGAAACTGGCCCCCAAGGGCCTGGCTGTTGTCTGTGAAGGAGGGAAGTTTTAATGATAGACAACGCAAGACGACGCTGAGGGGGAAGGAGACAGGGAGGGGGAGGGGAGGAGTGGGGTGGGGGGGCAGAGAAAGAAAGAACTCCTGCCAGGCCTGTTGCCAGGAGACGGCTAGGCGGCCAGAACCAGTCTTGCTCTTTTCACAGTTGCCTTTAAGCACCGAGAGAAAGCCCTGGGCCCGGCCGTAAAGGGGGACGTGTGTCGCTGGCTGTGTAAGGCTAGCCTCTGCAGTTAGGGGAGCCCCTGCCCCCTGCCCCTGCAGCTCCCCATAGAGATCCCTTCTCGCCCCAGCCCTGGGGGTTGTGGATGAACGGGGGTGGGGCTGGGTCACTGCGCAGAGGGACTTGGGGAATTCAGTGGCCCTGGCCACTGAGGTGAAATCCACTAGCTGGGCAGAGGCTGGGGGCAGGGAGGCTGGTGGACACCCCTACCCCCCACGGCATCACGATGAAAGAGAGGTTCTGGTGGGGCTCTGGGGAACCCTGAGAGTGTCTAGGGGTCTGGGAATCCTCAACCTGGCTGGGCTGGGTGCCGATGGGGCCCTAACATCATTCTGGACCCCCGCCCTCATCACCAGTCCCACATGGGGCCGGGCAACCCTAGGCTGTGCCTGGACGCTCAGGGGTCCTTGGAGCAGAGGGGGATGGAGTCCTTCCCAGAGGAGCCATGGGCACAGCACACAGTGGCTCCTGACATCCAGTCGATGGAGGGAGAGGTTGGTGACAAAACAAGAGCTTCACTGCCTGCTGTCTCTGACCGTGAGCTGCCAAGTGGGGTCTCAGTCAGTGTGAGCCAGCCGCTGCCTTAACCTGGCCTTTCAGCCAAGGCAACCAGCTGGGATTCCTGTTGCTTCACCCATCAGTCAACTTCCAGAAGGAGCCCCTGCTTGGGATCGATCATCGTTGTCTGGCACCACGCCAGCCAGGCCAGAGCTGGTCCTACAAGCGTGACTGTGTCCCCTGAGCAGCCGCAGCAGCCGCCCGTCAGGCAGGTTGAGCAAGAGTGGGCAGCAAACCCAATCCTATGTCCAGCTGCTCACCTAGCTTTTGATCCCCCTGAGCTCTGAGTAGCAGGCAGCCCAGCTCCCCTGGCTACCCCTGGTGGGGGTGCCCTCAGAGCCCCTGGAGCAAAATGAGGGGTGTGTGTGTGAAAAAACCCAGAGAGCCCAATGCTAGACAGAATCAAAGACTGACTGTGCCTTCCACTACCTCTCTGCCCCTGTGTCCTCATGCCCGGAGGAGGCTTTCCTGCACATCTGGAGAGCGGGGTGTCCCAAGGAGCAGGCCAAGGCTGCTCCCCAGCAACTGTGGGGCCTCCTCTCGGGGAGGTTTCTTCCCCTCCTAGTCCCTCTGCTTCTTGTTCCTGCTCAAGTTCATTTGTCACGTTCTCTTTGTCTCAGCCCTGGGCCAGGCGAGCTCCCAGAAGGAATCTCCACGAGGCGATAACCAAAGGCAGACCTGCTCTCTGGCTTCTAAATCCCCAGGACGCCAGATAGGCCAAGTGGTGTCCTGGGCAGAGCGTGGTGCCTGTGGGAACGCAGGCTGGCAGGGGAGTGAGGGCACAGTAGGAGGTGTGTTTGGGTGAGAGAAGAAGCCCTGGAGAAAGTTCTGCTGGGACGCTCAGGTAGGCGGAGCTGTCCGGTCGGAAGGCTGAGCGCCTATAACAGACAAGCCCCACCGCCATGGACTTTGGATTAAGAAAAAGATCCAGGGCTCAAAGAAGCAGTCACTCGTGGTGGGTCGTATTTAGTCACTCTTGCCCAGGTCTGCCTCCCTGCACGCCACTCTTCCACCAGGCCCCCTCGCCCACCCAGGGAAACCTGGTTTTAAACACCACCACCAACTCAGCACCCCTGTGATTCCCTGAGCCTTTACCCGCTCCTCTCAGTTTCCTCCCTGCCCACACCCTCCTCTCGTTTGCGACAGACGTATGAGGGGAAGACTTGTGGGGACAAGATTCTCCAGAAGGCCACTGGACTCCAGAAGTATTCCCCCAAATGATGAGCTTACCTGTCAGCACCCCCACAAACCCTGGCAACACCAACCCCCTGAGGCCGGGCTGGAGGTGCTCGCTCTCTTTAGAGTTCATTTCTTGGGCCCGCACCCACCTCCCCTCCAGGCCTCCCCTGGCTGGCAGGCCCTCATCAGTGTACTGGTTTCTGACAGAGGGGCTCAGCCCTCAGTCTCTGAGATTTGCCCCCAAGGCCCAGGGCTGGTGGTCAGGTGGGCCAAAGGGGCGAATGGGCAGTAGAGGAGGGGCATAGGGTATCTCAGGTGCAATGGAAGGAAAGGCTCAGCCAGGCTGGAAGGACCCCGTCACCATCACTCTCTGTCACCCTCGGTCACTCTTGTCATCCTCCTCCGTGACTCTGGCCCAGTCCCCGTGGCTACTGGTTGGTGTCCTTTCCCTGGGCCATAGCCCCTTCCAGAAAGAGACCTGGGAGAGAGGCTGTGGGAAGATAGGACTCTTCTTTCCGGGACAGGCGCTTCCTTATGGGGGTCCTCAGAGCCAATCCCATTTTTGGAGCCCCTGGGAATCCCAAAGGACTTGCCAACAGCCTGTAAGGATGGTTAAGGTCACAGCGACACCTGCTGGGATAACCAGGAATGGCAGCTGGAGAGATACAATGTGGGTGCGTGGGGTGGGGCTGGGGGAGGAATTGGATAACACCTCTACCCAGATCTTCAAACTCCCCTCATCGGCTGGCCCCTCCTCCTCTTTCCAGGACAGACAAGGGGGTGCAGAGGAAAGAGGACCATGGGAACTCCACTTAGGGTTCCAGGCCAGCCAGTGCCCCCAGCATTCCTTGGCACCAGTGTTGGTCGGACCTTCATTCACAACCTACTCTGATTTCCAGAGACTCCTCTTCTTCCTCATGTACCCAGAAGGACATTTGTTCTAGAGGGTTCTTTGCATGTCTATGCAAGAATGCGATTTCAAAGACAAGACAAGGTACACCTTCTGCAGATGAGCTTGGCGTTGGATCGCACTGGGGAAAAAACGAAGAGAATGTCACGCTGCTACTGTCAGTGGTTAGAAAACAGCTCTGGGCCTCCCGTGATGTCAGTTACAGACAATAAACGAAGATGGATAAATAAGGTCAGGCAACGTATCAGCACAATGGGTTGGCTCAGACTCGCAGCGCCCTCTGTACACCGGGATGGGACACCGCCCCTGCCCAGGGCTGCGCCATCCTCACCATTGTGACGTTCGGACTTGTCGGTGGGGGCAGCCACTGTGCCGATCCCCCTCCTCGAGGCTCTGCCTCTGTTGTGCTACCCCCCTGCTTTCCCTCGCGTGACGGCCTTTCCTCGGAAGAGAACTTTGCTGATGGCGTCCACGTCAGTGAGGGGAAGTCTTGCCACCCTGCGTTCTCAGGAGCATTCCGAGAGGCTGTTGTGAGGGACCGCTGAAGGGGTTCTGATTCCTGGCAACCCTCTGGATCACAGGATGACACACTGCCCCGTCCTGTGCATCCTCCCAATCGTCGCATGTTTGAGCCCATTGCTGCCGCCACTGTGTCACCCATCTCCTTGACGGCCTTCCTCTGGGGTGCTGACCGTCTATTTGAGCAAGCGTGTCCTTTTTCAGGGAGTGGTCCCTTCCGGTAAAACGTTCAAAGTCCATGAGATCAAATCCCGCCATCCTCAATTTTAAGGAGAACTCTGCGGAGCCTTCTTCCAAGACAGATCTGTTTGTTTGGTTTTGGCAGCGCACAGCATCTTCAATATTCTTCACCAGCACCACTCTTCAAATGTGATATATAGTTAGTTTATTGTGCCAACCTGGCTGATAAACACATCTGGGGTTAATTGAAGAGCGGAGGGCTAAATGGCTCCATGAGCACGACCTTTCTAGTTCTCGGGTCTCTTGCTTTCTGATGGTCAGACCAGGGTGGCAGCTGCCTTAGCCAGTTCCTTGCTGGTTCAGCTGGCAAGGCTCACTTCCTGCAAGACGTCCCAGAAGAGGAGCCACATGGACCTACCCCGATGCAGCCCTGGATGCTGGAGCAGCCATGGGGAGACCCCTGCCAATGCTGAGCTGCTTACACATTCACTGATTCGGCTTTCCTCCTGCAGTCGGCATCGTAGTGTGTGTTTTGTGAGATGGAGGAGGACTTTGTGGATTGGTGTTGGACATATGGGTTAATGTTGGACTTGTGGGCTTGGGCAGCACTGGGTTGGGATGTTTACTTGATGCACACTTAACCTTTATATGAAACTCTCTCTTATACCTGAGTTTCTGTGGATTTGTTTCTTTAAAGTACCCAGACTAATACAAAATGCATCAAGTCTTCCCGATTCAACGTCTGACTTCTTTCACATGCATAGGAAGTGATTGGAAACATCATGGCTTGGGTCAGGTCCCTCTTAGTCTTCAACATGATATCCTTTCTCGTCAACACTCTTTAAAGGTCTTGTCAGCAAATTTGCCTGATGCGCTATGCCATTTGATTTCTTGACTGCTGCTCCCATAAGCATTAACTGTGGATCGAAGCAAAATGAAATCCTTGGCGACTTGTCTTTTCTGTGTCTCGTCGTGGTGTTGTCTATTGGTCCAGTTAGGAGGATTTGGGTTTGCTTTAACTTGAATTGTAATCCATACTGTGCTCATTTTGGCAGCACATATACTAAAATTGGAACGATACAAAGAAGATTAGCATGGCCCCTGAGCAAGGATGACCGGCAAATTTGCGAAGCTTTGCATATTTTTAGAAAAAATAAAAAAGAATTTTAATCCATACTGAAGGCGGTGGTCCTTGATCTTCATTAGCTAGCACTTCAGGGCCTCCTGGCATTCAGCAAGCAAGGTTGCATCATCTGCATAGTGAAGGATGTTAAATAAGCCTCCCTCCTATCCATCCTGCCACTGCATTCTTCTTCATATGGTCCAGTGCCTTGGATTATTTGCTCAGCAGACAGATTGAGTACATATGGTGAAGGGACACAACCGTGACACGCACCCATCTCCTGATTTTAAACCTGACAGGTTTTTTTTAGTGGCTTAGAGGCCCTGTGGGTGGACAGCTTTTCCCAGGTGCTCATCACACCTTCTCTGAGACCTCCCCCCAAGGGAGGGGACTGGTCCTGATGCCAGAGTTCCAGTCCCCTGTGCTGAGAGGTCAGAGGATCTGTCCCCAGCCCATCTCCACTTCTCCCACTAACCATCCACAGGGCAACAGGGCAAACGCCTTCACTCTTCCACTGGCCCTCTGGGGTCAGGGTGGTGGGCGGGGGCAAGATGTCTGGCTGAAGGTGCCCGCTCTCTCCCTCCCAGCTGTGGCGGGAACTGACAATGGCTTGGGGTGGGGCTGTGAGGAGGTGGGCGAACAAGAGCCCAGGAGGTGAAGGGAGGGCAGCGGGCTGGACCAGGAGGAAGGGAAGAGGAAGAACAGGACTGGGTGTGTTTTCTCCCGTCTTTCACTCTCACCATCACAGTTTGAGAAACGAGGAAAGCCTCTTTACCCGATGCCACCATCACCAGGTAGGGACACTGAGAATGTTCATCACAAAAAGTTCCTGAACCTTCAAACGGGCCCAAAGCCTGACTTTACAAAACAGACCATTGGCCATGTAGAGGGCCGGGATCGGACATACGAAGAGACACACTGGTGACGCAGCAAGTGAAGCACTGGACTTCCCAGCCCGCCACTGCACAGGAGAAAGGTGAGGCTCTGCTCCCCTAAAGAAAGCCCTATGAAACGGTTTTAGGCTCACTGTGAGCCCCAAGCCACGCAAAGGCACACCGTGTGTCCAGCTTGAGAAGCCGCCTGGTGGCGTAGTGGTCAAGCAGCCTCACTCTCCCTATGTCTTAGCGTCTGGGGGACACCAGCAGGAGCACCCTGGGTGCCCAGGACTAGAGGCGCACTCCTGGGCGCCGTGCAGCAGGCCGAAGAAAAGTCAGTCAACGCATGGCTTTTATTCATCAGCGAGTGAGACGTTGCTAGGCTCCCGCCACGCCACTGCGCTCTGGGGCTGGCTGGGTGGGTGCAGGGAACAACCCAAACAAGGAGGAGACCCCTCCTTGATTCCCCCAAACAGACACAGCCAGGCCCCCCAAATTAAACACCTGGAGGGAATAGGGTTTGGGGAGAAGGGTGAGTGTGGGAGGGGTCCTTGAGGAGGTGGGGGTGAGGGGCGGGTAGGGATTGGAGGGGACGGTGCGGCTGGG
>NW_022111358.1:32633199-32641152 GCF_000313985.2 Echinops telfairi | reverse complement strand
GTGCCAGAAACACAGCGTTACAAGGTTCAGCAGGTCTCCAAAGGCATTTCCTCTTCTAAAGGCCCAGCACCCTTTGAATCTTACTTGAACTCAGCGTAACGAAGGCATGCTCGCTAAGGTCCTCTCTTCCAAGTAGGCTGACAGCCAGTGGGAGAATCTGGTTTCTTTTCAAACATTCACGTGACGAGGTAGGATGGGCGGTGGAAAACAAAGATGGACAAAGAGGCACCCGGCAAGCCCCAGCGAACCATCACAGCCTCTCGGGGGGATCGTCTTCTTTGGAACAGCTAGCTGCTCGTCCTCTTGCCTAGGCTCCCAGGTCACTGCAGCAGCAGGCTGCCAGCTCCCTGCAACCTGTCAAGCAATAATGCCAGGCGCATCCCAAACCCATTTCCTTCAACTCGATTCCGAGTCATAGCGACCCTATAGTACCCCACAGGGTACTTCCACGGCTGCACATCTTTATGGAAGCGAGTTGCCATAGATTTCTCTCTCAGAGAAGCTGGTGGGCTTGAACTGGCAACCTTTTGGTTAGCAGCCGAGAACTTTAACTCCTGTGCCGCCAGAACTCTTGTCACCTGGCGCATAAAAAATTAAAAAATACCCCACTGCAATGAAGTTAATTCCAACTAATTATGAATCTATATAGCAATGGTTCTCAATCTGTGGGGTCGCGACCCCTTTGGGGGTCGAACAAGCCTTTCGAAGGGGCTGCCCGATTCATAACAGTAGCAAAATGACAGTGATGAAGTAGCAACGAACATAATGGTATGGTTGGGGTGTCGCCACCACATGAGGAACTGGATGAAAGGGTTGCAGCATGAGGAAGGTTGAGAACCACTGCTATATAGCATGTCCGAGGCTGTAAATCTTCACAGGAGCACACAGTCTCATCTTTCTCCTGAGGAGCAGCTGGTGGATTTGAACAGCTGGCTTTGTGGTTAGTAGCCAAGGGCTTAGCGCACAGCACCACTAGGGCTCCACCTACGTTTCTTCAACAACCAAACTCACTGCCATTGAGTCCATTCTGATGCACAGTGACCTTGTGCAGTTTCTGAGGCTGTAACCTCAACTTTCTGCCTTGGGGTGGCTGATGAGTTTTAACTGGCAACCATTAGTGGACAGAGCCACCAGGGTCCACCTCCATAACCCCCTCCCCCCCACACAAAAAAGCAACCCACCAAACTTACTGATATCAAGTCAATGTCAACTCATAGCGACCCTGTAGAATAGGGTAGAATTGTCCCTGTGAGTTTCTGAGATGGTAACTGCTTACTGGAGTAGAAAGTCCCATCTTTCTCCCTTAGAGCAGTTGGTGGTTTCGAACGGCTAACCTTGCAGTTTGCAGCCCAACACATAACCACTATGCCACCAGGGCTCCTCTCTACCTCAATGGTATGCATTAAATAGGTTACATGTACAGAGAAAGGTCACCAGTCTATATTTGTTCATTTACTTAACCGTCTTTCCTTTGCTCTCCTAATACAGGAACTGGCATCTTTAGTTTTTACTCAAAGATTCAGCTCTAGATCCCAAACCAAACTCACAGCCACTGAATGGATTCCAACTCATAGTGACCCTGTGGGACAGGGTAGAACTGCCCCTGTGGGTTCCCAACGCAGAAAGCATCTTTCTCCTGCAGAGTGGCTGGTAGGTTTGAACTCCTGACTTGGTAGTTAGTAGCGCAACACATCACCCCCTAAGCCACCAGGGCTCCTTTAGCACCAGATAAGCCGGCAGACTTTGTTAAGTGGAATATTGTATGTTCATACTTGATATGAAGTGGAAATTCGTGGTACATTGAAGTTAGTTGGGTTTTTTGGTTTGTTTCTGTTTTTTGAGGAGTTAACTTGATCTTACTGTTTCTCAGAGATAAACCAAGGATTGAACCATTCCCACTTTTAAAGAAAGGAGCCTGGCTGGGCCATGGAGGCAGACATTGAATGCAGAAGACACACGCTGTGACCTGTCTGTCACCCAGCCAGGACAGTGGCTGGTAGAGAGCACTTCCTGCAAACTCATTCACACTGACCCTGGGAGAAACGTGACTGAGAGCTGAGGGTCTGCATGGCTGTGCCCAACAAACCGAGCAAGGGATTGAATTCAACTAGGAGACCCGCTCACCTCCAAGGGAAGACCCCGTTCTCTCATCCTGCCTCTTCAGAGAGCAAGAAGTCCACTGCTCAGATGAAAAGAAACCGAAGAGCAGATGTTGACGCTTGCTCGAGAGGCGAATCCAGACGCTTATTCACAGTCACCTCTGGTACCATTGTTCATTTCTCTTTCCCAAGAAAGCCGTCTTTCCTTCCTCCTTCCCTTTCTCTCGCTTCTGAAAGTCTTAGTATGAAACAACTTTCTGCTGTTACAACACCCCGAAGTAGAGTCTTTGTTAGGGCTTTGCCCGTGGGAACGTCGCAGTAGTCAAAGGCAGAACATTTGTTGGTCATCGCTGCTTGCCCATTGCCTCCATCAGAAGCTTCCGGAATGGTAACTTGGGGTGGGGTGGGGTGGGGCTGTACATTCATGGTGAGCCCAGTGTCTAGAACATGGACTTATAAGTTTCCTGGCGTTTAGAGGTCAGCGTGGGTGGCAATGGGACAAGCTCTTTGGAGTTGGAACTGCCCTGCCAGGCTCCTGATACACCTCTCTCTCTCTCTCATTACTAAGCAGAACTGGACTGCTCAGACCATCACCCCAAGTCTCCACCATGCGAGCACAGAGGACTCACTATCTGGGTTCCATGAGGACTGTACAACCAAGGGCAAGGCTGGGAGCCACCAAGGCCTGCCCTGCCCAGTGTTTGATGACCTCACTGTTTGATGAGCCTCACATGGAGCAGGTATGAGCTAGCAAAGAAACGGTCCCAAGCTCCCTGAACTTGCCGCCTACACATATAGCAGGGTTGTCGAACACCAGTCCACCCACCCCACCACACACACTCTCTCTCTCTCTCTCTCTCAAAGGCCGTGTGCATCAGCATACTCACAGGCACAGAATCGAGTGGAACTGACTAAGGTTCTAGTGCCCCAGAGGGTCAGTACAGGCAGACTTCCAGGAGGGGGTGGCTCACCACAGTGGGACGCCTGCTGGGATTGGTGGGGACAGAAGCATGGCTGGGATGGGGGAACACCTGCCACCGCCTTCAGCTTTTCTTGGCTAAATGCAAAGAGGCTGCTTTGTCCAGGGCATGGAGAAGACCGCAGGCAGACCAGGGGCGAGGGAGTGTCAAACAGCCTTCGACGCCTGTTCCTGCTCTGGAGCAGAATGGAGGGAGGGGCAGAGGTGAGATGTCCTCCTGTTGGAATTACTCTGGACTGGGAACTCCGCCCATTTTTGTTAGTGGCAGCTCCCCACGGGAAAATGGGGCCCTTCCCACAGGTAAGGCTGTCCCAGAACCTTCCCCTTGCCCCCTTCCAAATATCTGCCCAGTCAAGGCTTAAAATCCTACCGTTACAGATGCATTCTTGTGTATTTATCTCCCCTTGCCTTTTAAGTCATTTTTTAAGCCTGTTATAAATGTTAAACATGCTTGTAATAGAAACCATTTAAGTAGAAGAAAATAACTTCTTTTTTTTTTTACCCACATTCCCCTCCCTCAAGACACTCACAGTTGCTATTTTGGAATCTTTTTCTGCCGTATTTTTTCCTTGTTTCTGAGCACAGCTCCAGGTCTCCTGCATGTGGGCCGGCGTCTGTGGCCCACTTTCTCTACTTAGCTCCGGCCCTACTTCAGGTGAATGTTCCAGAAGCATCGGATCCCCAACCACTCAGTTCTGTGACCTGGAGGGTGTTCCTGATCTCCCTGATGTCCATGTGCTCTGGTCACCTGGACACTGGGGACAGTGCCCCCTGTGTGACCTCACAGTAGCCACTTGCTGCGGAGGCAGGTCTACGCACCAGTCCTCGTGTCCGAGGAAAGCTGGGCTCCACAGGGTTTTCAATGACTGATTCTTTTGGGAAATAGACTGCCAGGCCTTTCTTTCAAGGCACTACTGGGCAGCCTGTTAGCTACTAACTGTTTGCACCACGCAGATAATGCAAATAAGCGTGTTACAAGTCCACATGTAGTTCACATGTATGGGAGAGAAGAGGACTGATAGTCCCAATGAGGCCCCAGCAGAGACCCCAGGGACAGGGAGGGGAGTAAGCGCTCACCAGTCCTGTTTGGGCCTCCCAGAAGCACCAGAGCCTGAGCCCCCGGGGTCCATGGGCATGTGTAGTTACATCATCTGTTGTCAATTTGAGACTTAAGAGTGAAGGGGTGGAGTTTAGCCTGTCAATCAGGTCGCAGCTTGATGACCTCATTTGGAGACTTTAAGGCGATAAATAGTTCGTGGAGACAGGGCCCACGCTCACTCCCTGAGAGACATTACTGACAAAGAGCCTGATGGAGCTATGCTGATGCAGCCAGAGTCCTGGGAACTAGAGGAACAGCACCGAGATGCTGTTACCACCACTGGAGCCATAAGACCTTCCACCCACTGGCCTGTGATCTTCCTGCATTGGGAATTATTGCATGGCTACATGAGTCTAAAGAGGAATTTATGGACTACTATTGGACATATGGACTTGATCTGGACTAGGCTGGGGTGTTTTCTTAATGTACAATTACTCTTTATATAAAGCTCTTTCCTATACACACATGAATGTCTATGAATTTGTTTCTCTAGTCCACCCAGGCTAACACAGGCAGCTCCCTGCAGCCTTCCCTCAGGGCTGCAGCAGCCCTGGGCCTACTTCCATCAGGCCCACGAGGGTGGTTAGAGCAGCACAGACCTCCGGGCATTCCTCATTTCGCATTCCTCATTTCGGCTCACTTGTGACCTCCAAGGGTTTTCAGAGGGGAGGGCTCGGCTGGGCCTGAAGCCTTAGGGGACGGGGCCAAAGATGGACGATTGCTGAGGGAGGCTTGGTGGTGTAGTGGTCACTAGCTGCTCCACTCCTAGGAAAAAGACAGGGCTTTCTACTCCTGTAAAGAGACTGCCTCAGAGACCCACAAGGGCAGTTCTAGACTCTTCTGCAGGGTTGCTATGAGTCGGAATCGACTCCATAGGAGTCTGATTCTGTTTGGAGGGTTTTCCGAGGGGGGCCTGCCTGGGTCCGGGAGAGAGGCCTGGAGCTGGATTGGATGTAGCCTTTGAAAACCTTTCTTTCACTCGTGCATTTTTATCTCCGGTGTGTGTGTGTGTGTGTGTGTGTGTGTGTGTGTGTGTGAAGGGTGGGGTGAGGGAGGTTGGGGGGAGGGGTGGATCTCCATGCCAGAGCCTCAGCTGCCTTGGGCTGCTTCATGGAGACAGGTAGCTGCATGTGGCTGTCTAAGAATGCTTCTCCTGGCTGCCTGTGTGAACGTGTGGGCCCACGAGCAGCTGTGGATCTGCTGAAGAATTCAGACATACACGGAGGAGGGGAAGCGTCTGTGTGTCACTGACTGCCTGGGCTTGTGTTGTAGAATGTCAGTGTGTGTGTGTGTGTGTGTGTGTGTGTGTGGTGGAGCATGGGTCTGGGAATGGGAGGGGGCTCCTAGGAGAGGCCATTGTGCCGGGGTGATAGGAGATCTCTGTGGCCCCATCCAGAAGGCACAGACCAAGACTATAAACTGGTGATAACGCGTGTTTCCTAAACACCTACTATGTGCCGGGTCCTGTGCTGACCTCTGGAGATACAGAGAGAGGCGGGGTCAGTCTGTACTCTTGAGGAGCTCCCAGGGCAGGGAGAGGTGGTGGAAGGGACCAAACAAGGAAGGCACTGGCCCTGCCGGCCTGAAGGCCACCTTCTAAGTGTCCTCAGGGGTGCAAAATTTCAGGGGTGACCTGTTTCCACTACCATGTCCCCAACCAGACCATGAGCCCCTCCAAGGGTTGGTGCTCGGGCTGGACTTGTTGCTCAGTGGCCAGGGCTCTAATTCGAAGGCACCTGTGGGCCAGGTGTGCCTGGGCAGGCTCTCAGCCAGCATGTACCCTCAGCCGGCCAGGCCAGGGAGGACGGTCCCTGTCTCCTTTACTAGACACCGCGGGCCACCCCACCAACTCCTTAAGCTCTCCAGGCTGCAGCTGTCTCCTCCCTGCCCAGCCATCGAGTGATCACCCCCACCACCTAGAGGGCGGGACGTTTCCCAGGAGCTGCTGTGGACATGAACAGTAGCAGCCTCACGGCACGTCTGTGAGGCTCTGTGGACCAGGCAGGTGGATGCAGAACTCTGCAGCCTCTACACACCAGTTAGGAGTCACCCCACTAAGCAGAAACCTGCCAGGGTGCGAACATCAGATGGAAGGAGCCCAAGGGTGGAGTCCTCATCACTGGCTGGCAGGGGTCAAGGACACCCATCTGAATACTCTGTGTGTTTCTCCCGGACTTCCCATTGACTGGTTCCACGTCTGCTACATGACTGTCAGATGTCAACACATTGCCTTAAAAAAAAGGCCATTTAGTATCGTCTTAAACAGGACAAGGGGGAAGTCAGAGCCACAGAAACCTTATCTAGATGGGGGAGATTGTTGGCCCAGGGTCCTAACAGGGTCCAGAGGTTTGCTCACAGACTCTAGAAAACACCGAGTCAAGGAAAGCTGTCACACATGTGTGGTATGAGGCAAAGCAAGACATCACAGGTACAGCTGGAGTTACGGAGTGGGAACAGGGCCATGATCAGAATACGTACATTGTCAGCACATTACTTTGACAAAATGTTGAAAACGGGTACCTTTAAAAGAATGGGCTTCCCCTGCCCCCCCAGCTTCCTCATGCATATGCGTGCGCATATGTCTAGTGTGAGCTATGATGGGCCCTGGGAGGGGAGAGGCAGCCTACCCTCCTCACGTGTCCACACTCAGGTGCCCACTGGCTGTGGCTGAGGGCCGGTGGGGCTCTCAGCTACGGGTCCCCTCTCTTCCTCCTGTCTGATTTACTCCCATCGGTCCAACTAGGCCACCTCCTGAGCCCCAGAAGCCTAGTTCAAGGTCTTGCCTGGAGTGTGCCTGGGATCTTTGGATAGTGAGGGCTCACTGACCGACATGATCTGCGTCCAAGGTTATGCCCGCCGCAGTGGGCGACGTGACATCAACGTCTACAACCCCTGATTTGATAGGTGAGGGAGGGCTGCTGAAGATCAGGGCCCCTGCAGAGCTGCCATCTTCCGGCCACATGGACCCACCGCATCACACCGTGTGCACAGCCGAGCCAAGGTCACGGTCCCCTGTCCTACATGCATGGTCGACTTTGGGGGAATTTTGCAGGGAGGGCTTGACATTCATTTCGAGTGATACTTTGTTGTTGTTTTTTAATTAAAAAAATTTTTTGTTTTGTTTTGTTTTTCGAGTTATACTTTGTTTTTTTTATTTTTTTCCCCCGAGTGATACTTCGTTTTGCTTGGTTTGACCTAGTGTTCAAGACCTTCCCTTGGGTCCTTCGCCATATTAGCTCCTCCTTCCTCGGCTGGCCCCACCCACTCCCTTGATCGCCACACCTCAGGGCAGGAATTGGAGTTAGCCTTTAATAAAAGATCGAGTGGACAGAGTGGAGCCTGGTGGCCCCACGCTGGAGATGCCCAGTTTGCCTGCTGAGTCTGGCGACCACACCCTTGGAAAGCCTCTCCGTGCACAGGCTCAGCCTGCATCACCACCCGGCACCCGGATGACGGTCCCCTGCGAACACCGCAGCCCTTGGTCAATGTCCATCGAGGCCCCTGATGGGCGTCTCACCTCGGACAGCTAGGCTGCCTTCCGTAGCTTCCAAGCGAACCCCTTTAGAAACCGGGCTCCCTTTTCTCCCTTCCCTCTGACCAGTGGATTTCTGGGACTCCCTTGAGCCAGCTTGAGGCGCTCTCCTCTTCCCTCGACCCTGCCCTGGGGCTGGGGCAGCGGGAGCCCCGCGGGGCAGCAGCAGAACCGGCAAAGAACGGGCTCCCCAGCAGACCTCAAGCGCGTCCCTTCTCGGCGCGCCACCCACGTCCCTGCGCAC
>NW_022111358.1:32630451-32632096 GCF_000313985.2 Echinops telfairi | reverse complement strand
GACTATGGGGAGTGTCAGCCCGCCGGTCACGGGGAACCTGCCCTGGCTCTAAGTCCTGGCGTCAGGTGAATTCTCATGAGAATGGCCAGGCGTCGGTGGGGACTTGGTTGGAAAGGAGACAGAATCCGGGTGACACCTAGGGAGAAAGAATGGGCGGGACCCATGAAGGGGTTGTTTCAGAATCCCTCATCTTTGACCCTGAGTTGCAGGGACTTGGGGCAGGGAGGTTGGGCAGCGGTGAGTCTTGGGTGCCAGCTCTGAATTTGTACATTCGGTCACTCTCAGCCTTCTGTTCAATGTAGTCATCGCCCGAATCATGGTGGGGTTTACAGTCTGAGTGCAACAGGGGCAAACAAACAAACAAAACCACCCAGCAGGTCCCCTGCCAGAGGCGGGGTAGGGGTGGGAGGGTAAATAGGGCACCTGCGTTCAGTTCAAAGCCCAACCTTGCTACTTGCTAGCTGTGTGCCCTTGGCCAAATCACTTCATCTCTCTGTGCCTCTCTTTTCTGTTTCTCATGGGTACAACGAGGGCAATGGTGCCTATTTGAATGGGCTATTATGAGGATTGAGTTGGTATGTGGAGAACAGTGCCTGGCTCATCGAATGCTAGTGATAATTACTATTAAGAAGACCAAGTATACAGCCTCAACTTCCCAGTCCGGACAGGTTTCTGAGCTGGAATGGAGCCTAATCTGTTGGTGGCAATAACACCGTAATGAATAAAAGGTCTGGTGGTGGAGCCCCAGTGGCGTTTGGTGACAAGTAGGACTGCTAACTGCAAGGTCAGCAGTTCAAAACCACCAGCCGCCCCTTGTGAGAAAAAAACAATGCTTTCACACTCCTGTAGAGAGAGAACTCACAGGGGCACTTCTACTGTGTCCTATAGGGTTGTTATGAGTCGGCATCGAGTCAGTGGAGGGAGTTTGTTTGTTTTGCTTTGTTTGGGGGAGGGTCACGTACGCTTGCCCCCAAAGGCTGCTAGGATCCTAAGCGTCTTCCTGGGTTGTGGTGTTGTCGTCATTGCAGTTCCATTGAAGAAGAAGACAAACGACAGGTGTGGTTGAGTTCTCTGATCGATGTTATGTACAATAGACTGGGGCCAGGTGAAGTGCATATACCTGTGACTCCTCCCGTCACCGTGACATGGGACATTTCGGTCACCCTCAAGGATCTCTTCTGCTTCTTTGTCGCCAGCCCTCTCCCACCAGCCCCAGACCACCGTCTCTCTTCCATCGCTGAAGATTATTCCCGCCTGTTCTAGACGCTCACATACATGGAAGCACACTATTCGAAAGCTTTCCTCTGTTGGGGACGCGCCCATCTTGTGCATAGACCAGTAGTTCATTCCTTTTGTCGTTGAGTCAGTGCCATTGTATGGACGTACCACAGTTTAAAAATCCACGCACCAGTTGGCAGACATGTGTTAGTCTCTGATCGGAGCCGTTCTAAGTAAAGCTGCTGTCAATCACTGAGGCGCGTGTGTTTGCTGGGGAAAACGGTTTTTCTCTTGGACATGATGCTGAGAAGTGGGATGGCTGGCTCATCTGCCAGGTGTATGTTCAACTTGAGGAGAACTGGTCAAACTGTTTTCCACAGTGGTGCTACCTTTGGTGACCGACAGGTCTGAGAGGTCCGGGTACTCT
>NW_022111358.1:32606504-32629477 GCF_000313985.2 Echinops telfairi | reverse complement strand
AAACTGTGCTTGATTACTCTAAGTCTTGTGTTTCCAAATATGCTTCGGCATCACCGTGCCGATAGCTACACGCAGCTGGGGTTTTGATCATGTAGAAGTCACCGTGCAGAGAAACGATATTCTGGCACTGTTGGGTCTTGTGATCGATACACAGGGCCCTCTCTCGGTCCAGTGCATCTTTTGGTGCTCTCGGTCCTGGTTTGTAGTTTTTAGTGTGCAAATCTGGCAAGTCTTTCTGTGAAACAACTCCTCGTGTTGTTCCATGGCTTTGGAAAAACACAGCAGTTTTAGAAATTGCAATGGGTCTCAAGAAAACTAGGGTTTGGGGAAAGAAAGGGTAAAAGAAATTTTACTGCTTTGGGGTGGTGGGTTGAAAGCCAGATGTCACTGATAGGAATCACTATGCTTGGGGAAGGAATTTAGGCCAGCTTGTCCCTGGCTGAGCTGTAACCCCTCAGGAGTTGGGCTTAGGGTCAAACCAGCCCCTTCAGTGCATGGTGGTGGGGTTTCTGTGGTTGAGGGGGGGCGGGGGGGAGAGGAGAGGCCAGCTGAGCAGGGGTTTCCTGGGCTGGAATCTCCTAAGGAACAGAGATCCTGGTGCCTCTGGGAATATGGGTTTAAAGGGAAGCTGGACTTGGGAGGAGCTGGGGCATGCAGTGTGAGGGTATCTCCCAGCCTGGTATCAGCTGAGGGGGCTGGGAGGTGACCCATGGCCCAGGTTTCGTGTAAAGAGCTTTGGGCTTGGATGCGGACAAATCCTCTACCTACCACTGTGGCCCAGGGCAAGTGGTCAGCTGCTCTGCATCAGTTCTATAATAAAACGGTAGAAAGGTGGGCAGGTGGGTGGTGGAGTCTGACCTCTGACATCACATGGGAGAAGGAGGAAAGTCATCAGCCTTCAGGCAATTTCTACAAGGCAGAGGTCAGACCTGCCTCCAGCCTCGAACCTTTACCAATTCCGACCCCAGTCGTCCCTCCCTGGTCACTCTCAACTTCTCTCTCAACAGAGAACTCACAGACAATTCTCATCATGGTTCTCAGGTTTGTTGGGGAAGTTAGCTGGTTACAATTCAGGATCAGAAATGTTTAGGATACAGTTCTTAGGTCAGGACAACCTCTTCTTAGCTGTGTTCGAAGGTAGGGCTCTCTTTTATCCTTGCCCTCGCAGCCACATGGCCCCTTGGCCTCTGCCCCGTTTGGCCAAGGTCACAGAGCTCTTTCAGCTCTGCTGATAAATGCCTGAACACCCCCAACTCTGCCATAAGCCTCAGCCCGAAGGCCTTTGTCGCTAGCTCTGGAGGTCAGCAGACCTAGTTCCCCCAATTCAGTGCCTGGAAACACCTCATCCCACAAGTGAATCTCTGGTTGGAAGGCCCTCAGCTTGACTCACTCCATGGGCCAGCAAGTCTACCACGTTGTCTCTTGCTGTGACCCTTGGTTCAGCTGCTGCCCCTCCTCTGGTGTCATGGCTTTCTGTCCCTGGATTGAGGCAGTTCAATGTGCAGTAATCTTGGGGTACAAAGGATAAGCTGCACTCCCAGCTCTTCATTCTTCTTCTTCTTTTTTTTAATCATTTTATTGGGGCTCGTACAGCTCTTATCCCAATCCATCCATCCATTGTGTCAAGCACATGTACATTTGTTGCCATCCTCCTCCTCAAAACATTTGCTTTCTACTTGGCCAGCTCTTCATTCTTGATGGTAGACAGATCTCCACTGCCTGCTTCTGAGACGGCTCCTCTTCACCCAACAGGATGGCCAAATGGACCAATCTTAACTCAACGCTGATGAAAGCGCTGAGATTCCAGCCACATGAACTCCAGCGGTCTGTCTTGGAGCATCTCAAGTCCCGGAGTGCCTGTGGTGACGTCTGAGCCCTCCCCTCTGCGTCTTTACCCCAGCCAGTGTACAATTCAAATGATGTGGTGGGCCTTGCCTGTGCTCAGCACCCTGAACCATGATGTAGATAGAATCATCCTCATTTAGAGATGCTAAAGAAAGTCCAGGGGAGCCAAGTACCTCACCTGAGGTCACACAGTGAGTGGCTGGCCGCAGCAGGACCTGAATTAGAATCTAGAGGTGACCTCTTCATTCCTGCCTCATGCTGCACCCCCCACCCCCACCCCGCCCCCGAGCCTTCTACCAGGTCACCCAGGTAGCAGCGTCCCTCATTCCACATGTGCCTTAGACATCACTGTCTCCATCTCTTGGTCTGTGCTTATAGTTCATGTGTTCTCGTCTCCCACTCGGTCGTAGCTCCCTTAGGTAGAGGTCTGGGGACCAACAACTGTGTCCTTGGCTGAGTGCCCCCACACATACACACCGGTCCCTAGCATCGCTCCAGGTCACGGTGCGTGGACATCTGGTGGCCAGTGGCCTCTCCCTTTCCCTCAGCCTCCCTGCTGGGCCTCACACTTGGCTCTCTTGGCCCCTGACGCAATGGCAATTAGAAACCAAGCACAGGGATAGAGACATGTCCCATCAGACTCCGAAGGCAGTGGGAGCTGGAGGCCACGGGTATCCTGGGGGCGGCAGAGATGACCTGGGGTTGGGGCAGCTGTGTCAGACCAGAGCACCCTCGCTGGAGAGATGAGGGCAAAGGAGGGTGGGGGGACCTAAAAGAGCCAGGAGCTGCTTCCACTGCCACGTCCCAGTTGGTCCTGGAAATGCCCGAGAGACTGTTTCTAGGGAAAGTGGTGCTTTTCCCAACAGCTACAATCTCTTTGAGGCCAGATGTTTCCAAAGTCATGGTGTTTTTTTAGATTTTAAAATACCATCAGATAACATATCCCATATAAAAACTCACTGTCACTGAGTAGATGCTGACTCATGGTGACCCTCTAGCACAGGCTAGACCTGCCCCTGGGGGGTTCCGAAACTGTAATTTCATGGGAGTAGAAAGCCTTGTCTTTCTCACATAGATCAGTGGGCGGTTTCAAACTTCTGACTTTGCAGGTAGCAGACCAACGTGTAACCACCATGCCACCATGCCACCAGGGGCCCAGGTATATCCCCTGCACTGTAACATAAGACCCGGCAATAGGATATAAGAACCAGGCCATGGGATGCATCAGCAGCCCCGGGGGCACAAACAGGTACGCACTTGGCTGCTAACCAAAAGGTCGGTGGTTTGAATGCACTGAGCAGCTCTGAGGAAGAAAGGCCTGGTGATCTGCTTCCGTAGGTGTGACAGTTAGGGCCACCCCACCACCACCCCGCCCCAGGGGCAGCTCTACCGTGTCATGTAGAGTGGCTGTGGGTCAGAATTGGCTCCATGGCCCCTATAGGCAGAGCAACAACAATATGGGGTATAGACCATGGATAACATATTCACCCCTTCTCCCACCCTCCCACCCCCCCACCTCAGCATGGTCTGGAGTAGCACCCTATAACCAAACACTTTAATGTTGCTGCAGAAAAACCTCCTTAGGTCGGGTTGAAGAAAGCCCGTAAATATTTTCACTTTCGTTCAGGCCAGATCTCACTGCCAAATGCCTTTCCTTGTTCCAAGCTTTCTGGGGCTTGGAGTTTCGGAGCGAGGTTTGTGATCCTGGGTAGGTGTTGCCCCGAGAGGCTGTGCGGGCTGTTTGAACAGAAGCCCTGGCCCGGCTCTTGGCTAGTCCTCACCAAGCGGCTGAAGGGGATCTCAGGCTGCCGAGACCCAGCTTGTCCCCAGGGACTGGGGCTCCCAGGGAAGTGTGTCATCTCGCCAGGACCGAACTGGCCAGAGGGTATGGCTGACTGAGGCCGGTGACCCTGGGGTCTGGTATCAGGAAGGGCACGCACCAGGGATTACAGGCCCGGCCGAGGGCCCAGGAGGACCCGGCCATAGCAGGCTCCTTCAGAGCCAGGGCCCAGGAGGGCAGCTGAGGCCTGAGCTCAGGAAGGGTTGGGACACTTTAGGTGGCCCCTGCAGTGTGGGTGCCAGAAAGACAGGAGGTGGGTGCTGAGGGCGAAGCTGGATGTATACTCTGGGGTTACGGGGCCACCTGCTTGGGGCCGAGCATTGGGGGGGATTTGTGCAGTCAACAGGTGTCTAAAGAACACCTCCTTGGGGAGCGGGCCTGGGCTGGGGAGCAGTGACTCCTTGGCCAGGTGAAACCATGGCCCTGCCAAGGAGCTCACTGGCTTCTCCAAGAGGCCTGCCCGTACCGTCCTGCAGAAGGCGGGGAGCAGTGAAGGGAGCAGGGCTGATGGGGCCGCGCCTGCTTCGTGGGAGAAGCCAGAGGAGGAGGCTGGGTAGTGTGGGCCGTGCTGGCAAGCAAGCAGGGCTTCCTGGTAGAGGCAGAGGCTCATCTAGCCTCCAGCTAGAGCAGTGGTTCTCAACCTTCCCAATGCCGCGACCCTTTCAAACAGCTCCTCATGTGGTGGTGATCCCCCCCAACCCTAACATTATTTTCACTGCTACTTCATAACTGTCATGCTGCTACTGTGAGGAATTGGGCAACCCCTGTGAAAGGTCATGCAACCCCCAAAGGGGTCGCGACCCACAGGCTGAGAACCACTGGGCTAGAGCTTGCTGTGGCCCGGGGAGGACCGCCTTTCTCAGTCCCCACACTTCTGAGCGGAAGTGTTGGAGAAGGCGGTGACTATGAAGCGGCCAGGTCGCTGGGTCACACACCTGGTCTGCACTCGACACTCACCTGGGCAGTTCCAGCCTCCTTAGCTGCACTAGGGCAGGAAGGCCTGGCAATCTGCTCCTGCCAAGTTCCAGCCACGAGCACCTTGGGGAGCAGCTCTACTCTGCCACACAGGGACTCGTGGCCATGGGGGTGGGTCTGTTTTGTTTGCTGTTGTTTGTTTTGCCAGGGCTGTTGGGCGAGACCTTCCAGGCAGGGCTCCCTTGTGAAGGAGGGCTCAGGAGACTGGCTTGGCCTTGGGGGAGGAGGTCAGTCTCTGGCTGCCTCCGAGTACAGGACTTCCCCCAGGGGGGTTGCTGCCAGTCCCTCTCTGGAGGAGCTTGCTCAGCGAAGGACTTCCTCCCCTCCCGTCCCCCCATGTGACCCATTTATCCTCCAGGCTTTTCTGGATGTGCTATCCCTCCCCAGGCATGTCCAGGTGAGGAGGGTCATGCTATCTGGGAGTGTGGAGGTCCACACCTGCGACCTACAGGAAGGCAATTGGAACCTGTGCCTCCTGGCCACCTGGCCTGGAGCACCTGCAAAGAATGTAGTGGCCACATGAGGCAGCCCAGGGCCTCGCTGCTCCAGCCCACAGCCCAGCGGCCCAGCGGGTCTGGGGCTCAGAGCCCAGAGCCTGGAGCCCCGGAACTCCTGAGCATGTCAAACTAGTTAGTTGGTCAGTGAGCCTGGGTTAAATGACTTGGTTGGGGGTGGGGGGTGTTTGCCTCAGGGAGGTACACCCTCAGCAACTGCCCTTCCTGCCTCAGGGGCCCAGCTGTTCCTCTTCTGGGTTAGGGCTGGGCTCTTGACCCCTCCAAGCCAGAGAAGCTTATCTTTAGGCTGTCCAGCACTCTGCTTGCCCCTTCTCACCTCTAGCCCCACCGTCTTTCTCTCGTCACTCTATCACAGTGGTATGATATCAACGCTCACACCTAAGTAGGAATAGGCTGGCCGTTTCTGTAAGCATACGCCCTGTCTTCCAGCTGACAAGGGCCTGAGTGTCAGATCAGGGGAAAACAAATAAAACCAGACTCACCATCATCGGGTTGATGTGACTCTCAGCGACCCTAGAGGGCAGGGCAGAACTGCCCCTGTGAGTTTCTGAGCCGGTCACTCTACGGAAGTAGAAAGCCCGTCTTTCTCTACTGGAAAGTAGCCCTTTAAACCGAAGTCCTCTCCCTTCCTTAGGTCCCCCCTCTTGGGCTGCACAAGGGGTCAGAGAGGCATCTTTCTCTTTGAAACTCACTGCTTCCGTGCTTCCCGTAGCCCAGGCCGGAGCTGTGGCCATGGCTGGCTTTGCTGCCCCGACGGGCTAGTGTGAAATGGAAAGCGGACAAGGCCAAACTCCAAGGGGGGAGCAATCGGATGGCCCACAGCGCAGCAGTCCCAGCCCTGCCACTAACCCAGTGGGACCCTTTGAATAACAAGATCTTCCAGGGGGCCTGCACACTCAGCCAACCCCTCACCCTCTGCCTCTCCCACCCCATCCTGAGACACCTGCCAGGAACCAGCCTGGCAGCCAAAGAAAACAACCTCACTGCCATCCAGTGGATGCCGGCCCTGTGGGACAGGGTAGAACTGCCCTTGTGAGTTTCCAAGACTAACTCTTTACAGGAGTAGAAAGCCTTGGATTTCTTCCATAGAGTGGCTGGTGGTTTCGAACTGCTGACCTTGCAGTTATCTGCTCAACGTGTAACCACTATGCCACCAGGGCTCCTGGGTCTCTAAAACCAGTGGGGACCACCGACTCCTTGTGGCCCGATAGGATGAAGTATAACTGCTGGGAGGCCCCCCCGCTACCCCTGTGGAATGGTCAGGGCATGCAGACCTCCGACTGGCAGTTAGCATCCCAACACTTGATCCGCTGCACCACAAAGGCCCCTCAGGTGTCCTGGCCTTGAAATACAGTGATTCAAACTGTCTACCTTTGGACCCAGGTGAGGAACTGGGGGTTGCCATTACAAACACGGACTTGCTCAGTTGAGGGATCCCTCTGCACATGAGTGACTTGGGGGGTGGGGGCATGGCCCCCTGATCCAAGCAAGCCAGCTTCAACACCTTCTTCAGCTTAGCCGACTGGAGCCCTAGCCAAGCAAGAGAGGGACTGGAGAGCTGAAAGGGGGGCACTTCCTTCCCAGATGTTGAACCAGTGTGCTCCAAATACCCAGGATTTCTGAGAGGCAAAGCGTGCTGGGCTCCTGAAGCCCAGCTGCGGACAGGAAGTGGTCTGCTGCAGGAGCTCCAGAGGCCGCAGCTGGGCCAGCCTCTGGGCTGTATTGGGCCCCAGGGTGATGCGGCTCTGGGTGGACTCCAGGGAGCAGGAGACCAGATGCATTCCTCAGGGTGGCCTTCTGGGGTGTAGAGGAGGCTCAGGACTAGGGAGGACAGGAACGCAGGAAGCAGAAGTGGGTGGGGTGGAGGGAGCCTGGCTGGCAGGGGAGTTGTGAATGGCCTTGTTGATTTTGGTGCTTTGTGGGGACACCTGGGATACACCAAGGCTGTTGGGAAGTCTAAGTGACTGTGGGAGGGAGTGGGAGGAACGCCACCCGGCGACCCTAACTGCTGCCTCTGCCAGGCTGGGTATCAGGGTTGTTCGAGGAAGAGGCAGGGAGTGACCTTGAGCCCTAGAGAGGGAGGTGAGCCTGGGAAGGGGGAGTGGGGTCTGGGTGACTGCCTCTGCTTGCCCCAGAAGGAGAAGGGGAGAGACGTCTGTCTGGGTAGGTGATCAGAGGGTCCCCTGACTCTAGAGAAAGTCCACCCAGCACCATGACACCCTCTTCTCCTGGGCCAGGGGCTACATTGCTTAACTGTGCTGTGCTGGGAGGAGGTGGGTAATGAAGAGCCTGGAGAGAGAGAATGTGTGTGTGTGTGTGTGTGTGTGTGTGTGTGTATGTGTGTGTATATGTGTGTAGGGGGGGGCAGTTGGTGGGGGGAGAGGGGCTGCAGCGTTTGAGATGAAAGGACAAAGGCAGCACTTACCATGCAAATGGCTCTGCAGGAAGGCCTGCCCTTATCAGCATCATCTAATGGGCCTTTTCTGGGCCAGCATCCCTTCTGGCAGTGGCAGACTGGGCGAATCTTTCCTGGTTCCCAAGCAGCAGCCTGCAGTTGGCATGGGCCCTGGTGCCAGGCACAGTTCCTGGCCCCTCCAGCGAAGGGCTCAGACATGCTGGCATTACTGGGTGCCCTGGGAACCACCAGCCACATCCTGGGGGCAGTCGCCTCTGAAACCTTCTGACCTTCAGGAGCAGAAAAGAGGAGGGGCTGAGTCCGGAGGCACCCCCAGCTGATGAGAAGTGCTGCACACCTGGGCAGCCCCAGCCAGCCAGCAGGGCTCCGGAGGCCTCCCCACTGTGCGACCCACCCCCAGAGCCTCACATTGTAGGCAGGACAGGACTGGCCAAGGGGAGGGTCTCTCACCCACATGCTAAAAGTTCAGATCCAGCTCCCTAAACAGCTACTGTTCCTTTGGGAGACAGGCTGGTTAAATGCCTTCTCCTCCTCCCTCAATCCTCTGGACCCAACCCTGTTCCCACCAGACGGAGCTCCTTAGAGGTAGGACTGTGTCCACAGCCCCCAGCACAGAGCCTGGCACATAGTCCTCAACCCCCAACTCACCGCCAGCCCGCCGCCCGTTTCAACTCACAGTGACCCGCAGAACAGAAGAGGCCAGCCTCGTAGGTTTCTGAGGACGTACTCTTGATGGAAGCAAACTGCCTCATCTTTCTGCCATGGAGCTGCTGGTGGATTTGAACTGCTGGCCTTTTGGTTAGCCGGCCAATGTTTAACCCACATGGTAGATGATCAGTGGTGACAAACTCTTAAACAGAACTTATGATGTGCCAGCCTCCACTCTAAGAGCTTTACAAATATCCTCCCATTGAGTCCAGCAGGCCTTGGGGCGGCACTGTTTCACCTGCATGTCCTAGATGAGGTGCAAAGAGGTGAGGTGGCTTACACAGGGAGCACAGCCAGGGAGAGGCAGATCCCTGGCGGTCTGGCTCCCAGCCTGCTCTGCCGCCACAGCAAAGTCAATTGTGGGATGGAATGCACTGGTCTCTGGGTGCCAGAGGCCAGAACAGCCTTGGGCCCCTGTGGTCTGTGGGCCCCCACAAGCTCCAGCAGGAATGGAGGGTCAGGGTGTGAGAGTTGTAGGGGTCCTGCCGACCATAGACACAAACAGCCTCCTGGGAGTCTTCCTCCAAAGCCTGTGAGAGCCTTCTTCTGGTTCTGCTGAAGTACATGGGGGGATGATCAAAAGGTATCTCACTGGGGGTGCGATGGAGGCTTCTGGTCTTATAATCAGTTGGACCCCTAAGGGCCTGGGGAGAGGGCGGTGAAGAGAGTGGAGGGCTTAGATTGGGGCAAGGATGGGGGAAGATGAGAACTGTCACGTGGTGTGGTTGCTTTCTCCACGGGGAAATACAGGCCAGAAATCAGCCTGGAAAGAGGGGAGCCCGTTGGGCCAGAGCGGAGGCAAACCGATCAAGTGTGGGGAGCTGGGGTCCCAGGCCGTGGGTGAGCACTGGAGTCAGGCATCAGCCCAAAGGCGCGCTCATCTGGCCATCCACAGACCGGAAGAGCAATGAGCAACTTTGCAAATGACCCCTACTCTGCTCCTCAGATCAGAAGGCGGGCTACTGGCTTGGCTGAGAGTACAGGACCGGACCCCCCGGGCAGGCAGTGTCTTTATCAGAACCCCAAGTTTCGTCTGGAATCTTAAGACCGCTGACGTTCACTTGGGCTTTCTGGTTGCACATCTTCCTCCACTGGGCTCAGCTCACTTGAGGAGCTTCCTCAAGATGGACAGAGAGAGGCTGATGGTGCGCTTCTCAGGCCCGGGGACCAGAGTGTGGCTTCCTCGGTGGGGAAGGATGGGTTGGACCTGCGACACTCAGAATTCTGGGGTCCAGGAGGAGCCCTTTCCCAGCAGATGCCATGAGGTGGGCAGGCTGGGAAATGGGCTCAGGCATGGCCTACACTGGATGGTGTGAAGTTGTTTCTTCAAAGGAAATCATGATCTCGGGTTTGGGGTGTGTTGTTGCTGCAGATGGAAGCCGTCCAGTCAAGTGGACTCATAGCAGCCCCACAGGACATAGAATCCATCTGCAGGGGGCTCTGGATGGCGATCTACCTGGGAGCACATCGCCAGGGAGGCCCTGGGTGGGTCCCAAACCTTGAACCTCTTGGTTAGGTGCTGAGCGCTGAACTGTTGCACCAGCAGGACTCCATACATTGAGATGTGGAGAACAGATGCCAGGGAAACGGGGCTCTCAGCAGTTCTCCTGGACAGCCAGACAGTCGGCAGCCATTCCAGGCCAGCCCAGGGCCCGGTGTGGCCTGAGGTCCCTGTGCGGTTGGCTGCCTTTCCCCACCATTAATCGCTACTAAGTGTCATTACCGCTAATAAAATTAACCGACTTTATACTGGACTCCTGGAACCATCAATCACAGGGTCTATTACAGGAAATTAAAAACACAGGGGCCTGCCGACGGGCACCAGCGTGTGTGCTGAGCCCGGCTCACAAGCAGCCTAAGGAAGCCTGGCTCTCCGACCACCGAAGGATGAGGCTGCCCCTTCTAGACAGTCACCCACCTTTTCCCTGAGAGGGCGTCTCAGCCAACCACATAGCTGGGAACTAGGAATACTTGGGGAGCAGGGCTTGAAAAGCTCCCCCAATTCTCTTTCCTCTTCTCATTTCTGCTCCTTTCGCTGAGGCTCAGCCACCCCGAGAGAGAACAGGACTACATTTCCTCTGAAATGAATTTGAATTCCCAGAGAATCAACCAATTGGTTCAGCTTGGCCCAATCAACAGGCCAGAGCAGCAAGGTCATGTGGTATAAAATGGCCAGCAGCAGCCACACAGCAACCTTATGGGATGGGCTCCCGACCTGATAGATGCCCCCAGTGGTAATTTTCTTACAGGACTTAGGAGGGAGTGTATTTTTGGAGTAAAAAGTGGTAGCTCTCGGCTGCTGTCCTCCGGCCCAACAGAACAAAGCTCTCTGCTCAGTTGTCTGACATCCCCATGACTGGGTACAGACTGGATGGTTGCACGCCATAGTTTCCGTTGGCCGAGCTTTAGGATTGCCCAGCCTCTCTGCGTAGTCCATCTTAGTTTGGAAGCTCTGTGGAAACTCGTTCAACTTCAGAGTGACACCCAAGGCTCCACTGACTGACTGGGGTGGGGGTGTCCACCCGTGAGGCTCAGTCGGCCGGAAATCGAACCTGGACCACAGTGCATGCATGCTATAATGCAATGTGTAGCACACAGCGGTGTGGCCACTGGGTGCCTTTGAGTTGAGTCCAGTGGACAGCAACCTTCGATGACACACTGAGAACGGCCCCCTAAGGTTTCCTTTAGGGGAGCAGAGCCCCAGGGCTTTCCTCCTGCCCAGCAGCAGCACTGCTGTTCTTAAAAGTACATTTGAGAGGAGCTTTGAAGAAAGTGTAACCCTGTTGGCCCATCCCAACCCTCTTGGCTCATTCTCTCACCTGCCCATCCAATCCCTCTCGGCTTGTTCTCCCATCTGTCCATCCATGACTACAAGGGCGGCATCTAAAATGCTGGTGCTGTGTGAGCAGAAATTTCCCCTCCCACCCCCCTGGTGCAGAGAGCGGCCTTTTAAGGGGCTGGGTGGCTGCCTTTTTCTTCGCTGCCTGCAGCCCATACAGGAGGGAAACTTGTCCCCGTTGGGCCTTCTCAGCTCAAGCTGACATTGGGCTCTGCTCAGGACCTGCCAAGGGTCAAGCTCTAAGGGTTTCCCACCAGGCGACAGGGAGGGGCTTTAGGTGTGGACCTGGTGGACTGGAAATTTACCCATTTGCCCCCAGATGAATGATTAACGGGCCCCTGCCCTCACCCTGTCTGGGAGAGGAGCCCAGGGCCACGCTGGGCCAGGAGGAGCCGCGATAGCATCTGTCTCTGCTCAGGGTTTTCGGAGATATGCTACCCACTGGGTTGGCTGCACCTGATGGATTTGGATTCTGGGGGCGCTTTCTGGGTGCACCTGGGGCTGGGCCAGGTCCCACACCCTCGGCAGAGGCTTCCTGCTCTGGGGGCAGACAGAGTGGGGGTGGCGTCCAGCCAGATGGCCTGGCCGAGGCAGGTGGCTACAAGCAGGAGGGCCATGCTCACTGGACCTGGGCTTCTCAGCCCATTCAGGGCTTGGCCACTGGGTTGGCGGAACCTGAGCAGGAGCGACAAGGCCATCTCCAAGCAGGAGCTCTGAGCATTATCGCCTGCTCCCACCACTGCTGCTTCTCCCTGGCTGACATGTCTCCGGAAGGGACCCCACCCTCCAACTGAGGCTTCAGAATGCTGGGCGCCCCACCCCCAGGGAAGGGGCAGCAAGCCCTCTGACCTAGCGGGGCCATCTCATCGAAGGCTTCAGGGAAGAGGGAAAGCGAGCTCTGATTCTTGTCCCCACTTTGCTGCCTCCTCGGGGAACCGCCGTTTCCTCATCTGGACAAAGGGGGAGGCGAGGCTTGAGAGTGAAACATCGCACCAGGGCGGAAAGGGTATTGAGGCAGTCCAGGTAGCGAGAGGACCTCAGGCACCACGTGGTAAGGGCTTTCCCCAGGAGCCTCCCGGCACCCCTGGAGGCAGATAGGATGGCTCTTCCCACTTTCCAGAGGAGAAAACCACAGCGGCAAGCCACACAGTGAGGGTGCCATAGACCTGGGCTAAGGACCAGGACAGCCTGACTCCAGAGTCCTTGGACTTTGGGGGCTAGAGTCACCAGAACTCTGGGGCTAATGGTCAGATGGAAACTTTAGCTCCTTTGCCTTCATCCATCTATCCACCCGTCCGTCAGTCCATTCAGGTATCCCCCCCAGGTTCTTCCTTTGTCCCTGGCACCAAGTGGGCAGATGGCTGATGCGCGCGGGAAGGGTGGGAACAAGCCACGTAAGTGGGCCGACTTGGGTGGCACCAGAACAGAAGGGAAAGAGGAGCTGGAGGGAGCTCAGACTGCCGTCGACTCAGCCTGTCTCAGCCCGTATGACGACCGTGGTGTTTCTTAAATGTCCCCAGTCATGGGGGGCCACCCTGGCAAGTCGGTAAATGTGCAGATTCCAAGGTCCCGCCCCGGACCAATGGACTCAAGTCGATCAAATGTGGATCTTGGGGACCGGCATAAGCACCCCAGATGCTTGCTCTCCTTGGAGGCCTGTGGAGTCAAGGGAGGAGCCTGGTGTCTGGAAAACGTGGGCTGAGGCTTTCTTTGCATGAGGTGGTGGCTTCCCAGTCTGTGGGGTGGGTGCAGGGTGGTCGAGCCCTCCGAGAAGCCCTGTCCACCACCGCTGCCCCAGGTCCTCAGGGATATTGTCACCCTTCATCTTCCCCAGCACGGGCCCCATCTCACGTGGCATCTCTTCTCTCGCCCTCTCCAGCCTGACCGGCCGGGAGGTCCTAACGCCCTTCCCGGGGCTGGGCACTGTGGCAGCCCCCGTGCAGGGGGGTGTCCATCTGAAGCAGTGTGATCTGCTGAAGCTTTCCCGCCGACAGAAGCAGATGTGCCGGCGTGAGCCAGGCCTGGCGGAGACCCTGCGGGACGCCGCGCACCTCGGCCTGCTGGAATGCCAGTTCCAGTTCCGGAACGAGCGCTGGAATTGCAGTCTGGAGGGCAGGAGCGGCCTGCTCAAGAGAGGTAGGGGGCGTCCCGAGGAGGCCACGCCCGGGTACGGTGCTCACAGATAACCAGATCAAACCAAATCCCCTGCCACCCAGTCGATTCCGACTTAACTGTGACCCGATATAGGGTTTCCAAGGTTGTATATCTTTACGGGAGCAGGCAGCCTCAATTTTCCCCCATGTAGGGGCTGGTGGATTTGAACCACTGACCTGTGGTTAGCAGGCTACACTTAACGACTGCGCCATCATGGTCCTCGGAAATGGCTCAGTCCAGCTGGTACCCACAGTGAGTGGGAGTCGGGATACCTGGGTTAGCCCAGCCCTGTCCCCGCTGTGGGCCATCTCTTCTTTCTGCAGCCTCAGTACCCTTCCCGGGAACCCCTGACCGACCGCCCTCTGTGGCACCGCGGGGCACACACGCCACAGTGAATTGCCAAGCCCATTCCAGGTCTCGATTTCCACCCAGATTCTCAACTTCCATGTTCTTTTTCCATTTTTGTTTTAAAAATGGAACTTTCTGTGTGAATTCCTCTTGTTAAAAAGGAATGTGTCTTTGGTGTTATTGCAAAGGAGCCCTGGTGGTATAGGCGCTCCTGGGGAGAAAGGCGCGGTTTTCTACCCCTGTAAAGATATTCCCCCTCAGAAACCCACTGGGGCAATTCTACCCTGTCCTCTAGGGCCGCTGTGAGGAGGCATCAACTCAAGGGCAGTGACTTGGGTTTTGGGGCTTGGGGGTGCTATAAACATGACAGGGACACTTTCGTGGCACTAATAACGTGCTTGAGTTATGCAACCGTTCCCACCCCCTTTTCTGAGTTGGTCTTCCCCCCCCATGAACATAAACTCACTCCCCCATTCCAACCACCCCCACCCAAGCTTCCTCCCGGAGTTTTCCGGCTGCTGCCATCAGCTGGTCCCCTTGGAGACAGTCCTTCACAAAGTCAAGGATTCTGTTTTCAGGAGGGCATGAGAGGGGGGCTCGCCGGGTGGCCCCTCCTTGGCTGTTGCTGTCTGCTGAACTGACTCCTTACCCTCTCCCCCCACCAACTCCATCCTGGGACCTGCCCAGGTTTCAAGGAGACTGCCTTCCTGTACGCGGTGTCCTCGGCTGCCCTCACCCACGCGCTGGCGCGGGCCTGCAGTGCAGGGCGCATGGAGCGCTGCACCTGCGACGATTCCCCGGGCCTGGAGAGCCGGCAGGCCTGGCAGTGGGGCGTGTGCGGGGACAACCTCAAGTACAGCACCAAGTTCCTGAGCAACTTCCTGGGGCCCAAGCGAGGAAGCAAGGACCTGCGGGCACGAGCAGATGCCCACAACACCCACGTGGGCATCAAGGCAAGTCCCATGCCATCTTGGGCTGCCCAGAGCGCGCGCCTTCCCCAGGTGGGGTGCTGAGCTGGGGAGCAGGGCACACACACACACACACACACACACACACACACACACACACGAAGGGACCTAGCACCTGGACGACTGGGCGGCAGGTGGGAGGCAGGCTTGGGATGGGGCCATGGGGAGGTGGGAGTGTGTTCCCTGAGAGATCGCTATTTCTGAAGACGGGGTCTTCCCAAAGGGACCAGATGCCAACCTGGCTTGAAAGCTTCGATGGAGTGCAGGCTTCCTGTTTCTTCTGTTTAACGGCTGGGAGGACAGAGCAGGCCTTCGGAGGGGAAGGGTCTTTGCCAAAGTCACACCAGCGGGAGAACTATAGGGCAGTAAGTGCCCAGGCCCGCAGAGCAGGGAGGCTGGGAACCCTACCTCCTGCACCCTCACGTCTGGGCAGGACAAAGGCCGCTGTGTTCTGTCGTACACGTTGTAGACGCCTCGAGAACTCTGAGCCCAGGGCAGGAGCAGGGGCTGCTATCCCATCTACTCCACGCTCTCAGGTTGGCCCAGGGCTGCCACTGCCCTGACTGATGTGCTAGGTGCCGTTGGGCTGAGTTTTGCCTCGGTGGCTCTAGGTGACAGGTGACAGAGTAGAACTGCCTTGGGCAGATGGCCAGGTCTGTCTGCCTGGGAACCACTCTGTGGATTTGAACTGCTGACTTAGGCTTAGCAGCCAAGTGCCACCACGAGGCTGCACAATGACGGTGGTGCTTCGTGGGCCATCTGGCCCATCGTGTTCTCCCTCCCTGGCAGATCTCTTACCCTGGAATGACCTTCAGGCCCTAGCCCTGACCTCACCCCCATCTCTGTCCCTGCAGGCTGTGAAGAGTGGCCTCAGGACCACGTGTAAGTGCCATGGCGTGTCAGGCTCCTGTGCCGTGCGCACCTGCTGGAAGCAGCTCTCCCCCTTCCGGGAGACGGGCCAGCTGCTGAAGCTGCGCTACGACTCTGCTGTCAAGGTGGCCAGCGCCACCAACGAGGCCCTGGGCCGCCTGGAGCTTTGGGCCCCCACGCGGTCGGGCAGCCCCGCCAAGGGCCTGGTGCCCCGGTCGGGGGACCTGGTCTACATGGAGGATTCACCCAGTTTCTGCCGGCCCAGCAAGTACTCACCAGGCACGGCGGGCAGGGTGTGCTCCCGGGAGGCCAGCTGCAGCAGCCTGTGCTGTGGGCGCGGCTATGACACCCAGAGCCGCCTGGCTGCCTTCTCCTGCCATTGCCAGGTGCAGTGGTGCTGCTACGTGGAGTGCCAGCAGTGTGTGCAGGAGGAGCTCGTGTATACCTGCAAGCACTAGGCCCGCCGCCCCATGTGCCCACTGGGCACTGCCTGGGCCTCCAGCAGCGTCCGTCCGGTCCTTGACGTGTGCAGGCCAGGGCACCCATGGGTGCAGCTCCCACTCCTGTCCTGCTGCCCCCTTTCTCTCCCTTCATACTCAGCCTGCCCTGAACCCCAGGGTCTCCAGCCTGCTTGAGAACTTGGGGAGGGAGGGCAGAGAGGGAGTGGACCAGGAGGGAGCCCGCAAAGGGAAGGGAGCTGCGGTCATGTTGATTCTTGGGACGGAGGGGCTGGAGCCAGCAGGATGCTTGGGAGTGGGCTTCTGGGACCCCGTCCCACAGGCAGGGGGAGTGCGGCTGGACTGGAGCTGCCCAGCCCTTGGGCTCTGCTCCCATGGCACTGAGCTTACAGGGGCCACTGCCCTTCACTGCCCTGGGGCTTTGCCCTACTGGTAATAGGGAGAAAGGCCAGGTGGTGGGAGGTGTGTTTGGGAGAAAGGAATGTTGTCCAGGCTTGAGTGGACCCAAGTCCGAGATGTACCCCGGAGCCCGTGTCTTTGTGCCGAGCCATCCACATGTCTCTGGGCCGTGGTGAGCACACACCCAGGCATTGCTTCATAAGACCACCAATGGGGGAAAGACAGGGAGGGAGAGCCAGGGCCCCAGGGGGACTCAGTCTGGGCACCAGAGGGACAGGGAGACAGGGGGCCCTCATCCTTCCCCATGGAGAGCCTGTTGTGCTCAACTCCAGTGGCTGGGCTCTGCGTTCATCCAGCACTGGTGCTCCACGAGGTGAGACTCCGCTTACCCTCCGGCTCTTGGGGCCAGTGGCTAAGGATGCTTCCTGCCCCAGCTGGGTCCGGACGAGGCCGAGCTCCTCAGTGGCTCCTTCACTGATGGCAGGTGGCCCTCACTTGTTCTCACTGCGGCTCTTTCCTGAGGAATGGGAGTGAGTTTGCCCTTCCCTCTACTCCTAGAGCACTCTCAGTGCCCAGCCGGCCCACACTCAACCGGCGTGCCCGCATACTTGGGCGTGCCCCTGAGCCTGGCCAGGCTGTGGTCCCCAAGCTGCTCACACACCCCTGTTCAGGATGAAGACCTTGCTTGAGGATTCGGGTTTGACCAGAGGGCTCCGTGCCAGCCAGGAGGACTCGGCCTTCTTCCGGAAGCCCTTGGCCGCTTGCTGGCCCCGCCGCACCCCTCCATCCACTTCCTTTCGCTCTGAACCCAGAGTTGCTGACCCTCCACCAAAGCAGGAAACTTCCGAGTCAGCTGATGCTGGGTTCCCTTCAAGCTCCCTGGACCTCGGAGGGCAAGGAAAAGCAGGGACGGCCTTCGCGCTGGAAGGGTCTGACTGCAAAGGCTCTGGTGAGAAGCCAGACTGACCCCAGGCTCCTTCCCTGGACTGACTTTGCCCACCCAAGCCGCTGGCCCGCTGAGAAAAGAGGAGCAAGGGGGGCAGGTTCTCAGGATCCATCGCTATGCTCCCCTGCCGTGTGGAGACCCCTGACACCCAGCCCGCCGCTCTCTCCGAGATCCCAGCTCTGCGTCCACCCTGGCTCCGAGCTGGACACGACCTGCCAGCCTGCCATCTGCCCCCTCCCCCCTCCCCACACATAGAGGACAAAGGGCAGGCAGAGACCACAGCCACCACGAACACTGAGGAACCCCGGAGCGTGTCCAACCCACGTCCATCCTTGCTCCTCCCTCCCTCTTCCTCTCCCAGCTGCCCCGAGGGTCTGCCCGAGCCCTGCTGCTGTCTCTGGGGTCTGCCTGACCACCGGCCCCTCGTTCCACAGCTTTAAGGGAAACATGCACAGGGTATTTTGTCTACCTCACACAACTCGGTTTTAGGGCAAAAGAGAATAATTTATATAGCTAAGATATATGAGAGAATATTTATGTTATTTATATAGTTTCTCTATTCTGTGGACAGCATAGCCGGGCTTTGCGGGGTCGGCCAGAGGTCATCTGTGTGGGGTGAGGTGGCCTGCCCTGACCGGGCCTCCAGGGAGCTGGACGCCAGGGGGCTAGGAATGAGGCACATGGGCTGTGATGGCCCAGTCTGCCTGGGAACCCCAAGCACCATCCCTTCTGCGCATGGGCCCTGGTGGTCGCCCGCCATCAGAGCCCCTGTGTGAAGTCCCTGTAAATTGTGGGCTCTCTTGCACCCCAGGCCCCCCCTTCTGCTCTGGGCAAACGGTCCTGCTTATCACCATGACAAGGAAGGTGACCACACCTTGCATTTGTAAAGCACTTTTGAGTTCCAGAAAACCCCTTCCACCCCTTTTTTCTCATTGGAGGCCCCTCCCAATACCTCCTCCTCCCACCCGTGAGGTAGGGGGACCACATGCTTGTGTCCATTTTATAGATGAGGCTCAGAAATGGAGAGCTGAGTTCAAAGTCCCGGGAGAGACGTTTGTTCGGTGACTACGGACTCTGGACTGATCACTTACACATGCCAGGCACGGGGCGGCCACGGGCTAGGGGCACAGGGCCTGGAGGTGCTCTCCCCCCACCCCCAGCCTGGCTCTGACCTGCCCTAAGTCCAGGAGGCCCAAAGCCTGGAGGCCACGCCGAGAAAGGAAACCGGAGGGTGGCTGCCACACCCACAAGGAGAGCCCTGGGCCCCTGGATCTGGCATCGTACCGGCTCGCCATCCGGCCTTCTCTCCATGAACAACCAGTGCCCCAGGCACTGAAGAGATGAACCTGGAGAGATGAACCACACACATCCCCCCCCAGGGGTGGGGGCGGGGGGTTCTCAGGGGCCCCTCACTCCTGGTGGCTCTTGGTGGGCACAGGAGGACTTTGCTGGCTCTCCTTTGCGTGTTTTGAAAGAGAACTGGTTTTCCACTGGCTTCCGAACTTCGCTTGACATTTCAGCTTGTCACCTGCTTTTCCACCTGGCCTCCGTCAGCTTGAGGGAGGGGGGCATCCCCAACTGCTGGGTGCCCCCCTCCCATACCCCATGCATGGAATCGTCTGCCTGCCCCTGTAGGCATGTCTGTCCATCCCTGGGGTCTAGATAAGCCCAGCTTGCCTGGTGTCCTCCATTGCCTGACAGACTGACAGACACGTGTCAGCCTTTGAGATTATTTCTTGCTTTCCAAAACTTCCTTTCTCAGCAACCAGAAATTCCAAGGTTTTTGTTCTGTTTTGTTTGGGAGGGGTGTTTCTGCACATTTTAGAAAGCAGAGGGAGTCACACCATTTACTGTCATCCCACTCATTCGTTCAGTCAACACCTAGTGAGGGAGCCACACCGACGGGCCAGGCGACACCCTGGGGTGCTGGGGGACAGTGGCGAGCCCCTGCCTGAGGGGGGCTGCCACTCCAGGCGGAGAGAGACAGGGGTAACCAATAAACAGGCTGCCAGTGATTTGTGCCGACTTTGTCTCTGTTCATTACGGTAACCCTGCTCAGCCGAACCACCCCTCTCCCCACGCCTTGGCAGTTAAGCAAATGCAGCTGGTGGGATGGGGGCTCAGGAGTGCCCTAGTGAGCACTGGGGGCAGGGTTTGAACACGGATCTCCCCTCAGATGGACTGAGGGTGGTGATGGAGCACCCCAGATAAGAGGAGAAAAGGTGACACACTAAATGAGTGGCGGCACAGGCCCACGGCTGGTCCCCTGGCGCGAGTCGGCGTCCTTAGAGCCCTTGTGCTGTGCTCCGCAGTGTGGGCTGAGTGGGACAGGAGGAAGCAAGGAAGGGTGAGCGTTGTCTCTAAGGTCCCGAAAGAAATTCAACGGGAGAGAGGAGTGGCATCACATGTCTCCCCCCATCCTCTCCTCTGACCACACCACCTGCCCGGCAAGTGTGGGCAAGGGCAGGTGCCAGGGCAGTGCCAGAGTGCTGGGGGTCTCCAGTGACCCCAGAGTCCCCAGGGAAGCCCACTTCCCTTTACTCTCTCTCTCACCTGGGGTTCCTTCATAGCGTGGCTCGTCCGGAAAGCACTGATGGGCCACCTCAGGTGTGATACACATGTAACAGGGAGCCCTGATGACAACCCAGTCGCCTCCATTTCCACCTGCCTCTGGGGCAGCGCTAGAGCCACACAGCAACAGGCTCCAGGGATTCCCTCCCTGCAATCCCAAAGGGACCTATTGTCCCCCTTTATACTCAGGGAGCTGGGGTGCAGCACAGGCAAGTCACGGAGCGAATGAGCAGATTCAGACCTCTTGCCTCCAAACCCTGGGTTCTTTCCAGCCCCCATGCCTTCGGCTCTTCCCTACCCCCATCTAAGCCTTTCCCTGGTTCTGCCCCCACCCCAAACCCGTTTCCAAACAGGCCCTCGAGGCACTCCACCTTTAGGTGCTTGGTGCCCGCCACTCTTCCTCAAGGACCGGGGCTTGTCGAGACAACCACGGGGTAGGTGTTTAGTGATGGTATTCTCTCCTCGCCACTGTGGAAACCTCCAGTTGCATCTGCTCACTCGCTCGCTCGCTCATGTACATCAGCGCTTCTCAGCCTATGGGTCGCAACCCCTTTGGGGGTCGAACAACCCTTTCACAGGGCTCGCTTAAGACCATGGGACAACACATACATATTTCACACTATATATTTACATTTTGCTTTGTGATTAATCACTATGCTTTAATTATGTTTAATTATGTTCAATTTGTAACCATGAAAATACATCCAGCATATCAGATATTTACATGACGATTCATCACAGTAGAAAAATGACAGTGACGAAGTAGCAACGAAAATAATGTTATGGTTGGGGGTCGCCACCACACAAGGAGCAGTATGAAAGGGTCGCTGCATGAGGAGGGCTGAGAACCCGATGCATACGGATGTATCTTGTGAAACCGTCTGAGAGGATGTTGCACGTCTCCCGGCCCCGCGCCTTTGATCACTCCGAACATGCCCCGGGAGAAGCAACGCAGGCTGTGCCCGCATCCAGGAGACTGGACGTGGAGATCACTTCTCTTCCTGATCCGAGAGCCTCTCAAGACTCAGACCCTGGGCTCTGTGGTCACGCCCCTTTCAAATCCTAGCACCCAGAGGAGTCTTCCTGCCCCTTGGCTTTCATGATGCTGACGTCATGAGGCATGCAGGTCAAAGACCCGGTTGACTGGCTCAGTTGAGACTTATCTAGCAGTTTCCTTCTGGTTAGATTTAGGGTCAGCATTTTGGCAAACAGACTATCGGGGTGGGTCCTGCTTGGCGCATGGTGGCATCAGGAACCACAGGAGGCTGGCCTGCCCACGATCATAGTGTTGAGTTCCATCCCTCACTTCAAGCGATCTTAGATCTTAGATCTTAGATCTCTCTGGTGGAAAGGCACCCTTTTCCTTTAGGATTTATCACTCGTCTGCACGGTGATGTTTTAGACTGTGGAATACCCTGCTCCCTGAGAACATTTTACCCGATCGCTTTAGCATCCATTGGTGATCCTCGCCCCAATCGGTGATTACACTGGTGATCACAAAGCGCGGATCATCTAACTGCAGCACATCCTTCCTCGCTGACCTGTGAGGTGGCGTTTGCCTTAGTTCCCTAGCGCTGCTACAATGACAACACCACCAACGGATGCCTCTGGCAAACAAGGGTTTCCACTTACCGTTTAGGAGTCTAGAAAATCCAACTCTTCCAGCTCTAGGGCACGGCTTTCGCTTTGGGTCAGCTGGGGGAAGGCTCTTGTCTCCTTTCAACATCTGCCGGCCGGAGTTCTCTGGAGATCTCCGTGTGTCTTGGCATCACTCATACCCTGAGTCTAGGAGGTTCTCAGGACAGGGAGCCTGGGCCCCAAGGATGCAGTGCTCTTAGCTCTCCTACTTGGTGGTCGTCAGGTCCTTCTGTTTCTGCTCCTTCCTCTCTTCTTAAATCTCCTGTAAGAGAAAAGGCTGTGCAGGCCACATCCCGGGGAAAGTCCCCTTAGAGCCCACCAGAGTGGGGACCTGAGTGTGGAGGCTGCGTAGCACCATCTTCACGGACATATCCTCGTCCTTCCTCAGTAACACCGAGAGACCAGGATTGACAAGGACTCACAGCACAGAGTAGAATCATCTCAGATGATCAAATGTAGGTTAACCATGCGCTCCCGAGGATCATGGCCTGACCAGGTTGATCCATATTTTGGGAGGACACGGTTCAACCCATGACAGTCTTCTTTCGTTCTTTGAGGTTTCCCCCCATCTTGCCTACATCTGTGATCGTCCTGTTAGCCTCCACAGTCACCCTGCGGTCTAGGAGGAAATGTCCACATGTTACAGATAAAGAATCTGAGGTTCAGGGAGCTTAAGATATGTGTCTAGCGGCAGAGCTGCGATCTAAACTAGCCCTTTCTCACCCCTAAGCTCGCACCTACCACCCTTTGGAATCGACTCGATTTCCTGGGTTTCTTCTCTGATGACTTATCTCTGAGCAGGAGGTACGAAGCTGTATCCTTTTCCAGTGGGATTCCTGCAGCAGGTAGAGGGACCATTTTGAGCAGCAGTGGTGGGATGGGGAGGGAGGTTTATTCTCTTGAAATAATAAGACAGCTTCGTTTCTGCCCACCCGCAGCCCACCCCACACCTCTCTAGAGAGTCAGCATTGCCAGAGTCTGTAAACGCTACCTGCCCACACTCTTCTAACCCACCTGCTCCGGAACCAAGTCTTCGGAAAAGGCTGCCTTTCTCCGCTCTGTCCCTGAGCTGGAGCCTGCCTCCTGCATGAGTCTGGTGACTTCAAAGACAAACCCCAGGTAGATGGCTCTGTCCTCTCCAGCCCGGTGCTGCTGGGTTGATGCTGATTCACGGGAGTAGCAGGACCCCACGAGAGTAGCACTGCTCCAGAGGGTTTTCCAAGACTGGAACTCTCCAGAAGCAGGTCACCTCCTCTTAATTCCATGAGGTAGTAGCCTTTCAAACTTAAGCCACTGCACCACCAGGGCACCATGACTCTGCCCAATGACTCCTCAAGAAATGTGGAACGACCCCCTTCACGTCTGATTCCCAGCTGGGGAAATATGGCCCCTGTCTAGCCAACAAGCAGAGCCTGCCCAGCCTGTTCTGGAAGGAAGGCTGCAAAAGACCAGAGATGGCCCAAGATTGGGATGCAGGCGTCCC
>NW_022111358.1:32603600-32605146 GCF_000313985.2 Echinops telfairi | reverse complement strand
GCCGTACATGAGATCCTCCAGCCCTGCTTCTCATGTTTCCCCAAGGGCCGGGGGCCCAGGCGTGGGGGACGCCGGGAACAGCTTGGCTGTCCTCTTGAGTCTGAAGACAGAGGTCGGAAAGATGCTGGGGCCTGTGGACAGCTGCAGCGAGGGACGGCGGGCACCCGCCGTCCTAGGGCCAAGGAGTCTGCAGGGGGTGGGAGTGGGGGGAGCAGGCATGGCTAAGGATTTGACTGCAACTCAGAAAGTCAGCCGGAGCCTAGTCCGGTGGTCTGGTTCCCTAAAGACTGCAGTCTAGGCAGCTCTGTGGGACCGGTGTCCTTCGGTGGGGTCACGGAGTGGGAACTGACTCCGCAGTGCGCAGCACGCAGCATTGGCAGGCAGATACCAGGCACCCCGAAAAGTGCTTCTTCTGCACCATCCCACTTGTCTCTTACAACCCGCCGCCTGTTCCATAGCTGAGAAAACGGCGGCTCAGAGATTTCGATCACGAACCTGGGGCCACAAAGCTAGGATGTGATTGGAGTAGGCCCGGCATCCAGGGAGGACCACAGCCAGGCTGGGACTCAGAGGTCTGGGAAAAGGGGGACCACCCAGCAGGGGAGGACATGGGGGCTGGCTTCTCCCACGTTTGTTTCCGGCTGGACACAAATATTTCCAGGAAAATATACCTGCTCCCCCAGTCTCCCCACTCCTCCCACCCACCTCGTGTACATGTCCTTAGCCTACACCTTGGTGAGTGTGACCGCTCACTGTTGGCAGCATTGTTTGACGGAGTGAACGAATAAACAGAAGCATGTTCGAATCTGCTCCCCCGTTCCCAGTGCTCCCAGGGCTCCCGGCAGCGTCCTTCCCCTCGGCTTCTGGCTTTCTTTTACCAGTTCCAGCAGGAGCTCTGGTGGCATCATGGTTGCGTGTTGGGCTGCTAACCACAAGGTCAGAAGTTTGAAACCACCAGCCTCTCCGCAGAGAAAGATGAGGCTTTGCACCCCCCTAAAGCGTTAGTTAGTCTTGGAAATCCACAGGGGCAGTTCTAACCTGCGCTACAGAGTGGCTGTTGAGTCCGAAGCAACTCGATGGCAGAGAAGGTGGCCTTGGTTTGGGAGCCAGGTGGTGAACTACCCCAGCCAGATCCCTGGTGGAGGTGGTGTGTGGGTCACTCCATCTTCCCCAAGGTGGTCCTCTCCTCTCAATCTACCCGCTTCCCCATCTCCTTAGATCACCAGGAGGATCCAGAGCCAGGTGGACTCACCCCATGGGACATGGAGCTAAGGACAAGAGTCCGGGCCAGAGGTCATCCTGACACGACGGAGGCGTTCATGGCTGAGTTAATTAATTGTGCCAGCCTGGCCGATAATCACATGTGGGGCTGGTTGAAAGGTGGCGGGATAAATGGGTGGTGAGCTTCGCCTTTCTAGTTCTCGGGACTCTTGTTTTGTGATGGTTGCATCAGGTGCAGCTGCCTTAGCAGTTCCCTGCTTCAGCTTGCAAGATTGACTTCCTACAAGACATCCCCAAGGAGAAGCTACATGGACCTATCCCGATG
>NW_022111358.1:32602029-32603500 GCF_000313985.2 Echinops telfairi | reverse complement strand
GATATCCAGTGCCATGCCATCGCCAGGGCTGGCGGCAGCTCAGGACGCAGATCCAGTGTTTTCCTGGGCTCGCTGTTTGCAAGTGAATCACCAGGTCTTTCTTCCACATTCATCTTGGTCTGAAAGCTCCAGGTCCCTTCTAACGGCCCACCCGCAAGGAGTCCCCACTGACGACAGGTGAGCAGGAGGCACACTGGGTGAGAATTGAGCCCCCGTCTCCTGCACAGAAACCAAGAGCTCTACCCTGGAAGCCTCACAGCCCAGGAGCTGGGGGCCAAGGGAGAGGGGGTGCACTCGGGACTGGTGACAGTAGTGTCTTCCTCTCCCGCCTCCCTCTACCCTGCTTGTCTCCCCTCTCCTCCTCTTCCTCGCCTGCCTGCACACCTGCAGAACTCAGGCTGGCTTTCTCTGGGGTGTCTTAGCCCACGACTCCAGGGTCCCCAGGGCCCCCGAGGCTTGCATTCCTGCCGGGCTCTCTCGGGACCATCAGCGTATTTACTCGGAAGCCATTCAGGGGAGCCGGACGCCACCCCCCACACCCCAATGTGGAGAGTGGCCAGTCTGGGGGAGGAGGAGGACCTGAGCAGCATCCGAATTCCTGCCCCCCTGCCTGAACAAGTCCGAGGTGGCTGCTGGTCTGGGGAGTCAGAGGTGGCCCCCAAGTCCCCACCCCGCCCCTCTCGAGGCTGACAGGCCCTAATCTCAGCTGTCTTCATGCAGCCAGCCCTGCCAGCCTGGGGTCACCTGACGCCAACACATTTTAATTCAGGAGCTGATTTCTGCTGGTTGGCAACATGTCATTTCTGAAATTGCTTTCTCTGCCCAGAGGCAGGAGATGTCAGAGGCGCACAGGTGTTACGGCGGGGCTGCCCCCACCCCCAAGTTCAGGAAGGATTAAGGGGTGTGGGAGGCCGCCGTACATGAGATCCTCCAGCCCTGCTTCTCATGTTTCCCCAAGGGCCGGGGGCCCAGGCGTGGGGGACGCCGGGAACAGCTTGGCTGTCCTCTTGAGTCTGAAGACAGAGGTCGGAAAGATGCTGGGGCCTGTGGACAGCTGCAGCGAGGGACGGCGGGCACCCGCCGTCCTAGGGCCAAGGAGTCTGCAGGGGGTGGGAGTGGGGGGAGCAGGCATGGCTAAGGATTTGACTGCAACTCAGAAAGTCAGCCGGAGCCTAGTCCGGTGGTCTGGTTCCCTAAAGACTGCAGTCTAGGCAGCTCTGTGGGACCGGTGTCCTTCGGTGGGGTCACGGAGTGGGAACTGACTCCGCAGTGCGCAGCACGCAGCATTGGCAGGCAGATACCAGGCACCCCGAAAAGTGCTTCTTCTGCACCATCCCACTTGTCTCTTACAACCCGCCGCCTGTTCCATAGCTGAGAAAACGGCGGCTCAGAGATTTCGATCACGAACCTGGGGCCACAAAGCTAGGATGTGATTGGAGTAGGCCCGGCATCCAGGGAGGACCACAGCCAG
>NW_022111358.1:32598969-32600741 GCF_000313985.2 Echinops telfairi | reverse complement strand
GGGGCTGGAGGGGTCAGGGGGCCTTCTGGGGTGTGGTGGTGCTCTGCTCCCTGGTATACCACCCTCTCCATTGACGTTTGGAACTTGTAGACTGATATGTTGCAACTTAAAAGTTAAACTTGAAGAAAAAAAAGGAAGAAAGGATGCAAGGGAGAGGGGGAGGTGGGGAGGGAGGAAGGGAAAGAAATCAGGGTCCACAGAAGATGATCAAATGTCCAAGAAGAAGGGGTAGGCAGTGATTAAAAGTCAGGTAAACAGGGGCCCAGTCTGAGCACTGTCTGGGGAGTCAGACCAGTAAATAAACTACCTTTCACCTTTGAGACTCATTCATCTTGAATAAGAGGGATTGCTCTTCATATAGATCTACCTATCCATCAATCGTCTATCGATCTATTTGTCCATCTATCCATCTAAGGGTAAGTCAAGCAATATGGCTGTTAGGGTGCTAGTTCATAGATGCAAGGATTGATTTCAAGCAGAACCTGTTCAGATTTGGCTTTGCATTCAGTAGATGGCTACAGACAAGTTCTCTCCATATTATACTTGTCTCAGTCTCCTAAGGGTGACTTAAAAAGGAAAAAAAAAAGTCACATCAAAACGATGACTTCCAAGGGGATCTACTGGGCCAGCACAGTTCAAGGCAGAGTAGCCCAGAAGGTTATGGCAGCAGGTTTTGTTTTTGTTTGATTCCAAAGGGGTCATCTTGTTAGATTGTCTTGCAGGACACAGGGCAGTCGTGAGGGCTTGTTATGAAGATGATTTAAGATGATGCTCACCCTTCAGAAGAACGTCCTCACCCACGCCGCCCTCCCCTGCCCGGTCTTGTCCCTTTGTGTTCCCCCAACTCCGGGAACCTTGGAAAGGAACAGGGTTTGATCCCGCCAAAGCTGCCGCTCTGAAGTGGCGTCACTCAAAGAGCAGGACAGTCTTCGGGGGACACTCCGTGCAGAAGTGTAGACACCCTGAGAACCGGAAACAGTCAACGCAGGGAGGAGGTGGGAAAAGCGATGTCACATGGAGATTGCAATCAACGAGGTGAAACAAAACGTGTATGACGTGTTGGATGGAAAATAGATCTGCTCTTGAATCTCCGCTCTGTTCGTAATAAGAAGCTTTTAAAATGTATTTGTTTGGCAACCTCCTATTAGAAAACTAGTTAAAACAAAAGCTCCCCCCACCCCCCAAAAAAGAGTGTATAGAACTAGATCGAGTATAGAACAATAACCTCACATTTATAATATTTTTGTTGAAGAAAGGTTCCTGTAATTTTATAATAATATTTTTTACTTATCCTAGTACATATGAGGCAGCTTCAACAAGTTCATGGAAAATAGTCATGAACCCATTTACCACTGTTTTGGGTGTTTTCCCTCGTTTGGTGAAAGTGTGCACCGCAGAGCATACACCCATCCACCAGTTTCTGCATACGCAGTTCAACAACGTGGATGGCGTGTGCCATGCGGTCTGCTTCCCAGGAAGAAAGTGGCAGGCATGTCTGAACCCACAGCTGCATCATGCTCTTGGTGGGAACCAGCCACCTGTCAGTGGTCATGGCCCCTGGCCCTTGCTTGTCTAGATGAACCTCTGACCTCTGAGTCCCAAAGACTGAATGAGTTCTCTGCCTGCTGAAAGGCTAGTTAAGAGCTCTTAACCCCGTGTTCCCAGCCTGTTTCTACCCACCTGGCACCTGTCACCCATGCCTGTGCTGTGGCTGTCGACTGAGAATCAATCCTTTCTTCCTTCCTTCCTTCCTTCCCCCACCCCCGACTCCC
>NW_022111358.1:32596046-32597321 GCF_000313985.2 Echinops telfairi | reverse complement strand
TAGTAACGGCAGTACCTGCATCAGGAGAAGGACAGTTGGCCACACAAGGACTTAGACCAGGGCCCGGCGTCTCACTAGCTCTCAATAAGCAAGAGCTGCTATCATCATCATCATCATCATCATCATCATCATCGTCCCCATCAGCCTCTTCATCCTCATCACTGATATTCAAAAGCCTGGCCCTGGGCAACCCTTCTCATACAGCCGTACTGACCCTGCCTCCATGTCCCTCCAAAGCCTTGCCCCGTCCCCACATGTGCTGTGTGCCTCTTTGTCCCACCACCTCCTCCTCTTCTCCGCCTGCCCCTGCTGCTCCTCCATCCTCAGCTGGCTAAGAATGCTGCTGTCAGTTCAGATTAGAGCCCATTACGTTCCTTCATCTCAGCTTAAAATTTTTGTGGTTTCCCAACTCTGCCTAAAGTGCTCCCCGAGGGGCAAGGGCTGCCCACCGCATGAGGGTGCTTTGGAGGAAGAACGCAGGCCTGTGGGCTCCCCAGGTGGGCGCTCCTGGATTCCTGCTGCTTAGCGAAGGGGCCGGTGTGGGAGAGAGGGCCCCGTGGACTGCCATCGGAAGCTGGGACCCTGGGACCAGGGAGCTCGGGTCTTGGGACCTAGCATGGTTGTCTTGGGGTAGACTCCCTGGCTAGGGTTCCCACCATGAGAGGAGCCCCCAAATCCTGCATCTCAGAGGCTCTCTAGGCTGGGGTGCAGCTCTTCCAGCCACAACTGGACAGTGTCCTCCACGGTCACCCTCCCTAGACCCCCGCCCCAAACCTGCCTTCCTGGAGCCCAGTCTCCAGGGACCGCACCGGCCCTGGAAAGAAGGAAGACCATGGGGACAGTCGTTCCGAGGACCCCTCTCTGTGGGCCTGGCATTGTGACAGGGACTTCACATGCCTGGTCTATTTAAATCCCACCCCAGTCCCCTAAGACCGCCATGGCTTCTGCTACTTTGTAGGTAGGGAAACTGGGGCCCAGGGAAATGACGCGTGTTGCCCAAAGTCACACCACTAGGAAGGGAAAAGGCCTGGATTTGGATCGAGGTTGATCTGTCTTCTAAGCAGAGCCTCCAGAGAGGAGAGACAGTGGGCAGGATCCCTTAGCAGGGACTTAGGGGCACTCTCTGACCAGTCCCAGCCCCTAGAACATCGGTTCTCAACCAATGGGCCATGAACCCTTTGGGGGCCCAATGACCCTTTCACAGGGGTCGCCCGATTCATAACAGTAGCAAAATGACAGTGATGAAGTAGCAACAAAAATAATTTCATGGTTGGG
>NW_022111358.1:32588024-32594921 GCF_000313985.2 Echinops telfairi | reverse complement strand
GTGGTTCTGACTCACAGTGACCCTATTCACAAGAGACTGGAACACTGCCCAATCCTGCCCTACCCTCACGGTGTTCTTACGTCTGAGCTCAGTGGTCCAGCCACTGTTATTCCATCTTGTCCAGGGCCCTCCTCTTTTTCCTGGCCCGGATGCTTTCCCAAGCACGACATGCTTCTCCAGAGAGACCAAAGACCAAAAAACCAAGCTCCCTTCCATGGAGTTGATGCCGACTCATAGCCACACTGTCGGACGGGGTAGAACTGCCCCCGATGAGTCCCTGAGACTGTAACTCTTCTTTATGGGAGTAGAAAGGCCTGTCTGTCTCCTTGGGAGCACCTGGTGGTTTCAAACTGCTGACCTTGCAGCTAACAGCCCAGAGAGTAAACACCGCACCACTAGGGCTCCTTCTTTCCAGCGAGAGAGAGACAAGCAAATAGGTAATTGGATGGAAGACTATCACTGTGATACCTGCTTTGAAGAACGCCAGGGCTATTTCTGGGTGATGCATCTAGGACTCCCTGTCCTTCCTTAAGAAGCGTCTGACAGCAAAGACTCGGTCACCGCATTTCCATCTTCCATAGCCGTTCACCACCACGCTGGATTGGGCTCATAGAATATCTGTGTGACCAATACGGTTTCAGCTTGGAGTCCCTCCTGGGCCCTGGACCATTTTTTTGTTTTTGTTTTTTCCCCTAGGCGGACTTGGCTCCTTCTTCCCCCTAGCAGCTCTGTGTGGGGCTCTACTAACCGTCCATGGCTCACATCCTTGGGGAGGGAGAGCGTCTGCCAGGGAGACAGCGTCTGGGAGCAAGGCTGGGGAGGCCAGGGACCCTTGGCTTGGGCAGACCATTATCTACGTGACATTTGTGGGCTGGAGCGAGGTAAGACCAGCCACCCAGCTCTGAGCTGAGGATGGAAGTTTGAAGAAAACAACGTGGAAAGGCGCGTGCTTCCAGTGGCTGAGGGGAAAGGAGAGGCACGTTTGGTGCAGTTAAGGGCTCAGGCTAGTGAGGAAGTCCTTTCCCACGTGCCCTGCTGACCCCACTGGGTGAGGGCAGATTCTGGGAAGAGCTGATCTGGCCAGACGGGAACCACGGGGGCCGGACGGTGGCCAGCACGCTTTCTGTGTCTCCGTGGAGGGAGAGATGTCTCAGTAGACGTCTTTGTCAAACCAAAGCAAGGAGGACCGGCAGAGCTGGATGTGTGCAGCCAGCTGCCTGGAGCCCACCTGCCTAGGATCAGTCTTGCAGGGACACCGAACCATCCAGTCCCCACCAGCGCCTTGGTGACTCAAAATCACGGCCCTCACCACCACTCCATCCTTCATGACCCTTGATTGGGAGCAGGCCCGCATCGTCCTCTTGGGCGTTACGCTCTTCGGCACCCACACAACCCGCAAGTTCCCAAGGAATATGGGTGGGTTGCAACGGCTTTGTCTCGTCTAAGCTCCCCACCCACTGCCCGCAGCCTGCACATATTATGTGCCCAGAGGAGACCGGAGGGTTCAGCTCTCATTCTCAAGGGACTTACAACTTCAAGGGTTCGACCCAACACCCGTGTGACTGGAGACGCTCCTCCACTTCTTCGGGCCTTGAGCTCCTGCTCTGCAGTACAAGGGGTCATGCTCTCTGACCTCGGGTCCTGGCCAAGCCTTGTATCACTCCCTTGTAGGATCTGCTCATACGGTCACAAGGTGACCTGCAGGCAGCATTTAAAGTCTTCTTTAGACAGGTGCCAGGAAAACCTACCAATTGGATAATTAGGCTTGCCCGACCCCTCATCCCTCAAGGGGGTACACATGGACCCCGTTGCCCTCCCCACAGTGGCGGAAGTGCGGGCCCTGTGGGGGTCCCTCAGTGGAATGTGGCCTCGGTGGGTGCTGGGACGGAGGGCTCGGCTGACAGATCTAAGACTGCCACCTGCCACCCAGCCTCATGGGGCGCCTGCCGGCCTCCCTCCTGTGGAATGACAAGCCCGCTCCCCCCACCTGGCGTTTAATCTTTAATGCAGCCCGGCTGCCCTCGGGCAGGACCCATCAACCCACCCGCTCTGATAAAAGCGATAATTAGCTCTTTTTCAACTTTTCACTTCGCCCCCTCCACTCGGATGTGTGAGCATTGGGAGAATTCCAGCTAATGGGCCTGCCCTCAGCCAATTCCCCGGCCCATGCAGGCCGGAATGCGAGGGGTCATTAGCCGGGCCTCCCGGGCAGGGGCCTGTGCTTGGGACGTGCTCGCCTGCCGCCCGCCTGCCCGCCCGCCCGCTCGGGGCGCCCCAGCCACGGGAGCGGCCCGGTCTTGGCAGAGCAGACCTGCCTGGACCTGCTGGATCCCATCTCCCTCCGTGCAGCCGCTGCCCGGCAGAGCTCATGAGGAGGTGGCCTTAGGCTCCCGAGGGGCTGGACTGAAAGGACACGGGGCCATCGGTCCCCAGGCATGGCCCTGCTTCCAGGGCAGGGAGCCCAGGCTGGGTTCAGCCACCGGTCAGCATGGACGCTGCTGGCTGGAAACCCCCACCCCTGCCCCGTCAATGACTTATAATAAGTAACTTGTGCACTGGCCTCGTCCCTTACAAAGAACTCAGTCCCTGGGAGCCCCAGCCCAGGGCTTGAACCCGTAGGCACGTGAGCTGGGCTGCGGGGTCTAGTCCTTGTTGTTGTTGTTGTTGTTGTGGTGTGCCATCAGGTCACCTCTGACACTTTGTGATCCGAGGGACAAAGGACCCCACTGGGTGTTCTTGGCTGTGATCTCTGTGGTAGCAGAATGCGAGGTCTTTTTCCTCTAGACTCGCTGGATGAGTTTGAACCCCCACCAACCTTTCAGGTAGCAGTGAACGCTTATCTCTCTGCACGACCAGGGCCCTGCAGTCGAATCCTGGACACTCCACTTGTGCACACGAAGTGGCACCCCTCTGTGTCCCAGGGCCCTCTTTGTGAGGGGAGGGGAGCAACAGCCGCATGCGTCCCTCGTGGGCTGGTGTGAGAATTGAGTGGCCTGAAGCTTGGCGCCGCCGCCCCTGGCCTGTCGATGGGGCTCCATGCATGTCGCCACAGTCCATATGCAGTCCTGCACAAGCACCTGGGGTAGATGCTCCTGTGACTCTGTTTTACAGAGGCTCCGAAAAGTCGCACCGTGCTCAGATGACATGATCTTAGCACAAAGCCTTGCCTGGGCCAATCCTCATGCCCCTTTGCATGGTAGACCCACGGCTCCCCTTTGGAAAAGGAAACACCTTTCTCAAGTCGACACGGTTGGAAAATAGTCGATGGAGCAAGGTTCTTCCTGCTACTCCCAGAACAAGGAGTGTTTTCTGACGCCACCAGTGGTTGGCGAAGCCCTCGACCCAGCTGTAGGTGCCCGATGACCCGAGGAGCGAGTCAGGGTGGTGATGTAATGGTTATGCATGGGGCTGCGGCCCGCGTGGTTGGCGGTTCAAAGCTATCAGCAGCTCCTCAGAAGAAAGACTGGGTTTTCTACCCCTGTCAATAGTTATCGTCTCGGAAACCCACCGGGGGTCCCTATGAGTCAGCAGTGACTCGACGGCAGTGGGAGTTTTTGAGAGGTGGCTGCAGCAGAACAGTAAGAAAGACTGTGTGTGGGGGGGCACAAAGAAAGACCGGAGGCTGATGCACATATCAACATAGCCGCTGTCAAGGCCAAGCCCAGCCTCTGTCTCCCCGCCCCACACCCGTGCTGCCTTCCCGTGACATCCTTCCCACGGCCAGACACTGGAACACCCTCCCCACTGTCTCCTATCCTTCTTAGAGTCAAGCGTCTGGTGGAGGAAAGAGACATGCAGCATTGACCCTGAAGCCTCTAGGGCTGAAGACTTCCCACCAGAGTTCCAAGGCCTAAGGAGAGCTGTCCTGGGCCAATAATATTTCTGAGTTTCACTAAGGCTTTGCAGCTACAAGGACAGAGCTAGGGGTCATGATTCTGATTGCTATCCGATAGACTACAGAGGGCCTGCAAGCTTGCCTGATGTGCCCAGGGGAGTCCTCCGGTCAGAGTGAGGAAGGAAAGAAGGGAGCTGTGAGTGCCTGCGTATTGGAAAACTCCATCCACCACAGGAGAGCGTGGGGCAGATGGCACAGCTCTGCTTTGCTTCTTCTCTGGCTGGCTCCAGGTAGGCCCACAGGCTCACCGTTACCTCTCTCTCATGCGCGAGGCCATCAGCAGCTGGAACCACGGGGCCTCCACTCCCAGGGTCACCAATGTCATCACCACCCAGCTGCTCAGAGCCACTCAAGTCAAAAGCCACCGTCTTCAAGGGCCACTGCTGCCTAGAACCAGAGGTTACCACCCACCAGGGCTACTCTCACCTGGTGCTGCTGACACCTGATGCACAGGTATCTAGAGATCAGAAGAGTCACCTGGGATTGTCATGGCCACCAGGAGTCAGCATTTTGAACCACGAAGTCCTTGGCGTCTAGTTCCATCCTTGGACTCACAGTGGATGGAGGGACTGTGTAGTAAGGTTTTCTTGGTGCTCGATGAATGGCTTTCCTTGTGTAGGCTCTGGGGGTGTGTCCCTTGACCAACTCTGCTCAGAGGCTCTTGGGCTCCTTGTTCCACTGTCCAGACAAAAGACACCTTGCTCCCTGGGTCCTGCGCTCTCGCTGTGAACTAGCCCAAAGGTCCCAGCCCATAGCCGCTCCACCAAAGGCAAACTTCTAGTGATGGTCAATGAGAGAAGAAATAGGCCTATCAAGGGAGGTGGGCAAAGCATGGGAAAGACCAGTCATGGGTCAGAGGTGAGACAGGAGACAGGCCCCAGGCTGGGAACTGGGGGAGTGTATCTGAGGGCAGTGAGGTATGGCGACTGCTTGGTCCTGGGATGGGCTTGGAGGCTTGTAGAACCCAGGTGGGAACAACCAGGTCTTTAGGAGGGGTGACTGGCAGAGCCCCTTCCCTTGGGAGACCTTCAAGCAGGTAAAGATAGGACCTTCTCAACTGGGAGATGTTTAAAACCCACAGGACCTTCACTCCCTCTTTCTGTGACCACCCAGTTCCATCCCTGCCCAGTCCACTGTGATAGGACCGTCTTAGATCCAAGACAAGGCTGGGGTGGAGATGATTCAGTATGAAATGACTCTCCGGTCACTCCTCCCCAGGAAGGAAGCTCATTTGTATGAAGCATTATTTGCAACCATTGCTTTCAAACCTGTTATTTCACTCTTTCCATAACCTCATGACTCAGGGTGTTCATTATCAGCCTCATTTTACAGATGTGGAAACAGAGGCTTGGAAACACAAGTCTTGTCCAGGCAGGCAAGGGACAGCACTAGAGTTTGAACTCCAGGCGATCTGGCTCCCAATTCAGAGCCCCTTTCCCATCCTCCCAACTCACAATGTTGCTTCCCAAGTGGGCCAGGTAAGAGGCTCAGAATACCAGAAATGTACACAGAGAAGGCTCCAAACACTACCCACCGAACTCTTCATAATGTGGATGAAAAAGTCCTACATTTCTACTAATCCCCAAAGACCGTGAACAAGTGACTCACCATCCGTGGGACTCAGAGTGCTCATCTGTAGGATGGGCGCGTGTTAGTCTGGGTGGACTAGAGAAACAAATCCAGAGAGACTCATGTGTATATAAGAAAGAGGTTTATATACAAGAGCAATTGAGTATTGAGAAAACATCCCAGCCCAGTCCAAATCAAGTCCATAAGTCCAATATTAGCCCATATGTCCAATAACAATCTATAAAGTCCTCTTCAGACTCACAAAATACATGCAAGATGATCATAAGCCAATGGGTTGGAAGTCTTGTGGATCCAGTGGCGTTGTAAGCATCTCAGCACTGTGGAGGCCTCTACTTGGCTTCTCCTGCTCCAGAGGTCTGGTTGCATCAGAGTAGGTCCATGTGGCTTCTCCAGCACCCAGGGTGTAGTGCCATGTGCCTTGTCAGTAGAGCGTCTCAAGGAAGTGAGTATCGAGATAGAGAAAGAGAGAGAGAGAGAATGTCTCCCACCTCCAAGGAGGAAATCCAGGAGTTCCCAGAATTCTCAGGAGAAGGCCATGCCCACACAGAGGCCTCATTGGTTATATCTTGATTGACAGGCCAGACCCCACCCCTTAACTCATAATCCTCCCAAATTGACACCAGATTATGTGACTACCACAGGGCGCAATGACCCACACGTTATGCCCACAGCCCAGAGCCTGGTACAGAGAGTGCTGGTGGGCCTCTGAGTATTGAGAGGAGCTTCCTTGCCAACCTCCTGCCATCCTTCTCCCTCTCTTCCGCCCCTCGGAAAGGGCCTTGCAACAAGAGGCTGAGGATGGTGAAGATTGCGGAGAGATATTTATGAAGGTACTTTGTCTACTTCTCTCAGTCAATCAATCCTGTGTCTTCAGCCTGATGGGCAGGGTCCAAAGTCACAAACCAAACCCACTGCCACTGAGTCGATTCCACCTCATAGCAGTCTTCTATGGGATTTCTGGGGCTGCCAATCTCTACCAGCATCTTTCTCCAATAGAATATGGGTGGGGGGGTTGAACCACTGACCTTGAGGTTGCCGATCCAACACTTACCCAACAGCACCAGCAGGACCTGGTCGGGAGGGGGGATGAGCACATCCGATTCCACTCTTGGATGCAAAGAGGGCAAGACATTGTCTTCCATTCTGTGGTCCTGTTGTCAGGAGAGACCAGTGTGTGGAGAAGGACATCATGCTTGGTCAAGTCGAGGTGCAATGATAAAGAGGACGGCCCTCGAAGAGATGATGGACACAGGGGTTGCACCCACGGGCTCAGGCACAGGAAGAATGGTAGGGACGGTGGGGGGCTGGGTGGTGCTTTGTTCCATTGCACGTAGCATTGCTATGAGCCAGAGCTGATTCGATGGCACCTAACCACCACCACCACCAACACCACCACCACCAACATCACCACC
>NW_022111358.1:32575490-32587028 GCF_000313985.2 Echinops telfairi | reverse complement strand
CTATACAGACTCCATCCAAAGCCTGGCTCTGGCTGGGACTTGTGTGCTGAGACCCTGATGGAGGAGCAGGGCTGGCCCACTTTAGAAGCGGCTAGAAGGCAAGCTGCCTGGGGCGGAGCTAACCAGGGAGAAAGGCAGGCGGTAGACAGGGGCCCGGCTACCCGGTGAGCGGCTCTACGGTTTCATGTCCTAGTGCAAGCGACTGCTGCTGTCAATTCAAGTCCCGACCCACAGGACCTTTGAACATGACCTTGTTCAAGATGCTGTTGTCAAGTGCATGTCACGTCAATTAGGACTCGCAGCCACCCCTCGTGATGGAGTTGGACTGTCCCCAGAGGAGACCCAAGGCTATAATCTCTACAGGAGCAGACTGCCACCTCTTTCGCTGGTGGAGTGACTGGTGGGGTTAAGCGGCTGGCTACCCTTTTGGTTCACAGACAAGCGCTTAACTCCTGTGCCACCAGAACCGCTATCGTCATGGTCTCTTTATCAAAGAGGAGAAGAGACACAGAAACAGACCCAGGCACAGAAAGATCGCCCCTGCCCATGACTGGCTCTGCCCAACCAGGATTGCCCAGGGCTGCGAGACGTGGAGAGAAGCAAAGATCTTTCCTGGAGCTTTGGTGGAAGCCTGGTTGTCCAGCACCTGGAACTCAGATCCCCGCCTCCAGGACTGAAGGAGGACTCATCACTCCAGGGGCGGCCAGCAGCTGCAGTGGGCTGGTTCTCGGGACCTTCTGATGGGAGGAGAGCAGAAGGTAACAGCAGAATCCCCAGCAATAAATAGTTGCCCCTTGAACAACTCAGGGGTTAGGGGTGCCCACTCCCCATAGTCAAAAACGCAGGTATACTTTTGAGGCCTCCCGCTCCCGCAAACTTCACTCCTAACAGTCCACTGTGGCCTAGAAGCTTTACTGATAACACCAACAGCCGATGGACACATATTTTGTAATGACGCGTGTTAGATGCTGCACCTGCATAAAAGCTGCCTTTTCAATAGGTGGTAAATAGATGCTTCATTAAAAGCACAAGGTTTTTGACATGACTCTCCTTTTTTAAAAAAAATAACGTTTCGACACAAATCTCCTTTTTTCTTTTAAATAACGGTTGTGGTAGTTATATCATCTCCTGTCCACTTGCAAAGGGGTGGAGTCTAGCCTGTCCATCAGGATGCAGCCTGATGACCTCGTTTGAAGGCTCTACCGAGATAAATAGCTCACCGGAGGCCAGATCCACGTTCTTACTCTCTCTGCTTCGTCTTCCAGTTGATAAGACACATGGAGCTATGCTAGTGCCCTGGAGCTGGAGAAGCCACGTGGAGACCCCTGCCAGCACTGAGATGCTTCCACTGCCACGGGATCCACAAGACTTTCCACCCACTGGCCTGTGATCTTCCTGCACTCGGCATCATTGCATGTTTTACACGAGTCTGAAGAGGACTTTATAGATTGGTGTCAGACATATGGGCTAATATTGGACTTAGGAACTGGATCTGGATGGACTGGGCTGTTTTCTTTTTTTTCTTTTTAATCATTTTATTGGGGGCTCGTACAACTCATCACAAGCCATCCATCCATCCATTGTGTCAAGCACATTTGTCTTCTTAATGCACAGTTGCTCTGTGATATAAAACTCTCTCTTACACACACATGAGTGTCTGAATGTGCTTCTCTAGTCCACCCAGACTGACACGACAGTCCTTAATCTGAATTTTCCTATCTTGACACGGCAGGCAGGTAACTGCCGCAGAAGACCTCAAACTATGGGACATATCAAGCAATTCGGCTTTTTCTTGGGATGTCATGACTGCTCTCTGCTTCTAGGGTCATAGTGGCAATTCTTAGGGATCCCTTGGAACCACTCTTTGCTGCCATTTGCCATTCACACAGAGATGATTGGCACCACATGGCTCCAAACAACAGCAGCAACAACAAAGCCCTGTGTCTGCTTGGAGCTGCACACGGTCAACTGCCCCCAGCTTGGGGTCTCTTTCTGGCAATCGTGAGGGTTGGGTTATGCAACCAATCTCTTGGCCACGTCTGCCGTGTGGGGTTGCCATGGGCCGAGTCCAGGCTAGGCAGAGTTTAGTCTGTACTCTGAGATGAATTCTGGTGCTCACACTGGACCCAGCCAGGCCAACAGCCTGCCATCCTGGACACTGGCCTCAGAAACACCTACCTACTGGTCGCACCGCATGTGGTACATGAGCAAAGGTGGTGGTCAAGCCCAGCCTTGGGCTGCAACTACTTCAGGAAGAAGTGCAGGTTCATAGGTGCCTTCTGGGGGCCACCTTGCCAGAACTGACTGGGGGAGGGCGGTGGGGAGCGGTGGCTGGCAGATGAAGCGCTGGCATGAGCATGTGCCCCCTCGAGAGGAATTCCATCTCCTAGTAGGGGGCAGGGGAGAGGACTCGGTGTCAGGAAGTTTTCACCTGGCCACGTTTTATCAACAAACAAGGAGCAGTTTGTTGCCAAGCAGGCAGACGGGAAGGAAAAATAAACAGGCAGAGAGAGCGAGGAGGGAGCTGAGGAAGCCAGAGAGGCTGCCATGCTGCTTCTGGGGAGGAAGCAGAGCCCACGACACTCGGGCTGTGTCTCCGGAACGGACGCCAGGTGCTGCCAACCCAATAAGCAGTTTCCCCTTCTTGAGACCGAGAACTCCAGCTTAGACCAGATAGCCACCTTCCTGTAGGAAGGATCTCCACCCCCAGCTCAGGGTGAAACCCTGACTCAGCGAAGCCAGGTGTGGTCATTTCTTTTCCTCTCTCAGAGATTAATGTGGGCACGGACAAGTGGCCAGGGTGAGACCAGGAGAGTGGAGAGAGGTTCTGCAGGGGCCCATAGGAAAGGCCTCTCCCTCTCTCTTAATCTTTTGGCTCGTTTTGTTGCGGTACTGTCCTTCACCGTGTGGCTCCATGGGGGCCACCTTGACACCAGCAGGTCCAGCGGGAAGTTCGAAGAACTCTGGCTTCTCTACGTAGTCATTGTGCCTGAGTGGCCTGATGGGGGAGCCTCCCTGCCTCTGGCCTTCTTGTCCTGTGAGATAATGATTTCCTGCTAACTGAAGCCAGTTCAGGCCGGCCTTCTAGAAGTTGCTTCCTAATGGATGTTGTCAAGACCGCCCTGGAAAGTGAGTTCCCGGAAGGTAAAGGCTCCCGGCATCTTCCAGATCTCTGCATCTCCGGCATTCCGCGCTGTGTCCGCCGGTCACGGGGCTCTGGTCTGTCACAGGGTACTCATCATTTCTGCTGGCAGCTGGGCTTAGGAGCCGATGGACACAGGCTCACTTCTGAGTCTCATCCTCTCCTCAGTCCAGGTCAGGGGCCTAACGCCCACAGCTCAAGGGACCCACATGAAGCTTTGATACAAGACAGGCCTGCGCTGGCGAAGGTATCAGAAAGAACGCCTTGTCCAGGGTCTCCTGCAGAGCCTCGCCCCTCCCTTGGTGATGAGGCACGCCTGTCCCTCTGTGGGGGGGAAGACCTGGACCTCCCACACACAGGGCAGGTGTTGCCCCACCTCTCCAAGAAGGACCAGCTTTGCCCTACCTAGGATCTTGGAGGCCGCCTCCACACGCCCAGGACCTCAGTTTCTCCATCAGATCAAAGGGAACCACGGCACCCCAATGAGACAGCTTCTCATAGCCCACACCACGGAACCCAGGGGGTCCCTATAAAGATGATGCTTGAAATAAGCCGCCCCAGCAAGACAGGGCAGCAGTAAGACCTAGTTCATTCTGCTGAGGGACCAGCTGATCTCTTTGGTCACGTGTGTAGGAGGGAGCAAGCCCTGGCACAGGGTGGCGCCTGTGGTATGGAAGAGAGGGAAATCCACACCCTATCATGGGACTGGCCCAAGGCCCTGACCTCCTAGGCAATGAACTCTGACAACTAAGCACTAGGTGTCCCCCACACACCCACCCACACACACCTACACCCACACGCACACAGCCCACTGTACAGTGGGAACTGCCAGCCAATCATTGGTTGCTATAGCCTACAGACCCCAGACCGAGAGGGGAGGGGGCACGAAGATGCTGTGAGTGTGGGCCCAGCCCCGCACACCAGGCTCCTCCAGGAGGCCTGGCCTCTTGTAAAGGAACAGCCCCGCCCAGCCAGCCCGTGTGGCCAGGCCTCTTTCCACTGCGTCTCGGAGGAACAGGCAGGGCCGGATGGGGGCCGCTGACCTTCTCCCTTCCTCCTGGAAAGGAAGCTCCTCCTGAGGCCACCTTTGTGCTGACCGCTGGGTGGTTACAAATGTGTTCTCTGCCTGTCGTCCTCTTCCGGAGCTGTGAGCAGCAGCTCCCCGAGCCCAGCCCAGCCCCATCGTCTACCCCGCACTCCCGCTCACCCTGAGAGTGGGCTCTGGGAAGGAGCTTCTACCCTGGCTTCTGACCAGTGCTGACAGGGGGTGAGGCAGGAGGCGAGGAGCAGAGGCCAAGCCAAGGCCTTCACCCTGGCCTCGTCTGCAGTTTGGCTCCCTCCTCTCCAGTCATGCACAGAGCCCAAAAGGGCTTCCCTGAGTGCACAGCAGAGAGCCTGGCGAAGGCCTAGGCGGAGGCCGACAGACAGACAGACAGCCGCCCAAGCCCTCTGGGTGCAGAAGGTGCGGAGAGGCTTTCTTCAACCAAGCTCTCCTCTAGCACACCTCCGAGCCCTTTCTACACCCTGGCTTGTTCAGCACCCTGGGACAGGGCCTTTATTTTGCCTGTTTTACAAACGAGGACATCGAGACGCAGAGAGAATTCCCATGCGGTTGGTGGCACCCGGCCACAGGGTCAGGATTCGAATCCAGGCTGCTCTTGGCAGCTGGCTCCCAAGGCACAGAAACAGCAGCACCACCAACAGGTCCCTGTGACCCAGCTGCCCTGCAGGCAGGATGGTGAATGTGACCAGGGCTCGTGTGGGGCAGCGACCAAGGGAAGGGAGGCAGGCAGGGGACGAGGGGTGAATTCCCTCAGATGACAACCCCAACTCAATGAGGCCATGATTCCAAGGACCGGTCACAAATCCTGAGGAAACTGACCATCGAAGTCAAACAACGTGTGCCAGGCTGCACAGCCAGCCAGGGGTCTAGTCCAGAGCCCCGTGAATGCCAGTGCAGGTGCCTTTCCACGAAACCAGCAAGGTACGGCAAGCACTGGTCCGCTCAGGAAGTGGGGACTCGGGGGACTCAGCCAAGGTCACATAGGCAACAGGCTGAGCCCAATTCCAACCCAGGTCTTTCTGGTGCCGTGGCGAGCCAAGGCTGGGGATCTTCCTGCCCAGCTACTCCTTAGAGCAGTGGTTCTCAACCTCCCTGATATACAGTTCCTAATGTCTATTATTATACATATTTATACATATACATAAAACTATTTTCGTGGCTACTTCATCACTGTCATTTTGCTACTGTTAGGAATCAGGCGACCCTTGTGAAAGGGTCGTTCAACCCCCCCTAAAGGGGTCGCTACCCACAGGTTGAGATCTGCTGCCCTCGAGGGAAGGAGAGACAGGAAGGCCATGTTCTCTGCCCACCTGGCATCTGGGGGAGTGGGTGGGTAGCTGTGGTGGTAGAGAGCACACAAGCCCCCAAGAGGCTGTCCACGGGGCCTCCATGCTGCACGGAGGTGAGCCAGGTACAGGTGCTCCTCTCCCAGGGACACCCCCCCTTCCCACCCCAGCTCTTGGCATAAACCAGGTCTTGCAGACCCCACTGCAACTTAGCCTCCTTGATGGAAGAAATAGATCATCAAGATTGCCTCTCACACTGTGTGCTATTTTCTTAAAAGCAGGGGCAGACAAAGAGGCCCCACCAATTCCCATTTTGCCTTGGGCCCCTTCGCCACAGTTCCAGTTGGGGGCGGGGTGGGGGAGCGCAGGCCTGGCTCTTTGGGTGAGCAGGGTGGGGGCCGGCCCAGCTTGGGTTGCCGACCCCCTAATCCTTCGCCAGTGGAATGCACCTGGTCCCAGGAAGCTAAGGGTTTGGGGGTGGGGGAGCTGCCGAAGGCCCCTTTACAAAGCCCGACGTTGGGACAGGCCTGTGGCCCTGCTGTCTGACGGGGCTTGATGGATGGGCCCCCGACCCTGCTGCCGAGCCCCCGAGTGCCCCCTCCTCCCGTGGCCCCTTCACTCTGTGAGGTCTGGCTTGTGCAAGGAGGCCTGTCAATGTCGGGACACGTTGGCCCCATGGCCTGCAGCTGGGACGGAGCCCTCTGAGGGACGCCTGCCGTCTGTCTGGCCCTCTCCTCGGAGGGCTCCTCTCTGCCATGCGATCACGCCGCAGGCTCCTGGGCGCGTTCTTTTCAAAGCTGCAACAGGACCGCCATGGGTGTCTTAGAGCCCAGACAGTAAGGCGAGGGAGGGGCAGCCCTGGGGTGCCTGGCCTTCGAGAATGGAGTGCTGGAGCTGGCTTATTTGGAACAGAGCATGGGAGGAGGAACAGGAGCCCCATGGTGGAAGTGGGCACTCATTGGGCTGCTAACCCCAAGGGCAGCAGTTCAAAACCACCAGATGCTCCTCAAGAGAAAGATGGGGCTTTCTTGTCCCGTAAAGAGTGACAGTCTCAGAAACCCACAGGGGCAGTTCTACCCTGCCCTAGAGGGTCACTACGAGTCGGCATCGACTCAGTGGCAGTGAGTTTGGTTGGGGTTTGGGGTCTGGGAGGGGGAGGGGGAAGAGCACAGATCACTGGATGGGCATTTTGCCAGTGAGGGTGAGGGTCCTTAGACCACCCAGGACTCCTGTGAGCTCAGCTGAGGACCTCTTTGATGTGGCTGCCTCCTGAGTCCCACTGGAGCCACCGCACCAGTGTCTGAGAGGGCCAGGACTAGGGTAAGGCTAGTGGAGGTGTGAGGTCAGTACGTGCACCACCCCAGCAATGATACCCCGGATCTAGCCCCAATGCTGGTCCCCACGCCTAATCTGCTTAACAGTGAGCCTGCCTCGTCTCCCTTCCTACCCAACCTGAGACTGTTTGGAGCTGAGTGACCACCAAGGAGCCTATGGGCAGGGGCTGTTCAGGCTGGAGAACTGGAGACCCAATCCGTGCATCAGTGGGAGCAGGCCCCAGGCCGTTGGCGCTGGGGAGTGGTGACTTAAGTAGGGAGGTACCATCTAAGACAGTGGTTCTCCACCTTCCTCATGCCTCAACCCTTTCATACAGTTCCTTATGTGGTGGTGACCCCCCAACCATTGGGGGGTTGCTACTTCATCACTGTCATGTTGCTACTGTTATGAATCAGGCAACCCCTGTGAAAGGGCCATTCGACCCCCAAAGGGGTCTCGACCCCCAGGTTGAGAACCACTGATCTAAGGCATCTACAGTCTCACAGGGAAGACACAGTGTCCAACAGAAACATGTGATCCACACACTAAGCCACCTTTTACATTTTAATTCCCCAGCTGTCTCACATTAGAAAACAGGGGGGAAGACAGGTGGGATTAATTTTAATAGCATTTTATTTAACCCCATACACGAAGACTAGGATTGTTTCAACCTCAGCATTACGGAGCTGCTGTTTGCGTTCCAGGCTGTCTGTGAAAGCTGGGTCTCTTTCACACGGATAGCACATCTGAATCTGCACCCTCCCGCTTGACAGCCACATGGGGCCACTGGCTGCTGTACTGGACCATGTAGATAATGTGGGGACAGCCACTTCCACTCGCTCACGGAAAGCACAGCAGGCTCCGGGACCTGGGAGAAAGGTATCAACTCTTTCTGGGTCCATTTCTGTCCGGTGTTGGCTGCTCTACTTCCTGGGTGTGGGAGGTAATCTGGATGGCAGGCTGATTCCTGGGCTCTGGCTCCCAGACTTCGGGTGCCGGAACCCCTTGTCTGCCCGGCCTTGCCTGTGGCCGTGCGTCACCAAGAAGCACTTGGTTGTACAGAAAGCTCTTTCATCCCCGCCTTCTCATTGAAGCCTCCTTCTGCCCCGGGAATAAGCAAAGGTGATTGTTGTCCCCACTTGACAGATTTCAAAGATGGAGTCTCCGAGGAATTAGATGACTTGTCCATCGGGACTCAAAGTTGGACTCTCTGATTCCAAAGCCTCGATTATTTCCATGAGCCCGTGTCTCAATGTTCGGGAACATGGAGGCCCCAAAGAAGAAAACCGTGTTAGTCAACGAAGGTGTCCTGGGAGGTGGGATGGGGGCGGGCGGGCAGGGGTAGTATATGCACTTGGCTCAAGCATCCCTCAGAGGTCTTCATATTTAGATACTCAACTGGTGCAGCTGATCCCTCTGAGCCCCCGTTTTCTCATCTGGACAGTAAGCTATCTCCGTACAAGGGAGCTGTAAGGAATGGATGAGAGGAATATTAGTAAGAGTCGCAAGGGATCGATCCTTCAGTCAGAACCTCGAGTCTAAGCTAAGCCAAATACAGAGTCCTTCGACCTCAGCCTGGACGTGACCAGGTGTCCACTGCCCTCCCCCTGTGCTGCCCACATCATGTCACCTCTGCCTTCCCCAGGCTGCTGCTCTGCCCACAGATGCCCCCCACCCAGCCCCTGCTCCAAGTGGCCCCAAAGAGCAGGGGGCTGCAAGGGCATTTCTCCTACCTGGCCCACGGCTGCCTTGCCTCTGGGCTGAGCCCCGCCAGCACCTAAGGACCATGGGAATCACTTAGCAATTGAAAAAGCCAGACCTTTGCCCTGGCCCCCCATCACAGGTGATGGGGTTAATCGGGAATTCTCTTTCCCTCACTCAGGGCTGCTGGCAGGGGTCCAGCTCCCCCATGACCTGGGGACACATTAGGCAGTGATAAGTGGGTTTCCAGACCTTTTATCCTGTTTACAATACACTGGCTTTCCTTGGACGGAGCCCTGTCCCTCTGCCTTGCTCCTGGCTGTTATGGCTACACGAGACAATTTGCTGATGGACTCTCCTTGGAGACCCCTCCCCACCCCTCTAACACCCGGGGCCACATCACTTCACGTGGTGGGTTCTGGGGGGACTCAACTCCTGGCAGCTCTTCATTCTGAAATAGCACCCTTTCTGTCTGCTCAGCTTGATGCCGACAGGGAACAGGCGAGGGGCAGCAGTGAGATTAGGTTGCTCAGGCTTGCCTGGGGATGTGACCAGGGCTGCCATGGCTGCCCGACGCAGAAGTGACTCAAAGGGTTCTATTTATCTGTGCAACAGTCACCCTCACATGGCCACAAGGTCCTTGTTGGGTAGGAGAGTCAGGCCGATGTGGCAGCTGCCTGGAGGAACGTGATGGCAGCTGGTCCTCCATCGCTAACAGGTGAGTTTCGGTGACGAACACTCTCGTTTCTCTGAAGTCAGCGTCCGTGTCTAGAAAACGGGGATGGTGCTGCCTGGCCTGCCAGCCTCCAGGTGGCTGTGAGCACGGAATGACAGAATCCATCAGGGACATCTTCTCTTGTATTCCACACTCCGCGCTGATTTTGACTGACAACTCTTACAGCAAGCATGGCCTCCCTGCTGCTGGAAGTTTATAATTGCCTCAACGTCAACTTTGGAATATTTCTGGACTTCCCAAGTGTCAAGCAGTTCAACTATGAGGGCAGTGGGCTCATTAAATGGAATGCATTGCAAGGTGACAGATATATTACAAGCATCGGCCTTGTGGCAGGCACTGAGCTGGATGCTGGGAAAAGGCAGGGTGGAAAGACATATCCGCTGCCTCCGGATGGCTCACTGTCTGGCAGAGGAAGCGGGCTGGTGGACAGAGAATTGGGACCCCTGTGGCCAGTGCTGAGCTGGAGCACCCGGGGCTCAGGAAGCACAGGGGAGAAGAACCGCATGATAACATAGCCGTACATTTTCTTGCATTACTACCTTCGCTTTGTGGTCTGTGTCTCCCAATAGAGAACGGACTACTTGAGGTCAGGTAGCTATTGCTGCACCTGTTGCTGCTGTTGTTAAATGCCACCGAGTCAGTTCCAACCCACAGTGACCCTATGCACAACAGAGTGACACCGTCTGGTCCTGTGCTAGTCTCACAGGGGTTCCTGTGCCTGCGCCCAGTGCGGTAGCCACTGTGTCCACCCACCTCGTCGAGGGCCTTCCTCTTTTGCACGACCCCTCCCCCCACTTTACCAAGCATGATGTCCTTCTCCAGGGACGGGTCTCTCCTGACAAACCTGTCCAAAGTAGGTAAGACAAAGCCTTGCCACTACTTGTCTGTCATACTGTGGTGGCTTGTGTGTTGCTGTGATGCTGGAAGCTATGTCACTGGGATTTCAAATGCCAGTAGGGTCACCCAAAGTAAACAGGTTTCAACGGAGCTTCCAGACTAAGGACTGGGCTGGCCACTAGAGAGGAAGTAGCCGCTGATGACCTTGTGCATAGACGCATAACACAGGACTCCCAAATTTACTGGCTTAAGACATAAGATAGTTTCTTATATCTCTTGATCTGAGATAGGAATTCAGACAGGGATTCCATTGGGCGATTCTTCGGTTCTATATGGCGTCTATAGAGGTCAGTTGGTGGAATTCGGCTGGTGGAAAGCCTAGTTTGGAGGGTACAACATGGCTTCCCTCATGTCTGGTGCCTCTGTGAGAATGGCTGGAGGACTGGGCTCAACTGGAACTATTGGCTAGAGGACAACACGTGGTCTCTCCAGCATGGTGGCCTCAGGGTGGTCAGCCTCAGGGCTCTTAGAGTTAGTGTACCACGAGGCTGGGTGGAAGCTGCAAAGATCTTGTTATGACTTAGCCGTGGAAATCCCTGAAGTTCACCTCTGCCACATTCAAGCAAGTCACTAGGGTCAGCTCAGAGTGAGAGGAAGTGGAATTCCTCCATTAGGTCATCATCAATGAAACATAGTCATAATCTTTGAGTCTTTGGAAACCAGTATTCATGGGAAGCATGAAGGTTACAGCAACCTCATAAGGAATGGTATAATTAGCATGGAATGACATTAGGTACTGGAGAAGCAAGCAGCTCTATCTAGTTCAATGCAAGCTGGTTCTGAAGAAGCATGGCAGTGTAATTAACAGCATTGCTACCTTACCTCCAGTGCCTGTGTCTGGCACAGAGTAGGATAAATGGGAAAATGTTAGGGAAAGAAATGTACATGGGTGGACAGTCTTGGGGCACAAAACTGGGTGGGTTCCAGGATACAGGAAAATGGAAGCATCGACTTGTCAAAGGAACAGGAGCCTCTCCTCCCTTGAGAAAGACAGCTGATAAGCCTGGGAGGATGGAAATTGGCTAGGTGAGTCAGGCCTCTGGAGAGAGCCAAGTGTCCAGATGCTTCCATTTCCAACTTTCCTTTGGAGAGCCTGATTCTCCCACCAGCCCGACTCCGACTTGGCTCAATCTGTGGATCTCTGTGCACTGTCTACCTCGTAGAATGGTTTTCGTATATAAAGTCATTTTCTTTCCTAGATTGCGATCTCTGAGGGTAGGAGGGGCTGGTTCCCCCCACAGTACACAATATCATACTCAAGTGAACGCAGGTTTATGGGATGGGTATATGGAGAGAGTGGCCGGGCAAAATTAAGAGAGAAGCTTGGGCCCGGGATTCCCGGGAACAACGAAATCTCTTGAAGCACAAGCAGTCCGTTTAAGGAAAAGCGCCCCATGGA
>NW_022111358.1:32573428-32575390 GCF_000313985.2 Echinops telfairi | reverse complement strand
CCCCCACCCCGATAACTAGCAGGAAAGCCAAGGTAGCAGCCTCTTCGTCTGGACCCTTACTCTGAGGACCTCAAGTTAGTACTTCACGGCTGTCCTTGTCAATGTCGGACTCAATCCTGAAGTCAACCTTCCCCTCAAGTCTACACCTCTTTTTTCCCCATGTGGGGCCAAGCCTCTGACCACACTCCCTCTCCCAGCCTCGTTTCCCGCTCCCCTTCCCCGTCCTGTTTCTCACCGCCAATCAGGCGCGCAGGCGGGCAGCCCCGACCGGCAGGGCCCTGAGACCGGAAGCCGGAAGCCGGAAGCCGGAAGGGGCTCTGTGAGGACGTGTTCTGAGGAAGCCCGCGCCGGAGCCCGCAGGGCCGGCGTCATGGAACCGCTGTACCAACAAACTCACAAGTGAGGGCCGCGGTGGGGCGCGGGAGGGGGCGAGGCCGGGCTGGGCGACACGGCCCCCCCACCCCCGAGCTGGGATCTGGGGTGGCCGCGAGTGTGGACGCCGAGCCCCGCCGCCGGGAGTCGCTCAATCCCTGGCTCCTTGGCCGGGTCAGCGGTGGCCGTGAGGAGGGCCCGGCCATCCTCGGGCCTGGAGACGTTGGGCCCGTGGCTTGCGGGGTCGCCAGTCGAGTGACTACCTACTGAGCCGACTCGGTGGAGGGGAAAATCGCACCTGTGGTCATCATTCTGTCCAGCACCCATCCACTCGGTGCTCCGGCTGGTGGAGCTCGAGGGGAGACATGGGGAGTAGGAGACATGACCCCTGCGCATTGGAGCTTCCTGCTTAATTGGAGAGTCAAGATACGTTCGGGAAAATAACGTGTGACAGGATGGGGCGGAGGGTCAATGAGCAGGACAAGCAGGATTTCCTTAAGCGTGTTCGAAGGATCCAACACTGGACCGAGGTCAGGGAGAGTCTCATTGTAGCTCACAGTTCCAAATGATGTCACTCCCTACTCAGGATTGGCCTTGAATTGATTGCTGCCAACCCATGATTTTTTTTTCTTTTACCCTGATTTGGTAAACCTTCTTCTTTACTGTACAAAGAGATTACTGTACACGTAGCAGTTATTATTTTTGCTGTAAAACTCATGTGGCTTTGGGGTACCTTTAAGGAAATCGAAGTTTGGTTTGTTTTCTAATTTTCTTTGGTAGTGGCCTTGCTGAGAAGAACTTGATAGGTGGCTTAGAGAATATTAATCCGGTTTTAACAACTTTGAAATGTATGCTACTGATTTGTTCTGATGAGAATGCTTAAAACCATATTCCCTGTACCCAGAAATGGAATCAACTAGGCCCCCAACCCCTGTAGTGAATTCACAACCAGGGAAACCCTGTAGAGCATCGGGGATTAAAGGAAGAAAGTCCACTTACCTTTCATCTTCCAAATGTATGGGCTTCTTTTTCTTTTTACTTTGGCAATGAGGTGTTTGGTTTGGGTTGGTGAATATACAGAACCTACTTTGCAGGAGTATGAAAACAGTGGGATTTGTTCTTACAGGAGGGACCCAATTCTCATATAAGAATTATAAGAAAGGGCTTGAAAACCCAGACCTGGTGAACAAATGAGACAGCCAGTTTTGCTCATGTTCCGAAGAGCTGATCTTGTATGCTAGCAAGGCGTAGGGAGCATGTAGTGCCTTGGGACTGATCTGTGACGTGGAGTCTCATCTAGTTCATGTGGTTAACGGATGTTGCTAAGGAGAATGTGATCCAGCTTCCTTTCAGTGGTTTGGTTCAGAGACGGTGGCTCTGGCACTGCAAGTGGCAGCTGATCCCAGGGAAATGGGGGTGGCCCAATCCCGCACACACTTGTCCAAAACAAGATTGTGGGGTATAAATGAACCACTTACCTGTGCAGGCCAAGGACACAAGCCCCCCCAGCCCCGCCTTCCAATACACACACCCACATGCACTCTTCGCCAATATTCACCAAAGTTTTCTTTCTTTTTAAACAAATTATTT
>NW_022111358.1:32542523-32573164 GCF_000313985.2 Echinops telfairi | reverse complement strand
TTTCTGTTGCCCATCCCCCAGGGAGGAGGTTATATGTAGAGCCAAAGTTTTCTTTATAGGGCCAAATTATTTAAGGAAACAAAACAAAAAATGAATGATGGTCAAGTCCATTTTGACTCATGGTGACCCTATCGGACAGAGTACTTTTCAGAAGGAGATAGCCTTATCTTTCTCCTATGATGAGGTTGGTGGCCATGAGCAACTGACCTTTTGTTTAGCAGCCCAACATGTAACCAACTGCAGTAGGCTCCTAAGGGCCAGATAGTAAATCTTTTAGGCCTGATGGGCCATATGGCCTCTGGTAGCTTCAGCTGCAGCCTAATCTGTGTAAACGAATGGGGTGTCTGTGTTGCAATACAACTTAATTTCCGAAAACCAGTAGTGGGCCCCCCTATTTCCAACACGATTAGTCCTGCCACAGCTCAGCTGCTCTTTCGTGAGTATGGGTCAGGAATCTCCATGGTATGGATGGTTCATGCTCTGCTGCTTCTGAGGGGTCGGTGGTTGGAGTCCACCCCGAGGTGACTGAGAAGAAAGGCCTGGCCATCTGTTTCTTTAAAAAATCAGCATTGAAAACCCGTGGAGCACTGTTGTTCGACTCTGCCACACACATGGAGTCACTGTGGGTTGAGATCAACTTGATGGCTACTGATTTTATGAGTCAAGCAACGTTCTCAGCGCTGACAGTGTAGACCTGCCCTCAAGGGGCTTACCTTAATCATCCTTTCCCTTCAAGTACTGAACCCGGAGTAGCTCTAGAAGCCTTTGTCTTGTTTCCTTCACGATTGATAGCTTCGAGTTGGTTGAACTGTAAGGCTACTTGTGCATCACATGACGAGTGTGTGACCTTCAAAGGAAGCACGAAAAGTGCCGTGAGCTCCAGTGATTCAGTTTTACTGTTACAGAAATTAGTAACTGTAGCTGAATTGACACAGCAGTGCTCAGAATTGATTTTATGGGAACTTTGAACCCAGTTTGTGATTATCTCTTGTCATGCCCCTGAACGTCCTTTGGAATTAGATCAGCATTTTGAAGTTCCATATCTTGGAGACTCCTGCAGCAACCGAATGCTAATAGCGGTGGAGAGGAGCTGCAAAACAAATGTTTTGTGTGTTAAGTAATCGTAATAGATGTTTGGTTGAAATTTACAGGGACTAATAGCCAGGCTTTTGAAATTGTGGTGGTTTAAAAGGTGCCTGCATTGGCCCCGAACCCAGGGCGTTCCCCCCCAAAAAGTTTGATCTACTAGGCCTGGGATACAGGAAGCTTTATTGTTAACAAGTTCTCAAGGTGAGTGATTAAAAAAAATGAGTTTGAGAATTTGTTCCTCACCTCAAGACCAGTTTTTTCCATCTAGATTCTACCCTCTGACAAGGTAAAGTCTAAATGCAAGCAAACTAGACAGACAGAGTGGGTGAGGTAAAGACAAACAGATGGTTCCCACTACTTGTAAGAGTTAAGTCGTATGAGCCCCCAATATATTACATGACTTTAAAAAATAAGATTAAAATATCAGGGGGAAAAAAGAGTTAAGTCAGCATAGCAGATGTGTAGATTACACAATGCTTTATATTGCATTTGGACCTAAGATCCTTTAAGTCGTTGCTGTCATCAGTGTCACTGTTTTACACTCCAGGAGACTGAAGCACCAGGGCCGTAAAGGGGGGCACACTCCCTCAGCTGGTCTACAGAACTAGCACTTCAGCCCTGGCCCGTCAGGCAGCATGGAGGATGCAGTCTTGCGGGATGTGGTGGATGGGGAAGTAGTTTCATAGACTTTTAATAAGCAGTTCCTTTTGAAAATGCTTCCTGGATCTCTAAATCCCGTTTGAAACAGCAAATTGGCATAGTATAGCCTTTGCCTACTTGCTTCTAGCTCTCTTCTTGATTATGTTATCATCCAAACCCACTGGCCCCATGCTGGAGCAGGTAAGGCTTCTGTTTTCAAAGGTCCACATTACTCCCCAAGTCCTGCTTGCCTGGCACCAGTTCCTGATGGGCTCTGAGTGTGTGGCCTGAATTCCAGTTCAGTTTAAAACAGATTTTCCACTTGGCGTGTTGTTCCCACCATGCCGTTCATGCTTGCTTTGTTGTTTGAGATTTATTTCCTCTCAGGCATGAAATGGAGAGATTGGAATCACTTTATTAGCTTTGTCTTCTCTAGTTCACTCAAAGCAACTGGAAATGAGGTGGGAAAAGTCCCTAATCTTGCCTTGCAACTTTTTAAAGTTTATCCTTTGTAGCTTTAAAAAAAAAAAGTATGGCCAGCCACACATTTACTGGGGCTCCTGGGTGTGGCATCTCTCTCTCCTGGTGGGCCTCAAAGGACTGCAGAACCAAAGGGGCTGCCACGCCACTCAGCTTCCTACGACTGGGAAGCCCCTCCGTTAGCTGTACTCTATAGGGATATGTCAAATGTGAGGGGGCACCCCCCCAAAAAAACCACAGAATTTCCCCCCCAAAGCTAGCTATCTATGTTTGTTTGTTTGTTTGTTTTCACAAAACAACCTAATCACCTTCAAATACACTTAGTAATCAAACCTATGATTACATTCTTGGAACCATTTTTCAAATTCCTCAGTTTGGGTGTCTGACAGGTGGCACCCCCCTCGTGTTTTTCTTCACCTCTTCTCCAACATCAAATTGCTGTCCTTTCATGCCCCTCTTCATTCTCGAAAACAAAAAGAAGTCGCACAGAGCGATGTCAGGAGAGTAAGGTGCTTGAGGCAAAAGAGGCATGCTGGCTTTTGCCAAAAACTGGTGCACCGAGATGGCTATGTGAGCAGGTGCATTGGCCTGGTGGCAAAACCAGTCCCCCGTCTGCCACAAATCAGGATTTTTTTTGGTCGCACACTGTTACGCTATCTTTTCAGAACCTCTAAATAGAAAACTTGATTAGCAGTCTGACCTAGTGGAACAAACTCCAAATGCATTATTACCCCGTCACATAAAATAAAAAAAATAAGAGAGAGAGCAGTGTCTTGATCTTTGATTTCACTTGACAAGCTTTTTTGGGTGAGGTGAAAAATTCTGGGTCGCTTCAGAGCTGTTCTTTTAAAGGACAGCATGTTTCCACTTTTCCCTGGTAGGTCAGACCCAGGCACAGATTTCACAGCGACCCTTCTCATTCCCAAATCTTGCATTAAAATTCACTGAACTGAGCTCCAAGATAGTCCAGATGACTTCCCATCTCTTTAATGGTCCATCTTTGGTCTTTGAGCACAAGTGCACACATTTTGTTGACATTTTCGTCCGGACATCCAGACGAGCTTTGTCATCAACATTTCACCTTTTCTGAAATGGGAAAGCCACTTGTACACTTGAGTTTTCCCCATAGCGCTGCCCTTGTAAGCTGTGTTCACATCACAGCAATTTCTGTGGCATTTTTCCCGAGCAGGAAACAAAATCTCACAGCCACATGCTGTTTTCTTAAATTGGCCATCACAAAAAGTGGGGTTTGAGCAAAGCTGCTCTTACAAAAAAAACCACTGTGGCTAGAGAGAACCCTCCCAGGCGACGCCACTGGGTGCGCTCACTCAGAGCCAGTTGCTCCATGCTCGCCTAGCAGGAAAAATGCATACTACGAAAGCTCTGCCCAGGGGGGCTTTTTGTGTGTGTGTATGCCTCCTTGAATATATTCTGTGTGATATATAAACAAGTTAAACATGAAGACATGCTTTTCTTTTTGCTTCTCTCGAGACATTTCATAATTGTTCTTGTTTTTTCTGTTCCATTAAAATCTCATCTTGACACGTCCACCTATTGACTCTCTTGGGCAGCAGCCACAGAGAACATTTGCTCTCTTCTGGGTCAACTCCAGGCCCATAAAGACTGAGCTCCAGGGCCACCGCTACCGTGTTGCCTGTTCAAATCTCGGTGCCCTTTGCCAGGGAGCATTACTCAGCAGAAGAGTGCCATCTCTCGGGGTCTTTCTCTTAAGTGGATTCCTGGAGCTCTCACCTAACTTCTAGGCCAACCAGAGTGTGACTCGTAGGAGCCCTGGTGGCTCAGTGGTTACACTTTGGGCTGCAATCCCGAAGGTCAGCAGTTCAAAACCACCAGCCACTCTGAGAGAAAGACAGGGCTTTCAATTCCCATAAACAGTTACAGCCTCAGACACTCCCAAGGGCAGTTCCTAGCGACTCAATGGCAGTGAGTTTGGTGTTTTGGTTTGTGACCCCCTCTCATTTCCTTCATCTGCCCCCAGGCGCACGCAGCACGTTGGGTCATAGAACAGAGAGTGGGACTTGCTGGTGCAGATCCAGCCCTAGCGCTTGCTGTGTGACCCTGAACAAGTTACATCACTACTGTTCTGGGCTTCCATGGTCTCTTTAAAATGAGGGTGCCCATGATACCTTCCTCATAGTCTTGGTGAGCCCCCGATAAATGCTGCCTATCAGTATTACTAATGGTCACATTTTGGCAATCCATGCCAAAACGTTTGGCCTCAGGAGTCACCTGCACATTTTAGAGTTCAGCAGTGCTGTCCGTTTAAATCCGTTATGTGTTGGCATCAGAAAAATCTGCTTTCCTGAGTGAAGTACTGGTGATTGCTCCTGTCTCCCTCATTTCCTCCCTCTGACAGGCAGGTCCACGAGATCCAGTCTCACATGGGACGCCTGGAGACGGCTGACAAGCAGTCTGTGCACAGTGAGTAATCAACTGGGAGACCAGAGTCCTCTCTGGATGACACAGTGCTAATGGGCTGGGTTTCCTGCCTGCCTTTCAGCCTCGGGGCTTCATGATTCAGCTGGAATGAGTTTGTTGTGAGGGTGGACCCAGCTCATGGGCAGTCATGTCCCTGATTTCCCTGATTGTGCCCTGTGGAATCCCACTGGTCTTACCCCCCATTACCCCTCCACTCAACCTGACAGGCCCCTCGGGAATGGGAGCCTGTCCCTCCATCAGTCTTAATCTAATTACCCAGTCCTTAGAGGAATGTATTCCAGAACAGTTACAGGGTGCAGTGGGAGGGCTCGCTCCTCGTTTCTTCTGAGCTGAGAACAGGGCTGTGTAGGGGATTATTCAGAACGGAATGGCAGTAGTAATTCGTTTCGTCCCCACACCGTGGTCGCTTTGGAGAGTAGGGCCTTTCTTGTCTTTCATTGTTTTAGGAAAGACCTTCCTTGGTGTCTGTTACGGGAACCCTTCAGCTCCTAAAGCCACCTCACCCAGCTCCTCCAGTCTCCCTTCCGCAGCCTCTAAAGCTGGGTGTGGGGCTGAGCCTGGCTCTAATCTTGGCTGGGTGCTCCTGGGCAGGGGCCGAGTCATGCTGCTGTCACTCCGCATCAGGGCAAGCCACCTCTGTGCTGAGCTCTGCTTCTGCCACCTGCCTTTGTTTGCCTTCCCCACCAGCCCATTGTGTCCTGCTTAGACGTGCAGTGGGGGTCAGGGCAGCTGGCTTATCCCGTGGGACAAGGAAAATGGCTGTGTTTATCCTATCTTTGCCCCTGTCCATTCTATCGATGACTGGGCTATTTGGGGACTCCAGTGTCACCCGGCCCACCCGAGTGGGGTATGATGGAAAGCTCAGGAGGGTTTGTCACGCGTTAGGACTTTCTCAACCTCTTTGCTATGAGCAGGCCATTACCGGACATTCCCATCTGTCTCTCAGCGCCTTCCCAGAGGGAGAAAGACTGCTGCCTGGCTCCGAATAATGTGTTTAGCCAAGACACTCATTTGGACAACCTTTAAATATGCATTTTGAAAAAATATATCTATGTATATATATACACATGTTTACCTTTTAATGGCAAGACATTTATTTCCACAGATTAGCCTCAGCTTCTTAAAAAATGGACACTGCTAATGGCATTGACAGAGATGCAGATTTTAATTCATTCGTGTTTCTGAAGCAACTTACATAGGGCACGTAACGCACTCTGGAATATTTTCCTTGGTTAATGTGTGCATTTTTCTCAGTTTGAAAGACTTATTTTTGGACTTATTATTGAACATGGGAAAAGATATGCTTGTTCATCATTCTGACGTGTTCACAACCTCTTTTCTAGCAGCTGTTCATTTTATCCCCTCCTCTCTTGCGCAGTAGTAGAAAATGAAATCCAAGCGAGAATAGACCAGATCTTCAGCCAGCTAGACCGTCTGGAGATTTTGTCGAGCAAGGAGCCCCCGAACAAGAGGCAGAATGCCAAACTGTGAGTGCCAGCCTCACCCTCGCCCTGATGCCCCTGGCCCTTCACGGCAGCTTAGAATCGTCTGAAACTCCACTGCCGCCTTAAATGGTGACGTCCTTGTTCTGCCTGTCCTGTCCCAGTGCTGCCCTCACAGTGAGAAGCCTGTGCGGTAGGGGCCTCGTGTCCCTTGGACTTCTGCCTCCATGACTGGTCTCCTACCCAGACCCACAGCCACCTGAGGCCGCATCAGGCTGTACAGCTCGGTGCTGCCGTCCTCACGCCGATTCTCGACTTACGATGAAATCTTTCTCTTCGTTGCTTTGTTCAGTTTTTTTATAATGCGATTCTGAGCTCGTGCTAGATATACCTCCCCAAAACAAAGTGAAGCCACCCTCCCCACCCACAACCCCAGTCCAGGCTCCTCAGAGTTGGCTGAAACTTTATTCTGAAGGTGCCCTTGGGCTTCTTCTGGGAGCTCCCGTCTAATCCCTAGGAGGTCAGGCAGAGGTCATCGGCCTGCTCCGGTCCCTGCCTGCCAGGCACTCGAGGCTGAAGGAAAGCTGCGGAGCTCTTGGTGGGCCGTGGCCCCAGTGTGGGCAGCAGGCGGCATCTTTGCTCGCCTACTGGGGATGGGGATCACAGTTGGACAGGGAGGAGGCCAGGTCTCCCCTCCGCACACATCCAGGCTCCTGGAGTTGCATCTCTGTCTCCTTCGATCACAGCCGCGTTGACCAGCTGAAGTATGATGTCCAGCACCTGCGGACTGCCCTCCGGAACTTCCAGCACCAGCGGTGCGCCAGGGAGGAGCAGGAGAGGCAGCGAGAGGAGCTCCTGTCCCGCACGTTCACCACCAATGTAAGCTGGGGAGGGCGCCGGCTCTGTCCTCTGAGCAGATGAGGACAAGTAAGCCCAACTGGAAAGGACCGGGGTGGGGGTGGGGCATTTTGTGCACCCACATGGGCTAGACCTCCACGTGGAGCCCCCTTCTCTAACATAAGCCCTGAAGAGGAAGCCATTCAATTAGGGCAAAGGGCAGGGGTGAAGGCGCCCTGGTTTGGGAGTTCCTGTGGAAATGCTCCCTGATCAGATAAAGCCAGATGATTAGACCTGAGACCATTTGGGGGGGTGGTGGGGAGGCAGCATTTCAGAGCTGCCTTCGGGCACTTGCCTTTGTGTTGTGGTGGGAGCGGGGGAGGGGGCAAGGGGCAGGGGTCCCAGTGTCAGTGAAATGTTTTTGCCCCTGGTCTGAGCAGCAATTTGGAGGAATTTGTTAACAGATATGTAGTTTGAGACGGACTGCCGGACTTGAGCCTGTGTGAGGTGTTTGATGTCGGGCAGCACCATTCCATTGTCCCTGCAACAACCCCCCACCCAGCAGCCGCAAACATGCTGCCCTTTTTCTGTGTGCTGCATGACAAAGCCCACCCAATGAGGGCTGCTTTGTTTGATTTTAGGGTTTGGGCTTTTTAATGAAACAGAGAGTTCAGTTTTGCAAGTGGTGAGTGGTGTTGGCTTTCTAAGGCTGTCCTCAGGATTGGGAGCAGGCCTGGCTCTGCAGAAGTCCAGCCTCTGCTCTTAGGTGGGGAGCAGACCACAGTGTGTGAAGCAAGCTAAGGGCTTGAGAGTGAAGACCCTTGGTCAGGTCTTTTTGAGCCCCAGGGGCGCTCCTCAGGATGATGTAATTCTTGCTTGTCTGCCAAGAGCCTCTGGGTCAATGGGTCCTGTTGTAGGTGGGACTTCCCTTAACTGCCCCCTGGCCTTCCTGGTCCTACTGCTCTCTGGAGTAGGATGCCTTTCTCAGAGAGACTAGCCCATCAGCCATACTCTGTCGGGTAGAGGGTGAGGAAGGTTTGTGTATGAAAGGCATACAATAAATGGTTGTTATAAACAGAAGTCTCTACCGGAGACATTCAACCCCGGGAACCTTGGACCCACTGAACTTCAGCTGAGTGCAGAGCACTGTTTCATGAGTTCAGTATAAAAGCCAAAGACTTGCCGCCCACCTGAGGAGCCCCCAGTACTTTCAGGGACTAAAAACCTCTGAACTGGAACAGCAGCGAGAAGGTGGCTGAGCCTCTGACTGAGGAGCCCTGGCGGTGGAGTGGTTACACATTGGGCTGCTAACCACAGGTCGATCATGCCAACCCAAAGCTACTCCTTGGGAGGAAGACCGGGCTCTCTGCTCCCGAAAAGATGTACAGTCTCAAACACCCAGTACTGCCTTATAGAGTTACCATGAGTCAGAATTGACTAGATGTCAGTGTTTGCTTTTGATTTTTTTAGGCTTGTAGTTTAAGGTGGAGCCACCAGCATCCGGGCTAGCTAGAGTACAGGGTTTACACTCAGTACCAGAACTTACACCCCACCTCGCACCCCCTACAACTTCCCCATCACCTGCGGGGTCTTGGAAAAGGTATTCCATGCCTCTGGGCCTGAGTTTCTTCATTTGTAGCATGGGGATAAAGATGACCACTTTGCAGGGCTGCCGTACGGAGCTGAGAAGGCACTGGCTTGGGGCTAGTCGTTTGCCCCTCCTTGATTGAGCAGACTTGTCCTGTTGAGCCAGTCCCGACTCAGAGGGCCCTGATAGGATAGAATAGAACTGCCCCACAGGGTGTCCAAGGCGCTACATCTTCATGGAAATAGACTGCCAGCTGCATCATTCTCTTAGCAGCTGGTGGGTTCAAACTGCCAACCTTCTAGTTACCAGCTAAGTGCTTACCCACTGTGCCATCCGGGCTCTTTGCCTGGAACAGAATCCCATCAGACACCATCCAGGCTTCAACAGAAGACACAGTCCCTTCTGCCCTTTGTCGATCTGAGTCACATTGGAGAGAGACACTAGAGGAAATGGCCAACAAGTTACACAGTTAACACTGCTCTCGGGGAAGTCAAACCAAGGGACCTTTGGAGCCTTTGACAGGAGCCGGGCGAGGTGAACGTGTCCTGGCCGGGAGACTGCAGCAGCGGAGGCAGGGCTGGTTTGGGGAGTGACAAGTCTGAGAGGCTCCTCTTTCCCCGCGGGAGCAGAGGCCATCCCAGACCTTTGTGTTCCTCTCTCGAGTCTCTGGCCCTCCTGCTCGCTCGGCTTTCATCAGTCAGGCGGGCCCCCAGGTGAGCAGCAAGGCAAGTTAACCAGGCCCTGCCTCTCTTCCACAGGACTCTGACACCACCATCCCCATGGACGAATCTCTGCAGTTTAATTCCTCCCTCCAGAAAGTCCACCACGGCATGGATGACCTCATTGGAGGCGGCCACAGTATTCTGGAGGGACTGAGGGCCCAGAGACTGACCTTGAAGGTGGGGTCCCTACTGAGGGGCGAGGAGAAGGGCTTTTATTTGGGCCTCCTCCCACAGTGCGTATCTCTGTGTACACTTTGATGATGTGCTCCCCCCGCCCGATGGTGAGGTGTCGGTGAGCCCAAGTGGGGTCCTGCTCGTTGGCGCTGGATGATTCTGAACCCATAAGCAGCCAGGTGCCTGTTGGCAGCAGTTCATCTTGTGCTGAAAAGGGACCATCTTCTACCTCCCTTGCTATCCAGGTCTCTCCCATTTTCTGAACTCAGCGTGGACATAGCTACGCCTTGCGTGCCCCACGCAGGGCTCTGAGGGGAACGGTACTGTTGAGTCTCTTCCTGAGTGTGGACACGTGGTGGTGCTCTGGGGCCTCATGCCAAGGTGAGGGAGCCCTCATAGCAGACCCCTTTTGTGAGGGGGCCTAGGGCTGCCCTGGTGTGCTGACAGCAGACGATCTAGCACACATGTGACGTTTCCTTCCCTCCATCGGTGCAGGTGTTCCCAGAAGCCCTGCCCTTTGGCACTGCTCTGGGGCTAGGCCCCCTGGGAGTGGTTGACAGAAACATTACACAGAGTGGTGTTAGTTAGGATGGTTCAGCCTCAGCCCTTTTCCTGTATCAGCCCCAGTGGATAGTGGGGTGTGGGATAGGCCTGTTATCAGGGTGTGGTCCCCTGTGAACGAAACCCTCCCAGCCACTGAGCTCTGAGAACCGGCCCAAGGAAGTGTGAGCCTTATCTGAGTTTTTGTTGGACCACTGGGATCCTGTCAGCCCCACTGCTCTAGGCCATTCTGAGCTGTCCCTGCCGTCTGCCCCTGGGGGAGGCCAGGCCTGCTGCGGGATCCTGGCCTCCACCACTGCCCCAGCACTCGGGAGGCCTGGCAAGGTGGAGCACCTGAGGTGTTCTGGGTGCCTCCCTCAAAACAGCCCCACAGTGATGGGCACAGATAGACGCCGACTCATCGATGGGCCTGTGCTTTAGAAAACTGCTGGCCCTCCTTCCCATGTCTCAGAAAAACAGTCGAGCCCTTTAGGGCAAGATACCTGGGTCACACATAGGTAAATGCAGCCCATCCTGATAGCAAGTATGAGCTTCCTGCTGACATCAGGCCACACCGAGGAGTCCAGGCTGCGTGTCAGCCAGGGCAGGTACAGGGATGCCGATGGTCTGGCTGAGGGTTGAAATTCAAGGTCTCTCTAATTCACTTGTCTCCACAGACCTCCTGCTACTTGTCTTTTGTGTCTTGGTTTTCCAGCCCCTTCTCCCACCCCACCTGTCAAAGTTTTCTGCCCAGCCTCTTGGAAAGGAGCGTAGGGAGCCAGTGTGAGGGGCCTGGACCAAAGTAGCCTGATGCTTTCCAGGTGATCCTAGAAGCTTGAGCCTTGGGCCTCCCGCAGCCATGGGTTCGTCTGTATTCAGAGCTGAGGCAGGATCTTAAGCGAGAACATAAGCTTAATGTCACTGTGGCAAGAAGCTGTTTCAGGTGTCCTCTGGCAGCAGTAACGTTTGACTTGATAGAGCTTTCTGGGTCAGGCTTGCCAAGCACTGTGCAGGATGGGGTTCCCACCTCTTCCCATGACACTTTGCGGTGGACTTCCTTCTCTGGCCTCGACGCCTCGCTGCTCATGGAAATATCCTTTCACAGACTGGCCGCTGGAGCTGCGGAGAGATGCTGCCTTGACCAGGGCGGCTGGCAGTCTGTCCCAGCCGGCATTGGTATTCGTCACTGTAGGAGAGATTGTACTGGGAGGGTAGATTGGGCGATTTGGACTGGGAGTTTAGGAATAAAATAGCCTTTTGTAGATGTGGTAGTATCTGTTAAAGGCACGTGAGTCAGGTTTGTCAGCTGTCTTTCCAGACAGCTCACCCCTAGAGCCTCTCATGAGCACACGATCCCCTGTGGTACTTAGCAGACTCCCAGGGATCGACTCACATCACAGAGTGAACAGCCTGGTATCAGCTAGGGAGCAGAGAGAAAGCATTCAGGTACTATTCTTATTTTAATACAGAAGATTCTAAAATGTTACTAATACTTTATTTACATTAAAGTGCCCAGATCTTATTTGTGTAGTTGAATGAATCTGGACAAATACTCTCTTGTCAAGATACCCAACATTCTTGTCACCCCTGAGAGATGCCTCATCCCCTTCCCAATCCATCTATAACACACGCACACACGTGCACACACACGCAAATACATGTGTACATACATATACACATGCACATTCTAGCAGACTGTTCTGCTTTATTTTGCCCAGGCTTAGTTTTGCCTTTTATTGAAATTCATGTGAATGAGTTCTCATACTACTATTTTGTGTCTGACTTCTCTCATAGGAGGATGATAGATTGATAAGGGTAGTGGTTTCATGTTGGGCTGCGATCTTCAAGGTCAGCAGTTCGAAACCACTAGCTGCTCCATCGGAGAAAGGTGAGGCTTTCTACTTCCGTTACAGCCTCAGTCTCGGAAACCCACAGGGGCAGTCATACAGGGTTGCTGTGACTCGTTTTGTCCTTTCTCGGTAATGAGTTTGAGGCTCATTCCTATTGTTTGTTCTGTGTTTAGTTCTGTGCTGATAATTTGTTCCTTTCTGTTGCCAAGGAGATACGCCCTAATTTGTTTATCTGTACTCCTGTTAATAAACATCTGGGCTGTGCCCAGGGCTCACATGTTCTCCTGTTTTTCCTTCTAGAGGTTTTATTCGCGTTTCACTTTTATGTTTGTTTCTGTGATTGATTCTTGATAAACTGTGTTTTGTGCATATTAGGACTCAAGGTTCATCCCCTTACCCACCCACATACACACATAAATGAGGAAACTTCCAAAGTTTGTAGAAAAATTCCCTTCTCTCTCCATTCCATTTTCCTGTGAACCCCCTGCAGCCCTCCGGTACATCCAGGTGCCGTGAGGCGTCGCACAGCTGGCGGTGATAGCCCACTGTGGGAAAGACTTTTCCTCCTTCTGGAGGAGCTCACGAGGAGCCCTGGGGGCAGGCATACTGGTTACCAGCGGGGCTGCTCACAGCAAGGTCAGCAGTTTGAAACCACCTGGCGCTCCACAGGAGAAAGATGAGGTTCTCTACTCCTATAGAGAGTTACAGCCTTGGGAACGCATGGGGACAGTTGTATCCTGTGTGCAGGGTCACTGTGAGTCTGTTGACTGGAGGGCAGTGGGTTTGAGTTTGAGAGGAGTCGCTCAGGCACTCGGGTGGAGCTGTGAGAGTGAGGCTGTGTTGGCGGGACACTGCCTTCTACAATGCCTGTCAGTAGGGCCCTAATACTTGGAGCCACATAGAGCCCCCTAATTCTCTTCCTTTTGTGCCCACCAGGGGACTCAGAAGAAGGTCCTGGACATCGCCAACATGCTGGGCTTGTCTAACACTGTGATGCGGCTCATCGAGAAGCGGGCCTTCCAGGACAAGTACTTCATGCTCGGAGGCATGCTGCTCACCTGCCTGCTCATGTTCCTCATGGTGCAGTACCTGACGTGAGCCAGCCTGCGCCCACTCCGCAGCTGGACGGCGTCCTCAGCGTGCGAGTGTGTGTGCGCGCGAGTGCATGCATGTGCGGCCGGCAAGAGTGGGGACCAAGAGGCTGCCTGTTGACGTGATTCTGTAACCTTGTGGAAGTTTCAAACATGCTGTTTCCTGTGACATCTTGGAGAGGGTGCTAATGCCACTGAGGTAGACAGTGCTTAGGAATACCCATCTCTTGCGCTCTCTCCCCTCCTTCTCCCATCTCCATTTCTCTCTCAACTGGAAGAGGAAGCCAGGAAGGGGAAAGAGTGCAGGAGGAAGGGAATGCCAGTGGGGTTCATCCCCAGAGCACATGCCCCCCGGGGAGGCTTTCGAGATGCCCTGCAGATGGAATTGTCCCCTCTGCCATTATCTGGCCCTTTCTGGATGGCTGATGCGGAAGTAAAGATGTCGGAGGGGGTGTCCCCTCTCCCTGCCCTGGTATAGTCAGTCAGTGTACACCCTTGTTTTGAACCATATGCCCATTCCCCCTTGAAAAAACCACATGCAGCCTGCTGCTGCTCCTTGTCCCCCTTCCCTGGAAGCAGCCATCCAGAACGAGCAGACAGCCATGATGTTGATGAGACTTACACATCAGACACCAGACCCTGCTGTCTGGCTTGCCAAGCTGGTGTAGAATGGCCTGCTGAAGGAGTTGGGGGTGTGCAACCTGGCACCCGTGCTGTGCCCAGGCCAGAGGACTTTGCCCTGTGGAAGGTAGCAGTGGGCAGAGCTGCAAAGCCTGGGTTCAGTGCTTGGACTGGCTTACCTTCCTGGAAGTCTCTCGGCAACTACCCGCCCAGCCCTTGCTCGGCCCCACCAGCGTGGCTGAGGTCTGTGGAGCACAGGTCTGTGTGAGGCCATGTGCAGGCCAGGCCCTCCTCCTGCTCTGCGCCCCCGTGTGGAGTGAGGCTGCGTGTGGGGAAGTGATGGTAAAGCCAGGCCATCTGCAGTCCCCACAAGTGCCAGGACGACCGGGGTATCCGTTACAGGGCCAAGCTCTCTGGGTTGGATAACCTTGGGACAAGATAGACAGTGACCCTCAGACTTCTCCAGAGTTGGAGAGTTAGCCAGCGGGAACCCAGCCTTCAATGGGCTCCACTCGCCCCCACTTCCTGTTCCTGTCGACAGCACGACCTCGTCTCACTTCCCTTCTGTGTGTTTCTGTGGCCCCTCGGGCGCCTTGGGTCTGTCTGTGGCAGAGCACCCTTGGGTGACTTCCTTGTAACAGTCCCAGCTCTGCGGCACGGTCAGTGTCCTAGGCACTGGTCTCCCACTGAGGCACCCGCCCTCACTGGCTCCCAGTACACGGAGCTGTGCTGGGCCCTGGGTGGACTCAGGTGATGGGAGGGTAGACAGAGGGTCTCCACTGGGGGCCTGGCCATCCTAGCCCAGGAACCTGAGGCATCAGCAGACAGCACACTGGGAGCAAGGAATGCGAAGAGCCGGGGAACCGATTGGACATGGACACTGGCAGCGGAAACCGCCCCCCTCCCCCCAGCCCGACTTCTGTGACCACTGCGATGGCTTTGTGACCACAGCGCAGCACGGCCTCACTTGCCTTTGTGACACCTGTTGACCTTGAGCCAGAAGACCCACCTCCATGTTGCACCTCCTGAGCCTCGGCCCCTACTTTGTAATAAAAATTGTGGGGCAGCTGTGGGTCTTTACTGCTAAGGGCAAAGGAGTGAATGGCAGAGTGTCAAGGGACATGGGCGTTGAGGCGGCACGACATCATGACACTACCTTCTCGAGTTCTCCCTCAAAGCCCCCTGAGAAACTGGTACTTCTTCACTGTGCACTCCCGATGCTCCCACAGTCCTGGACTGAGGGCAGGCTCTGGGCCAAGGGATGGGCGCCCTCTAGTGGAAGCGTCAGAGAATTCTTAGGGCCACTGGGGCAAGAAACACCAGCTGACACCTGGCCTATGCAGGACTGGGGACCAGTGTGCTTTAAAGCAGTGGCTTGTCAAAGAATTGGGGACGCTTTGGTGGTGCACCAGGTTACTCCAGGAATGACCACTTCAAGGAAAGCCACGCTCAAAGGCCAAACAAGCTTCCTTTTCTGCAAGGCCTCCCTGCAGGGTGCCCACATGTATTTCACTGGGTTTGATTTGCAAATTTGGATTTATCCCCATCCCTGTCTTTAAGGGCATCAGTTGAATAAAGTTGAGATTTATTTTACTTAGAAAACCAGGCTTTGTAAAGGCCATTGGCATTCATTTTTACAACAAACCATCGTCTCCCGGTGCTCCAGAGCTGGGCTGGCCAAGTTCCCTTAGGGGAGCCTGTGGTGTCCCGGGAGTTGGGGGGCTTGGGCTTTTTGTTTGTGTAAGTCTCTTAAGGTCTCAAGGTCAGGTAAATTTTGAAGCCACAGTCTCCAAGACAGAAGGCTTTGTCTTAAGGATGATATCACTTGAAAACGTGCTGAACTAGCTCAGCATATGCACGTGACAGAACAAAACCAGTCAAGATGAGTTACCGATTGTGCCCTACCTTAACTCACCAGGAAAACGTTGCTGCTGGGGTCCCAGCCATATATGCACATGCTTAACTCCAAGCAATGCTCACACGTGTCTGCAAACCGCGGAGGCTGCAGACTAGTCCTTGCATCACACTTGTCTTTGCACCCAGACTACTCCCATCGAGTCCGTTCCGGCCCACGGTGAGGGACTGTAGGGTTTACCGGAGCAGCCTGCCTCATCTTTCTCCCGAGGAATGGCTGGTGGATTTGAACAGTCAACCTTCCAGTTAGCAGTCCAGTTCCTACTGGACAGCACTAACAGGGCTCCTTAGAAGCCAAATCCACTGCCATCTAGCCAGTTCCCCCCACCCCCAGTGGCTCCAGTTTCTGAGGTTGTCAGTCCCTGCCGGAGCCACTGTTGTCTACATTAGTGGTTCTCAACCTTCCTAATGCCGCGTGACCCTTTCATACAGTTCCTCATGTGGTGGTGACCTCCAACCATAAAATTATTTTCGTTGCTACTTCATAACTCATTTTGCTACTGTTATGAATCGGGTGGTTCCTGTGAAAGGGTTGTTCTACCCATTAATGCTTAATGGCCCGGCCCTTACCTGTGGCCCTCCCTGGAAGCCATCCTGCTGTCTTCCCAAGCTCTCCAAGGCTTTGTGACTTCACCATGGTCCCAACGGGAACCACAGAGGAGCCGGCCTCAGAACTAGTTGTCTTGTTCTGTAACCTAAGTTCATAACCACTGCACCAACCTGCCTCCCGTGCTGATTGATGCTCCGGTTGGGGGTGTTCATCTAGGGAGGGGCGGGCAGGGCTTGAAGTTAACTTGCAGACAACTCGGACTTCGGTGGCAGCGTCTCTCCAGAAGACTTCCAAAACGAGGACGGGGCATGGCTGCTCCAAGTGGAAGGCGGGCGTTGTACCAGGGCATTGCCACTGGAGGGAGACATAACCTTATGTTTAGTCTGCCAGTGCCCCTCACTCTGCCCAGTTGGCTTCCCAGGCTGGCACCCAGACCCAGTGAGTGACCTCAGCGTGCCTCTCACTGATGCCTGTTACAGGGAGCTGTCCCAAAGAGCTGGTGCCAGCTTGGGCAGGCCTCAGGAGTGTGGGTGGTGGCGCCTGGCAGGGCATTCACTTTTAATTACTGTGTCCAGTCACTCTGTGCCTGGCAGCACCTTATTGGCTGCCTTTGAGGGGGCAGAGGTTGGAGACAGCCCTGCCCTTCCAGTGCTCACAGCAGCGGCAGCTGTGACAGCAATAGAACCCTGAACCCAGTCACCTGGCCTCGCGTAGCACCTGCCCCGCATTCTTGCCCTCAGTGGCACCAAGCCCCAGTGGCCTCTGGTTCTCAACCTTCAGCTGCTTACTGGATTCACCCGGTGTCTGGCTGGGCTCTCTGGAGAAGCAAAAACAACGACCTTACGTGTGTCTATGTGCAGAGAAGTTGATACAAGGCAAGTTGAGGCAAGACCCATGCCTGTGGATCAGATTGCAGGCTGTAAGCTGCTGATTCAGGTTGCTTTGGGGCGAATGAGCTTGAGATAGGGAGGCTTCTGGCTGCAGAGATGACTGGATCCAAGGTCATCACGGGAGATGGCAGCTGCTGATGACTCCCAGGGCCTGTGGGCAACATGGCAGGCTGCCGGTTCAAGACAAAGAACTAGAGCTCTGGTAATAAGCCAGATGCAGGGTCCAGACCCAGCCAAGAGCAAGCAAGCTTGTCCACAGCAATCACTTCCATTGGAAGCAGGCCACAGTTCTGAGGAGAGCTCCTCATCTCAATGCCAAATCACTGAGAATCTTGGCCCAGCCAAGGTGACAACACCTTAAATAGCACACCTGCGGGACTTTTTTAAGAATCCTTGCTCCAGGTTCCACCCCTTGAGATTTCCCTCTCCTTGGTCCACAGTGTGGCCTGGGTCTCAGGTGTTTTTGTAACTTCCTAGGCGAGTTTCATTGCCTGACAGGTGGGATGGGTTGTTGAGGACTGTGGAACTGGAGAGAGAAAATTGCATGGAAAGCAACCAGAGGTCAAGGTCACAGGTCTCCAAGGCCGAGTGAGTGCAGTGCAGAACAGCTGTCACGGTGGGGGCAGTGGGCTAGCTCGGGCTCTTGGGAAATGACCGGTGAGAGCTGTGGGGAAAGCTTCAGGGGAAGGGGACAGGCTAGGGGAATGAAACTCATCGGACAACCAACCCTAAGGGCAGCAGTCTGGGCCACTCCACGGGAAGAAGATGTCATCTGTTTCTGTATAGCTGCACAGTCTCAGAAACCCCCAGGGGCAGTTCTACTCTGTCCTACAGAGTCGCTCTGAGTCAGCATCGACTCCGTGGCCATGGCTTTAGTCAGTCTCAAGAGGCCCGAGTGGCCCTGTGGTTAAGTGTTTGGCTGCTAACCCAAAGGACCAGCTTGGCCCCACCAACTGCTCCACAGGCCACGACGCAGCCTGGGGAGCCCTGTGAGGACAGTTCTGCCTGCCCTGTGGGTGGCCGAGTCGGCACTGGCTTGACAGCAGTAGGTTTGCTTGTGGGGTCTGGAATCTACCTTTGGGTGCTCGAGTGGCAAACGTGTTTGAGCCATGACTGACGGTGAGCTGTAAGACTGGCAGGCAACCTGCACCCAGAGGCACGTGGGAAGATAGGCCTGGGGGCCAAAAGGTCACGACCTTGGAAGCCCAGTAGAGGGCACTGCTGCCAAGCACACTGGCAAGGGCACCTGCTTTGTCAGCCTTTCACTCTAGCAGCCCCCTGCCTGGCTCTGGCACAGAGGTGACTGCTGCCCAGAGGCCAGAGGGTGTCCCTGCATCCCATCCCGGAGCAGTGCCCACCAGAGACAGGCAGGGGCTGTGAGAAGGAGGCTTCTCCCCTCCTCTCCTCTCCCCAGCCCAGCAATGAACTCCACATTCTTCACCCAAACCCCTTGGCTGCTCGAAGCTTCCTGGGCCCAGGGCACGTGAGGAGGGAAGGGGTGGGAGCTCTAACAGTCTCTGCCCCTCAGCCCCCGCAGTTGCTGTGAATGTCAGAAGACGTGGTCCTGGGTGCTGTCCAAGCCCTGGGGCTGAGGCCTGCGGTGGGCGTTGATTCCGTTTCCATGGTGATTTCTTCTAGGAAATTGTCCAACCAGCAGCCCAGAGGCCCTGGGGAGGAGGACCCCGAGCCGAATTCCAGAAGGAGGTCAGTGCATAAAAAAGAGGGGGTGATGACATCTCGGAGGTCACCGTTTGGGAGGGGACGGCAGAAATGAAGATGGAGGAGACCTGGATGCTCACTCAAGGGGACACAAACCACCACCCAGGCCCCGCCCTGTTTCTGGCACCAAACGTCAGTTGAGTCATGATGAGAACTGCCAGGAGATAGCAATGGGGTGCCAAGCAAGTGGGTCAGAAACAACTCTGGACCAGGGGGCAGGGGTGGTCAGGGAGGGCTTCCTGGAGGAGGAGGAGGAAGAGAAGGAGGAGGAGGAAGAAGGAAGGATGGGCGGGCCAAGCGAGTGGTACTGGCTGGTTTTCCTGCGCTGTCTGCTGTTGTGGGGAGAGGAGATGCTTTGAAAGGGCTCAGCTCTCTGCTGGTTGGGGTGGACTGTGGGAACCTGGGAAGCACTGGGTGGTGGGCCAGGAGGCCTTGCTGTGTGTGTGTGTGTGTGTGTGTGTGTGTGTGTGTGTGTGTGTGTTTTGCAGAGGTCGAGACCATTAGTCACCACCCTCAGAGGTTGGACAGCTTCCCTCCCAACCATGGAGCTGCTCCTCTTAGACTGGCCGGCTGCTCAGGGCTGGCTGCAGAGAGGAGAAGGGCAGGCAGAGGGAATTGAGTCCCATGAACCCACTCAGCAAGTTGCTTTCTCCTTCACTTGTGTCCCAGGAAAGGCCCAATTAACATAGCACCTCTTGGCGATAGAGGAGTCACTGCCACAGGCGGCACAGTCTCACTTCTCTGGGATCACTCCAGGGCAGCTGGGGGGGTGGGGGCAGGATCACGCCAGGACAGCGGGTTGGGGGGTGGGTCATGCCAGGGCAGTGAGTGGAGAGGGAGCAGGATCATGCCAGGGCAGCTGGGGTGGGGTGGGGGGTCAGGATCACGCCAGGGCAGCGGATTGGGGGGCAGGATCATGCCAGGGCAGCTGAGGGGGAGGCAGTATCACAGCAGGGCAGTGGGGGAGGGGCAGGGGGAGGACAGCAGTGTTGCTGCCCCTGTGTCCTGCCGGCTGGGCCCCTCCACAGTAGCCTGAGACGAGCCCATCTGTGGTAGGGTGCCCCAAGGGACTGCTGGGGTCAAAGTTGTCAGAATGACGGGCCTGAGCTGGAGGGCGGGCAGCTGCCAAGGGTCAGCCCTCTGGGATCAGAGTAGAGGTCGCCTCCCGGGCTGCTGCTTCTGTTATCTCACCCTACTGCCTGTGGACATTCTCACCAGGCCAGGACCCTAAACCCTTGGTGGTGGCCCTCGGCCTGGCCCTGTACTGGCTCCCTGGCAGGCATGTGTCAAAGGTTCTGGTGCTTTGGTGACGTCTTCCCAGCCTGCTGCGCTTCCCCTCCCCCGCCCCCCACAGCATATGTTAACATGAGCCGGTGTGAACCTTGCAGGCTGTGAGGTTCCCCCCATAGGAGGCAGGCAGACGGGGTGCACAGGGGCCCGCACGTGGCTGGGACAGTGGGATCCACAGGTGCAGGTGAAGCAGTGGTGGGTGGCATCCTCCCCACAGGTTACCCATCTGACCATGTCTCATCCACCCAGAATCAGTTCCCATGGCAACAGCAAGCTCCTTACCCATCATTGCCATCCTTCAAGATTCCCAACCTGGCTGGCTGAGCCTGGGCCCCTCACCCTGCTGTTTCAGCCACCAGCGACAGCTCCCGGTTTTCTGGTGAGTAAGTTGTAGCCAGCGGGCTGCCTGGGAGGGGCCTGCTAACAAGCATGACCCCTAAAGGCCCATACGGGGCACCTTGCTTTATTGGACCTCACAGATGCTGCATGCACACGTGTGTGTGTGTGTGTGTGTGTGTGTGTGTGTGTGTGTGTGTTGTAAAAACAACTTGAAGGTTTGCGGCAAGCCTGCCGTGGGCAAGTCTATAGGCGCTGTTTCCCCAACAGCATGTGCTCCCCTCATGTCTCTGACATATTTTGGTCGTTCTCCCAGTATCTAGTACTTTCAGAATGGGGGTGCGCACTTATAGACCATCCCTAAGGTGACCAGATGGCCCACTTTGGGCGGGACACTCCTGATTTTTAACAATTATTCCCTGCGTCCCGCGGCATTTTTTAAAAGTCCCGATGTTTGGAAAGAATGCATGACAAGCTAGGGTATACGGTTTTCGGCTGCCATGTGGCTATTTCACCAGGATAGGAGTTTTATCATTGGTGTCCTGCTTTACCAATGTTAAAATCAGGTCACCTTAACCATCCCTCACCGCCATCAGGCCAATTCCAACTGATAGCGACCCTGTAGGACAGTAGACCTGCCCCCGTGGGTTTCCAGACTAAATTCTCGTGGGAAGAGAAAGCTTCATCTCTCTCCCGCCGTGCCGCTGATGATTTCAAAATGCTGACTTCCTGGTTACCAGCCTACGGTGTAACCGCCTAGGCCGCCAGGGCTGGATCTGATCATCAGCGTCACTTGGATCTGCATAGAGGAGCCAAAAACAGAGTGTGGCTTGCTTCTTACAGTCGTGTGAAACAATGTAGCTGCTTGCTGTAACAACGAGCTCAGACCTAGTAATTATGAGGCAGTCACGGGATGTCTGTTGTACATGGGTCGCTATGGGTCGGAGCTGACTGACAGACGGCACCCTGCAACAACCCGCCACACATTGCTCACTTGGATTAGAAACTTGCTTCAACTGGCTGCTTCTTGCCCCTCCACCAAGACTGAGACCCCCTCCCACATCTCCTCTAGGGATCTACCCCACTCTCCTATGCCCAGCCCTGCCCCAGAGGGTACTAATAAGGACACCCCAAGCCAGCTGCTGATCCCAGGGGAAAGGAAGCTCCCAGCTGCCTGGACCTCCCCAGTCCCACTGGGAGGGAAAACAGGGATGTGCCCGCCCATCTTCCCTCACTCTCCCAGCCGCCCAGCCCCTCACTCTGTTGCTTTTTGCCTCTGGGCTTTGGCCTCTGTTTCTCTCAGCCACTAACCTTCACGCCCCAGCTCCACATCCACTCCCAGCAGGAGCGAATTCCTCTCTAGACCATTGATTTGGAACCCTCTCAGTGTAGCGGTATTTGGTTCCTAAAACATAAGTGTATGGATATTGCGTCAGGGAGAGGGGAAGTTCTGGAAGTCTTCCCACCGCTCCCACGCTGTATTTCAGGATGTTTCCCCCCTGTACTGGAAAGTTCCTATAGTAGATGTCTGTGGTTCATCGGCCCAGCATCCCCTCTTTAGACTACAAGCCCCTTTGTGCTGGTACTATCTTTTCTTCCCGTGGAAAACCCATCTCGTGGGATTCAGGTAGGGTTGCCACCTCTCACAGGGATAAGTGCCTGAAACAGGCATGGCCAATCAAGGGACTCTATCAATGGGCCATAGAGATTGGCCACGACCCTGCAGAGCCAATCAGAATCTTCCCTGGGACCGCTCAACACTGAGGACTAGTTGATCAAATTGTCATTCCACCCTGTGTTGTGCTAATGGAATCCCCAGTTCTCCGTCTGTCAGGAAGTCCACTTACACATGCTCACCTTTCTTGTAAGGAGCGGGGTCGTGTTACCCAGTCTGGCCAATAAGATGCAGGCAGTGGTTGCTGGGAGGGACTTCTGGGAGAGGGTTTCCAAAGGAAGAATCTCAATTGGCATTCCCTTCTAGACTTAATGCTAACTGATCACTTCTGTAAGGTCCAGACATCTTTACATGGGTGGCATTTTTCCCAGTTACATGGAGAACCTATCTAAGAGTGAAGCCCTCCTAGAGGAAAATTGCCAAGAGGTGTGTGTGAGAGAGAGAGAGAGAGAGAGAAAAAACACCGTGATCGCATCCATAAGCCCCTTGACTAAGCCATGCCTAAGGTAGTCTCCACCTCAAGGCTTCCCAATTTGGGAGCCAATTCATTCCCTTTCTTCTTAGGCAGGTTTGCCTTGGATTCTGTCTCTCGCAGTGCGAGAGTTCTGGATAAACCCCTCCTCGGGACCAGAGAGAGGTAGGCTCTGCCTTCTCCCCAGCCCAGTCACCTGTCTGTGAGATGCTGGGCGCAGAGTTGGAAAACAATAAATAGGCATTCAAATAGCCTTTTTTTCCCCTCCATTCGGCATTTTATTTGCTCCAGTGTATTACATCCCTAGAAAAAGAAGCCCAGGATTGTCCCTCCCAGGTGTCCGTCCTCGTGGTCCATGATGCCAGCAGCGGTCATCAGCACGATGAACCCAAACTGGCGGGAAGGGAGCAGGTTGTGCCGCCACTTCTCTAAATCTTGGAGCTGCATGTCAGATCTAGGGCTGATCCCTCCACACTGGTTTAATCAGCCCGTGAGGGTCACAATAATTTCCCCAGCTCTGTGATCATCCATGACTTCAAATTCACCTATGTAGCCGTGCTTCATCATCACAGTTGAACCGGACAATGGCTTTGGAGCACGGCCTGATAAGAACTTGGTGCTTGCCTCTCTTCTGGGCATTACTGATGCTCTTGAGAGTGTCGGCCGGGACGTTCACACGCACCATGATGGCGGCATGGAAAGATGGTAGAAAGAGCTCACATAGTCCTTGAGCACAAAGCATCCTTCTACTCAACCAGAGGCAAAGATGACTTCACTAGGACTTTGTTCCTGAAGTAGACTTCCCATGGGACAGCTCATCGGTCCCCCGTGGCTGTCTCAGGCCCAGCGGTGCGTGGCATGGAGCCCCTTCTCTCACCAGCATTTACTTGCTCCAAGAAGCCTTCCAGCCCCAATCCTAGCAGCAACATCCTTCAGACCATTGGGATGGTTTCCTAGTGTTACCGCCTTGGTCCAGAGGTACTTGGTTAGATGTGCCATGTGAGTACAGTTATGTGTGTCTCATGTCTTCACCTCAGACTAGGAGCTTCCTGTGAGCAGGGACGTGCCCCTCTCCCAGTCACGTGACCGGGAACAGCATGATCAGGAATCATCTCTCCATGTGGACCCCCAGCAGGAACCAAAGGATGGCCTGCACGACAATTATGCCAACCTGGGGGTGAGAGAAGGAAAAGAAATAGTGAGGGCTAGAAAAGGGGTCTGGCTTAGCCTTTCAGGAAGATTAGGTCGTTGACTGTCAAAAACACACGGACACATCAGTCTGAGAAGAAACATGGCCAGAGGCTCCATAGAAGCATGGATGGGGAGGCTGGCTCTCTGCCTTGGGGCCTGTCATCAGGAGAAAAAAATCAATGGCTAGAAAAAAGCGGGTCAGCCAAACCCAGCTGAAATCCCCCTGAAATGACGTGACACCACTGTCACAGCACTGAGCTCAAACACCCCACCCCACCCCACCCCCAATCAGGAAGATGGTGCACAAGGTCACCATGAGCCAGGTTCAGCTCTGACCGTAGCTCACAAGAAGAAAAGGAATCTGCTCAGGATCTGTTGGTCACCAACTGTCTACCTTGTAACCCAGCCCAACTCGGCTCCAGGGAGGCCCTAGAGCCCCGCCCACCTTGGGCTGGAGTTGGCTCTATAAGCCTTCCCTCTTGCTCTTTCCTTTATAGCCGTGCCACGAGGAATCCAATCACCGAGCAGCTTGTCAAATTTGAGTAGATGTCAAGGGGGCGGCCTTTGGTTTTGTAGCTTAGGGCTCCTGTTGGAGCTCCCGGAACAGCCTGCCTCGCCAGCAGTGACAGCGGGACGGGACCCCAGAGTCCTGCTTTTCTTACTCTGCTGGCTCCGGCTTCATACCCTCTCTGCTCCCAGCCTAAAGCCTTTTCAGTAGGAGCTGCAAAACAAACGAGCAGTTGGTGCAGTCAGATGCTAATCTTGTCTTGAAGGAGGCGACTGCTTCCCAAAAGATTCTGGGGAGGCCCTTCCCAAAGGAGTGCTAGCCTTAGCAAGGGCATCAGGTGGGAGATGGGGGAGCTGCCTGCAGAGAGCTGAATCAGAAATCCAGAGATGGCAGAGCCAGAGGGCCAAGGGGAGGACCAGAAGGGCTGGTTTGCTTGGTGACCTAGGAAGGAGCTGGTGGCGACGGTCTTTGGGAGAAAGAGCAGTGGGGAGATGTGCCACATCTCGGACAGCAGAGAGACGGGTCAGAAGGAAGACAACTGGTTTACTTGGGAGGGGCACCTGACCTGGGGTTCTGCCAAAGGGACCGTGGTGCTGGTGATGGTCTGGACGCAGGGCAGAGTTGAGGGTCTGGGTGAGTGCTCCTCAGCTTGACATCTTGGCAGAACCGTGTGCACCAACTTGGAAGGAGGTTCTGGGAGCTCCAGCTCAGTGCTCCATCAAGGGACAGAGAGTGCCATTGAGCCTGGGCTATTTTGGTGGGGGGCTGAGGGGCAGTCAGTTGTTGCCAAATGTCATGAACACATAGCTTCCTCACCCATAGCCAGTGGAAAGCACCCTCCTTGTCCTCAGCTAGTCAGGCACGTCTTTCCGTTGGCAGTGGCTGGCCAAAGGCCCTCACGGGACGTTGGCATGGGTCGGCCTCCTTGGAGGAAACAGGGTGAAGCGGCTTCCACGTCTACACTGAACGGGCGTCCACACCACACTCCAAATAAGGAGAAAGCTGGAACACGGCTTCCCAAGAACTCGAGAGTTTCCATGGCAACGATTCCCCACAAACCCACTCCTGAGAGTCGCAGCAGCAGGAGCCAGCAAAGACGACCCGGGGGTGGGAACAGTGTGTGCAGGCTCAGAGGCTGGCTTCCGTTTCTTCAACTTGAAGGAAGTGCTGAGGGCATAGACCAAGGTATCCTGGAGCCTGCCTCAGCCCGCGGTGAGGCCTGGGCCCCTGGGAGGCACCTTCCCACTGGGGACGGAGCAGTCGCCTGGCTGCCAGAGGGCTTGGGCAGGGGAAGAGGCTGGGCTCTATTTGCTGGGCTGCCCCAGCCTCCTCCGGGAAACTCGCGTCTGCCTGTAGGCCGAGGGTTCAAGAGAACAGCTCCAGCCTCCTCCCCTCTCAGATCGGCTGTGTGACCCCTCCGTTTCCCCCGCAGGGAACTGTCCAGGCCATCTTGAAAAGCTATGAGGAAGCTGCAGGAGACAGCAAAGGGGATGGGAAAATGCTGTGACCAAAGTAAAAAAAAAAAAATCCAACCAATTGAGCCCTGTGTGCCCACACTCCATAGGGTTGCCAGTGCTGTGCCTTAGGGAAGAAAGCTCGAGTTCCCTCGCTGTGCTGCACAGTTCTGTGCAGTGCCCACCATGGCAGCCTCAGACAGAAGCATATCGGTGCCTTGGGAATGCCCTGGCTCCCCCGGGCACCCCTCTTCCGAAGCCCGAAGCCCGGCAACCGGTGATCTTTTCACTGTGTCTAGAGCAGTGGTTCTCTGCCTTCCTGAAGCCGCGACCCTTTCATCCAGTTCCTCAGGTGGTGGTGACCCCCCAACCCTAAAATTATTTCCGTTGCTACTTCATCACTGTCATGTTGCTACTGTGATGAATCAGGCGACCCCTGTGAAAGGACCGGTCGACCCCCAAAGGGGTTGGGATCCGCAGGTTGAGAACCGCTGGTCTAAAGTTTGGCTTTTCTCAGAATGTCATATAGTTGGAGTTCTATCGTGGGCAGCCACCTCCCTTATCCTCCTTTGACTTAGCAATATGCAATTCAATGGCTTTTTTTAAGTGCCACTTTTCTTAGCCACCCCCTCACACTGAGTTAAGGTTAGAAGGGATTGAGTGGGAGCGTTTCTTAGGCACATTTCCCATCCCAGGTTCTCGATTCCCACCCCTCCAGAACTCTTCCCTTCCCTTTCTGTTTTCCCAGCGGTGGAAAGCCCTCCTGACCTGGGTGGACGTGGAGGTTTCTCAGAAGCCAATCTTCCCATGCCGGTCACTGACTCCCTTTCTGGGCTGAGCAGGAATCGAGAGAGCAGGGAAAAGGGCCCGCCAGTGACCCGACCTCACCACCCCAGCTCAGGTCAATGCGCGTTCACACAGCTCCCAGAGGACTTGTACTTAAAGGATGCAAAGAATGAGCCAGACCCAACCATAAGAAAGCAACCTGGTTTTAAAAACAAGCGATCTATGTTTAACAGAGATTTCACCAAAGGAGCTATCTGGATGGCAAGCAGGCCCTGAAAAGGTGCTCAGCATGGTCACTTAGCAGAGGACTCACGTGAGAGCTTCGCCAGAGACCCCACTGCTCCTACGCCCTACATCTGTCAGGCTCTCAAACGAACATCACGGAACTTTGAAGACCGACATGGGGGAAGGGAGATAGCGGGCTGTGCAGAAGACGAAAATAAACATAATTTCTAACTGATCAAGGGTTCTGCAGGTGGGAGGGTGGTGGAAGGAGGGAGGGAAAAAAGAGGAGCTGATACCAAGGGCTCAAAGTAGAAAGAAAATGCTTTGAAAATGATGATGGCAACGTATGTACAAGTGTGCTTGACAAAATGGATGGATGGATGGATTGTTAGAAGAGTTGTAAGAGCCCCCAATAAAATGATTTTTTAAAGAAAAAAATACCCAAGATGAGAACCACTTAAAATTAATTAATTAGTTAATTAAAGAAGGGGGGTGAAATCCTTTGAGACCTAAACGGCCCCTTTCGGGGAGGTGGGAGGGAGGGCACCATGGCTGGTGAGGATGGGAAATGGAGCATCTGCTGCGGAAGCCAGACGGGCGGGGTGTTGAGTTGAACACATACTTTCTAGATGAACCGGCAATCCCACTTGTAAGTCTTCACAGACCACGGCCTTTAGTAAAAAACGGCGGCTTATGAATATTTATGATGCCTTCATTTATGATTCGCAAACCCTGGGTTCCCCACAAATGGGCCTTTGGCTGGAGATAGATTTTAAAAAAATTAAATAGGGAGAACGTTTATCTGTGCTGCAGTCATAGGGTGGATGCTACCTAGCAGGAAGAGGAAACCAGAGGCACGGGCAGCAGCAACAGGGTGAACCTGCCCTGCCTTCAGCTAAGTGAGAGGAGCAGGCTGCAAACCAGATGCATCAGGTGACGGAGACCTGATAGTCTCCAAAAGCAGGCCCCTCGGGAGAGATCAAGGGACGAGGGTGGGAGGGCTTGACTTCACTCACAGCACAGGGAGGTTTCCTGAGACACCAGGGTTGTCCTGTAGCTTGGCTGTGTCTGCGATCAAAAGACCCTAAGCATCCGCCCCAACTCAGAACTGGAATTACATTTACAGCAACAACAGAGATTTATTTATAATGACTAATTTGGGAGAGTTGGAAAAAAACGTTGGAATAAAATACTAGCCAAAAATAACTTGGTAGACGGAAGACGTAAGTGGGGCTTAAACATTTGAAGTCCTTAAAGTTGTCTTCAAGATGAAGTTAGAGGGCTCAAGTAGAAAGAAAATGTCTTGAAAATAATGATGGCAACCTATGTACAAATGTGCTTGACATGATGGGTGGATGGATTGTGATAAGAGCTGTATGAGCCCCCAATAAAATGATTTTTTTTAAAGTGAAGCTACAGATATTGATTCATGTTTAACTGTTTTGTCAAGAATGTCGCTAGAAATTGAGGGATAATGACTGAAAACAGAAAGTGTATGACTTCCAGATAAATGGAAAGCATGAAAGAAGCAAATAAAAAAATCACAAAAATGCAACATTAAGTAAGACGGCCAAGATAAATCCACACCGAACAGTGAGCACAGTAATGGAACGCAGATGAAACCCAGTGGTAACTAATCAGATCTTTACAGAGCCCAGTCATGTGATACATGCCGAAACTAGAACCACACAGGAGACTTGGAAAGAACAAACTAAAGAAATGGCACACCATGAAAAGATGGGCCCAAAGAAAACTGGTGTAGACACACTAATCTCCCCCCACCTCTGCACCTTTGACTTGATAGTTACATAATCTGGTGTCATTTGGGCACTTGAGAGGATTAAGAGTGCAGGAGTGGACTCTAGTCTGTCAATCGGATCATAGCCAATGAGACCTCTATGTGGGCATTGCCTCTTGAGAATTTTGGGAGCTCCTGGATTTTCCTCCTTGGAGGCAGAAGACACCTCTCTCTCTGCTCACTCCCTGAGAGATACTCTACTGACAAGACACGTGGCGCCACACCCTGGGAGCTGGAGAAGCCACATGGACCTACCCTAATGCAACCAGACCTCTGGAGCTGGAGAAGCCACATAGAGACCCCTGCCGGAGCTGAGATGCTTACAACACCACTGGATCCACAAGACTTACAATCCACTGGCCTGTGATCTTCCTGCATTCAGCATCATTGCATGTGTTTCATGAGACTGAAGAGGACTTTGTAGATTGGTATCAGACATATGGGCTAATATTGGACTTAAGGCCTTGATCTGGACTGGGCTGGGATGTTTTCTCAATATTCAATCGCTCTTGTAAATAAACCTCTCTCTTATACACATATGCATGTTTATGAATTTGTTTCTCTGGTCTACCCACACCAGCACACCTCGTCCCAGGCCTGTGGATTGATTTGGAAGAACTAGAAGCACCGCTCTTATCCTAAGGGACTATAGCTGACGTGACGGCCCCAATGACTCCAAGTGAATGTCTTTGCTTTGCTGATGTTGGATGCCATCGGGTAGGTTCTGACCCACAGTGACCTTGTGTACAGCCATTCATCTGTCAGTTTGTCTTACTGTGGTGGCTTGTGTGTTTCCGGGATGCTGGAAGCGATGCCAGCGATATTTAACTACCAGCAAGGATGCCTATGTGGTGAACATATTTCAGTGAATGTTCCAGACTAAGACAGCCTAGGAACGAGGGCCTGGCAGTCTACTTCCGAAAGAAAACGGCCAGTGGCGGACTTTATGAGTAGCAGCAGAACCACGTCAAATTTATTCGTCTCAGTACCTCTGTGCCAACTTAATAGGGATATTTCTTTTAAAAAGGGATAAGGGGGTGAAACATACTTGGAATTTCAAAATAAAAGCCAGTTGGTTTTCAAAGATCTCCACTTCCCCCAATAAACTATGCCTCCCAATACACATGAGCTGGGGTGGTTTCCTCCCACATCGAATGCAGGCAGGCCCATGACTTGCTTTGATATATATGATTTGACACACAGAATATATTCCAGTTCTAGAACTAAGCTTGGTAAGGCCTGGAAACTTCTGCTTTGGGACGGGCTTCAAGGTTGACTGCGCTGCTTGAGATAACCTTCCAGGTGGAGAAGCCCCCTGGATAAGGAGATCACTAGGAGAGAAGAGAGACCCAGTCATCCCACGACCCATCTTGGTCACCTCCGCCAGTTGACTGTGAGATGGCTGCAGCCCCAGCCGATGTCACGTGACGAGAAGCTGCCCAGCTGAGCCCGGTCCACCCACAGAATCCTCAGAGATCATAAAATGGGGTGTTTTAAACCAGAAAGTTTTGAGGTAGTGTGTTGTGCATCGATAGATAACCAAATCAATCGCCTTCCGTGTGTGGCAGATCGTGTACTTGCTAATCATGTCCATACATGATGCTGTTTAATCCTTTCAACAATACTAAGAGGTACCTTCATACATGTCTGACTGTTGAGGGCAGTGAATAATAAAACCTAAGCAAGACAAAGACAAGAAAACATACTATGAGGGATAGGTTATCGTTCACCCCCGTGTTCAAAGGGAGAAGCTGAAGGTGGGGAAGACGGTCACACGGCTAATAAGGAGCAGAAACAGATGCTGAGACGAGGTTTCTTGATCATGGATTCCACACGCCCAACCATGGCATTGTGCAGCCCGTGGGAGAATTCGGGGATGACAAATACAAGATGTTCCAGAGTGACTCTCTGTGGGCTGTGTGTCTCCTAGGGTGCACTCCCTTTAGCTTTCCCTCCCTGGTCTTTTCATCCTGAGGAGTGTAGCGGAGTCTGAAAAGATGATCGGTTAAGTAGGCCGATGATATAAGCTGGAGATTTTATTATAGTTTTGACACATTTCATAACAAGCACTGATCATCTGCAGTGTTCAGTTGTCGTTTGAGAAAATGTAAATGCTACATCTGCTCACAGCCTGCTTCTTCTTCCAGACAGAAAAACACATGTTCCCGACGAGAGAGCATGTCTTGTTCCCGCCCACAGTCCCCACCAGAGAAGCCTGCGCTTCCGAGCCAGTGGGGCATGGCTAATACCGTATGGGCCCTCCCGCCCCCACTGCCAGGCAAACTGCCAGCACTCTTGGG
>NW_022111358.1:32535087-32541680 GCF_000313985.2 Echinops telfairi | reverse complement strand
TCATTATCCAAGTCTGCAGTCAGGAGCATAATAAGACAGGTCCCAAAGGGGATCAGGGTCCAGGGCACAGAGAAAAGGACCCAGAGTGGCCTTTGGAAACTCTGCCCTCTCTTTGCCATCCCAGACCTCCTCACCTGTCTAGGCGGCCCCGGGCATCTTAAGCCCATCAGGAGCATAAATACTGTCTCCTCTTCTAAATCTTCCCCAGTTTCTTGCCCATGGAATGGTATCGGAGTTGCTTCCACAGGCGAGATGTGCTGAGGCAAGAAGGGTGGGGGCTGACTTTTCTGGCTAAAAGACCTCTAGGGTCCCCTGGGAGTTCCTTCTGTCCATCACACCCCAGCTTTGGGACCTGTGAGCTGTTCCCATCTTCCGCTGCAGATCTTGTTTCCCTCAGTGGAGGAATGTAAGCCCCTTCATCTGCTTTCGTTTTCCAGGAAAGCCTCATGGCTCCTCATCCACTAGAAACGCCCTTTCTAGTTTCAGAAATGCCCCCAATTGTCTTGGGCAGCCATCCGGTGTTTATTAGGATGTTGATCTAGCTGGCAGAGAGCTCTAGGCTGCCATCTTGAGCTATCTCTTTCTCTTTCAGAGTGTATAGGCAGCAACTAAGCATTCAACTTAAGAGTTTGTCCAAAGACAATGGCGAGTCATTTCTTTCATGGGGACGGGGAGTCACCAGGATGCTCGCCAACAGACTGCTACTAAGCCTTCCTCCAATCCTTCTTCATACAGTCCAGCTTCTTATGCCATTTGCTCAGCGCCAAGACTTACGCGGCCTTCACTACGGGTTGCAGCTCCACATACAGAAAGCCCAAGTCCTCACAACTGGTCCCATACACAAGCTCATGATTGACGGGGGAAGACTGAAGTTGACCAGGATTTCATTTTGCCTGGAGTCACAGTCAATGCTTCTGGGAAGCAGCGGTCAGGAAATCAAACAACGTATTGCATTTGGGCAGATGTGCTCCGAGAGACCTCTAAAGTGTTGAAGCCCAAGAACGTCTCTTGGAGGACCAAGGTGAGCCTGACCAAAGCCACGGTCATTTCAATCACTTCATATACATGTGGAAGCTGGCCAGTGAATAAGGAAGACCAAAGAGGAATTGATGATGTGGGTGAAGAAAACTGAATGTTGACCACAGGAGAACAAATCTGTCTTGGGAGAAGTACAGCCAGAACACTCCTGAGAAGCAAGGGTGGTCAGGCCCCTTTGATGGCCCCATTAGATAGATGAGAAAAAGGGGGCTCAGAGAAATGAATTCATTTTCCCTTGGGTACACAGCTGATCCTGTGTCATCTTAAAATCTGAACTCCTTCCATTCTCTCCAACTGCCACCCAGCCCAGCGCCCCTGCCCACTTGATCACAAGGGGCTCCACGACACAGACAGAAAGCCTGGGACTGCATACAACTGAAATGCCAAGGGATCTCTCTTGTCATTAGCACTCCCTGGTATCACGGAACCTCGGGAAAGACTTCTGACTCTGATGCCTGTTTCACCCACCCCCCAGAGATGCCGATTTAACTTCTGGAGTGCCCCTCCCCGCCCCCGCCACCCCCCACTCCCCCACAGAGCCATCAGAATTTTTGAAAGGTGCTTCTTCCCTGGTTCTGGTGCCAGAGCTTCGATCCTGTTTGTCCTCCCATGAAGCCCACTCAAAGTCAGGCAGGGAGGCTGACTGGTCGGGGCAAAAGAGAGGGCAGTGGGTCCTGGGATGAGAGTGGCCAGAATGAGGCAGCTACTGAGGCAAGCATTGATTCTACTCCTCCCTTAGCCGGGCCTCAGAATCTCCTGTTTCACAGTAAGTGGGCTGCGAGGGAGGCCCCACAGAGAACCCAGAGCTACTCTCTGGTGTCCAGAGACCCCAGGCAGCTCCACAGCCTTCAGGTTTTAGTGCTGAGGGCTCTCTCCTGGCGGCTACAGTGTTATTATTTACCATAGGTGGCCATCAATGCATCAGTGCCCACAGAAGCAATGTCTAGGACTCAAATGACTTATTACATTGGGCGAATCAACTGCAAAGACCCTTTAAAGTGTTAGAAGGCAAAGACAAGGACTAAGGTGCACCTGATCCAAGCCAGAGTGTTGTCAGGTATCTCCTACGCTTGCAAGAAATAAGGAAGACCCAAGAAGTATCAAAACCTTTGAATGACGGGGTTGGGAAAGAGTATTGAATCTACAGGGGCTATGAGGAGATCAAACGAATCTGTCTTGGAAGAAGCACAGCCAGAATGTTCCTTCAGCGCGAGGATGCCAAGACTTTGTCTCGTGTACATTGGAGTAATTTACTGGGGGGTGTCAAGCCCCAGAGAAGGACAATAAAGTTGGTAAAGTAGCAGGTCGGCCCAAAGGAGGAAGCCCCTCTATTCTATTTCACTAGATCGACACCATGGCTGCAATAATGGGCTCAAATGGAGCAACGGTTTCCAGAAGGCCGTAGGACTGGACATCGGGCAGTTGGTCATGGGGTCACTCCGCGTCAGGACCGAGTCAGTGGCAATGGACAACAGCAGGTGGCTCTCACGGTCCTTCTTCTGTTACAAGGGGAGGGGGCTTGGCCGATCAATGCCTTAAGATGAGTACTTAGTGGGAGAAAATGAAGAACTCAGAATCGTCATGGTGAGTAGTTGTCAGTCAATGTGACAGGGCCCCCTCTGGGGGTGTTTCCAGGCCTGCTCTGAGGATCGGGGTTTCTGAGACATGGGAATACTGGGAATGCTGCAGCTTCGGCCCAGTCCCACCTCGTTCGTCTCTGGATGTGAGAGAGGAGCTGGTCACCAGGAGCTGGTTAGTTGGCTCTGCTAACGCTGCACTCTGACTCTACCCTTGGCCCCAGCTTCCCTACTGATGGGCTGTCAGAGGTAGTGAAGTCAGGTGTGCCAGGACCAAATCCTAAGCTTCCACCTTCCCCTCAGTAACACGGGACACTCTTCACCCTAGCAAGTTCCTGGGAGGGTTAATGGCCACGTCTCGGTAAAGTGTCTGGCTACCAGGTGGACGCTGTGGCTGCTGGGTCCTTCCACCTTCCCCCATCTGGGTCACTCCCGTCCCTTTTCAGTCGCTGCAGATTCATCCTGAAGCGTGAAGACGGTCCCTGCTAGAGCTCAGGACAGCAGACGGAGAGGAGCTGGGGCAGGGGACACCAGCTGCCATTGGTCCCCAGGTAAAGCCTTTCCGTGGCTGCTACTTGCCAAGCAAGGGGCCTGAATAGGGACCTAGAAACAGCCTCATGTCCCCCAGGAGGGGACTGCTTAAAGAAAGTGTCACACATACAGAAGAGGGACCAGTGCCCTCCTGAAAACAGCGGTGGCCTGGACACTCGTTACGGCCGTGGAAAGCCCCCCCCCCCCCCCCCCCCCCCCCGCCCCAGGAGCTGTAAGGGAAAGCAGAACCGTAGCACGTTGAATCTGCACCGGTCCTACGATCACCTTTTAAACAAAGACCATCCATTTTTACTTTCTCCCACCATAAAAAATATGAAAGGGCACAGGGAAAAGAGTGAAGTGGCTCTCGTAGCAACCGTGGTGAGGCAGGCGCAGGACCGGGCAGTGTTCCGTTCTGATGTGCCCGGGTCGCTGTGGGCCAGAGTCGACGGGCCGGCACCTCAGAATATCTCTAGGTGACGAAGTTGTTGCTGCTACTTCTCGCTGCTGTCATTCGCCACCAGAGCCACCTCAGCTCACGACAGCCCCATGCACAACGTGATGAAACGCTGATCCGTCCTGCGCTGGCCTCCAACCCATCCTGTGACCCGGGAGTGTTCACTGGACGATGTTTGGAAGCATCGCCAGGCCTTTCTACACGGTCTCAGTCTGGACGCCCCGCTGGGATTGGAACACACAGTGACGTGAGGAGCACTGATCCGGACTCGAACCTGGGCCCCCCTAGGCTCACGGCCATCGAGTCCATGCTGACTCATCGTGACCACCTGTGGGTTTCCAAAACTGAGTGTTCACGGAGTAGAAAGCCCAGTCTTTCTCCTGAAGAGCGGCTGGTGGTTTGGAACTGTTGAACATGCAGACCGCAGCCCAACCCATAACCACTATCCCACCAGGGCTCCGTGGTCTCCCTTATAGCAGGTGAGAACTCTGCCATCAAGCCACCGCTGCCCTCTTGTTCAATGTTGCTTTTTTTCGTGTTTGTGACTCTTCTATAATCTTAGCGGAAACCACGATCAGATTGGGTTCCTTATCCCTCTGTGCTGCCATTCAATGGCCTGGCTCGGCTCCGATCCTTGGCTAGGGGTTCTAATTCAGCATCTCCCGGGGACTCACACTGGCCTCGCCTGGCAGGCCCCATCTGAAACCATTTATTTGCACTCTGTGCTGACCCAGCCCAAACGGAGCTTTTCCTACATCCTCTGCTGACCTTGAACCTCACACAAAGTCTGGCTGAGATGTCCGAGGGGGCTTCAAAAAGCTCATGGGAAAATGCCATGATCTTTTCATTCCATTTTCCCACACACTTTTTTAATCCCCCTCATATGCTTTGTTTTATTGGGAGAAGTGTTCATAAATAAACAAAAATAACAACACCCACAATCATTATCTTCCCTGAGTATCTACTGGGTGCTGGGTACCGTGCTGGACATTGGTGCACATCTCACGTGAGCTATGGAGTGTATGGCTCCTGTTTTTAATGAGGGCCGAGGTACTTCCCCAAAGCCACACAGCAAGGGAGCAGAAGAATGGAGATGTCAAAGACCAGGATGTCAGATCTTATCTCTCCTGAGTCCGGGACCCTCTGAGAGTTGGCCTTATGTCTTGGGTGGGCCTGGGAGGAAGAGCTTTGGCGCCCTGGAGGTTGGTGGGGACAAGGCTTCTGAGAAGCGAGGCACTTCAGTAAGCTCCACCAGGATGCTCTCAGCTGAGGATTCTGATCCAGTCTGGCCCTTCCCCCAGCACGATGCCTCATCCACTCTTATGTAATTCAGCGCTCTCACCCCGCCCCCTCGATTTATATAAGGCTGCTCAGTAAACACGCTGCAGGACAGTAGAGCTTCGGGGAAAAACCAAACCAACATGGGCTACAAATGTGCTCTCTTGCCCCCACCCCAAGGCACATGCCGCCTTCCTCCACGCTTGAGGCTTGACTGTGCCTTCGCAGTTGTCTGAATTCATGACTATTATGTTTGAGCGCTTGTGCCCAGGAGGGTGTGCTCTGTGCTTATCTGGACACCTGATGGCGTCCTAGTTATGGGATGGAAGGCCTAAGACACGCGTGTTAGTACACACACAAACACGCGTGTCTTCACTGTAGTCTTTGTAAGCAGCGAGAAGATCATGCACATCTCTCCCGCGAAGGCTTTCCCTTCGCAGCAACAATTCGAGGAGCTTAACCCTTGAATAGCCCTCCTCTTGCCCCAGTCGCAATTAACAGCAGATCCGTGACATCGGAGGAAAGGTTCCCGCCATTCAGCCAGCCAGCAGACAGAACTCAAGTCTGTTCTTCCAGAAAGCCACATCTCCCAGTCATTTGGACTGACCACGGCTGTCTCTGGTGGCATGGTGAGTTACACATTGGGTTGCTAACAGCAAGGCCAACAGTTCGGAACCACCGGCTGCTCCTCAGGAAAAAGATGAGCCTCTCCACACCTGTTAAGAGCGACAGTCTCAGAATCCCATCGGGGCAATTCTGCCCTGCCCTATCAGGTGGCTGAGTCAACTCGATGGCAGGGCATTTGGTTGGGTCCACTGCTTTCTGACTGGTGCCCTTAAGGCCGTGGGATTGCCACCTGTCCTACAGGAAGCCAAATATCCAGGTGGCCTAAATCACCAAGGAATGCTCTGCCCAAACCATCAATGACACCTTCTCCTCGCTGGGGCCCTGAGCCACTGACCTTTGCTGGCCTGTGGTGCCCAGCTGGACAAGAGTGCCCAGGTCTGAGTTAGGGCAGAAGTGGGAATGGGGACACTTTGTGGTGATTTTAATGACCCAGGAAGGCTAGGGAGCAGGACAATTCCAGATCCTTCATGGTCAGGGACCATCCACACTTTAGTAGACCCATGTCCTCCACCTTCTGCCGGCCCACCCCCACTCCATGAAGCTAGTCACAAAGCCCCCGGCCCTTTCTCTTCTGTTCCTAAAGCCAGTTAAGACTCCGGCCAAGTTTCTTATTATTTTCCACCCCCACTGGCAAAGGGATGATGAACCAAATGCCCGAGTGCCCTGGCATTATGGTTTGGTGGGGGCATGCAGAGGCCAGCCTTGTCTACAGAGGGAAATTCCCCCACCCCCACTATCTCTCCTGGCCTTGAAGTAAGGCACAGCTACAGCAGCAACTCCCAGTAGGCGGTTCTTCCCGGCGCCCCCCACCCCCACCCCGCCTAACACCTTGGGTCTGGCTCTCCTCAAAGGAGGCTCACCTGCTCCTACAGAGGAGGGGCCCAAACCAGCCCCTAGATGGGGCGGAGCTTTTGCCCTATAATTGAAATTTTAAAGTAGACTGCCTCCCCCGGAAATGGTATGCGAGTTGTGTATTCGTGGGCTGTTTGCCCCTTTGGAGACTCAACTCACACAAGTCTTTCCCCCTCCCTTTACGAAATAAGACTCAAATTTCCGGGTGGGTTTAAGCCATCCCACGCTGTGCC
>NW_022111358.1:32529789-32531938 GCF_000313985.2 Echinops telfairi | reverse complement strand
TGTGTATAACAGAACAAAACACTGTCTGGCCCTGCACCATCTGCTCCATCTTTGTGTGGTGTATTTGAGTCCGCAGCTCCTCTGTTTGTTGGGCTATTGTGGCTTCACATGCTGTTGTGTTGCTGGAAGCTTTGCCTCGGTTTGTTTGTTCTTCAAATACCAGCAGGGTCACTTAGGGTGGCAAGGTTTCAGAGGAGCTTCCAGACTAAGACCAGGAAGAAAGACCTCACAGTCGCCTTCAAAACAGCAGCCAAGGAACACCCCCTGGAGGAGCAGTAATTCATGTGTGGTTGTCCTGGTGCACTAGTAAGAGTCTCAGTTTAAAGATGAAGAAATGGAGGTGCATACACACGTACAACAGGCTGGGAATGGCCCACCTTGCCCTCCCAGTTCCAGGAAAGCTGGCCAGACACCAGGGCACTCAGAGTGTTCTGGGCCCCGGTCTCCCTGACCTGATCACGGCTCAGAGCCAGTACAGAGCAGTAAGACAAAGGGTAGCCAGTCAAGACATTTTGTCCCCAGCTTTGGGCCACTTGGGTTTCTTTAGAGAAAGATTGCTCCTCTTCCTCCTGGGAGCAGCCCCTGATCTTTGACATACCCTGAACCTGGAGACCATGCACTTGGCTTCATCTCGCTGAGGTCAGGCGGCTGGCTGGGAAGAAGTAGGGCTGAGTGAAGGGGAGCTATGGGACCCTGGTGCTCAGCAAGAGGTTGTGGGAGGTAGGTGATTGGCTCAGAGGCTCAGAGCAGTTCTCTGACCTCTTCAAGACCAGGCAGCCAGTTAGGCAGCACAGCAAGAATTCAAACCCTGATCTGGTCTGTTCCGATGTTCTTCTCTAAATTAGCTCTGCCCTCCTCTTTTCTATCACTCCTGAACTTGTTTCTCCTGAGACCTGGGCAAAAGGAAGAGGTTACTTTGACCTTACAGGAGGAAGGGACAGAGAACTTGAACTCCTTTTCAAGTTCAGGGGTAGGGGCCCTGCCTGGTCTGGGCCCAGCTGCATGCTCCAGCTGTTCCCTCTTCTGCCCTTTTAGATCCCTGTTTCTAGCAAGTATGACTGCTGTTTAATGTGTGTTGATTCTTTTCATTTCATTTTTTTCCACGAATGTTTTGAAACCCACTTGTACACAGGAAAACTCACTCTCACTCAAAAATGTCTTTTTGTTTGTGATGAACTTGTCATTAAAGACCCCCAATCTATTTCAGTTTTACATTTCCTCCTCTTTTCCCCCCTAGAAACTCAAAAGCATCGTCCATACTGACAGTGACTTTGGCTACAGTCCTCACATTATGCCATGGCGCTTGTTTTTTTTCTTGTCTAGCCTCTTCCCCTCTGTTAACTTAACCTCTCTGCTCCCCAGTCTTCTCCACTAGTTTTCAAGTAGCTGCCGTCCATAGATGATGGGTTAGTTGTTGGGTTTAAAAAAATTTTTTTTAAATCATTTTATTAGGGGCTCATACAACTCTTATCACAATCCACACAGACATCAATTGTGGAAAGCGCATTTGTGCATTCATTGCCCTCATCCTTCTCAACTCTCCACCTAAGCCCCTGGCATCAGCTCCTCATTTTTCCCCTCTCTCCCCGCTAATTTTTTTTTAAAGAACGTGAGACCTAAGGGTGACAATCTTTACTTTTCAAGCTAACCTGTGCCTTAGTCTAAAGGTGACTTCAGGGGATAGTTCCAATTCAAAACGTGGAGAGTAACTCAGGACCATCTCTGAGACTTGGAAGGCCAGCTTCACGAGGTGGGCCCTGTAAGTCTGGATTCTGTAAGAATGTGAAGTTCTGTTCCTCAGTTTCCTTCGGTGCTGTCAGGATCCATCTATTGTGTCCCCGGTCCCGAGGCTCACTAGTGGTCACTGAGTACCGTCCAGTCCTTTTGAGCATGGTGGTCACTAGTGGTCACTGAGTACCATCCAGTCTTCTGGGCATGGTTGGTCACTAGTGGTCACTGAGTACCATCCAGTCTTCTGGGCATGGTTGGTCACTAGTGGTCACTGAGTACCGTCCAGTCCTTCTGGGCACGGTGGTCACTAGTGGTCACTGAGTACCGTCCAGTCCTTCTGGGCACGGTGGTCACTAGTGGTCACTGAGTACCGTCCAGTTCTTCTGGGCACGGTGGTCACTAGTGGTCACTGAGTACC
>NW_022111358.1:32526366-32528644 GCF_000313985.2 Echinops telfairi | reverse complement strand
CACTACTTACCATGCTGAGTAAGAACCGCCGGCAGCCCCGTGTTCCAAACGAGAGCAGGTCCTCACTGTATCTTTCGCTGGGATTTGTAGGTGGTCTGGAAGAATTGCATTCGGCTCTTATTTAGCCTTCCTCTCCGCAAGAAGACGGGAAGCCTTTCCAACATGTAAAAGCGGCATGTGTAGTGAGTGAAAACCATTGTGATAAGAACATGCTGCAAGATCTCCGGTGGCATAGTTGTGACACGCTGGGCTGCGATCCACAAGGTCTGAAGTTTGAAACCACCAGCTGCCCCTCGGGAGAAAGATGGGGCTTTCTACTCCGGCAAACAGTTAACTTCAGAGAGGCAGTTTACAGAGCTTCCCTACAGAGTGCTATGCGTGGCCATCGACTCCTTGGCAGTGACTTTGGTTTGGGGTTTGAGAAGGTTGGCTCGCTTATTTCAGCTCACTGCCATCGAGTCCGTTCTGACTCAGAGTGACCCTGCAGGACAGTGTAGACCTGCTCCCTGTGACTTTCTGAGATGGTTAAGGGAGTGAAAAGCCTTGTCTTCCTCCTGCAGGGTGACTGGTGGTTTTGAACTGCTGACCTTGAGGCGAGGGCTCCTCGCTTGTTTCAAAGTAAGGGCAAGTTTCTGTTAGCATTAAAGGACGAGGAGAAATTGTGCAAGGCAGACATGTGTGACCCAGGTCAGCCTTTACCTTTGGAGACGGATTGATGCTGAATCCCTGTGATCCCCTGAATGGAAGCGCATTCATTACCTACTACTGTGTGACAAAATACTCCCAAACATAACAACTTAAAAGCAAGACGTATTCTCTCGCACCGTTGCTGAGGGTCAGGAACCCGGAAGCAGCTTGGCTGGACCGTGTCCCGGCCCTGACTCTCTTGTGAGGAGTCAGCCCAGGTGTCGGCCAGGGCTGCAGCCATCTGATGGTTTGACTGGGGATCAAGAGCAGGCTTCCGAGAAGACGCCCTCCTGTGGCTGTTGTCTGGGTGGGGGTAGGGGGCGGAGAAACCTCCATTCCTGATAGTTGTCAGCAAGAGACCTTACTTAGTTCCTTACCACAAGACCCTCTCAACAGGACAGCTGGCTTCCCTCGGAGCCATTCTTGAAGAAGGTGCTTGAAGGAGTGTCGGGTAGGGAGGAAAGGGACCTGGAAGGTGAGGTTGCAGAAGGAGATGGGTGGCAGCTATCGTAATTAATCTTCACAGCAAGCCTTGCAGACAGAAGTCGCCAGTCCCATTTAACCAACAAGGAAATAGAGGCTCTGAGAGGAGAAAAGCCTTGCCCAGAGACACGGAGCTGGTGCCGGCAGAGCCCGGATTTAAGCCCTTCAATGCTTGGCAACCAAGTCCAAGCTTTCTCCAGCACCTAGTGGAGAACAAACAGGCTGCTGCGTGGTTAGGGAACCTTTCAGCCCTGAGGGCTCAGAGGGGTTTAAGAGCCGGAAGGAGGTGGCTCTAGACTAGGCTGCCACCTCCTGTTGGAGTGACAAGGATGCTGATTCCTCCAGGGCCAGCTGCCACCCACATGAGACTATTTTTACTCTCTACCTCAGTGACAGTCTGCGTCTCCCGGTTCTGGAAGGGCCATCTGGGCAGTCTGGCTGCCCCAGGAAGAGGCTCCACAAGAAGGCCACCATTTGTGCCCTGCAGCTGTTTCTAGCCAAACCTTAGCTCTTCCGCCTGCCTTGGCCAGCCAGGGTTGGTCACAAATGCCCCCCTCCCTCCCTGCTCCATCAGGGAGTGCCTGACGCCCCTCGGTTCATACACTGGGGCTAGGCCTCGCTGAAGTAAATGTTTACATCTGCAGAGCTTGCCAGTGGCTCCCACTTCAAACCAGGTAAATGACGTGCTCTTGGCACGAACCACTTGGATGAAAGGACAAGAGTGATTTGATTAGCATATTCCAGTATCAAACACACACACACACACACACACACACACACACACACCGCCCCCCGAGAGGATGTCAGTGTACTTCAGGGAGCCCCCAGAGTTGTTGAGCATCATTTATTCCTGGAAGTGGTTTGCAACAGTTCCCAGGATTGTGTGTGCTCCATCCAGTGGCTTGGCAAAGCTTCCTGGAATGGGCAAAGGTTACGTCTGCCGGGTTCCTGTCCATATGATCTCCCATTTCAACGTGGTCAGTGGAGAGAGAATGAGATTTTACTGCATCTGCTGCAGAACTGAAGGAGGATGACCCGGTCCAGCCTTTGTTCCTTAATCTAAACCTTGGGATTGACCTCTGCCCAGTCTCCTCACACAAGATGTGGC
>NW_022111358.1:32524021-32525704 GCF_000313985.2 Echinops telfairi | reverse complement strand
TTAGTCAGTAGCCACACTCCCCAAACGGTGCTCCCTGGATAGCCCAGTTCAGGGAGGTCTGCCCTGGCAGGGAAGAACCTTAACCGGGTTCTTTAATACAGGGCTTCTTAGTGGGCTGGTACTTGTGAATTCTCCAGGGAGTATGCAGGCTGTCGGAGCCCTGGCAGTGTGCCAGGTAAGCACGTGCTTCTAACTGAAAGGCTAGCCGTTGGAATCCACTGAGTGGCTGTGTGAGAGAAAGGACCGAGTGGCACGAGTAGGGATCCACTGGCAGCTCCTAACAGCACTCGGCTTGGCAGGCAGCCGTGGACCTGGGACCCCTCTCTTACTAAACCCCAACTGGTACTCTGTGTCACGAACACCACTTAGCACCGGTTGGGAATTGTCCTGTCACGTCACTCAGCCTCCATTTCCTTCCCGCTAGGACAGGGAGAGCAATGGCTCCTGGGCCCAGCCCTGATGGGAAGGTTAAATGAGGTTACGCCTGGCATTGGGCCTGGCGCAGCCATGCCTGGTACAGAGTAAGTGCTCAGTAAATGCTGGTAGCTATTATTGATAATAAGGTCTTTCCTCTCCAGCCCTGACATTCTGGGCTTCCAGCTGCAACGTGTAATTACTCTGCAGAGCATCTGGCTTCCCGAGCAGAAAGCAAGCGCTTGGAGGAAGGAAAGGGGGAGAAAAAGCGTTTGCCTTCTGGGCCCCTCCTTTGCACCAGCCTCTCGGTCAGGCGTCCCATTGGGGGATGTAACAACGTGCCCACCCATCCTGACAGTATGCAGGTGAGCCAGGGTCCTGGTGTAGCTCAGACACGATGGAGGGTGTTTGAGACCCCAGAGAGGGTTGTGTGGGCAAGCAGTCGACCCCCACGGTATCCCACGTGGGGCTGCTTCCACTCCACTGCCCTGGGAGTGTTCAGCTCTGGGAGCGATGACCGGTAGAGAGGAGTCTGCAGAGGGAAGTCGGAGAGCTCCGAGAGTTGGGCAGCAAGGGCGACCTCATGAAGGGGCCAGCACCTGCAACGGCTCAGAGGCAGGTAGGAGGAGGAACCAGAGGGGGCAGGCAGTGAGGAGGATGAGGAGAGTCAGGGGAGTAAGGCAGGTGTCAGCCTCCTCGGGGGCGGAGGCTCTGCCAATCTGGCATTTTAAAGGGCGTTTAAAAGCGGATACTTACATGAGTCCCCAGGTGGGGCCCACAGTTCAGTGCCTGACTGAACTGGCAAGTTTGAGCCCACCCAGAGGAGCCTCAGAAGAAAGGCCTGGCAGCCTGCTTCTGAGAATCCTACGGAGCGCATTCCTGCTGTGCGCACCTGGGTCACGCAGGTCGGAGTCCAGTGGAGCACAGCTGGCTGGGTATAGGTTTTTCAAAAGAGTCCGTCCTGTGTGTTTTTTTTTAATTGATAAGGAATGCGTGTAACTTCTATCATCCGAAGGAAAAATACTATTTTGCCCCAAACACAGGAAATGATCACTCTTGCTGCCGTGTGGCGGTAGAGTGGATTGGCATCCAAGAGGCCAGTTTGCCGGTTACTTACTGTAATTGACCAGGTGAAAAGGTAGGGATGCGGATCTAGGGGAGACAGTAAAAGAGGAGGAGGTGGGGGGAGACTGCGGGACTCTCTGGGGAAGAACATCGGAGGAAGGCTCTGAACAAGCTGAGATGTGCAGCAGACATAGCCAACGGGAC
>NW_022111358.1:32517474-32518551 GCF_000313985.2 Echinops telfairi | reverse complement strand
TGGTATCTCCCCAAGACGACGGTCCTGATCTCCCAGGCCCAGCCCTCAAGCTGTCTGATTATGGCTAAGAAGTTTCCAGAACTCGGCCCCCTGCATCCTCTACTACATTTATAGATCTATGGACAACATAGGCAAATACCCACCAAACCAAGTCAAACCCATTGCCATCGAGCTGATTCGTGGAAGCCTCACAGGACAAAGTAGAAGTGCACCCTGGGGTTTCTGAGACTGTCGATCTTGGCGAGACCCAGCTTCATCTTTCTCCTGTGGAGCAACTGGTGGGTTTGAATACCAGCCTCACCGTTAGCAGCCCACACAGATCCCAGGGCTCCATCAGGGAGACACATAAGTAGGAATGTCCTCTCTCCAGCTCTTGTGTCCCCCTCCCTCCCACGCCTCTTCAGCCGATGTATCTGTCCATCCACTCGTAGATGATTGCTGTTGCAGAATCGTTTATGAAGGGGCTTCGAAAGCTGGTGGGGAAATTTCATTGCCTTTTCATTCCTTTACCCCCAACCCCTCACAAAATTCTGGAAGCCCCTTGTAAGGAGCCCTGGTGGTGCAGTGGTTACGCATTGAGCTGCTAACCATAAGGTCAGTGGCTCAAAACCACCAGCTGCTCTGCCGGAGAAAACGAGTCGTAGTCTCAGAAACTCACAGGAGCAGTTCTACCCTGTCCTGTAGGGTCGCTGTGAGTCGGCATCGACTCGGTGGCAGTGAGTGAGTATAGAATTGTAGCTGCTTTTCTGATCAGCAGTTCAAACCCACAGCTGCGCTGCGGGAGAAAGATGAGCCTGTCTGCCCCCTAAAGATTCCCACTCTCAGAAACCCTAAGGAGTGTGTGCAGTCAGCTCTGCCCGACAGGCTGGCTCACCCTGAGCGAGGACCACCTCAATGGCAGTGGGCTTGGGATTTGCTCTTCTGTGGCCTCTCACCCTTGTCGTCTTCCCAAGACAGCTGCTCTCATTGTTTGGTTTGGCTGACTTCCCGCCCATTGTATGCTGCCTCCCACTTCACCCAAGTGGGTGACTATGTCTACCCCCTGGTGAGTGATCTACCCTTCCTTCCCCTCCCACC
>NW_022111358.1:32515351-32516771 GCF_000313985.2 Echinops telfairi | reverse complement strand
AGATTCTGGCTCAGTCTACCTGGAGTGTAAAAGCAAATCCTCAGCAGAGGGTTGAGCCGAACCGAACTCCGGGAAAGTAAGAATGTGCAGTTGGCTTTTTTGGATGTCGGAGAGTAAAACAGAAGAAGTCACGTGGACGAGAGAACGTCCTAGAGATGCAGGCCTTAGGAAAAAGACACTTTTTGGTGAGCCAGCTACCAATCCGTTACATCAAAAGGAGCAACATCTTTAGGAAAACAAGAAGGAGCCTTCTTAGAGGATGAATGAGGTTGGTTGGCAGGTGTATGGTTGTCCAGGCTTCTAGGAAGTTGCCTAATTTCAACACAGGGAAGGTTGGAAGGCCAGCACAGAGGGTGCTGCGAGCCTGGATGTCTTGTGGTCTTGAAGAACCAGCAAGGGTGAAATCAGAAGCCAGAGACCACAGCCCAGATCCCAGCTCTCCTGCTGGGTAGAAGGGGGATATTAACATTCACCTATGGGTGCCCTGGTGATGCAATGGGGAAACGCTCAGCTAGCAGCTGCTTGGCAGAAGGACAGGCCATCTGCTTCTCTACAGATTTACAGTCTCAGAAACCCCCTGGGAGAGGGCGGTTCCACCCTGTCCTGTGGGCTTGCTATCCCTCAGAATCTACTGGACAGCAGCGGGGGGTTTGGTTGCCAGGCTGGTACGTACCCTTGCGTGCCAGGCAACCACCTGTCCCATCCACCGTACTTAACACAGGCTGCTGCCGGCCTCTGGTGGCCACTGAACGAATTGTCAGGCTAAGGATGGGATTGTGAGCGCGTTTCTGACGCTGGGATTCTGAATCATGGCTGAATCAGCTCCCCCTTTCCATAAAATGTGTTTTGTGTAAAGGTAGTAACGTTGAAAGATGAGTCAACTTTATTTTTAAAAGCAGTTTTAGGTTTAGAGAAAACTTGGACAGAAAGCAGCACACGTGTACCCCTACCCAAATAGATGCACACTGAGTATCTTGTCTGCTCCCTGCTGTTGAGCAGACACGGACTCACCGCGACAGACACCCTAAGTCGAGGAAGACCTGCCCTGTGGGTTCCGAGACCATGACTCCTTATGGAGGTAGAAGGGAAGCCTTGTCTTTCTCTCATAGCTTGTCTTAGTGGGGTGCTCACAATTTGGTTCTGTCTTACAGCACCCTGGAAAGACTGAAGAATACTGTCCCCTCGGGTTTCCAAGGCCATCATCCTTTTTTTTTATATACAATTACAGTTTTATAATCCACTTTATTCTACCAATTCCTTCCATTTTCGTACTGTTTTTTTTTTTCTTGGTATTGACTTTATTTATTTTTTTAATAAATCAATGTATTGGGGCTCATAAAATTCATCACAATACATAGATCAATTGTGTAAAGCACATCTATACATTTGTTGCCCTCATCATTCCCAAAATTCGCTTGCC
>NW_022111358.1:32508497-32514279 GCF_000313985.2 Echinops telfairi | reverse complement strand
CCAGGCTGTTGGCGTCAAGGAACTTTTCCCCACAGGAGTCGCAGGCGTAGAGGATCTGGGTGTTGGGGTCTGCTTCCTGAACTTGCTTCACCGCTTTGGTGATCTCGGCTTTAAGGGCTTCTGTCTCATCAGCTGTCACTGCAGCCCCCACCGGAACCACTGTGAGCTGAGTGACAGCCGTTGCAGCCAGGGCCTCGGTGTCCAGCGTGACCATGTCGTCAACCGTGACCACGCTGACCTCGCCACCGTCCTCCGGCTCCAGGATCTTGATGCCTGCCTTGCCCTGGTGCACCGTCTTCACGTGGGAGCGCAGGTTGTCCACCCCGTTGAAGCCACGGCCACACTTGTCACAAAGGTAAGGCTTCTCTCCGGTGTGGATGATGATGTGCTTGGATAGGTCCCCCACGTTGACGAAGGCCTTGCTGCACACGCTGCACTTGTGGGGGCGGATGTTGTCGTGATGGCGGATGTGATTGGCCAGTTGGCTGGACTGGACTAATCTCTTGCCGCAGCGCTCGCAGACGTAGGGCTTCTCGCCAGTGTGGGGGCGCACGTGGGCGATGAGGGAGCTGGCCTGGGTGAAAGCCTTGCCGCATATCACGCACTGGCACGGCTTCTCGCCCGTGTGGATGTGGACGTGGCGCTGCAGAGCGCCCGGGGTCTGCGAACTGCCGCTGGCAGTGGACGCACACGTAAGGCTTCTTTCTCCCCACTGTGGATCCGGAGATGCCGCTTGAGGTTCCCGGAGGTGGTGAATTGCTTCCCACACTCCCGGCACTTGACGGGCCCGTCCGCGATGTGGATCTTCAGGTGGGCCTTCAGATTCCCCACCTGGTTGAACTTCTTGTCGCAGTGCGGGCACCTGTGCTCCTTGTCCGTGTCGTGTGTCTCCAGGTGGCGCGTGTCGTGTGTCTCCAGGTGGCGCATCTTGGAGGTGGGGTCGGAGAAGGAGAGGCCGCAGTAGTCCCACTGGTAGGGCTTCTCGCCGCTGTGCACCAGCTGGTGGCGCTTGAGGTTGCCGGAGGTGGTGACGAGCTGGCCGCAGTCCTCGCAGCGGTAGCGCGCTTCCCCCAGTGCCACTTCTTGTGCAGGTTCAGCAGGCTGATCAGCCGGTAGCTCTGGCCGCACTCCTCACAAGGCTCCTCAAAGGGCTACAGGAGCAGAGGGAGAGGGTGACGTCACTGGACGGGGCGGTGGAGGTGCGGGGCACCGAGGCACGGGCTGGCCGCGTACCTGTGCGTCTTCTCGTGGGCCTTGCAGGCGGCCGGGTCGGAGAAGGCCTTGCTGCACTCCTGGCAGGAGAAGGGCTTCTCGCCTGTGCGGATGCGGATGTGCCGCTTGAACTTGCCCGTGTGGGTGAACTCCTTCCCGCAGTCCTCGCACTTGTGGATGACTGAGCGGTACGTCTTGGACTCGGTGCGGTCGCCGTATGTGCCTGAGCGCAGGCTCCGGGCCTCCACGCCCAGCTCCTGGCCAGAGTCTGGTCGACTCCTCGTGGTCCTCCCCGTTCTCCAGCCGGGGCCCCTCCTCCTTGACAGAGGCCGTTGGGCCGCCTTCTCCTTTCCTTGCTGGCTCCACCTCCACCTCTTGCTCTGAGCTCTCGGGCAAGGCGGCCTCGGCCTCAGCAGCAGCCATGCCACTGGTGGGGTCCGGCTTGAGCTCCACGGGTGGTGGCTCCCGGGGGGCCATCGGCCTTCTCAGTCTGCTCTGCCCCGCTGGCCTCCCTCTCAGCCTGGCCACCTCGCTCCTCCTTGGGCTCCCTGCCTGGACCAACCGACAACAGCCAAGGTCTCTATGTTGTCCCCAGGGCTGACAGCTGGCTCAGCGAGTGACTTGAGGGTGTGGCAGGCCGTGATGTCGGGTTGTCCACATGCGGGTGTGAAGTGCCCTGAGCATGCCTGTGTGAACCCTGAAACAACTTCCATCCTTTATAAAACTCACTGGGCTCACAACCCGGGCTTCAGAGTGGATTCTTTCTCGTGCAAAGCCAAGGACCGAGGTATTTCCACCGGAGACACCTAACACTCTCGCTGACACTGAGTTAATTCCAACTCAGACCCTGGAGGGCTGGGTAGAACGGTCCCTGTGGAGTTCTGAGATTGTAACTCTGCGGGAGTAGAAAGTTTCAACTCCCTCGGGACTGGTCATTTCAAACTGTTGCCCTTGTAGTTTGCAGCCCAACATGTAACCACTATTCCCCAGGGTTCCTATATCTTGTCATAGAGTGATATGTTTGCTACAATTGATTCACCAATACAGATACATTGTTATTAGCCAAAGTCATCATTCCCATGAGGGTTCACTCTGTGTTCCTCGGCTCTATGGGTTTTGTCAAATGCATAATTTCATGTAGCTCTTGTTCGTGAACCCACACACACACATACACTTGATAGTTTTTTGATTCATTCCTAAGTATTCTTCCACTGTATGCATATACTACTTTGTCAATCCATTCACTTATTGGTTGCGTCTAGTTTGGGGCAATTGTGAATGAAACTTCTATAAACCTTCATGTGACAGCTTCTTGATACACGTCAATTTTCTGCTAATTTGGCTAAGGAGTTAGAAGTGTGGTTACTGGGTTGTATGGTGAGGACTATGTAAGAAATTGCCACGCTGTCTTCCCCAGAGGCAACACCATTTTGTGTTCCCACCTCCTTAGCCAACATCTGGTCTTGTCAGATGACAGCAATTTCTAAATACTTTTTAAGCAGCCTCATTGCAGTAGAATTGCCCTACACTCAGCCACACGGATTCAGAGAAACCATTGCCTCTCATACATTTTTAAAAGTTTGACTTTGGAAGGAATCATTGTCAAGGTAGAAAGATCGACTGTATTTTATGTAACAGACATTATGGATTGAATTTATCCCGCCCCCTCACCAAAAAAAAATATGCGGAAGTTCTAACCCCTGTACCCATAGATATGAGCCTATTTGAAAGCAGGTCTTGGAGAAGGGGGCACCTCCTGCTTAGAGCTCCAGCTCTATGGAGATGGGTTTATTCTGCATTATCTAGGGCACTTATAGTTTATTGGCCACTAGCTGAAGCTCATTGTGATAGGTTTATTGTGCCAACCTGGCCAATGAACACATGTGGGTTTCATTGAAGGGCGGAGAGGTAAATGGCTCAGCGAGCCTCACCTGTCTGGTCTCTTGCTCTTTGATGATCGGACCAGTGTGCGGCTGCCTTAGCTGGTTCACTGTCTCTACTACACTGCCCGTGGGACACCTAACCCATGGACTGTGTCGCTGTAGTTTGAGGTTCCTTCCAGACCTGTTTCGCCACGCTACTGGGGTATACATCGGTAGAGCTGGGGACTGTTGGTGATCTGTCTTGCTGTTTGCTGCCTGTGGCCAGATTGCATGAATTGCACCACGGAGGACTCAGCTATCTGCTTCCTTGACTTGCACCCGGTGGCCCTCAAGACTTAAAGGACTGCCAGTGCATTAGCTGCCTCATGGAAGTGATTTGTACTCACTCATTTGTACTGGTCTGTAGACTAATTAGCTGTTTATTTTGTATGTTGTCTGTCTGTCTATCTACATATATATAAAATCATAAGTGTCCTGGTTTTGTTTCTCAGGAGAACCCTAACATGCTTATGATGTGGTGCTCCCAGAATGCCCTATTTCGGGGTTCTCCCTCCACTTCTGATGCCACTGGCTTCATAGTCTGGGATGTGGTTTGCTGCTGTCCCTCGGGAGGATAAGCACAAGCGAGACAGGGCGCGGGAAGGGGGCATGGACAGCACTGCCCACAGAGGAAGCCTCTTCCTGTTTTCTGGCAGACCTTATCATTCCATCTCTGAGGAAGATTGACCACCAGGGACCAAACATTCTCTCTCTTGCCTCCTCTTCACTACAGCTACTAGGAGTGTCTTCCAGACTTCCTGGGTGACTAGCGAGAGTGAGCCACCTGCGGCCTGTATGAGGCGGCGGGCAGGTTGTCCGGTCAGCCATCCCACAGAGGGTTGGTAAACTTGCCCCGGGCTCTAATAGGTTGGACTTTGTGGCTGCAGCTCAAAGAACCCGAGTCAAACTTGCTTATGAAGAAGGGGCATTGGTTGACTCATGGGATTGCAGGAAAGACAAAGGTGGCCTCCAGGGCTGACATCCCGCCTGGACTCTGCTCTGAATTCACGGTGCTTTATCCTCACAGATAAGCTATAGCCACATCACTAAGAGCTATTCAGGTTAATGGGGCACAGATGCCTGGGGGCCAGGGCTCTGACTGGCAGCTGTCCTAGAACTCAACACCGAGCATGTGGGCTGGGAGAAATGGGGTACTGTTCCCCGAAAGGAACGAAGGTGGGCAGACTGAATAAGTCGTACCCGTCTACCCTATCCTACCCTATCCTATCTTAGACACAGTTGTCCCCTGCCCTTCAAGACTCATCTGCCATTTGGGCTGTAACTTGCATGAGTCTCAAGTCTGAGTCCATTTACATGGTTCAAGCAGTATATTCCTATGAGAGGGATGACATCATAGAGATTAACGTTCCAGAAGGCTGGGATGGCTCCAGTGCTCCAGCCTTCCTTAGAACATGGAGAGTTGTGAGCTGGGCGGGGCTGGAATATAGTTCCGGAGGAAAAGGAAAAGCCCATCTCAAACCACCTGGCTCCTCAGGAAGTCCTGGGCCAGCTGGGACCTGAGTCAGAGAGGGATGGGAGAGAGCTAACCTTCCGTACAGAAGTGGGAATCCACCTGCCGGGACCACTGACTTGGTCTGTCTTCTCCCACGGGACCCCAAGAAAGGGCTTTATGGGTGGAGATGGGGAGCCCACGAGACCTGGGGGTATAGGGTCCCCAGGAAAGAAACCTTGCATGGGTCATACTTCCACTCAACAATTACTTGTTGATCTGCAAGTCTCCATTAGCTGAGCACCCAACGGTTTAGTCCCTAAATCTGACAACCCTTAGGAAGGAGAGAGAAGGAAAAACATGACCCCCGCCCCACTTTACACACCCCCCCAAGCTCTGGATAGGGTGGAGTGAGTCTTGGAAGGTAACTCAAAAGACAAATGAGGAAACAGAGCCACCAGGGCCCCAATCTTGTCCACCCACAGCTGGCCTGACCCCTGACGCTGGTGGATAAAGGATCCTTGGCCTTTGCCCTCAGGGACATGCCACCCAGTTTAAGGCAGAGCACCCGTGCCCACACGCTCATGCACACCCAGTAAAAGCCACCTCCTCACACGTTTTCCCGGCACCAGCAGGTTGAGGAATAGTCCACCCAGCCAGTTGCCATCACGGATTCTGACTCGTGGCAACCCACGTGTGTCAGAATAGACCTGGGTCCCTCAGGGTGGCCCATGCTGCTCTCTAGGGAGTCCATGACCACGCCCTCCTCTGGGGGACTTGAACCTCTAACTCTTCTGCTATCAGCCGAACATGGTAATCATATGCAGTGTCCAACGCCCGTGACAGGCCATTTGTGTTCTAGATGTTTCCTCCGTCTGGTTAGTCTGATGTGGCCCTCAGATCGGGCAGACGTGGCACCTGATTGCCATGTCCTTTTTCGGGAGTTGCATCTGAAGGCACACAATGACCTAGGTCCCTCATTCGTGCTGTCAATTTTTATCGCAAGGTCCAAGTGCCAACTGGTCTCTCCGTGCTATGCTTCCATTTTTCCCCGGTGCCATCTGCTGGAGGGACACTGGTAGGTCGCGTTCAGTTCCTCATCCAGCTTCCCACCGCCTCAAGGTAACATCCACCCATGGTTCTTTTTTTTTTTTTTTTTTTTTTTTTTTTTAACATTTTATTAGGGGCTCATACAACT
>NW_022111358.1:32505456-32506777 GCF_000313985.2 Echinops telfairi | reverse complement strand
TGTCCAGGGGAGTAGAGTGCCTCATCTTTCTCCCATGGAGTGCCTGGTGGTTTCAAACTGCCGACCTTGAGGACTACAGCCTAAAGTGTATCTGCTACATCACCTGGGCTCCAATAGACCCCTGAAAAGACAATCGACATCAGCCCAAGGGAAAGATAAATCAAAACCACAATGAGGTACCACTTCGTGCTCACTCGGAGTGCAATAATTAAAAGTAGAGATAATAAGTGTTTCCAGGGGTGTAAGACACTGGAACCCTCAGACATTGCTAGCAGGAATGTAGACTAGCCACCTTGGAAAACAGAGTTGTCCAACAGGTTAAACATAATGTGCCTGCAACCACTAACAATAACAAAGCAGGAACCTGCTCTTAGGCATGTGGCCGGGAGATTTTATACCCCTACAAAACATGCTACGTGGGTGTTTATATCATTACTAATAGCCCCCCACAAAGGAAAAAGTCAAATTTCCATCAAGTGGTGAATGGATAAATTGTGATACATCCATACAGTGGGATATTATTCAACGACGAACAGGAATGAACCTTGAAAACATTATGCTAAATGGAGGGAGCTGGATACAAAAGGGCCCGTATTATAAGCTTCCATTCACATGAAATTGCCGGAGTAGGTAAATCCACAGAGACAGAAAATAGATGAGGGTTGCCTAGGGCTTTGGGGAGAGGGACGTGGGGAGTGGCTGTGGATGGGTACAGGCTGATGAAAATATTCAAAAATTGATTGTGGTGATAGTTGCACAACTCTGTGAATATGCTAAAAAGTTGAAAGTGAATTATTTGGGACTTTCATTACATCACAATAACATTATTACCAAATTTTATTGGTACATAATTGTTCCAGAGTTAGGCAGGGGTAGCCCTTTGAGCCGACTTTTGTGTCCACTGACAGTCTCACCATTATTTGGGCACGTCCTTGCTTTCTGGCACAAGACCGCCAAGCTTTAGACTTTTCCTTGCTTGAGCTGAGAACCAGCCATTTTCCAGAGTCCTGGTTCCCTTTTGGGGGGATATTATTTTAAAACCAAGATCTGGGTACTTATCACTTCACTTAAGCAGAAGGACAATCCTCTTTGTCTGAAGTGTGTGTACTTGATATTCATTGGCACAGCTTCCTTTGCAAATGAGGATCAGAGAGGTGAAGTGCATTGCCCCAGGGGACACAGCAGGAGGGAGAGGAACACCCAGAGGCTGAGCCCTTCCTCTGGAAGTACATTCTCAATGAAACAGTCAGTGGTTCTCAACCTTCCTCATGCCACAGCCCTTTCATCCAGCTCCTCTTGTGGTGCTGACCCCCAACCATAA
>NW_022111358.1:32502802-32504301 GCF_000313985.2 Echinops telfairi | reverse complement strand
AAAAAAAAATCCTTTTATGTAGAATCATTCTTTTCGTTATTACAGATTCTCATTATTTTCAAGCAATGGGATGGGAGAGTCTGGAGGGGGCAGTGAGTAGCAAGGCTTGGTGACCACACTCTCCTGGCTTTTCAGGCCCTCAGAGAAGACCCTCGGCCACGCCACCTTCCTCCCGCCAAGCATGACAAGGGCACTGCTCGTCTCCTTGGTCAGCTGCCTCCTTGCCCTCCATCAGGCCAGAGTAATCCAACGCTGCGACATGGCCAAGTTGCTTTATAAGGAGGACTTGCATGGGTTTGAGGGCTACAGCCTGAATGACTGTGAGTGCCATTTCTCCAGCCCGCCTCTCTGCTCCTCTTCTTGCCCTGTGTGAACTCCTTCCTCCTCTCCCAGCCACGTTCCAAAGGCAGGCCCCTTCAGGAAGCCTCTCCCAGAACACTCCTCGTTCAGCATCCATGAACTGAGCTTGCGTTCCCTGGGAGGAGCTGCTACAGGCACAGGGGGAATAGAGATGTCCAAGGTCCCTCCACCCTCACAATAGTCAGCCTAGCAGAGGAGCTCGGCAGTACGCAAACTCAAACAGATCCAGCTCTGCCTGGTGGGGACAAATGCTGTGAAGAAGAAGAAAGTAGCAGCGCTGACAGGCGATGCTGTTCTAGAAGCAGGGAAGGCCTGTCTGAGGAGGGAGCATGAAGTGGGGGACCTGGTCATGCACATGTCTGGTGCACATGCCTTGCAGAGAGGGGGACAGCCAGTGCAAGAGATCCGTCTTCCTCTGTGGAAGGAGGATGAGCCTTTCTCTGTTGCACTAGGCCCAGAAGGTGGTACATACCTGTCTTACAACCCTTTCTCCTCCTCCCTTGCGCTGTGGTAGCTTAGGTATATATAGCTTCTGTCTTTTTAAAAAAATCGTTTTACTGGGGGCTTGTACAACTCTTATCACAATCCATCCATCCATCCATTGTGTCAAGCACATTTGTCCATGTGTTGCCATCATCATTCTCACAACATTTTCTTTCTACTTGAGCCCTTGGTATCAGCTCATTTCCCACCCTGGCGCTGTCATAAACCCTTGATAATTTATAAATTACTATTATTTTTCATGTCTTACACTGTTCAATGTCTCTCTTCACCCACTTTTCTGTTGTCCATCCCCCAGGAAGGGGGTTATATATAGATCATTGTGATCGGTTCCCCCTTTCTCCCCCACCTTACCCTTCTGGTAATGCTACTCTCATTATTGGTCCTGAGGGGTTTATCTGCCCTGGATTCCCTGGTTTCCAGCTCTTATATGTACCAGTACACATCTTCTGGTCTAGCCAGATTTGTAAGGTAGAATTGGGATCATGATAGCGAGGGAGAGGAAGCATTAAAGAACTAGAGGAAAGTTGTATGTTTCATTGGTGCTATACTGCACCCTGACTAGCTCGTTTCCTCCCCGAGACCCTTCCATAAGGGGATGTCCAGTTGCCTACAGATGGGCTTTGGGTCTCCACTCC
>NW_022111358.1:32500182-32502129 GCF_000313985.2 Echinops telfairi | reverse complement strand
TTCCCCCATCTCCCCCTCTCCCATGTCTCCCCCGGAACCATCAGTCCCATTGTTTTCTCCTCTAATAGCTTGTCTTGTACTTGACCCTGGAGGGCAGAATCAATGTTTGGCCCAGTTTAGTACCCCCTCCCTGGGCTTTATACAGTTCCTGGCATGTGGCAGGTGCTCACTGAGTCAAGAAAGCGTGGATGGACAGATGGATGAGTGTTGTCTTGTTGAGTTGGGAGATGGATGGGTAGACGGGAGCAAGGATGGGAAGAAAGGCCAGTGGGTGTTTCTGTCTAGCCCTTTTGAACCTGGCTCCTTCTTCTGAGTCCTTGTCTCTGAATCATGACCCCTTCTCCCCAATATCAGGGCTGTGCCTGGCTTTTGTGGAAAGCAAGTTCAACACATCCAAGATAAATGAAAATGCAGATGGCAGCTTTGATTATGGTGTCTTCCAGATCAACAGTCACTACTGGTGTAATGATTACCTGAGTCACTCGGAAAACCTTTGCCAAATGGACTGTACAGGTCTGGCCAGGGGTGGTGGTGGTGGGAAAGCAGGGGGTGGGGAGCACTAGTTTATATTCACAGGATCTCACACCGTAGCCTGGGGAGACCTCAAGGGGGCAGCTTAAGAAATCAGGGAATGTCCATCCAGTTAGGAGATTCGTCAAGTCTTCAAGCAGGGGCCACAACGGCTCTGCATAGCCAGAGGAGGAAGAGAGACGTGACCACGGTCAACCCTTATCGAGAGCTGCCTCGTCCCAAGGTCCAGCTCTCTCCATCCTACCAACTTTCCGTGCAACGGGAGCTGTTATGATCCCTACTTTACAGATGAACAAAGCGGGTTCCCAGAGAGTACCCAGACTGACTGACTGCTAGACTGGTGGCCTTGAAGCATTGGCTCCAACCACTGGGTACCACTGTCTTTGGCTCATAACCTGACCAAAGGCCAGTGCAAACGCCCCACCTGTAAGGTGATCCAGGCAGCTTCTCAGAGTCCATGATTTGGCCCCTGACTTCCTCCTGCTGATGTTCCTGGGATCCCCTCCAGGACAGCCCCGCAGCAGGTCCCTGTGCTGCTTGTGTTGGCATTTCCTCTCCCTAGAGACACAACCTGGGGGAACTGCCGTCTGCCGGGCTAGGATGTAAGGGGGTGAACAGACCCGCATCTCAGCCCTGGTGGGCCCCCACCCACACATTCTTCAGCCCTGACCTCCAGCAGCCATGTGGGGTGGCATCTGCCATGAGGGAGGACCCGCTTCCGTCATCTCTGCTTTGGGGACGGCCCTCTGTGCCCTCACGGTCTCCCCTCTCCCCTTTCAGAGCTGCTGAACCCAGACCTCCTGTCAACTGCCAACTGTGCGAAAAAGATTGTGTCTGGAGAAAGTGGGTTGAACAACTGGTGAGCAGGCTGCTGTGGGGCTGAGCGAGCGGGCAGATAGCCTCCAAGAACGGGGGTGGGTGGGTGGGGTGGTGGTGGAAGGGGGCCGACAGAGAGAAGGTCGTGGGCCAGCTGGGGCTGCTGTGCTCCCTGTCAGCATTTAGAAAACTGTGCTGAAGGGTGAGGGACCTGGAAGCCCAACCCAGAAGCCCTGGGATCCCATTTTTTCCCCTAGTAGGCAATTAACAAGACTCCTGGTTACAGTGACAGAAAACAACAAGAGTTAGCTGAGAGAAATGTATTCTATGAGGATGAGAAATGTACCCCAGAGTCCAATCGCTGGGTGCAGCCGGGCCTTAGTCAGCTCTCCACAAGTCTCTCTGCTCCCCAAGGCACATGACGGGGAGGCTGCCCCAAGCTTATAGATAGGCTTAAATTCTAGGCACCCATTTAGTAACTAGGCTACCACCCAAGCCAAGTTCCTGGGATAAAAAATCCGATTGGTATCATTTGGATCAGGTGTCTTCCTGCGGTCCAATCAGCTTCAGCCATGGGAGGAGCTAGGTAACACCATCCTA
>NW_022111358.1:32496740-32499605 GCF_000313985.2 Echinops telfairi | reverse complement strand
GGAGGGAATTCTGGGTGTCTCTCTGCTTGGCGGAGCGAGGCCAGGTGTGTGGAGATGCAGCTACTAAAAGGCAAACAAGAACCGCATCTCTGTGTTTCTCTGCAGGATAAACTGGAAGCTGCACTGTTCCGGACGGCCCCTCTCCTACTGGATGACAGGGTGCTCCCTGGCCTGAGACGGGCGCAGGCTTGCTGTGGAGAACTGCTGCCCGCACCTGAGGCTGCTTTATCGCTTCTTCCTCTTGCCTCCACTTCTTGTCATTTTCTCCCCTCCCCGTTTACAGTTAATGGCGACCAGAGCCCCCGGCGTGCGTTGCTCTCCCAGGCTGCCTCCTGGTCATTCTCACCCAGGCCTAGTACTCAGGCTCCTGACCGTCATTTGCAAACTAAGAGGGAACACAATGCAGTGTCTGTATTTTTTTTAACTGTTAAAGTATTCCTTGTGCAAACAGCGTGTTACGGTATTCATTAATCCCATGTGGAGTGAAGTGCCTGAGGTGATAGGGGGGTGCCAGGAACTAGAAGGGAACAGGGCAAAATGACTGCTCTTCAAGGATTCGTAATCCAGGCGTGGACACGGAGACACACAAATCATCACGATGGAGAATAACATCTACCACGATGCGTTTGAAGCAGTCTCAGGATCCACAGTCCAAGTGTGAGACATGGAAGAGAGCCTGTGTAGGTTTCAACGCTACGTATTTACATTTTCTTATAAAACAAACTTATCACCTTCGAAGTACTCTCTATTACACTTAATACATTTCTCAAACCTGCGATTCCATTCTTGGAAACATTTTTTAAACTCCTCTGTTTGGATGGTTGGCAGCAGCTCCCTCTCTTCTCTTCACCTCTTCACTGTCCTTTCATGCCCCTCTTCATCCACGGAAACAAAAAGAAGTCACACGGAACGAGGTCAGGTGAGTAAGGTGTGTGGAGCAAGAGAGGCATGCTGTTTTTTGCTAAAAACTGGCACACTGAGATGGCTGCATGAGCAGGTGCCTTGTCATGTTGGCAAAGCCGGTCCTGTCTGCCACAAATCAGGTCTTTTTTGTCATGAACACGCTAGCTTTTCAGAACCTCTAAATAGAAAGCAGTTTGACCTGGTGGAACGAACTCCAAATGCACTATGAGTCGATATTTTTGTCCGTTTGGGAAGTTGACCGATGTCCAGAACAAGGTTTGTCATCAATGGACATTTCACCATTTTTGAAATGGGAAAACCACTTTTACAGACACTTGTTTTTCTGATAGCACTGTCCTTGTAAGCTGTGTTCAACATCACAACAGTTTCTGCGGCATTTTTCCCAAGCAGGAAACAAATTTCACAGCCGCAAGCTGTTCTCTTAAATCAGTCATCACAAAAAAACTAGGTTTCAGTGAAACTGTTTTTATGAAAAATTCACTGTGACCAGAGAGAACCTTCCCAGGCGACACACTGGGTGCACTAATTCAGAGTGAATTGTTTGATGTTCACCTAGCGGGAAAAGTGCATGCTACGAAAGTTCTGCCCAGTGGAGCTTTTTTCCATTATGTGGGGTTACCCCCTCACATAGTGCTGGGATGTGAAAACTGGTGTCAGTGTTGCTGAGGCTGGGGTGTTTGGGAATGCGCTAGAAGCTGGATTTTGAAAAGTGGTTTCTTTGGATAGGAGCCAGTTTGCTAGGAGGGTGGTAAGATGGAAGGAAACGTGCTTCAGAGCAAGGCAAAAGCAGAACAGGGCCAGCAAGCAGCAGGGTGTCCTGTTTGCATCCACTGGATGGATGGATGGTGATCAGAGTTGTATGAGCTGCCAATAAAACGTTTAAAAAAAGAAGTAATGAAGAAAACAAAAAACTTGAATACAGTCCTCTTCTCACTTGTGGGAACTTCATCACAGGCCAGCACAGGTGTTTGCTGACCTCTATTTTGGAAATCACGCGAGACGTGTTTTGCCTGTTCCCTGTGGTTCTGCTATTCTAGGATTCAAATAAGAGGTTGGGGCTCACTTTCCCTGGAGGCGTGTTGCTGCTGTGAGATTCTGACTCATCACAACCCTGTGGACAACAGAACAAAACACTGCTCAGACGATGCAGCTGACACTCCGTGCTGTGTTGCAGCCACGGTGTCAGCCAGTCCATCTCAGGCAGGGGCTTTACGAACATGACGTCTTCTTCCAGGACTGGTGCCTCCTGATGACACGCCCAAGGTACATGATAAGGAGTCTTACCGTCCTTGCTTCTAACGTCCTTCAAGGCAGACCGGTTTGCTCTCTCCAAGGTTTTCCACCCACGCAATCAATGCACTTGAATGAATGTCAGTCCAGTGCATTAATTCTCCTCCTGTCTCCCTTACGCACCATCCAGCTTTCACATGCCTCTGACGTGGTTGAACATACCATAGCACGGGTCAGGCGCGCATTAGTTCTCAAAGGGACATATTTGCTCTTTACTTCTTGTATTAGAGCTCAAAGTCTGAGCCCTGGGTTTGCAGAGAGCTGCCATTTACAGCAGAAGTCCTGAAGCCAGAAAGAGTCCTTTTTGTATGTTAACCATTTTATTGGGGGCTCTTACAGCTCTTATAATGTCCCATACGTCAATTCTATCAAGTATATTTGTACAGATGTTACCATCTTTTCTTTTTTTTAAATCATTTTATTGGGGGTTTATACAACTCATCACAATCCATATATCCATCCATGTGTCAAGCACATTTGTCCATTCGTTGCCCTTGTCATTCTCAAAACATTTGCTTTCTACTTGAGCCCTTGGTATCAGCTCTTCATTTTCCCCTCTTCCTCCCTCACAAATGCTTGACAATTTATAAATTATTATTTTTTCATGTCTTACCCTGTCCATTGTTTCCCTTTACCCACTTTTCTGTTGTC
>NW_022111358.1:32495206-32496309 GCF_000313985.2 Echinops telfairi | reverse complement strand
GACCCCCAAAGGGGTTACAACTCACAGGTTCAGAACCGCTGAACCAGAGGAATATTGTGTGTTTCATCGGTGCTATACTGGCCCTGGTTGGCTCAGCCCTTCCTTGTGACCCTGCTGTGAGGGGATGTCCTGTTGTCTACAGATTGGTGTTGGATTTGCTCTGATCCCCCTCGTCCTCAACAAAATGTTTTTGTTTTGTTTTTGGTCTTCTGGTGCCTGTTACCTGATTCTGTCGACACCTCGTGATCGCACAGGTTGGTTCCTTTTTGTGGGCTTGTTGCTTTTCTGCTAGGTGGACGCTTGTTTAACTTCAAGCCTTTAAGACCCCTGATGCTATAGCTTTTGATAGCTGGGCACCATCAGCTTTCGTCACCACATTTGCTTATGCACCCGCGTTGTCTTCGGCGGTCGTGTCGGGAGGGTGACCATCACAGAACACTCTGTCTTCACACAGAGTCCGCTAGCACTGATTGCTTTTAGAGCATTGACTGTGCAAAGTGTGCCCTGAAACAAAGTATGTTTGCTGCTACTTCCTTTGCCAACTGTGAAAATCAAATCAACTTTTAGGGAAAATTAATACAAGCCTAGTCCCAAGAAGGTAAAGGTTAAGTAAATCCTGAGAGTCCCACTTTTCAAAAATGCTATACCCTTTATTACCCCTGATATCAACCACCGCGCCTCCCCTCTGTATATTCCTACATGTGCCTGGGGTCTGAAAACCACTGCAGTGGTCACACGGAACTCACGGTGTGAAGAAAAATGGCTCATGTAGTTGTGGGTGCTGATTGCATGTCAGTCCCAAATCCAGACCTCGAGGCATCTGTCTGGAGGGTCCCCCTCTTCCATATGTGTCCTTGATGGAAAATGGGGTACTAAGACTCATGGTTATGAGTCCTACCCCGACCAAGGTGGTTGGAGGATTCTGACCAATCCTATAAGCTTTTTCGTACATCCGTACCCCACGCCTTTGAACTATGGTGCTGGAGAAGACTATTAAAAGCACCACGGAGAAATAGATCTATGTGCATATATTTATAGGTTTCGTATTAAAGTAGTAGATGGACATTGGGCCTCCACTCAAGTACTCCCTCAATGCAAGAATA
>NW_022111358.1:32454715-32494295 GCF_000313985.2 Echinops telfairi | reverse complement strand
GTGTGTATGGATTGTGATAAGAGTTGTATGAGCCCCTAATAAAATGATTAAAAAATAAAAGCACCATGGACTGGGAAAAGGACAAACCGACCTGTCTTGGAAGAAGTATGGCCAGAGTGTTCCTCAGAGGCAAGGATGGCCAGACTTCCTCTTACCTACTTTGGGCATGTTGTCAGGAGAGACCAGTCCCTGGAGAAGGACATCATGAAGGAGAGGAAGGCCCTCAGGAGATGGAGGGACACAGTGCTGCCACAATGGGCTCAGGCGTGGGAACAACTGTGAGGCTGGTGCAAGACTGGGCAGTGTTTCATTCTGTTGTGCATAAGGTCGCTGTGGGTCTGAGCAGACTCGATGGTACCTAAAAACGACATCTATGTCCCTCAATCATGGTCCCTTTCCTGATTCTGTAGTCCCGCCCGCAGCTGGGATGAATGGATCTGCTGTCAATCAGGATTTTGTCATCGTTTCCTTTGTGTTCCCTGTCCTACCTAAGTAGTTGAGTGGACAGTGAATCCTTGGACACCATGATAGCCTCGTTCTGATGGTCCCCTTAATGTGGATGATATGTCTCTGGCTTGTTTTAAGTTGTAGTTGAATTTAGGAGTCTCTTTTTCTGCTAGAACACAATGGAAAGGGTCTTGTGCAATCTCTTGAGTATGGCTGCCGTGAGTAAAATGAAAGCCTTGACAACGTCCATCTTTTCTGTTTGTCAGGATGTGTGTTGGTCTAGTGGGGAGGAGTTCTGCCTACCTTGAGTCGTCATCCACACCGAAGGTTGTAGTCTTTGATCTTCATCAGGAAGAGCCTCAAGCCTCCTTCGCTTTCAGAAAGCAAGGTGGGTCATCTACATACTGCAGGTTGTTGAGGAGCCTTCCTCCAACCATGGTGCTGCATTCTTCTTCATGGACTCCGGCTTCTTGGAGAGTTGCGCAGATCAAATAAACATGGTGAAAGGATATAAGCCTAAGCACACCTTTCCTGATTTAAAACCACCCAATAAGAGCCCTTGTTCTGTTCAGATAACTGCCTCTGTGTTCGAGTTCTGCATGAGCACAATGAAGTAAGTGTTCAGGAATTCCCATTCTGTTCAATGTTATCCAGAGTTTGTTATGATCCACGCAGTCAAATGCCTTTACATAGCCAACCAATAACTCTGTGTGCTATTCTGGCAAATAAATGACTCTCAAAAGGCCCCAAACACCCCATCTCAGGCACCACGAGTTTCCATTTGGGGATTGGATCCACTCTTAGATTTTCCAAGTTTCACTTGCAGATCAGCCCCAATTTCCCATTTACCCTTCTCCCACAAACATACACAGATAATTGATCAGAATCATGTAGGACTCTCAGGGAATGCTTCTAAATGGATTTGAGCCAAAATGTTAAAGGCTTAGTGATTGGTCTATTTAGATAAATAGGTGGGATAAACAATCTGGAGGAGAAAACAACGTAACCAAAGGTGCGGGGGGGTGAAGGAGGAAGTGGGTGTTAACAAACCCAGGGACAAAGGAACAACAAGTCATCCAAAATCGATGGCCAGGAGGGTGTAGGAGGCCTGGTAGGGCTTGATCAAGGGCAATGTAACCCAGAGGAATTACTGAAACCCAAATGAAGGCTGAGCCTGATAGTGGGACAAGAGGAAAGTAAAAGGAAATAGAAGAAAGAACTAGGAGGCAAAGGGCATTTTTAAAGGTCTAAATACATGCATGTACATATGCAAATATATGTACATATGACGATGGGGGAAATAGATCTGTGTGCTTATATTTATAGGTTTAGTATTAAGGTAGCAGATGGGCCTCCACGCAAGCACTCCCTCAATGCAAGAATACGTTGTTCTATTAAACTGGCATTCCATGATGCTCACCTTCCTGACACGGATCGCTGAAGACAAATGGGTGCATAAGCAAATGTGGTGAAGAAAGCTGATGGTGCCCGGCTATCAAAAGATATAGCGTCTTGAGTCTTAAAGGCTTAAAGATAAACAATTGGCCATCTAGCTGAGAAGCAAGAAAGCCCACATGGGAGAAGCACACCAGCCTGTGTGATCATGAGGTGTTGATGGGATCAGGTATCAGGCATCAAAGAACAAACGATCTTTTCGTTCTTTTTGTTCACTGTGAATGAGGGGAGTGCAGAGTGGAGACCCAAAGCCCATCTGTGGGCAACTGGACATCCCCTTACAGAAAGGTTGCAGGGAGGAGACGAGCCAGTCAGGATGTAGGATAGCAATGGTGAAACATACAAGTTTCCTTTAGTTCTTTAATGCTTCCTCCCCCTCACTGTCTTGATCCCAATTCTACCTTAAAAATCCAGCTAGACCAGAAGATGTACACTGGTACAGATCAGAGCTGGGAACAGGGAATCCAGGGCAGATAAACCCCTCAGGACCAATAATAAGAGTAGAGATAACCAGGAGGGGAAGGGGAGGTTGGGAGAGAAATGGGGAACTGATCACAATGATCTACATACAACTCCCTCCCTGGGGAACGGAAAACAGAAAAGTGGGTGAAGAGAGACATAGGACAATGTGAGACATGAAAAATAATGTCTACGTTATCAAGGGTGCAGGGTGCATGAGGGAGAGAGGGTAGGGGAGGGAGGGGAAAAAATAAACGGATTCCAAGGGCTCAAGGAGAAAGCAAATATTTTGAGAATGATGATGGCAACAAATGGGACAAATGTGCTTGACACAATGGATGGATGGATTGTGATAAGCGTTGTACGAGGCCCCCAATAAAATGATTTAAAACAAAAAAGAAAATCAATGTCTAGAAGGAAAAAAAAGGCTTAGTGATTATTTGCATAGTTTAAACTCCGTCAAAGGACTTCATCCAGACTGGTGTCTGAAAGTCCCTTTAAAGCTCAGGAGGTACTTTCTACCTAGTTCTCTAGTTCCTTGGTCTAGGGACGAAGGTGAAGCCGGCCTGCAAAAATGCCTACCTGTGATCATATAAACGCACCCTTTGGGCGCTACCTTACCCCAAAGCAAGCACTGAAGCCTGCGACTGGGGCGGGCAGTTGCAGCGGAACTAAAAGCGCAGGTCAGACGGGTGGGCGGGGCAAAGGTGGGCCCGGGCGGGGGCCCGGACGCCCGCCAACTGCTCCCACGCCCCGCCCACTCCGTACGGGCCCCGCCCCTCGCGCGCTTCCTTTAAATTTTCGCGGTTGCCCGTGCGCAGGCGCAGTGGCGCGTAACGCTTAGCCGCGCAGGCGCAGTGGCGGCCGGATGGCGGAGTTGGTACCCTTTGCCGTCCCCACCGAGGGGGACAAAACTCTGGTGGTGTGGGAGTTGAGCTCTGGGCCGACGGCCGAAGACTTGCAGGTGTGCCGGGGCCAAGGTGAAGGGAGGGATGAGGAAAGCCGCCCACCTGGTGACTGACTGGGTCCCAAGGTCTCGCGTCCCCCGTCCCCCCTCGCCCGTCCTGAATTGCTACCTCCCTCATTTGAATGCAGAGGTACAGGATTGTGCGTCCTCTGGAGCAGACCCCACCTGCCCACCCCCACCGATGGTATCACCTCCGGGGCACGTTGCCTTGTAACGCGCTTCAGAGTTGGGGCGCATGCAGGCACTGAGAAGTGTTTCGAGCCGCTCCCTGAGGAGGGGTCGACGGGGCTGGGGAATTCCCGGGGGCTGCCGCACTCACCTGCGTGGGCGCTCCCCACAGCGGTCTCTGTTCAGAGTCTTCTCCCGGTGTGGCCCTCTGTATTCGGTCCGCGTCTTCCCGCACGCTGCGGTGGCCCGGCCTGGCTTCTACGCCATCGTCAAGTTTTATTCCGCCGGGGATGCTCGCAGAGCGCAAAGGGCCTGCGACCGGAAGCAGCTTTTCCAGAATTCTCCGGTGAAGGTAGGTCTGCGCGTGGAATTCCTAGCGCCCCCAGGATGGCCCGCTGAATTCCGCCCGAAGCAGCGAGCGCGTGTGCACTGCCAGGATTCGACTCCGTGGGAGCCAGGGTGGCGAGAGAGGGACTCGTCTCCCCTCTGGGGGGGACATGTTGCCAGGAGAGGCCGATCATGCTTGGTAAAGTAGAAGGCCAAAGAAAAAAGAGGAAGATCCTCAACGAGATGGACTGACCTAGCGGCTGCAACAACGGGGGCAAACAGCGATTGTGAGGGTGCGTTGCTGGGTCCGGCATGGTTTCATTCTATGGCCCGTGGGCGCGCTGACGCCGTGGCACCCACCCACATTTGCACCCCACCTTTGGTTGACAGCACCAGCTGCTCCGCAGGAGAAAGATGAGGCTTTCTACTCCCGTAAAGATTGGCATTTTCGGAAACCCCCAGGGGCGATCGTCCCCGGACCTGTAGGGTTATTATGAATGGAATCGACTCCACAGCAGGGAGGTTTTTGGTTTACAGAATGTTTTCCGATGCAGAGCCCACCGCATTGATCCAGGAGTTCCCTATTTTTGAGGTGCCGGGAACTGATCCTCCAGTTCCCCATTTTTTAATCACTCAGAGTGATTATGTGATTTGCTTAAGGTTAAGGACAGTAATTGTTGAAACTGGAGGTTAGCTAAGTGCAGAGACTGGCCTGGGGTGGGTAGGGCTCTGGAGGGGTCTGGAGGCCACTCACACCCTCTCACAGCTCTTAGGACCAGTCCACACCAAACGGGCCCCTCTCACATCCTCTCTTTAAAAAAAATTTGCAGGTGCTCTTTGTGAGGCACAGTGGTACCTGGATCTTAGCCACCCAGGCACAGTGGCGGTTGAATGTACTGATGCTAACAAGCAGGCCATTCTGTGCTGCCCTTGAATTTTAAACATCTTCAGAAGAAGAATCCTGCTTCGGCTTTCACGGGGCCTTTAAGTTCCATGACCTCATCACCATCAACACTATCTGGAGCTCCATTTAGCTTCCCGAAGCTGGGTAAAAGATTCTTCAATGTGTCATATACCAATTTCCCTTTCCCAGAGGTCCAGAACACTCTCGCCTTATGTGCATCTGTTCAAAGACCCTTCCTTAATCCAGAACTCTTTTCTCTGAATATGTGAATAAGGCTTAGATAGCCTAAACCTTTTGCATTAAACTCTGTCTTCCCAAGCTGCACCCAATTTGATAGCCTCCTTTTGCCCTCATGATACCCCACCCCACCCCCACCCCCATCCTTGTCCTATTCCTTTCCTCAGTGATTTAACTTTGTAATCTGGGAACTTGTCTGGTAGTAAGTCCAGGTATCCTATTCAATGCCTCCCCAATCCCGACTCCACTCCCTGTGTTTGAAACGATTCCCTCTAGGCACCCTTTAGTTTCCAGATTGCGATCTGCCTGCTTCTACTCAGCGGTTACAAGTGCAGTGGAAAGAGTGTGACAAAGTTCACGGGGTTGCTTGTGAGTGGTGCGTTGTTAGTGTTCTGTGGACACTCAGACTATTTCATGTACGTTAGGTTTGGAGGTTTTTTGTAGCATTGGGCCATCGCTGAGAGTGCTGAGGAAATCCTCTAAAGACAATCCATAGATGAGATGGGAGGGCGTGTATATTGTTGTTTTTGGATGCCATCAGGTCAATAAGTAGCCCCCAGGGTTTCCTAGGCTGCCATCTTCAAGAGAGCAGATCACCGGTTCTCTCTCGCTCAGAGCCACTGGGATGGATTCGAACTGCTGAACTTTTAGTTAGCAACCAAGCTGCTTAGCCATTGTGCCCCCAGGATTCCTTGGCATTCGTATTTTTTATATATGTGTGTGTTTTTTGTTTTGGTTTTTAATCAATTTATTGGGGCTCATAAAATTCATCACAATACATAGATCAACTGTGTAAAGCACATCTATACATTTGTTGCCCTCATTATTCCCAAAATTCATATATGTATGTTTTTAATTCATTCTTTTAGGTTACTATCCTCTAATAGTTCAAAAGTGGCCTTTTATACTTTGGCAAGTATATACAGTTCCTGTCTTTTTCACCTTTTACAAATATTGGAAAAGAGAAATTTTAATATAAGATCCAGGAATGGCCCGAGGCACTGGAGAGCATGTTGTGTCAGTGGTACGAGGGACATGGTTGCCAGCGATATCGGTGGCAAGGTTACCCAAGAACTGCCCGCTGTCTGCTTCCCAGGAACTCGGAGCCCTCTGAAGCTCTAGTTATCCAGAAACATGCCACTGTAACCAAGGCGGCAGTCAACCTTTGAAGATTAGCCTTCATCTCTCCATCAGCTTCAGATTGGGAAAGCCATTTTATATATATGCATCTATATTATATATGTATATATAAATTTTAGTTTATTGGGGGCTCTTACAGCTCTTAACCACAATCCTTACATATATCCATTTTGTCAAACACATCTGTTGTCATCATCTTTTTCAAAACATCTACTTGAGCCCTTGGCATCAGTTCCTCATTGTTTTCCCCCTCTTTCCCCCCCCCCTCCCTTCCTCATGTCCCCTTGATAATTTATTAAATACAATTTTTTCCCCCTGTCTTACACCAACTACTGTCTCGTTTCACCCACTTTTCTGCTGTCTGTTGCCCTGGGATGGGGACCATATGTCGATCATTGTGATAGGTTCCTCTTACTCCTCCCCCCTCTTACCCTTCTAGTATAGCTTTGCTCCTCTTGCTGTCCCCTTAGCGCTGTGTCAGTGAGGGACATGTTGTCATGCCTCGTGATGGGGCTGCCCTGTGATTGCTCTCTGCATTGGCTGCTCTGAGCCAGAATATTGTCCTGGGGGTTGGTGAGCTGGGGGTCATTTTATATTTTTATACTCATTCACTTACTCAACAGACCCTATTAAATGCCTAAAACTGTGTAGTTCTGATAATAAAAGAATAAGCTATGGTTCCCTCAGCCTTTCAGCTTAAACCAATAATAGAGGAAGATGCCAATAAGAATATATTAATATGTTGGTGGCAACATATGCACAATGTGCTTGATACAACTAATGTGCGGATTGTTATAAGAGCCCCCAGTAAAATGATTTATATTAAAAATATATATTCATAGACGACACTTGGGCTTAAAAAATACAACAGACATTTAAGAAAGGATTCGCGATGTACGGAATTCATGTTGTTGTCCTTAGCTGCTGCTGAATTGACCCCAGCTCAGGATGACCCCTAGAAACCGAAGGAAAGTGCTGCCCAGTCACATACCTTCCCCGGGATCTGTGGCAGATCAAAAGTAGAATCTAGCAAAGAGTATAATGAGAAAAGCAGCTGAGATAGGACGAATGATGCCATTCATTATATGATCGAGGAATCTGGTATTGTTTTTTGTTAGATTGCTTCCAACTCAGGGACTGTTAACCAAGGTGCTCTGGTGGCTTAGTGGGTGATGTGTGGGGCTGCTAACCACAAGCGTGGCAGTTCAAACGTTCCAGCCGCTCCACGAGAGAAGGGTGAGGTTTTCTGCCCCTATAAAGACTTACAACCTCTGATCCCCACAGGGCAGTTCTACTCTCACCTTACAGGACCATTCTGCATCCGAATCAACTCAATGGGCATGAGTTTATATAACCGAATAAAACATTGCTTGCTCTGTTCTGTCCTCACAATAGTTATGTTTGAGCCCATCGCTGCATTGAGCTTAATCGAGCTTGTGGAGGGTCTTTTTGACTGACCCTCCAATGTGTAAATTGTCAATAGAGTCAACACTCAGGAGACTATTGCCTTCTCAGGGAGCTTGCCAATGCAAATGAGCCTCTGTGTGCTTTGAGCTAGTAATACATATCTACAGGTTCCTGCGTGGTGCAAACGATTGAAGGGTGCTTAGAAAAAAGGCCAGGTGGTGGTCTACTCCCCCAAATCAGAGCTTTTCTTGGACACACAGGAGGCTCCACAACTCAGAATCAACTAGAAAGCAATTCGTTTTTTGTTTTGTTTGTCTTCATTTTGACCGAGACAAGGGTACTCCCCTTTCTAAAGAGGGGAGGCATACTGCAGATTAAGGTCCTACCTTCCTGCTGTTTCCATCGTTAAGGGGGAGAGAGAAGCCGATTATTGTCTCTGCAAGTCACCATGCTAGCATTTGCTTCTGCAGGATGATTTCCTCAGGTGTCGTCATCACCACTGTTCACCACCAGGGGTCAGGGAAAACCTGCCTGTTAACCAGGGGCTGGGGATGGCGCAGAAAAGCACCATCTTTAAGCATACTGAATAAATAACACTTAGGGCTTGTTGTGATCACACTTACTCTCTCCAACGACTATGAACCAGCACAAACACATCGCAGGTTGTTCCTGAGGTAAGCCTCCATACCAGATTGCGCTATCTGTGGATCTGTCTCTGTCCTCAGGTTCATCTTGGCACCAAACATAAGGCAGTTCCCCATCGGGCCCTGGCCCTAAACAGCTCTCGATGCCAAGAACTTGCAAATCACTACTTTGGTTTCAACGGATGGTCAACAAGGATCATCAAGGTAAACCATTGTCGGCTGACTTTTGAGTTGCCAGACTCTCAACACGGAAATCCTAGACTTGAGAGGAGGACTGAACGGAGTTGTGAGGAGGAGGCAGGACGTGGAGGTTAACAGAGCCTTGGCCTGCCCGCTATAATGAAGCTCTAGTCTCGATGCCTCGGGTGGTAGTGGCCACAGTGTTCCCCACGGTTTGGTGAAAAATGAGAGCGGGCTCTCTCGATCTTAGTCATTCATTTGTGCTTCCTGCCTGAATTTGAAGTGATCAGACACTTCAACTATGAACTGAGATGGCTGGAGGCGAGTTTTCCCTTAAGAACCACTTTTGACGTCTACATGGAGATTTTAAGAACTTTCATTTCAAATCCTCACAGCTTCAGAATCTTTCTGACCCGGAAGAAGGGGAGAATGAAGAGAGGGCCGCAGTTCAGAAGCAAAGCCTGAGGTTCTTCTGTGCTCTGGAGGTGGCGTTGCCAGCCTATGCGTGCAGGAGTCCTGGAGTTGGCCTGGCAGAGGAGCCTTTGGATAAGCAGGAAGAAGGTCGGTTTCTCAATGGGGCTGGGGGTGGGGTAGGGACTTGTCTTTCTAAAACTCCTTTTAGAGGGATCATCACCCCTCCCCTGTGCTAAATGACTAAAGCTCCCAGGAGAGTTTTTGCACCTTACAATGCAGATTTTTACTCATCCTTAGGCAGGCAGTACTCGGCAGAACTTTTCACCTGGAAATGCTAGCACTGACCTCTTGCAAAAAATTTTGGTGGAAGGGAATATTGTTTTTCCAATTTGGGGGTAAGAACTTGGTTTATATTAAAGTATCTTCCATATATGGATCTTTTTTTTTTTAAACCCCCGGCCTCCACCCCCATATATAGATCTTTCATAGTCTTCAGCCAGCCCAGCAAAATGACCACCCAAAGATCTAAATATACTCAAGCAGACATTCAGCCCTTGGCTTCCTCAGGGAAGGACATGAGTGGAAATAGTCACATATATGTGCCTGAAAGGGCACTCTGATCAGTACTGGGATTTTTCCCAAATGCATGACACTCAGGCTTGGGGATTTAAGTCAGCGTGGTTGGTAGGGAGTGGAGTGGAGTGGGCACCCATGGGTGATACCCAGGGGCAGTCCATATCAGCATCACCCCCAGCGCTTCCTCAATGTGTGACTCCAGCTCCTGACCCATGGGAAGCGAGGCTGGTTCTGGAGTAGAGCTTCAACTTGTCAGTTCAAAATCATCGTGCGATGTGAGAGTTGTGCTAAGTTCCTGGCCTGTCTCTCCTTTCCAATACTTTCGGGGATTTCTGGAATGGAGGGAGCAGCAAACGTGTCCTCTGCCCGCCATGATGTAGCTACGACACAGCTGTTCAACCAGTCCCTGCCCTTAATCTTCAAGATAATGATCTAAGAATTGTGGATGTATTTTTTTCTTTTTTGACATATGACATAAAGATGATCGTTCAGCTAAGAGTTTTAAATCTGTTTATTTGGGTTGGAATTAGGGCCGTTATCGATCCTCATGAAAAGGAAGCTGACCCAGAAGCTGGCCATTCAGAAGGCTTTGTCCAATGCATTCCAGAAACTGTCGGTCGTGGTTTTAGGTAAGACTTTCTGTATAATCTCTGAGGTGCTTCCGTTTCAGTGAGCAAAGGAACTCATTTGGAAAAGTGAATGGGATGGACATTTGGCTATCTAAAGCACTCCAGATGATTAGTATACGTCCCAAACTGGTTTATAGCAACGGTCTCAAATTCATCACGACATCTGTGAGAGACGTGACAGTGAATATTACCGACTTCGTTTCCAGGTGTGCGCCGACTAGTCTCAGGCCACACAGTAAGAATGATCTGGTCTTCTCCCTCGATTCCTCACCTGTCATGCAGAATGGTGTTGTGATTACATGTTTCAGACACTTACGTGTGAGTCTTAGCGCTGTCTCTTAGACCGTGGATGCATTGTTAGATTTCATAGCCAGAGAGATGTGAAAGTATTTACTATCTCTAAGCTGCCATTTCCTCATCTGGAAAATAGGATTGGTAATTACCGGCTCACGGAAGCATTGCAAGAGTAAATGAGGAATGGGGAAAAAAAGGCTTAGCAGTGTGCCAGCGACATGGTAGACAGGCCAGATATGTTAACTTTGTTATTTATCATTGTTGTTTAATTAAAGAGAGTGTTAGAGCATGTCTTCTGAATCAAGCATCTTCATTTCAGTTTCCCCTGCGGGCACTGACATATTGAGTATGTGTTCAACTAGAGATGGGATTCAGCTGGTAAGAATTGGCTGCTCTCGTGTGAGTCTGTATCTACCCTTTAAAGTGGTCATGTGATTGGATGACATGGATTGTGCTCTCTGGATTTTTTCCTCCAGGGGGGTTAATGCCATCGACTACGCCCAAAGGAAACTTTATGATGAGCAGAGAATCCTTACACAGAATTGCTCCCCTACTTCACCACCCTGCTAGCATAGAGACTCCGTAATCCTTGTTAAGTTGTCAGAGAACCTTGCTTGTTTATGAGAGATTGGGCTCTGCCTTCCAGCCTTTCTAGTGAGCCTGAGGGCTCCGGTCGTGGAGCACAAGCACCTCTGTTGGACTCTGGCTAACAGCCTTCAAGAACCAAGCCAAAGGACCAGGTTGTTTACATCTCCCTAATATGCGAAGAAGTCTGAGTGGAATAAAACATTTAAGCTCTAGCCCAAAAGGCTAGCTGTTGGAACCCACCCAGTGATGCCTCCGGCTGGTGGTATGTTTTCCAGAGTGAGTTGGAATCAACTGTATGGTAGTTAACAACAAACAATATGGTAGCATACTCACTGTACACAAACACACCCAGCAGCTCTTGGTTAGGGCTCTTGTGTGCCTTGAAGGGGAGTTATATTCTCTGTGATGTGCGTGGGTTCAGTTTTGGCCAGGGGAGGTCCGTAGGTGGTGCAAATGGTTTGCTCACTACTACTAACCTAAAGGGTTGCTGATTCAAACTTAACCCACTCAGTGGCAAATTGTAAGAAAAAGTTGGCCAATCAGCTTTCATTAAGATTACAGCTAAGGAAGCCCTATGGAATTCAATGGAAGTAACTCGATGACAACTAGCTAACAAGAAAGCACTCAAACCTTCTCTTTCTGTCCAAAGTTTGTTGTTCCCTGAATCTGCTGGAAGTAGACATTCAGCTCTTACTTCGGATAGGAAGTACTTCCTCTTTCCTAGTTTTCAATTCACCTTCTTCGCCAAATGCCTTACTGTTTCATCATATTGTGGTTGAATATTTTTGTTCCCACAGCTTTTAATGCCTATATAGCAACACCGTTCCTGTTTCTAAGGTGGCATAATCCTTTGAGTTAAACACAGTTGATAACATGTATCACCAGCAAATGCTTATGATAACAGCAGTGTGAGATGAGGGAACTTCAAGGAAAGTGTTCTTCCACTTTTAGGAATCAAAAGAATGCCTAATTATTGGGTGTCACCATCCTATGTGGCTGCTAATCTGAAGGCCAGATGACTGGAGGGTAGCGGTGCCAGCCACTGGGTGGGTGTTTTTGTATGCTAGAAGTTTTAGAGCAAGAATGGACTTGAAGGGAAAAAAAGAATGGGTTTGAATTGTTCATCTTCTTTCAGAAAACGGTAAAATAGCTGTGGAATACAGACCCAGTGAGGAGGTCATAGATGCCCCAACCGAAGCAGAATCGCTGCAGGACCTAATGCATGTAAGTGGTGAGAGAGCTTGAGGGCTGCATGGCTAGTGTGGCCATGATTCAAACCACCAGCAGGATTGGGGACATGCTGCCATGCACAGATAGCTTTCCTAGTGCAAGGGATTTCTAAGGGTTCTCCTGACGTCCTGGCCCTTGGCTCTAACCCCTTATCTAAAGCTTGGAGTGTAGGGCTGAGAAGCATCAGAGCCCTTCTATGACTGTGGACATAGGTGAGGGCCATTCTCTCCCTACAGACATCAGGGATGCTAGCCTGCATGAACACAAACCTCTTGAGAATGCTCCTTAAACAGGATCCCAGAGCTTTGGGAACGAAGTCCTTCCGGTCTTAATTAAGCATGATTCTACTACAGCTTTAAAAATCACGATGCCTTTTTAATAAAGGTGGCTTGCCTCCATCTCAGCATCTCAAATATTATATGAAAAGTTTCATCAAAGAACCTTTTGAAAATCTGTTCTTTGAATGCATGAGGCATGAACCTGGCAAGGTCATTTCTACAAGAAATGACTGCCTGCAGGATGCTTTCTTTTTTTTAACATTTTATTAGGGGCTCATACAACTGTTATCCCAATCCATACACACATCAATTGTGTAAAGCATATTTGTACATCATTTCTCAAAACATTTTCTCTCCATTTAAACCCCCGACATTAGGTCCTCATTTTTCCCCTCCCTCCCCGGCTTTCTTTAATAATACTGATAATAGCAAGAACGTTAGAGATGGAAAGATGTGCGTCGTTGTCCTGGATCAAACCCAAACCCCAGCCATCCAGTTGATTTTGACCCTCTGTCAAAGGTTTCAAACGCTGTCAATCTTTTCAGAAGCAGCCAGGGGAGCAGCTGGTGGTTTGCATCGCCTACCCTGCAGTTAGCAGCCCAGCGCTCGGCCGACGGTGCCACCCATGAGTTTAGCAGGCCCAATGTTTGATTATTTAACTCACCCCTAAGTTAAAAAGTATTTAGAAGAGAAGAGAGAAAAAGAGAGGCCTTTATGAAAAAAGTACTCAGAGCTAGTTGGTTTGTTTTTTGTTTTCCATGTAAAATTAAATCCCAGTCAAGGGAACTTGTGGCTTACCTAAGATTGGGGCTCATTTAAGAGGTCTAGTTCCCTGTGAGATCTGAGGTTCAGGATCAGTGCTAAAGATTTCAGCAGCCTGAGGAAGACCCGTCCAATGACGCCCGTGATGCTGAGTAGATAGGCAGGACGATGAAGTCCCCTAGAGTTTACATGCCAGGGATGGTGCTAGAACATAAGGAGGGCTTCCAAAGGCTCGAGGGAAAACTGAATGGAATTTTCCCTCACTTTTGGAAACCCTCTCGTAAAGAACCGTTAAGAGGAAAGACTAGAAAAGCAAGAAAAGGGTTGTTGGTAAAAGTAGGATTTCAAGAAAAGCCTTAACATGTAGTTTCTTCAGGTACCCATGGATGGGATGGGTACTTCTGGATTAATGGCTGTTGGAGGCCAAGCGGGTTGGGGGCGCGAGTGCTTCAACGCCACCCTCTGGGACTCAAACGCTGGCGAAATTGCGGGCCACCCCAAGACCCCTCCTACCGGATGGCCACGCCGCCGATCAGTGGGAGCCCCTGCCTAAGGGTGGCGAGTCGGTGCTCAAATAGGGAATAGAGGGAGAGGGTGCAGGGTTGCGGAGATGGCGAGCGTGTGTCTGTGCCTCTCCTCACTCACTCACTCGTGAACTCGCTCATCACTCACTGCCCCGAGTCCACTCCGACCCGCAGCGACCCTGCAGGCCCGGTGGCGCTGCTCCTGCGGGTGTCCGAGGCTGGAACTCGCCACGGGAGTGGAGAGCCTCTTAGCCGGCCTAACAGGTCCCTTCCTTTGGAGCAGGACGGCCGCGGGGAGGAAGACTGTCCGCATCTCGGTGTGGAGGACGCCGCGCTACGGCTGCCAGACACGGGCTAGCACTTGGGGCTGAGGGGGGCTGCTGGAGCCGGAGCCCGAGGACGCACATCCCTAATCCTGCCTGGTGGGGGGACATGGAATCTGTCACTTGGCCAGGGCCCCAGTGGTTCGAGGAAAAAGGCTAGTGGCCATCGTGGCCTGGGCAGGTTCTCTGAGTTAATAAAGGTGGTGCGTAAACAAAGGCTTCTGTCGTAAATAAAGGGTGGGGCCCGGGGGGGTGGGGCGCGCCAGTCAACGGTGCGCATGCGTGGAGCGCCCCCATAATGGTTCCGCTCTTGCGAAGGGCGCCACCCGGGCGCCCCGAGCCTCCGCATGTCATGTCCCTGCAGCGCCTCTGGGCCTCTTGGCTCCTACTCACGCTGCAGCCGCTGTGGCTGCTGGTCCCGGCAGCCCAGCCCCCAGAGTCAGCCTCGGACCTGGACCAGCTGCCCTCCGAGCCCCCCGGGCTGCAGGAACTCTGGTCTTCGCCCGACCCTGACCACCCACCCGAATCGCCCCAGACGCTTACCCCGCCGCCCGATCCGGGGGGCTTTGACTACGTGGACTCCTCGGCTCCGGTCCAGATGTTGGCGCAGCCTCAAGAGTTCCCTGAGAATTTTGACACGGATTCGGACCCCGAGCTGCCCCTAAGGCCGAATCCATTTTCCGGCGCACAGTACGACCTGCCTGATCCAACCGGACATCTGAAGCTCCCGAAGGTGGTCCCAATGCTAGATTGGGATGAGAATCAGGCTGTAGCTGTCTCTCCTGGACCCCAAAGTAAGATCCACACGCCAGGTATGACTCGGGCTGAAGGTCATCAGTCATTTGACTTAATTGTTCCAACCCTAGATAGTCACAGTTCTAAACCAACTAAGTTTATTACAACCCCAAACCCGAAAAAAGGCCTAGTTCAGCATAGACGGCTTGCTAAGGTGGGTGTGGGGACGTCAGGCCCATTTGGAAAGCTGTCTAACCAACTAGACCAACCCAAGGATGATTATCTCCTAGATCCAAGTGTGGATATAGAGTACCCTCAAGACACCCTCCCTCTGGGATTCTTAGGGGCCCCAGATCATCCTGCAGAACCCCCTAAGGAGAATGAACTGGAGCCTGCTCTGCCCAAATTGGAAGACCTTGAGCTTCCCGAGGAGGAGCAATCTTCCTCCCAACAAGGGCCCCTTCATCACCAGGACTCAAATCTGTCCCTAGGCCACCCTCAGCAGGGGAGCCCAGATCATACTTCCGAGGTACCTGGGGAGAGTGGGCCGTCTCAAACCCAGCGGAAGCACTGGACTGTGCCTCGTGAGGTGACTCTCGAACCTCCAGGCCACCATCTGGCTCCTCATTCAACCTTACCCAATGTGACGATTAAACACGCGGATATGGAGCTTACTGTAACTCCAGAGCCCACTAAGGAGGCTGAGTCGTGTCCGACGCAGCAAGAAGCCCCCGCACAGCCACCAAAACATCCCCAGGAGGCCAAACCTCCAACTCAGCAGGAATCCATACCTTCAACTTCAATGCCCTCTGAAGAGCTTGAACCTGTCCAGGTCGAGCAAGGAGCCCCCGCGCAGCCAACAAAACCTCTAGGGGACTCGAGACCTGCTCCGATCCATCAGGAAGCTCCAACAGAGCCTCCTCAGGAGGTTGGACCTTTTCCAGGCCAGCAGGAGGCTCCATCTCAGCCTTCAATGCCCCCTGAGGAGGTGGGACCTCCAGCCCATCAGGAGGCGGCAGCTCATCACCCAATGCTCTCTGAAGAGGTGGGACTTTCTCCAGCATATCAGGAGGCGGCAGCTCATCACCCAATGCTCTCTGAAGAGGTGGGACTTTCTCCAGCATATCAGGAGGCGGCAGCTCATCACCCAGTGCCCTCTGAAGAGATGGGACCTTCTCCAACTCAGCAAGAGGCCCCGGGGGCTCTACATCCAGAATGCCCAGAGGAGGTTGCATCACCTCCCATCCAGCAAGAAGCCCCAACACAGCCTCCAGTGCGCCCACAGGAGTTGAGACCTCCAACCCAGGAGGAGGTCCCAGGTCAGACTTCAGAATTCCCTGAGGAGGTGGAAGCGTTTCCAGTCCAACAGGAAGCCCCAGGTCCGTCTCTAGAGTGTCCCGAAGAGTTTGGACCATCTCCAGTCCAGCAGGCTCCAGCTCCTTCTCTTGAGAATGCTGCACCTTCTCCAGGCCAGCACAAAACCCCAGCTCTTCCTCCAGGTCACCCGGAGGAGCCCTCTCCAGTCCAGCAGGAGGTTCCAGGTTCCTCTCTAGAGTGCCCTGAGGAGGTGGAATCCTACCCAGTCCAGCAGGAAGCTGCAACCCCTGCCCAAGAGCACCCTGAGGATATCGAACCTTTTCTGGGCCAGCAGGAGCTTCCAGCTCCCCCTCCTGAGTTCCCTGAGGAGGTGGAACCTTCTCCAGACCAGCAAGAAGCCCCAGCAGAGGCTCCTAGCCCTCCCCATGAAGTTAAACCTCCTCTAACTGAGCAGGGGGCATCAGATTGCCCTCAAGAGTTCCCGGGGGAAGCGAGACCTTCTTCAGAACATCATGAAGTTCAAACACACCCTTCAAAGCCTCCTGAGAGCATGGAACCCTCTCCAAACCGGCTGAGGCTTCCAACTGAGCCTCCAACGCCCATCAAAGAAATTAAACCAACCACAGAGCAGGTGGCCCCAGTTCCTCCGCCGGAGCTCCCCGAGGAGTGTAAACCTTCAGTGCCTCAGGAAACCCAGGCACAGCCACCAAGACTTGTGGAATCTTTTCCAGTCCTGCAGGAAGCTCCAGAGCAGTTTCCAAACCCTGTAGAGGAAGTTGGCACTTCTCCAGTCCAGCAGCAGGCTGCAGCTTTTCCTCCAGTGCCCTCTGAGGAGTGCCCTCCAGTCCAGCAGGGAGCCCCAACGCCTCCCCGGGTGAAACCTCAAACCCAACTTGTAGCTCCAGTAGAGCCCCCAACACCCTGTGAGGGTATTGCACCTTCCCTAAGCCACCAGGAATTTCCATGTGAGCCTTCAAGGCCCTCGGGGGCAATCAAACGTCCTCCATACCAGAAAGAGGTCCCTGCTCATACTGCTAAGCCTCCTGTGGTCATTGGACCTTCTCCAGTCCACCAGGAGGCCCCAGCTCAACCTCTCGAGCCTCCTAAAAGGGTTCTGGCTCAAACTCCCATGAGTCATGAGCTTCCACGACCAGGTCAGAATCTGCCTCATCTTTCAAGCTTCCCCAGAGTTACAGCTAAACTGACCGATCTGCAGCTCACTATAACCTCAGAGCCCACTAAAGATACCCAGTCATATCCAATCCAGCGTGATGTCCTAGTTCACCCTCCACATCCTCCTCAGAGGGCGAGACCTGCTACCCAGCAAGAGTACCCAGCTAAGCCTCCAGAGCCCCGCAAGAAGGGTTTAGTGTTTCCTTCACTGCGTGATGAAGCAGCACTTCAACATCTAGGTCATCCTAAAGCTCAGCATTCAGTCTTACCTAAAGTATCAGTTAAACCTGAGGTGGAACTTTCTCCAACACTGCGGGATGCCCCAATTCAGCATCTAGAGTTCCTTGAGGAGATTGGACCTTTTACAATGGAAGAGCAAGCCGCAGATCAATTTCCAGATCCACCTGACGATTCCCAACCTTCTCCAGCCCACCAGCAGCATGCAGTCCAACCTCCAGACCCCCCTGATGAATCCCAGCATCTTCTAGTTGAGCCAGAGGACCCACCACCGCCTAACTTTCCCAATAAGGAGGTTGTGATCTCTCAAACCCAGCAGGAGGACCCAACTCAGCCTCCAGAGCTCCTTGAGAAGGTTGAACATTCATCAATCCAACTGGATGACTCGGCTCAGCCCCCGGATCCCATCAATGAGGATGAAACTTCCATAACCCAACAGGAGGCCCTACGTCTCTCTCCAGGACCCACTGAGGGAGTTGGAGCTTTCCCAGTCCGGCAAGAGAACCTAATTCAATCTTCAGATCCCTTTACAGAGCTGGTCACACCATCGGGAGGGTATCATGAGGTGATGGTTTCACCTCCAGATCCAAATGAAGCAGAGCACCCACTGCATGGTGTCACCGTTCACTCTCCAGATGTGACCGTTGTCATAACTAAACCTAGTACAGACGCTCGACTTCCTCCGGTCCAGCAAGAAGCCACATCTCAAGCTCCAGAGCCCCTTGAAGAGGGCGAACCTTCTCCAAGTCAGTTGGGGGCCTCAGCTCAAACTCCAGAGCATCCTCCAGAGGAAGAAACTCCTCCAGACCATCAAGAGGACTCATCACAGCCTCCAGAATCCACCGAGGAGTTTGGATCACTTCAAGCCCTGGCTCTGCCTTCAGAGCCTCCTACCTCCTCCTACCAGATTGGACCGTCTCCAGTCCAGGAAGAGGGCCCCACAAGGCCTGCAGATGCCACTGAAGAGGCCCAAGGTCCTGCAGGCCAGCAGGAAGCTCCAACTCAGCTTCCAGAGCAACCTGAAGAGTATGAACTCCCTGCAAACATGCTGGAGGTCCCCACGGAGACGTCAGAGCCCTCTACAGAGGTGGTAGCTCAGCATACGGGGCATCCCGAGGTGACAGTTTTACTTACGGGTCAGAACGAATCTCACCATTCCGTGCTGCACAGTGTCACAGGTAAACCCGCGGACGTGGAGCTTACTATCACGGCACAACCCACTACCGAGACTCACCCTTCCCCAACCCAATTAGAGGCTTTACCGCTGCTTCCGGAGCTCCCGGAAAAGGTCGAACCTTCTTCAGTCCAGCAGGAAACCCTAGTTCGTCTTCCAGAACCTGTGGAGAAGGAAGAACCTGCTCCCAGTCCGCAGGAGGCACTGACGCAACCGCCAGAATCGTCTGTTCAGGGAGAGCCTTCTCAGCAGGAGACCCCACTTCTTCCTCCAGAGTATGCTACTCAGGTGGAAAAGGGCCCAAATCATCAGGAGGTCCCGTCTCAGCCTCCAGAGCCTCCAAAAGAGGCCGAGCCTTCTCTTGCCCAGCAAGGAGCCCCAGCTCCATCTTCTGAGACCCCTCTACAGTTAGAACCTTTTCCAGTGCAGCAGGAGGCTCCAGCTCTACCTCCAGAGCCTGTTGAGAATGTCCAACCATCTCCAGCCCAGCAGGCAGCCTCGACGACCACCCCTCCAGAGCCCTCTAAGGAGGTTGAGCCTTTCCCTATCCAGCAAGAGGAACCCCCAGAGCCCATAGAAGTCCCGCCTTTTCCATTCTGGCCGAAGAGCAACATGCCGACTCCAGAGCCCCCTAAGGAGACGGAACCTTCTCCATATCAGCTTCCTGAGCCCCCTAATAAGGTGGAAACTTCAATCCAGCCGGAAGCTCCAACACAGCCTCCGAAGGAAGGGGTGGCTCAATATCCAGTACTTGATGAGGTCACAGTTTTACCAACAGGTCAGTACCAAGCTGAGCACTTAAACTTGCCAAGCACCACCGCTCAACCTATGGACCTGATGCTTACCGTGACTGAAGAACACACCGTATCACGTGAACAGTCTACAACCTTGCAGAATACTACACCTCCTCCTTCAATGTACCCTGAGGTGACATTTGTGCAACCAGACCAGGTTCAGACCAAGCTGCCATACCTGCCTGAAGTCCTGGTCCGACCACCGGACTTGGGGGCCACTCTCACTCCAGAACCCAACATGGAGGTTGAGCCTTCTCCAACCCAACAGGAGACCCCATCTCCATCCCCAAGTCAGGGTCAAACGTATTATTCAATTTTGCCCAAAGTCACAGAAAGGCCTGGCAATCTGGACCTGACCCTAGCTGCAGAACCCGTGACCAAGGTTGGATATTCTACAACGCCACCAAAGACCGCGGCTGCTGCTCCAAACCAAGTCACAATTCCCACTTTGGACTTGGAGCTTACCATATCTCCAGAACCCAATACGGAGGTGGAGCTGACTCCAGCCAGGCAGGAGACTGCAAGCCAGCCTCCAGAGAGTCCCGCGTGGGTTGTAGCTCACTCTCCAGCACGTCAAGAGGTGTCGGTTTCAAAGTTTCCAGGTCAAGATAGTGTTCAGTATTCAACCTTGCCCGGTGTCACCCTTAAGCCTGTGGATCTGGAGCTCACCATAACTACGGAATCCCAAACCGAGGTTGAACCTTCCCCAACCAGCCAAGAGATCCCCACTCAGCCCCCAGAGTCACTTGAGGAGATTGGAACTCAAGTTCCAATGCACGAGGAGGTGACAGTGCCACCCACCGATCAAAATCTCTCTGAGTATTCAAACTTACCCAGGGTGACAGTTACGTCTGTGGAGCTGGGGTTTGGTATAACTCCAGAAGTCACAGCCTCTCCAGAGAGTCCCAGGGTGACGTTTCCAACTGCAGGCCAAGTTCAAACTCAGCACCCAAACCTGACGGAAGCTACCGTGTTACCTGTGGACCTGGAACTTGGCGTAACTTCCGGATTCACTTCAAAGACTGAGGGTTCTGTGACCCTGCAGGAAACCAGACCATCTCCCAAACAAGTCACAGCTCAAACTTCAGATGTGGATCTTACCGTCTCTCCAGAACCCCTCACAGAGGTGAACCCTGCTACAACCCCACAAATGACCACAGCTTCTCCCAAGGAAGCCTCAAGTCAGCCTGGGGATATATGGCTTACCATCCCTCCAGAACCCGTTACAGAGGTGAACCCTGCTACAACCACGCAGATGACCCCAGCACCTCCAAACGAAGCCTCAAGTCAGCCTGGGGATATATGGCTTACCATCCCTCCAGAACCCGTTACAGAGGTGAACCCTGCTACAACCCTGCAGGTGACCCCAGCACCTCCAAACGAAGCCTCAAGTCATCCTGGAGAAATATGGCTTACTGTATCTCCAGAGCCCGGTACAGAGGTGGTGAACCCTGCTACAACCCCGCAGGTGACCCCAGCACCTCCAAATGAAGCCTCAAGTCAGTCTGGAGAAATATGGCTTACCATCCCTCCAGAACCCGTTACAGAAGTGAACCCTGCTACAACCCCGCAGTTGACCCCAGCACTTCTAAAGGAAGCCTCAAGTCAGTCTGGAGAAATATGGCTTACTGTATCTCCAGAGCCCGCTACAGAGATGAACCCTGCTACAACCCCGCAGATGACTCCAGCACCTCTAAAGGAAGCCTCAAGTCAGTCTGGGGATATATGGCTTACCATCCCTCCAGAACCCGTTACAGAGGTGAACCCTGCTACAACCCCGCAGTTGACCCCAGCACCTCTAAAGGAAGCCTCAAGTCAGTCTGGGGATATATGGATTACTGTCTCTCCAGAACCCGGTACAGAGGTGGTGAACCCTGCTACAACCCCGCAGGTGACCCCAGCTCCTCCCAAGCCAATTACAGTTCACCCTCTGGAGCTAGAGTTTACGGTAACTCCACAACCGGAATTGGAAGCTCCACTACCGGAATCGCTAACTCCACTACCAGGATCGGTAATTCCACAACCGGAATCGGTCACTCCACTACCAGAATCGATCACTCCACTACCAGAATCGGTAATTCCACAACCGGAATCGGTAATTCCACAACCGGAATCAGTCACTCCACTACCAGAACTGGTCACTCCACAACCGGAATTGGTCACTCCACCACCGGAATGGTCTGAGGAAGCTGTTTCCCTGCGTCAGCACGTCTCAATGTCTTCTGAAAGCGGGCACACTCCAGCTGAGCAAGAGAGACAGACTGCCACCACACACAGCCTCCCAGAGAGGGAGCAGGTGACTTTAACGATGTACTCAGAACGGTCAACTATCAGACAGTACACCCCCAAAGAGGTACCAACGCAATGGGAGCCGAGCACCTCCAGCAGAACGAATGTGGACGTATGTGAGCTCTGTATTTGCCAAGATGAGACCCTGTCCTGTACCGGCCTCCTCTCGGAGAGGAGGCTCCACCACGTGCCGATGCCGGAGCCCAGCGTGTACAACGGCACCTTCACAGTCTTGTAAGGATTGCCTTTGTTCATTTGGTCTCTGCCTTGGGGGCTTTCTGGGCTTCCTCATCTTCTCTCCCCAGTTTACTGACTTTCTTTCGTGCCTTGTGTGTCTCCCGATATTCCCATGCTTCTCCCGACTACTGTGTCCACCTCTCCACTTCTTCCCTGTGATTACCCAGAATAGTTGCCCCTACCTGTGAAAAAAAAATGTTTTTGTGTGTGATTTGGGTGGAAGATGACAGAGCAAATTAGTTTCCCATTCAACAATTTATCCACGTTTTGTTTCATGACAGTAGTTGTGATCCCCTCACTAACAGCTCCGCCCACTTCTTCCCTGATTTCCTGTTTCCGTTTGCCCACCTGTTCTGCCCCTTCCTACCTCCTCAGCTTTTTTGAAGGGGGCAAATGCTGCCCTTTTGGCCACAGGTGATTAATTTTTTTTTCTGGGTGTTATCGTGCACTTTATAGGCCTGTCTAGGACCTGGTAGTATGGTCAGAGTGGCCGTAGTGGTAGCTGGGCACCAGCTAGTTCCTCTGGTCTCTGGCTAGTGTTCATGCCTTAACCTCTGCTCAAGTCCAAATCTTGTTCCATCCTCTTCACAGGAGCATGTTTCTCTGTCCATTGCATTGGTGACAATACAGCAAAGTGGTGAACAGGAGAGCTGGGGTTTAAACTCTGCTCTGTGACTCAGTGTCCTCAGCCAGAAAAGTATTATCTCCTAGAATTACGGTGAGACTTCAGTAAGCTCAGAAACGTGAAGCATTTGCATCAGTGCCTAGGGTAGACGGGAGGGTTAGCGATTGTTGGTTTTGGTCCCTCAATCCTGTCCAGGCCTCATCTTTGTCCTTGGCTTTCATACATTGTTGTTGTTAGGTGCCTCCAGTCAGCTCCATCTCATAGTGTCCCCATGCCCATGGCTGGTCCTGCACCAGCCTCACAGGTATTGTTAGGTGTGAGCCCACAGAGCATGTAGTACCTGTGATATGCTCAATTCAGAGCTAAGTTCTGAGAGCTGCAGATGTACAAGATATTAATTTGGAAATATGAGGATAATGACAGGAGAAAAGGAATAGACTCGCAAAAAGGAAATGATCAATAATTAAGTACTAAAAGAGATGCAGACCACAGGTACAATAGTCCACCGGAACCCATCATCACTGGTATGGGGAGGTCAGAGAAAGCCTCATGGTCAAGATTGAGCTTTACCCTAAAGAATGACTGGAAGTTTTGACACAGACAAACAGGGAGCTGAGCCTGGGCCAAGGCATGGTGGCAGAAACAGTCAGGATGTAATGGACCAGTCTGACTGCCAAGAATTGGGTTAGGAAACGGTGAAAAATAAGGTGGTGAAAAGCATTAGGTATCGGATCTCACTGCCATGGTAGGGAGGCCTGCCGACTCACAGTGGCCCTAGGGAGACCTATTGGAAGTTTTCAAGCAAGAACGATAAATAATTAAAACAGGAGGATTGTTTAGAATTCTTTGTGATTAATTGAGGAAGAGAGGTAAAGAGCAGAGCCAAAACCTCAAATAGGACTCTCAGTGTTCTGTCCCGGTTGGTGAGGAGAATGATGACGGGGGACCACACAGACGGAAATGAGGTAGCCTGTCCATTTAAGGAAGACCGATTCTATGTCAGGCACCTTTCATTGGAGAGCAGAAAGGGAACAGCCACAGACAGGCAAGAGAACTTACGTTTTATCGCAAATGTCACCTATTTAACAGTATACCTTGAATAGGTACACTTGCTGAGGGAAGAGGACAGAGTGAAAGGTCACGATTCAAAGCCATCACCATGGTTAGTGGTGGTGACTGAACCTTGGGCATTTAACAGTTTATCTTAAGCACGTGCCACTTGTGGATCCCTTCCCACTGTCTAATGATGACGTGAAGGGTCACAGAAGTAGACAGGATAAAAGGTGGAAAATCTGCCCCGCTTTCCCCCTTCCCACCCCTCCTCTCTGACTGGTAAGGTCAGCTTTGCCGTCATTTTCTGATAAGGCCTTTCTAGTCTGTTCCCTTTGCATTTACATACATAGATGTGTTTATACACTTTTGTTTGTTTCTAGTGATGTCATATTTCTTGCTCAGTGGTTTGTAATTTTTTTCACTAAGCCAGATCTAGGTCTAAGAGATCTTTCCCACCCTGGTACATGAGTCCCGCTCATCTCTAAATTCCCTTAGTCTCCCAACCCCCAGAGAAGGTTCCCTAGAAGACTCTGGGCCAAAGCTGTGAGGCTGCCTGGTATGCATTTTCTTTCTACATATTTGCCGCTGCTGCGGATGGAGAAGCAACCAAACATAGGCAGTTCAGCTTCCGAGGGGCTGGCCTTATTGTTTGTGCCACTGCCTCCCTCCCTCCCTCTACCAGTCTTTTAAAAATTATTATTATTATTATTAATTGAGCCAACTTGGGCAGCTGACAGCCAAGGACATGAGAAAGCTGATTTTTGTTTTCCTTTGTGCATTGGACTATACCCCAAAGGCTTGTCATGATTCTTTATACTTACTCTGCCCTTTCTTCTTCCTACCTAGTCAAAGATATAAACTGTTTCTTCACAGAAACTTCCAAGGAAATTCTATTTCTTATATCGATGAAGATATTTGGAAGGCATACCGCTGGACCGAGAGACTGTGAGTACATCCTATCCAAACGGGAGGAGAGCGACCCGTGAAGCGTATGGCAGGGGCCTCTGTGTCAGTCCCCTCTCGGTCCACATTGTCGAGGTCCATCTCTCTCGAGCACTCTCCACATCCCCCATCCACCTCCATCGAGACCGTTCTGCGGCATTGAAAACATTTACATGTGGTGGGCCCTCTTTCAGTAAGAGGTATTTAAATTGACGTTTTATTTTACAAGCCACACGTGATTCTGAGGAGCCATGAGTTAAGTGATGGGCTGCTGATTGTAACATCAGCAGTTTGAAACCACCAGCCACTCTGAGGCAGAAAGATGAGGCTTTCTACTCCCGTAAACAGTTGTAGCCTCAGAAACCCAGGGGCAGTTCTAGACTGCCCTTCCTAAAGGGTTGCTGTGAGTTGGGATTGACTCCATGACAGTGCGTGATAAACAATTCTATTTTCAAGGTTTAAAATGGAAATGCAAGGTATAGTCCAACCCCTTATTGTTCCCTAATCCCCCACTCCTGAAGAAACTGTTTCTCTGAGGTTGGTGTTTAGCCTAATCTAAACTCTCTTCCCTACATTTACCTACATCCATGTTTGCATGTAGCAGAATAGGCTTATTGCCTATTTGTTTTTATAATTGATTTGTCTATCTATCTATCTATCTATCTATCTATCTATCTATCTATCTATCTATCTATCATCTATCTATCTCAAGGCAAGAATGTTTATTGGAGCACTGCTTTTCTTTTGAGGGGACAGGAACAGGTCCTAGTCCGGTGGGTGGAATCTCATGGGTGAAACTTGGGGAGCTCTATACCTTCCAATCGCCCCGATAATAGACTTCCTCTGTGACGCTCAGTCATAAGAGCCGTGTTGAGTTTCAGTCCCAGCGTCTCAATAAAAGAGGTCCATACGCTCCATGAACTTAAAACTTCGCCCTTCCCCCAGCCTGGGCCTTTAGTTTAACTTAGAAGCTGGCCAACGTGTGGAGAGGGGACCAAGCTGGCTGCTTCTCTGCTTCCCTGCCCTGCGTCTCTGCCTCCAGCTCCTTGGGAGTTGGGAGAAGAGGGTGAAAAGGGGCTGGTGCCCTCTGGGCGTGTTCATTTCCGGTGGTTCATTCTTTATCCCCTGGGTCTCTCGGCAATGATTTCCATTGTTTTAAGTTGAGTAAGGGGTGTTTCGGACCCTGGATATGGTTTATCTTGGCAAATGTCCCTTTCCGCTTGGAAAGAACATAAGCGGCTGCTGCTGCCGGATAAGCTACCCTATGAATGTTCATTGGTACTGCTGTCCAACTCAAATATAGTCCTTATTAATTTTCTACCCGTGATCTATCAATTACTGATAGCAGCCTCAACAGAACAAAACCCATGGCAATCAAGTTGATTAGACTCAGCAACCCTTCGGGACAGAGTAGACCTACTCCCTAGGGTTTCTGAGACGTAGATCTTTTTTTTTTTTTAAATCGTTTTATTAGGGGCTCATACAACTCTTATCACAACCCATACATACATCCATTGTGTAAAGCACATTTGTACATTCATTGCCCTCATCCTTCTCAAAACATTTGCTTTCCACCTAAGGAGGCGTAGATCTTTACAGGAGCAGACAGCCTCATCTTCCTTCTGCAGAGCAGCTGGTGGACTTGAACCACCAATCTTGCGTTCAGCAGTCCAATTCTTAACTCACTATGTCACCAGGGCTCCATATCAATTGCTAGGAGAGGGATCTTAATGTCTCCAACTCTAAGAGTGGACTTGTCTCTTTCTTCATGCAGGTCAATCAGCGTTGACGCTCTCTTGTTAGCGCATACATTAAGGGTTGTTATATCTCAGAAGTGATTCCTTTATTGCTTTTTAATACCCTGTAAGTTCTCTCTTGAAAAAAAAAAAAACCCACAAAACTTTTACTGTGAGTTGGGTGAAGATTCACAGAGCTTATCGGTTCCCATTTAGCAATTCATACACATTTTTGTAATGTCTGAAATCTACATCATCTGAAATGAACAGAGCTACTCCAGCTTTCTTTTGATCAGTGTTTGCATGATAGATCTTTCCCCATCCTATTACTTTTAACCTAACTGTGTCTTTTATATTTAAAGGAGGTTTCTAATTGACAAGCTACAGTTGGGGCTTGGTTTTTGGGTATGTGTGTGTGTGTTTTGTTTGTTTTTTTGTAATCCACTCTTAGCTTCTTTTATTTGATACACTTAGACAATTCACACTTAAGTTATTATAGATATAACTAAACTTTGTTGCAGTGAGTTAAGTACTGAACTGCTAACAGAAAGGTCATTTGTTCAAACCCACCAATTGCTCCTTGGGAGAAAAGATGAGGCTGAACCTATAAAAATTGATAGTCTTAAAAAAAAAAAAAGTACAGTCTCAGAAACGCTGTGAATCCTGGAAAGCAGTTTTACTCAGTCCTGAAGGGTCCTAACGAGTCAGAATTTATTTGGCAGGCCGTACAATAGGTTTATATTTGCAATTTTCTCTTTGGGCTTTTTTTTTGCTTTGTCTGGTTTTAATTGTTTGATTTCGTTTTCTCTCTTCCCTTAGTATGTCAATTATACTTAATTTTTCCCAGTGGTTTCCCTAGAGTTTGCAGTATGCATTTATCTAAGTCTGCTTTCAAACACATTGCTGTCAAAAACATTTCACTCATCCGTAAGCTGCCGTCATGCAGTCTGTTGTTGCTATTATTGTTTTAATCAACCTGTTATCTGTCTAGCCAGTTAGGGATCAGAAATGAAAAAGAATTTCATTTCCTTCATTTTTCCTTCTTGAGTACTCCTTTACATAGAGCTGAGGATCTAACCGGTATCAATTTTGTTCTCACTGAAGAAGTTCTTGTAACACTTCCTACAAGGCAAGGCAAGGCAGGTTTGCTGCCAACACATCCTCTTCATTTGCTCTTGTTGAATAATTTCACTGCACAGAATCCTAGGTTGGTGGGAGGTTGTTTGTTTGTTTGTTTTCCTTTCAACATTTTAAATATTTCACTCTAATCTCTTATTCTATACATTTGATCCTAAATTTTATTTAACTCAATAATACCATTTCAGAATGTAATGTGAAAATATCAGCGAGCTGTCTATACTTTGTTGGGTACTGAATCTTGGAGCTCTGGCCTGCGTTTTACACTTACAGCGCATCGCAGCTCGGACCAGCCACCAGCCCCAGCCACCTGCACGGCAGCCGCACCTGTATTTATCATATTGGGCAGCATAGTTGAATGGCGTTCATGTGGTGCTTAAAATGATTAAGGGGAGCACTTATGTTTTCTATACTTTATGTTTGAGTCCTCAAAAGCTGTTTTCAAGGGGGAGTGAATCAAAGAACTTCACATGCAGCCCTGACGCCGTTCCAGGTGTGCCTTCCAATCCGAGGCTTTGGAAAAGAGTCAGGGAAATGGCAGTTCCGCCAATCTTGGTGCCAACCAGAGCTGAGCTCTAATATCTAAAGATATGGTTTGGTGGGAAGAGTGGATGGCTGGGGGTCCTGGGGATGGGGTGGAAGAATGGGGTGGGGGCAGGGTGGAGGATGGAGCAATGGACACAGAGGATGACATGAGAAGAAAGGTTTGAACCAAAGCTAATTCAATTCAAACTCGGGTGTTGAGGGGGCACCAGTGCCCAGGCCCCGCCCTTATAGAATAGCCCTATGTATCAGATGGTTGTCTTTGGCATTTTTGATGCACAAATAACCTTTTCCTTTTCCAGAATTTTCAGTGATAATTATCTGAGCGAATTACATAAGGATTCATTTGAAGGCCTGCTATCTCTCCAGTATTTGTAAGTTATCATCATATTTATTTCCGAGTAAGAAGCTTAGATTAGATCATCTAATCTGAATGTGTTTCCTGCAATTCTGTAAGTCTGTAAGGGCCCAGCTCATCTCTAGCATTAAATACCTCCTGTGCATTTCCACTTTTAATTATAGAGACAAGATACAGATAGGTGTGTGTGTGTGGGGGGGCTTCAGTTAGAGAAGAAAAGTGGAAATAGACTCTAAGTAATTATAGGCCCCCATATGAACTCTGTGTTACCAATGTCAGTATCCATCGGTTGGTAGTCAGTCTGCAGTCCATGGTCCGCTTTTACCGAGCCCATAAACTAAGGATTTTTGCATTTTTAAAAGTTGTAGAGAACAGCAAGAAGAACATGCGACAAAGGCTCTTTGCAGCTGGCAAAGCCTAAAATACTTACTGTCTGGCCTTCAGGAAACACATGGAACAACTGGTTTAATCAAATCAGAGGAATAAAAGTTAAGCTCTCTTTATTGCCTGAAGAACAAGTGAATATAGAATGCCTTCATGAATTTGAATAGCATTAGCCCCAACGTTTTCAATAACTTAATTTAACATCCAAATATGTCATGCAACAGGTGGATTATTTAAACAGTATTATAAAGAACATATCTAACAACTGAGGGAAGAGGCTGGTATTAAGGATTTCAGTGCAGGAACTGTTTCACCATATCACAAATAAATGTTTTAAGTATGGGCAAGTAGTAGCGTTAGAAAGGTTTCCTCTAAGTCAGCGTATCAGAAATATTCCTAACCCTTTGCTAAATACGAAATACAAGTCTCTCCAGCCCTTTTGCCAAAGAGGAAATACCTGTGTAATATTTATCTCTATTTAGAGATAAGGAGATAATCTGTCAAACGCTCGATTTTTATTCTTTGTTCATGAAGTCTAAAGCTAGGTGCATCATTAACCCATACGAAGGTCTACTAACCACAAGGTTCGCAGTTCGAAACCACCACCCACCCACTCCTCAAGAGAAAGACCAGGCTTTCTATTCCTGTAGAGTCACAGGGCAGTTCTACCCTGTCCTGTAGGGTCACTATGAGTCGGCATGGACTTGACTGACTGACTGAAGCTAGTTAATGATCCTCATTAGCAAATGGACCCTCCTTACATGTTAGAAGGCTTAAGGGAAGTGGGGATTAAAAAGTCTCGTTGTTGTTAGATGCCATGGAGTGGGCACGGACCTGTAGCAACTCTGTGCCCGACAGAACAAAACACTGCCCGGTCCTGCACCAGCCTCACACTTGTCCCTATGCCGGACCCGGTGTTGCAGTTACTGTGCTAATCCAGCTCGTTGAGGGCCTTACTTTGTTCTCTTTTTCGCCACCCGTCCCCTTTACCAACTATGATGTCCTCCAGGGACTGGTCTCTCCTGACCATATGTCCAAAGTCTTTAAGATGAAGTCTTGCCACCCTTGCTTCTAAGGAGCACTTGGCCTTACTTCTTCCAAGACAGACCAGTTTATCCTTTTAGCAGTCCACAGTGCTTTCAAGATTCTTCTCTAGCCCACAAATCAAATCCACGGATTCTTCCGCGGGCTTCCTTATTCAGTGTCCAACTCTCACATGCACATGATGCAACGGAGTGTCATGACTTGGATCAGGCGCACCCAGGTCCTCCAACATCCTTGCTCCTTAATACTCTAAAGAGGTCTGATGCACGACGTCTTTTGATCTCTCTGCCATTGCTTTCATGAATATTGATTGTGGATCAAAGTAAGACAAAATCCTTGTCAACGTCTACCTTTTGTCCATTTATTTATCATGATGTTACTTCTCGGTCCAGTTGTTAGGCGTTTTGGTCTTCCTTACATGGAGTTGTAATCCATACCGAAGGCTACAATCCTTGATCTTCATCAGAAAGTGCTTCAATTCCGCCTCACTTTCAGCATTTTGCGTCATCTGGATACCGCAGATTGTTAATAAGCCTTCTCCCAGTCCTGATGCCGCATCTTCTTCATAGAATCCAGCTTCTCTGGTGATTTGCTCAGCACACAGATTGAATAAATTTGGTGAGAGGATACAACCCTGACACACCGTTCCTGATTTTAAACCATGCAGCACTTCCTTGTTCTGTTCTCCTCCTAACCCATGTACAAGCGCAGTGAAGGGTTCTGGAATTCCCGTTCTTCCCCAGGGGATCCACAGTTTATTATGGTCCACACAGTCGGATGCCTTGGCATAGTCGGTGAAACACAAGCAGGTAAACATCTTTCTGGTTTCAGCCAAGATCCATCTGACACCAATCATGATGCCCCTTGTTCCACGTCGTCTTCTCAGTCTGGCCTGAACTCTGGAGTTCCCTGTCGATGTGCTGCTGCAACCGTGGTTGATGAGCTTAAGTAAAATTGTACTTGTGTGTGGTATCAAATGACAGTGTTCTAGAGTTTGATCATTCTGTTGGGTCACCTTTCTGTGGAATGGGCATCAAGATGGACCTCTTCCGGTCAGTTGGCCAAGGAGCTGCCTTCCACGTTTCCTGGCGGAGAAGCGAGGGCTTCCGGTGCTGCTTCAACTTTCTGAAACATTTTCATGGGATTCCATCCATTCCTGGAGCCTTGTTTTTGGCTAATGCCTTTATTCGCGCACTTTGAACTTCTTCCTTCAGCACCATGATACTCAAAATAGCTCTGTAAATATCAACCCCTGTAGGCCTTCAGGGCAAGACCAGTATTTCAGGGATCTTGGGCATCTCTGGCATCTGGGCTCCCAAACCTTGCAAGCACAATTTGGAGAAAAACAAATGAACCAACTGCTCTACTTTGAAATGCTTTGTGAGCTAGTTATTTCATGCTCATTGGTGTATTATTGTCAATTTTCAAATGACATGCCAATTAAAAAAAAAGTTAACAAACAGTATGCTAAGCACCATGCCTAGGGCTGGCAGTACAAAGACGCCTGAGCACAGGGGCCCTGCCTTTCTAGGTACTCGATGTGGCAGGGGAATCAAACACCCAAGCTCGAGCCACATGGGCGCTGACTAGAAGACTATGTGCTGCAGGGGCTTAGAGGAGCCGCGAAGGAACAACACTGCATTTCTGTGGAGTCATTTTCCTTTCTTACCCCTTAGCTATTCATTCCTTAAAGTAAAAAACGGGAAGATTATTCAGTGTGTTTTACACCCACCTGCCAGTTTTAAACATTATATGTAACACAGATGAGAAAAACTTAGGCCAGCTTTCCAGGAATGCATGCTCAGCGGAAATAGGATGCAAACACACTATATTAGAAAGAGACACATACGGGTACAGAGTGGGCCCTTGTTTCTGGAGCACAGGAGCCAGGACTTCCACTTTGATCCGGGAAGATGCTAGGAGAGCAAAGCCATTTGAACAGAGCCTCCCTTGAAGGGCCACTGGTTATTGAATATTTCAAGCTTGCAAAAGGAGAGGAAGAGAAAGGCAGTTCACAGGACGGAAGTCGCCTGTGGGCTTGAAAGCCGCCCTGGGTGTCTGTGGTCCACGTAGGAGAGAGTAAGAAATTGGAGCCAGCTCTTCTCGCCTGTGGCTGCCAGACTGCAGCGCCATCGTGGGGCCCCATATAGTCACAGCAATGCTCTAAGACAACTGGTTCCCAAGCTTTCGTCCGCACCAGAGTCAGGGCCTGTTGCACACAGAGCCTGGACTTCACCTCTATCAGTAAGTCGAGCAGGGCGGAGAATGTGTGCTTTCAGTCGGCCCCCAGGTAATGTCAGTCCTTAAGAACCACTGGGGAGTTCATCTGCTCAGCGTGACTGTGGAGAGAGACTAGAGTGGAGACTCGTCCGAAGACCGTTACACCCATCCAGGTGAAAAGTGAGGGGCTAAAGTGGAGGAAATGGAAGTAAGAGGGCTAAGTGTAGTCCAGAAAGTGTATTTTCAAACAAAAATCCAGTACTGTGTTGTTTTTCCTAGTCCACCCACTGTATCATGGCAGCAATTGCATTCATGAAACATTAAAGCAATCTGGAACCAGATATCTAAATATGAGAATGTCCCTTTTTAATGCCATACATTAGAATTAGACTGAGGAGGGGGGAGCGGAGAGAGGGGGAAACTGAGGAGCTGACACCAGGGCCTTAAGTCTCCGGAGAGCAAATGTTTTGAGAATGAGGGCAATGAATGTACAAAAGTGCTTTACACAATTGATGTATGGATGGATTGTGATAAGAGTTGTACACGCCTCTAATAAAATGATTAAGAAAAAACAAAAGAATTAGACTGAGGAGTAAAACGTTTAAGGTCATTAAACCTAGATTTGGATATGGCCGCAAGAGGTCATCTTCTTTGTTGCTCTCAAGGAAGGGCGCCTTCAAATCTAGCAAGACCCGTGGCTGTTCTACTCGTGAAGCTGCGCCAGCCTCTCAGGAGAGGTGAGGGCAGGGCTTCGGGGCCTCGGGAAGTTTAGCTAAGCACGACGAAGGTTTAGAGTTGAGACCCAAACTGACTCCATATTGTTCTAAACTCTGACAATTATTCCTGCTAATTTGGTATCAAATAACTAATTGAGGCAATCTTTCCCTTTTCCTAGAGATTTGTCCTGCAATAAAATACAGTCTATTGAAAGACGTACATTTGAACCACTGCCCTTTTTGCAGTTTATGTAAGTTACAAATATAACTGAATTATAGTTAGAATTTTTAAAATGGCATTGTAAATTTTTTTTGGCAATTCATGTTGAAATAGTAAAGTTCCTTTCGTGGGAAACCACCAGAGTTATGTAGCCAATCCTTTTCATCCCTAGCAAAGTCGAGTATAAGAAGTGTTGCACAGGGCAATTGATGTGTGTATGGATTGTGCTAAGAGTTGTAGGAGCCCCTAATAAAATGATTTTAAAAAGAAGTGTTGCACAGATAAGAGTGAATCATTCTAGAGCAGTGGTTCCCAACTGGAGTGAGTGTGTACGCAAGGGACATTTGACAATGTCCGGGGACATTTCTGGTTCCCCTTTGGATGCGAAGGATGCTGCTAACATTCTATGCTGTTAGTTGCCACCGCGTTGGCTGTCATTCCTGGTGACCCATGTACAAGAGAAGTGCTGCCTGGTCCTGCCCTGTGTTCCTAGTCATTGGAGCAAACGTTTTTACCCAGCTCAAAATGCCAGTAGTGCTGAGGTTGAGAAAACCCTGCTCTAGAAAAATAGGAATCTGTTAATCCCCATAATTACCATGTAGTGTCTTGTACCCAGCCTATCACGTGTGTTGATACGAAAGCATAGGTTCAGAGCACATGCCTTCTACCGTGCGATTTCGTAGGTAAATGGGGATCCTTGCCAAAGAGTGAGCGTTCTGAAAGAATCTCTCTCCCTACCCCTTTGCTTGTATCTTATTTTAGAAATCTTGGTTGCAATCTGCTCACGGAACTCACCTTTGGAACCTTTCAGGCATGGCACGGAATGCAGTTTTTACACAAGATGTAAGTGAACGAGAAGATGGATACGTGTGAAAAGATTTTTTTTTTAAGATTATTAAGGTGGAAAAACATCACCTAGTATGGGTCAGCTGGCTGTCAGCCCGGTGGAAATTCTGAGCTGTGTGTGTCTTAAGGTCCATTTTCTTCAAATGAGGAGACTTGGGTATAGAGCGTACGAGAGAGGTGCTGTGCTCTACTTTCTCCAGGGTCGATCTTTTTAGCGCAGGCAGTGAAAGTCACCGAGCAAGTAACACGCAAATGAGCTTTGTTGTGGGGAACCCCCGCGAGGCTGCTGGGATGTGTGGATGGCCCTTGGAATTCTATTGTTGAATTAACTTTGTTTCCAGCTCACACGTAAAGTTCCTCGCCGCTTAGCTGTTTGCAATGTACAGCTGCCACGCACAAGCCTTGGCCCAGAGTCCTCCAGGGGACAAATGGTGAGGGAGCTTTCTCTGCCATCGGCCTCTTTTAGATTGTGACTTCCGGAAACTTTATCATACGTACTTCTCTCCGCATTAACTTGCAAAGCCTAGGAGGGCCCTCTTATACAAACAAAAACAACTGTTAAGAAACAGACTTGGATAGTTACAGTAGGGTGCAGCTGTGTACCCTACAGCTAGCGGGGACACAGATGTTAACTTGGGTGAAGGGGAAGACGTACCCAACAAGAAGGGGACGGTGAAAACCGCCTGGGAGACTTGCATGAAAACGATGATCTGCTTTGTAAACCTTCACCTAACGCTCAAGCAAATAAAAAGGGGGTTGTGTGTTTGTTTGTTTTTAGTAGATAGCATTTTCAAAAAGTTAGGACTTATCTAGGGCAGTAGGAACTTCGGAAGCTTGCAGAAGGATGGCGTCTGTGTGAAGCTATCGTGCTCAAAAATGGTCCAGAAGACAATGGCCTTCCTCTAGGCGAATTCCCAATGCTTCCTTTCCTGGCTGCTCTTCAAACAAGGAGTCTGGGATTGAGTCCCTTCCTGCTAGAAAATTCTGTGATTTCTCTTTGGCACCATCAAACCATAGTGGGTCTGTTCAGTGTGGGATTGGACGGTCAGGCTGCTCTCTGCCTGACTTGAGGGAAGACCGTCTCATGGTTGAGAAATCCATTCGACACCATTCAGCCTGGGTTGGATGGGGGTGTTCAGGGTACACTTGGAGCAGAGTTCACAGGTCCTGCAGCTGCCAGGCTGTAGCTGCCTCCTCCTGCCATTAATTCGCTGATTCTGAACTTGGGGACGAAAATCTGAGGGTCCCTTTTTCTTTTGCCAGCACGGGAAACTCTTGTCAAGACTTGGATAAAAGACCAGAGCACAAGGTCATCAGGACCTTCACCTTCATACCATCCTCTTACTGAGTGTTACCTACTGTTCTAAGCCAAGCCAGTTCACAGTGCCACATCTGATCCGGAAGGAGGCGCTAAGACAGACGGCATAGGGGAGATCACAAGGCAAACAAGTGCTCCGGGCTGACTTGGGGAAGGAAGTTAACTTCGCTCCCCTCTTCTCCATCTACTGACATACATGGCCTTGCTAACATGTAGAATGCATTGAAAAGTGGATTGTTGCAGATGCAGTTAGGTTAAAATTTCGCACCCTATCATTGGATCTCCCTTATGGTCCATTTTATTTTGCTCTAGTTTTTAGTATTTTCTGCGTTCTTTTTGATTGAGGTGTTTTTCTTTTGGTTTACTTCATATTCTTGTGAGCTGATATTGTCGTTTGGTTTGTTTGCTAATGCTTTTCTGTATGTGAGGCCCAGGATGGGTGAATCTATAGGGAATAGTACCTGGCTTAGGGGAGGTCCTGAGGGGTACGGCAGAGGAATTTAGAGGGAAACGGGGAGCTGGTTATGAGAACAAGAAAGAAGAAAATGTTCTAGAGCTGACTGGTGATGCTTGTACATCTCCTTTCGGTGTGATGGAACTTTGGAATGGCATGATATGTGAATTATATGCCAACCAAACTGTTGAGGGGACAAAACCCATATGTGGTCTTCTCCATATTTCAACCACGGAGCCCTGGTGGTGTAGTGGCTATGCATTGAAGCGCATGGGTGGCAATTCGAAACCACAAGTGGCTCTGCAGGAGAAAGACTGGGCTTTCTACTCCCGTTAGCAGTGTCAGTCTCCGAAACCCCTGGGGGTCTCTGAGTCATCGTGAACTCGATGGCAGTGAGACCTGAGGTCTCTCAACACCGTGGTTCTTTTTTCTCCATCAGATGCCATTTGCCGACCACCGAATTCACCATTTTGAACTACCTAATTCAGGGGGTTCTAGTCTTTTCCCCACTGTGTATCCGCCACCATTCCCCAGCTCTGGGATAGTTTCATTGCCACAAAAAGAAACCCCAGACCCTCCTCCCAACCACCGGCACCCACTCACCTGCTGCCTGTCTGTCCAGACTTGCCTGTTGGGACAGTTCATGTCAAAGGAATCCTGACACATGCGGCAATCCGTGTCTGGCTGCGTGTGCTCAGTGCAGTGTGGTAGCACGTATCCCGACTTCATTCTTTTTATGGCCAGTCCGTATCCCATGGTATGGATAGGTCACACTTTGTCATTGTACTCATCACTTAATCGCCAAATTTTGCCCAGTATTAATCATGCTGGTGTGGACTAACGCTTTTCATTCTCCTGGGCGCATACCTAGGAGTGGGCTTGCGAAGCTATACTATATGCACGTGTAATGCACATATAAAAAGCTATCATCTATAAAAGCCCGTCATTGATGTGTACCTTGCTGAGGAACTGCCGAACTGCTCCCGTGCATGCACCCTTTCTGCACTCCTATCTGCAGTAGATGAGAGTTCTGATGTCTCTGTGTCTTGGCCAACACTTGTTACTGTCTGTCCTTTGAAAAATACTTGCCTTTGTTGCTTTGATCCTGGTGGCTTAGTGGTTCTGAGTTAGGCTGCACTCCCCAAGGTCTGCAGTGAAGAGTCACCAGGTGCTCGCTCGCTCTTCTGGAAAAAGATGGGCCTCCTTCCACACGTAAAGAGCTACAGTCTCAGAAACCCGCAGGGCCAGTTCTGCCTTGTCCTACAGAGTCACCGTGAGTCAGAATGGACTCGGGAAGGTTTCCATGGTTGTTGTTTTTCAGTTTTCATTGCAGCCGTACTACTCGCATGGAAGCCTGCTGGCCTAGTGGTTTCTCATTGAGCTGCACGGTCAGCAGCTCCATGCTGCCGGTCGCTCCTGGGAAGAAAGGTGGGGCTTTGGACTGTAAAACTTCATAGTTGTGGACACCCACAGAGGCCGTTCTACCCACCCTTGTAGGGTGGCTCTGAGCCCAAATCGACTCAATGTTAGCGAATGCGGTTTGTGGATGGCTATCATGCTAAAGCCAGGGGTATTTCGTTGTGGATAAATGATAGCATTTTTCATCTGCTTGTGGGCCATTTGTTTAGCCCTTTGCAGAAACAGCTCGTTACAGGCTCTCTCCGTATTTGAGTTGGGCTATTTGTCTTCTTCTATTGAGTTGTCAGAGTTCTTTGTATATTGGGCATACTAGACCTTGTCTCTTGGAGGTGCAAGTGGTTAATGTGCTTGACTGTTAGTTAACCACAAGGTTGGAGTCCATCAGTAGAAAGGCCTGGTGATCTATTTCCAAAAAATCAGCTCTTTGAAGGCCCTGTGGAGCATAGTTTTACTCTGACATCCATGATCAGGAACTCATTAAATATTGAGTCGTGAAAGACAATAAGGGCAAAGACGCAAAACGTTAATTCTCACGAAGTTCTCCCAGTTGGGTTAAATTAAGTTTTAAAAGGTATAGATCTATATTTCATGCTCTCAAAATGGATGTTAACAGTAACAGCGATTTGAAACCCCATTTTCTTCATACTGGTTAAACACAGGCTTTTGGAGTCAGACAGGACTGAGTTCAAATCCCAGCTCCGCTTCTTACTAGCTTGGTGACCTATAATCTCCCTTTGCCTCAGTTTTCTTATTTACGAAAGAGTGATATTAATACTGCCCACAAAGGGTTATTGCGAGGACTCAGTGTGAAATGTTGGCCAACCCTCCCTGGGGGACAGACACCAGAAAAGTGGGTGAAGGGAGACATCGGACAGTGCAAGACATGAAAAAATAACAATAATTTATAAATTACCAAGGGTTGGTAAGGGAGGGAGAGTGGGGGAGGGAAGGGGAAAATGAAGAGCTGATACCAGGGGCTCAAGTAGAAAGAAAATGTTTTGAGAATGATGATGGCAACAAATGTACAAATGTGCTTGACACCATGGATGGATGGATGGATTGTGATGAGTTGTACGAGCCCCCAATAAAACTATTTATAAATAAATAAATAAAAGGCTTTCTCTATCCAAAATAAAAGAAAAAGAAATGTTGGCCATAGCAACTGGGAGCCCAATAGATAGTGCTTGTCACCATTATTATTTTTATGCTTCTGCAGAAGTACCCTAACGATCCCTGAACAGAGATAAGCTATAAAAGCCGTCTTCTCTTTCTTCCTTGTTTTCTGTTTCTTTTCTAACTTTTGCAGGAATTGAGAAGCAATTCTAGCGTTTTGAAATAAACTTTGTGTACAAATGAATCTCTTCCTTGTATTACTGTATGAGTAAAATGTGATTTCAACAATATTTGTTAAGTGCCTACAGTAAGCACCCGACACTGTGCTAGGCACAGGGATGACAGTGGTGGTAGACTGTGGTCCCTGCCCTCAAGAAACTGGCAGTCCAGGAGACTGGCACGTACACAAGTAATCGCATACCGTGTAACCTGGGCTTGATACGAGAAGAACCGGTAGTAAGCACTGAGAACGATGGCTTTCTTCTCTTTAGAGTTCTTCTCCTCCTCAGGTGCATCCCCCTGTTCTTTGGCTCCAAGGCCAAAGAATTGACCCTCTTTTTTAAATTGGGTGAACTAAGTCATGCCGTGTTTGGAAGTTCTAAAGACTAAAACAGAAGCACTTTGAAGGACAGTAGCCCTGGTATTTTCTGCAGAGGAAAGTCACTTCTAGGGCCAGCTATCAGAGACCCTTGGGTATGTTTCTCTCTGCTATCTGCCTCTCTCTCGTTGTCCTCCCTTCTCAATTCTTCTAGAGTTCTCCATGGAAAGGTACATTTTGAATCCTAAAGGTGATTTATAGTTAAAAGCAGAATCTTATTGTTGTTATTTAACCTACACATTTCTACCACAACAAACCAACAATGAGTATGAACTTTGATGGAAATTACTGAAAACGCAGCTCATTTTCATTCCAATTGCACGTTTTCAGAATTCTCAACCGTAACCCTCTGACGACTGTTGAAGACACATATCTTTTTAAACTACCAGCGTTGAAGTACTTGTAAGTACGGCCACAATCTCCTGGGCCTTGGCCTGATGTCCGTTCTTTGTTTTTACTTTCCTAAGAGATTTGAGTAGTTTGCATTTAGGCAAGAATGTCATCATTTTCAATTATTTGTTTTTAAAAAGTATTGGTGGAGAAAAGTGTAGTATTAAATTAAAAAATAATAATGATGCTGATGGAGGGTGAGGGGCCAGCCCCCACCGCTAATACTGTTACTACTACTCGGGTTCAGTAATACTGCTTTTGGGTTCAGTAATGCACAATTGTACGGTTGAGATATATAAGCATTATATTAAAGTCATCGAGAGCATGAGAGATAATACAATAATACAGTCAGGCATGATACATAGCAACATTGCTCACCTCAGCCCAGCTTGGTGGTCCACGTGGAGAGAGGGGGAGGGGAAGGAGGGAAAGGGAGGGAACAAGGGAGAGGGGAGTGACCAGGGGGTGAGCAGCAAGGAGCTCAGAGTCAGAGAGAGAAGTCCACCCCCCTATATTGCTGACCCTTGCCTATATACCTTTTGGGGGCAAGCCAAC
>NW_022111358.1:32450051-32453008 GCF_000313985.2 Echinops telfairi | reverse complement strand
GGAAGGTGAGCATCATAGAATGCCAATTTAATAGAAGAAAGTATTCTTGCATTGAGGGAGTACTTGAGTGGAGGCTCAATGTCCTTCTGCTACGTTAGTACTAAACCTAAAGATATAGGCACATAGATCTATTTCCCCATCCTCATATAAATATATTTGCATATGTACATGTCTTTATCTAGACCTCAAGCCATTTTTCTTAGATTGATTTTTTTCCCATTTCTTGGTTTGATTTTCAAGTCTGTGTCTTGAAGTGTAAGGATACAAAATGAAATCTGCCCTGTTAAGTGTACCTTTCAATGAGTTTTGACAAATGTATGTCGTTTTGCGATCACCGTGGAAATTAGAACATCCTGTCACTCCCCAAAGGCCCCTTGTTGCCCCTTTGCCTTTGATCTCCTCCCCCTCCCACCAGCCCCTGACAACCACCGATCTGATGTGCATCCTGATTGATTTGTCTTTCCAGATGCCTTCTAGTTGAAGCCAGACCCCAGGAGCCTTTGGGTGCGGCTTCTTTCACGTAGCATAACCCTTCTGATATCTGTCCATTCCTTTGTATTGCTGAATGGTACGCGGCCGTGCCGCAGTGTGTTCATCCACTCACCGGCCGATGGCCAGTTTGGGTTATTTCTACTCACTGACGATTGTGAATGAAAGTGCTGAAACCACGGACATGGATCGGTGTCAATCCACCTTTCATTTTACTTGTGGTAAATACTGAAGCGGGGGATTGCTTGCGCATATGAGCAGCCTTGAAGAAGTTTGCGGGCAAAGGGAATGAAAAGAAATGGAATTTTTCCATGAACCATGGGAAAGCCCCTTGTATTCAACTTTAGAAGAAACGACTAAACTGGTTTCTAAAGTGGCTGACCATCTTGCCTTCCCACTAGAAGTGTATGTTGTTTCCATCATACTTGATATTTACACATCCCAGCCTCTTAAAAGATGTTAGCTTTTTCTGCACGTTTCCAAATGAGTTATTTACAGTGATTTCTTTCTTTTTTTTAAGTAGAGGCTCAACTCAAAATTCCCTACATTAAGTCAATTCTGACTCATTGCTTGCGATCCAATAGTACAAAGCAGAATTGCCCCTGTGGGTTTCTAACACTATAAATCTTTGTGGGAAGACAGAGCCTCATCTTTCTCCCTTAGAGTGACTGGTAGTTTTGAACTGCTGACTTCTCAGTTATCAGCCCAACTAGTAACCCACTATGCCACTAAGGCTTCTCCCAAAAGTGGAGGCAGCTCAGTGCAACTCTGTATATTATTAATATCTATATGCTAGTCGGTACGTAATGATCTCTCATTGTGGTTTTAATCTGTATTTCTCTAATAGCTGCTGCTGTTGTGTGTCTGTTTATGAGCTTACTTGCCACTCGTATCATCTTTAATAAAATGGATATTAAAATTGATTGTCATCTTTTATTGGATAAATACCTTGGTTTTGTGTTGTAAGGGGACTTCATATATATGCTGGATGCACAGCCTTTCTCTTAGGTACAGGCTTTATAGACATTTCCTGCCAGGCTGTGTCTTGTCTTGGCATTCTCTTGAAAGCATCTTTGGAAAAGCAAAAGTTGTTCATTTCAATGAACTCCTCATTTTTCCTCTTTTTTTCCTCCTTGCATGGCTTGTGCTGATTTTGTGTTTTATCTAAGATATATTTGTATCACCCAAAGTCACAAAGATTCTCTCCTGTGTGTGTGTGTGTTTCTCCAAAACTTGTGTAGCTCTTCCAGTTAGGCTTATGATCCATTTGGAGTTAATTGTCATATATGGTGTGAGGTAAGGGCTGAGTTTGTGTATTTATCTCAGTTTGTTTGCTGTTGTTGTTGTTTGCAGCTCTAAAAATAGTTCTGTGGGGCCCTGCTATGACCTTATTACACAATTTACTGAAGCTTACATTGTGCCATATCCTCTCCAAGATGGCAGGCTACAGAGAAATTTGCTGACATGGAAAGCTAGTTGAGGGGATCGAATGGGATGTGTGCAAAAGGGATCCTGCATTCCTCAATCTGTTCCCGCCCCTTTTTTCAGGTCCCCTCCTGACCCTCCCCTGCTCTGACCTCGCTTCCTCAACTTCCAGCAGCAGCTGCCACAGTTGACCCCTCCCTGATTGGCAGATATTCAAAATTCTCATCATCAACCAGCTTTCTCACTTAGTCTGCACAAGGTAGTAGGGTTCTAGCATCTCTCTCCTGACCTTTAGCTGATGGTGAAAAGTGCCATTGTTCTCTGTTACCATATGCCACCAAGGAGATTAAAGCAACGGCCATCTTTGAGATCATTATTGGAATGCTTCAGTGGTTTAGGCTGGGAGGAGATACTTCTGAATTAAACTACAGATCCATGCCACCCAGTTCTAGTCCCTGTCCCCTTTATTCTAGGCATATTTGCTGCCATTCTGACTCTTCTCCTGGGCACGTCTATACAATTTATTTACCATGTTCAAGAGCAGCAATTGGCCCACTGGTTCCCACCCAAAGTGGCTAAGTTATGTACCCCAGGAATTCCTTCTGGGAACTTGACTGCTGGTCCAAGTGTCCCTATCCCCAGCCCCTTGCCATGAGACTAGAGGAACTGGATGATATAAGCAAATGTGAAGAAAGCAGATAGTGGCCGGATAGAGCGTCTGGGGTCTTAAAGGCTTGGAGGTAAACATCTAACTCAGCCATCTAGCTCAAACATTTAGGGACTCCATCTAGCTCAGAAGCAAAAAAGCCCACATGGAAGAAGCACACCAGCCTGTGTGATCATGAGGTATCGAAGGGATCAGATATCAAGCATCAAAGAACAAAAAAAAATCATATCATTGTGAATGAGGGGGAGTACAGAGTGGAGACCCAAAGCCCATCTGTAGGCACCTGGACATCTCCTTACAGAAGGGTCACGGGAGGAGATGAGCTAGTCAGGGTGCAGTGTAGCAATGATGAAAATACAACTTTCCTTTAGTTCTT
>NW_022111358.1:32447743-32449774 GCF_000313985.2 Echinops telfairi | reverse complement strand
GAAAAGTGGGTGAAGGGAGACATCGGACAGTGTAAGATATGACAAAATAATAATAATTTATAAATTATCCAGGGTTCATGAGAAAGGGGGGAGTGGGGAGGGAGGGGAAAAAATGAGGCGCTGATACCAAGGGCTCAAGTAGAAAGTAAATGTTTTGAGAATGATGAGGGCAACAAATGGACAAATGTGCTTGACACAATGGATGGATGGACTGTGGTAAGAGATGTACAACCCCAATAAAATGAGTTTTTAAAAAAGAACTAGATGATAACTGGCTGTTATTACTGAACACTTTGATCAAGGCATCAGTAGGTGAATCCTGATCCAAGGGGCGGGGAGGGGGGTGTGGAACAGAATTTTAAATGCTTACAGAATCCAGACTTGATTAGTTAAGAGACCACGGGAAACCCCCGAACCTATCACTCTGAGAAAATCTTCAAACCATGAGCTGAAATTACTCTTTGAAGCCATCTTTAAATGAAACCACACTTCAGCTAAAATTTGAGTAGCATGTTCACGAGTGTCGCAGTCTCAAAGAATTCTGCACATGAGATCAACTGACAGCAGTGGCTGTAAAGCACGGATGAGCTGTTAGTGGGTGGTGGCTTTAAGTCAGCCGATAGAGGAAGTGGGGGTACAATTTGAAGAATAACGCCAACGTTAATGAAGTATCTGCAGGGACTTCAGAAAATTCCTGGCAGTGAAAAGATCATGGAATTTTTCCACGAATGTTTTGAAGGTCCTTTGTACCTGTAGACAAGGTTGAATGGGTGGACAGTTGGCTGTATATATTTTCACCAAAAATTTAAATAAAACACCTCTTCCTTGCACAGTCCACTGGCCGGGGCCTGCTTCTACCTACTCAAGAAACCCCTCAGCCACTCGTTTAATTCTCCTTGTTTCCCTATTACAGAATCCTACCTAGTCATATGACCTGCTGCCTCTGCCAATTCAAAAGTACCATTGAAGTTGTCTGCAAGACAGTCAAGCTACACTGTGACGGCGAGTGTCTGATAAATTCCACACATTGCAGTGAGTCTGACTGGCTTTTTTTCTTTTTTAATTTTTTTTCTGAATTGCTTCTTGACAAGTGTTAAAATGAACAAGGGAAATGCTTTTTTTTGTTGGTCGATTCATTGAGTCCCATTCGGTAGTTGTGAAGAACCACTCTTGCTGAAGGTCAGCTCCGCTGTGGTGAGTCAGCTAAGAAAGTCCCTGCCCCACCAGCTGGACTGGAAGGGGGGGAAGGTAACTAGGGTCACACACTGTGTACCATGCTTTCTGCTTGGGCTTTTCCTCCAGAGGATGACTTATTCATATCGTGCATTACAGTTACTGTTACTGTGCATTTTAATCGAGAGTTCTAAATAAGAATCCTTATCAAAAGGGGAAACATGCAGAACAACATGTTCAATTCACTTATACTTAAGACTCTAGAGCCATGGAGACAGGATGAACCCCCCAAACTATTGCCCTGAGATCGTCTTTAACCCTTCAGGTAGAGTAGTACCTAATGTCTGTCTTGAGCAGTGTGCTCTTTGAAGAACTATTTACATGGGGTCCAAGTGGCAACGGTATCTCAAAAGACCAAAAAGATACAACCCCCCTGCCATCATGTGGATTCGGTCTCCACAGTGACCCCATTTAGGGGTCCTGAGGTTGTACATCGTTATGGAAGCAAATAGCCTCATCTTTCTGTTATGATGACCTGTCTGCTATGATCTGTCTGCACTATGATCCCACAGTGCCCACGGGGCTCCAGCAGTTTAGACAGGAAGTGTAGAGCGGGGGAGGGACGATTCGGAAGAGGAGTGAGGGTGGCTGCACACTTTGAAGAGTACCATTGACTTGAACCTGGAGAAATGATTGGACTGATGCACGTCTGCTATGTACATTTCCTACAACAGCAAAACAAATGTGTTTAAGTGTCGCCATAGGACCCAAGGGGAAAACATTTCTGACCCCACGACTCCCGGAATCTCAGGCCAATGTTAAGGAAAGCATCGGGAGTGTGTGTGTGTGGGGGTGGGG
>NW_022111358.1:32436795-32447643 GCF_000313985.2 Echinops telfairi | reverse complement strand
GGGGAGCTCGTGGACAGGCAGGCCCGGGCTGCAGAGAGCTTTTTATTAAGAGAGCTAGGCAGTATGGCAGCAGGGACCTGGAAGGGAGGTGTGCAGGTGGGTGGCGAAGACTTGTCCCAGTGAGGGCCTGTGAGCGGTGGGAGTTGGGGGCTCCACGTTAGCAGCTGTGACCCTGCTGCTTTTCAGAGTAGTCAGTGGTGTGTGCTGGCAACAAGAACGTCAGTGCACGCAAGAGGTGGAGGGAGAAAGCCTCCCGCCGCTTGCACCCGAGGCAGGGCAGCATGTGACACGGACATGTGAGGAGACCTGGCAGATGGGCTACATGAGTGGAGGAACCCTTGTTTGCCAGCCTTGGGCTCTTATCAAGTAGTAGGGACTTGATCCCTGAGGATCAAAGGAATAATCCCCAATAAACGCATTGCCTTCGAGTGGATTCTGACTCACAGCAACCCCCTATGGCAAAGTGGAAGTGCGCCCCCAGAGTTCCCAAGGCTGGGAAGAGGGGGATCTTGATGGAAGCCGGCTTCCATAAAGGTGCTGTTGGTAGGCTTGATCTGCCAACCGTCTGGTTAGCACCACTGGACACTTCACCACCGCTCTACCAGGGCTCCAAAATCCCAGCCCTTCACTGTGTGTCACATTCCGCCCTGTTCTGAGTGGGTAGCCACTAAGTCAAAGAGTCCGGGGAGGCACGGTGGACAGGCTCGTGGGAGAGCACTGCTGTCGCCAGTGACAAGCCGACGTTAGGGTTAGTTTGTCTCCTCTCCGAAGGGCACCCAACTCTTTGTCGCTTCCCAATCCATTTGACCAGGAAATGTGGCTGCGCCATCCGTCTTTCAGGCTCAAACGTGTCTCTCTTGTTTGGGCAGGTGAAGAGGTGTCGATCGGGGCTGCCGAGGGCACCTTCATGAAGGCCCTGCAAATCCGCAAGAAGAACACCAGCACTGAGCTGACCATTGAGCCCGAGAAAGCATCCTCGGACAAGAGTGCCATCAATCTGTCAAACGTCCTGATCGAGCCGATGGAGTTCAATGACGAGAGCGATGTTATAAGTGCGCTCAACTACATATTGCCGTATTTCTCAGAGGGCAACCTAGCCGATATGGAATCCACACTCTTACCGTTCATCAAACTGCTTTTCTCCAACGTTCAAAACAAAGACAGGGCCCTGGAGAACAACACGAGGGATCTCTCTCGGAAGTCTGTATCCAACGATGCGACTTACCAAAAAAACTTGAGGAAACTCTATTTTCTGGAAAATTTGTTGGATGCGGAAATCCGAGAGAAGATGAGTGAGGCTAGGAAGAAAGAGAAAACCGCCAGACGGATAGCCCCCAGCTTCTTAGGTGCCAAATTTAAACGGCAGGTCTTCCGAAAGAAACTGGAAAGGGCTCAGCCGAGGGACGACCAGCCGGCCAAGATCCAGCGAACAGGCGCCAAGAAAAGACTGCAGAGGACGCACCGAGTACCGTGGGGGCCCAAACGGCACCTCCGCCGCATGGGGAAGCAGAGCATCAAGAGGAAACAGGGGGCCCTGCCATTTTTGGAGGGCGCCCCCAAAGCAAGAAGACCCAGGAAGCCCGCCCCAAGGGAGCTGGACCAGCACTACAAGGTGCGGAGGCCCAGGAAGTTAGGGGGCCACGCCCTCAACACGAAGGCCCTTGTGAAGGGCCACAAGGCCGTCTCTTCGTTCCTGAAACAGCACTCTGTGGGCAGGCTTTCCACCACCCTGCCGGCAAGAGCCCCGCTTGACCTGAAAAACCAGTCGAGAGACTTGTCCTACACCATGCTTATTTTAGAGGATGCGAAAGCGCGAGTCAAAAACATGAGGCCATATTTCAGAAGAAAACACACCTTTCATAGACCTCGCTCTCATAAGGCTCACCGAAGACGCAAGGCCAAACCAAATCAAAGGCCCCGAAAGCAAGGGTCGCTCCGCAAGCTGGCGCTTAGGAAGAGGCCCCCTTACCCAGCCCTGAGGAGCCTCATCAATCCCCCTCCGCGAGAAGCTTTGGCATCCGCAGAAGAACTGAGATCTCCAGAAAACCCTTTCCCAGAACTCCTGCTTTACTCAGAGCCAGAAAACACCACCGTGTCCAAGGCCACGGAGCCACGTGAGATGACCACTGAAGCCGCCACCCCCCGGGACCTTCTCACGGCAGACTCTGCTGGGACCGAAGACCAGCTAATGCCCACTGTCGACCAAACCAACGAAACACAATGGGAATACCATACCGTGGACACTGACTTGCCGCCCAGCACCACCGAAGGCCCCACTCACACCGCGCTCATAGCCCCTGGTGATGAATTTGAAATTCAGCTGAACCAGCAGCTGCGGTCCCTCATCCCCAACAACGACGTGAGGAAGCTCATTTCTCACGTGATCCGGACTTTGAAAATGGACTGCTCTGAGCCCCGTGTCCAACTGGCCTGTGCCAAGCTTATCTCCAGAACAGGCCTCCTGATGAAGCTGCTCAGTGAGCAGCAAGATGTCAGAGTCTCAAAAGCGGATTGGGATACAGACCAGTGGAAAACGGAGAATTATATCAATGAGAGCACAGAAGTCCAGGGTGACCAAAAAGAGCAGGAGGCGAGTGAGGTGAGGCCAAGTCTAGAAACATGGGGCGCAGACTTCCCGTCAGAGTTCAAGGCATGCTTCTGGGGTGCCCAAGCCCCTACTGAATAGCTCATCTTGGCCCATTGACCTTGGCTCAGACAATCACTCCCCACTTTGCTCATTCAGAGAACGGCCCCAGTCTTCCTAATGTAGTCAAGAAGAAAACTGATCACAACATTGTACTCTTTACAAAGCTCTGAACTAGATTTCCCTGGAAGAATTAGATGGTGAGACAGTCGTTAGCTCTGATGCTTTTCATCTCTCTCTCTCTCTCTCTTTTTAGCTCACAAAGCAAGTTCCGGGCTACGGCTACAACAACAAACTCATCTTGGCGATATCTGTGACCGTGGTGGTGATGATTTTGATTATCATTTTCTGTCTCATCGAGGTAAGGATGACAATTAACTCAACTTTCCAAAATACCTCTTCGGTCTCTAACAGAGTCAGAACCCCAAAACCAAACTCCAGTGCTATCTAGATGATTCCGACTCATAGCCACCCTACAGGACAGAGTAGACCTGCTGCGCGCCGCTCCCCGCCATGGTTTCCAAGACTGAACCTACGTGGGACCCGAAAGCTTCGTCTTCCTCTGGATTCAGAATCCACAGCCTGAGCATTCAAGCTACTTCCCCACTTACCACTACTTTGTTCCCCATCGGTCACTGGAACTAAGATTTCCTTTGTTCTCCTACTGCCAACTACATCCCAGGGAGGCTAAGAAGGGACCCCACTCCCAGGACATCTTGCAACCAAGATAACAGGCCATTAGGCTATTTGGGCAAGTAAAATAAGGCTAAATTGACAGATGGCAACATTGTTTTCAACCCCAAAGCATCGCAGTGCTTTGACGTGTTCATCCTCACTTCTTTCTATCACCGATTTCTCTCTTCGTTGGCTGGAATGACCAGATTATGTCCCATCCTGTGGTGCAGTCCATCGGAGGAGAATGGACACCACAAAAAGACATAGATGTTATCTCAGAGAGAGGTTAGACACACCTAAATCCTTCCTTCCTTTCCAGTGTGTAAAGTTGTCTGAGTAGACTCAGTTAAACTCCTGCAGGCACCTCCCTGCATTCGGAGTCAACTGGATGGCAGCAAACAGCAACCAAGCATGGATTCCAATGCCACGCATTGGATGGAGGGCTGAGTTCATGTTATGTGTTTAATCCTCAGAGCAGCCCTCGTTTACAGGTGAGAGAGATCTGCTTAAGGCCCCAGTGTAAAGCAGAACCAAAGTCGCCTGACTACAAAGCCTGGGCCCCTCTTGGCCACTGTTATTCTCTGCCTCCTTCCAGACAGAAGCAGGTGGGAGAACCTGAAACATTGGTGTGCGAGGGAAATAAAGGATGGATACGTGTACCCGAAGAAGATCTAAAATCCTGCCTTTCTTTGGACTCTGGGCGGCTTCCCCGACCTGTTCGTTGTTCTACTCGTTCCAGTCATTCCCAGTTGCTTTATAACATCATTGCTATTTGATCTGGCAAGCGCCAGCCCCCTCATCTGCTGTTCCTACCCGTCAAGCGATTCCACTGTTGCACATTTTCTTGGCCACATGTCACCGGGCCAGCTTCTGTGAAAATACCAACAACGGGGTTGGGATTGGAACGGGCTTGCATTGAATTTGTAGACGAGTTTGAGAACTGATCTCTCTTTCTAAGAACGTGGCCTGTCTCATCCCACACCACCAGCTCTTCTTACTGTGGCGTGGAACTTGAGGGTCTTGCACACCAGCTATGCCTAGTAGGCACGCTACACTTTTCCATTGCGACTATGAAGGGCATTCCCCCCCCCCGCCCCCCACCATCCTCTCTCTCATTGTTAAAGTCGGGGCTTGGGTGAAAGTGTCCAGAGCAAATTCGTTTCCCATTTAGCACTCTAGGCACATTTTGTTCCATGACCCTAGCTGCAACCGCTTCTACGTAAGGACACGCTGCCCACTTCTTCCCCGGGTTCCTGGTTTTCGTTCATCCTTCTTTCTTTCCTGCTCTTTTCTGCTTTGTTTCGGGGCACACGCTGCCCTGCGGGTCTCCCGCGGCTCTTGTTCTGAGGAACATGCTCCTCTCTGCTGTGACTGTACATCTTACAGGCGCATCTGTTGTGTGGCTGGAAAGTGATCTTGGGGAGTGGGTTCCCTTCTAAGCTCGAAGTCTCTATCTGACCAGGAGGTGTGGTCTTTCTTATGATTTTGAGTTTTGTGCTGCATCTTTCTTCTACTCTGCCCAGGATCTGCTATTGTGACCCCGTCTGAGCAGTTGGTCCTGGTCGCTGCGCACGTCTAGGTAGTCTGCAGTCTGTGCACTCCAGCAGTCCTTTGAACTAATGGCTCGTTTGATCTGTGATTTTCTTCCCTCTTTGCTTCGCACAGGAAGAGGCCAATAGTTGTCAACTTGGCGGCCGTTGATAAGCTTTTCAGAACCCCAGTCACTGCTCGCCAAAGTTGGATGGAGAGCTTCGTGTCTGGATTATGTTGTGCCAGTTGACCTAGACGGCCTCTGAGACTGGTCCTAAACCACCAGGCCAATGACTCCCGCAAGGCATTTGATTAAGGCTGCGAAGTTCTCATAACTTTACCCCTGTAGGTAAAGTGTCCAGGACAAATTAGTTTCCGTTCAATAATTTATGCACATTTTGTTTCAGATATGTTCAATCCATAGATATGTTGTTGTGGTTGCTTTAATCGTTTTATTAGGGGTTCATACAACTCTTATCATAATCCATACATACATCAGTTGTGTAAAGCACATTTGTACATTCATTGCCCTCATCATTCTCAAAACATTTGCTCTCCACTGAAGCCCCCGGCATCAGATGTTGTTGTTGTTGTTGTTGTTAGGTGCCCTCAACTTGGTTCCAACTCATAGCAGCTCACGCACAATAGAACAGGACACTGCCCGGTGCTGCCCCATCCTCACAATGACTGTGTTGGAGCCCCTTGTGGCAGCCACTGTGTCAGTACATTTCGTTGAAATGACTTCCTCTTTTTCGTGGCTCCTCACAAGCATGACTTCCTTCTCCAGGGACTGTTCCCTGCTGATGGCAGGTCGGAAGTATGGGAGACATAAGCCTCGTCCTCCTCGCTTCCAGGAAGTATTCTGGCTGTACTTCTTCCCAGACCGCTTTGTCTGTTCTTTTGGCAGTCTGTGGTACATAAATATATGATACACGTGGATCTATTTGGAACACATGCAAACACATATGTAGAAATAGCCTCCACCAGACCTCTCTGTACCCATGCACCATTCATTCCCCCATACCTGTTCAGGTTGCACTGTACCTGTGTATCAAATCATAGATTATTGCTGGTGATCACGGTTATTGCAGTTCCATTACATTTTCTAACTGGTAATCGGTGCTATATAGGAAAGCTCTCATGAGGTGTGGGGTTCTATCCAGCCACCTCACTGAATTCTCGTACCATCTGGCCCTGGACCCATTGCCACCTGGTAGATTCCAACTCATGGTGACCCTAGATACAGAGGAGCACTGACCCACAGGTTTCCAAGACTGTAAGCCTTTGCAGAAGTAGATTGTCACATCATTGCCTTCAGGGCTGCTGCTGGGTGTGAAGCACCCACCTTGGGGGCACCAGCTGTGTGCTGAACTACTGTGCTTCTGGGCTCCTTCCAAATCCTCATGTTCCCAAAACTTTCAGTTGCTGTCTTTTGCTTTTTCGGTTGTAACTCATTTCAGATGCAAATAATGATAGCTTTATCTCTATCTGTCCAATCCCTATACTCTGTTTGGTTTTTCTTATTGCCCGATTAGTATCTTTAGACCAGGTAGGATAGTAGCAGCAGTAGCCCCGTCCTGAGCCCTAACTTCAGAGCAGTGCTCTGTCTGTCTGGTAGATATTTGACAAAAGATATGGATGGTTCCTCTTTTTCTCATTTCTAAGAGTTTTTAATAGGAATCGTGCTGTAGGGGAGCGAAAGCAGTCGATAAGATACATTACATTACACTGTATGCAGAGCTACAGTGAAAGTATAAAAAACTGTTTGGCAGGATGGGTTTCCTGTGTTCAAAGGGGTTAGTGTCTATCAGTGGAGAGAGGACTCTTAGAGGCAAGGCGTGACAAAAGGGCTGGAGATGGGGTGGTTACTCATGGCCCTGCTTTCTCCCCAAACAGATTTATTCTCATAGAACAGTGACCGAGGAAGATAAAGAAGACCACGAAAGGTAAATGTCAGTCTGGCAATGATGAGAACCAAAAAGCTTACTGTGATTAAAGTACTCACGGCAAAACATTCATTGTCTGACAAGGTTAAGAATTTAAGAACGAGAGGGGAGTATAGAGCTCCTTATCAAAGCCCCACAATTCACAGCGAGGACACTGTCAAAGGCAAGAAGAAGATGCCTCCTGGACCCTTTGTCTGACCCAAATTAGCTACCTGAGCTGAGGCTGATGGGGCCACACAGAGGCATCTGCTGTCACCACTGCCCGCAGGGGGGCAAGTGAGGCTGTGCCTGGTTGCTCCGGCCATTGGTGGGCTGCTGGCTGGGCCGTAGATCTTCCTTGAAGGCTCTGGGGAAAGGAGAGGGAAGGCCTCACGGCTTGAATGAGAGGGTGACTTGACTCATGTCATGACTCATCCACGCAGATTGACATGTACATGTCATCTCTAGAGCAAACGTGGAGTCCCCGGGTGGTGGCGACGGTAATGTACTCAGCCACTAACTGAAAAGTTGGAAGTTTGAGACCACCCAGAGACACCCGGAGGAAAAGTCTGGCTATCTACTTCTGACAAGCCGACTACTGACATCCCTTCGGGACATAGTTTGACTCTGACATGCTTGGGGGTGGTGATTGTGAGATGATGCCCCAATGGCAACTTTTTGTTTGTTTATTAGTTGTAACGACACACGTATTATACACACTGCACTCAGATATTTTCTATTCTGTTCAGGTTTGCTTCTTGATGCTAGTCGTGACTTCTGACCTTATTTCACAACCCACTCACTATACCCGTACTATGAACATCCGTCATGCTGGCTTGGCTTAAGAATAGAGTCACTAAAAAAAAAAAAAGAAAAGAGTCACTACAGAGACTCACAGGGCCAGTTCTGTCTTGCCCTATAGGGTCGCAATGAGTCAGCATTGACTTGATGGCAGTGGAAGTGATGGCCCAGGGGCATGATCGGTAATGTTAATTAATACTAACATAAATGGCCATGATGTCTCTAACGCCAACCAGAGACAAATATAAACCATAGATTCATGAATAGATCTTGGGCTTGCACTCAATTCTAGCTCCAATCTAAGAACAATTAGTTCTTATGTCATGGTCCTTAAGAGGTGGTCCCTGAACATGTGGGCCCTATATTAAAGTCTGGTGGAGAAACGACATGGTGCCCAGCTATCAGAAAAAAATAGCATCTGGGGTCTTAAAGGCTTGTCTTCAAAGAAGCAGCCATCTACTCAAGGCATCAACTAAGTCCACACGGAAGAAGCTCATCAGCCTGTGTGATCTAAGATTATAAATAATATAATCCAGATCTAAAGGAGGGAATGGTATCAGAGCTTAAATTGTGAACACCAGTTTTGCAGAAGGAAGCCCAAAATCCATTTGTAGGATCCACACAGGAATTAAGCCTCCAGAGAACCCCCTCTAATCATAGCTAAGGGATGTGAATAGCCCTATTATCAGGCAGAGAGCGTTGAAAGGTGTAGTTAAGTCAAAACGTAATGTGTTATCAGCTAATCTCCCTGCTGACCCATTTGAAAACTGTTTCAATTTAAAAAAAAAAGGTGAAGGAGAAATATATGTGATTAGAACCCTGGTGAATCCTCTCTGACCGTGAAGCAGGGATGAGGCTAGCCTTGCTAACATGCAGAACGCATTGGAAAGTGGAGGTTAAAATGCAGTGCCCTGTCCTTTGGTCTCTTTATGATCCCTTTAAATGTGTTCTAGTTGTTAATATTTTCTGCTTTCTCTTCTATGGAGGTTTCATCTGTTTTACTTTTGTTATTCTTGTTTGTTTGTTGTTCAATGATTCCCTATGTATTAAATCCAGGATAGAGAGATCCATCTATAATAGCTCCTCTCTAATAGAGCCAGTGGACGGGGGACGGCAGGAGAGGGTGAGGGGGAATAGGGAATGAATACAAAGGAAGAAACTTCTGAAACTGGTCGCGGTGACGATTGTACAACTGTTCTTGCTGTGATTGAACTGCGGAATTGTATGCTAGGTGAATTGTATGCCAATAAAAGTGTTAGGGAAAAGGATAAAGCGGTCAGGAAAGTGTCCTCCCTCCACCCTTAAGCCCCTACACACACACTCACACACACACTTCCTGGAGGGTGAAGCGTGTGGCCCCAGATCTGAAGGGAACTGGAGAATGGGGTGTGCCGTGGGTCGCTGCACGAGGACCCTGGACCCAGGAGGGAAGTGAGACTGAACCGTCCGCCTGGCCTCCATGCCAAGCCACGTACAAGAGTCTCTCCAGCCACACCGGAGGTGCCTGTGAGCAGAGGCAAAGACCTCCCGGAATGCAGTATGTTTGGAGTAGTTCTCCAGCCCCCAGGCTGGGGTGGTGGTGGTGTGTGTGTGCTAGTGGAAACCATGGCTGGAGGGAACGTGGGAATCCCGCTAAGACCAGAGATGGGCGCTCTCAGAGGCCCGGGAAGTGACATGTAGTACTAACTGTCTTGTGTGTGTGTGTTTCTCCCCAAGGGGCTTTTTCCGAAATCTGCTGCATAGGAAATGCAAATCAGATGGAAAACATCAGGTGCATTTGGGGCAGGGCCAGTGCCAGGGTGGGAGAAGACGGGGGTGGGGGGGCGGTGGGGGTGGTAGGGGGTGAAGCAGAGTTCACCATTCTCTCCTCTCTTTCCTAGGAGGGAGGCTTTTTTTGGAGAAGGCGGCCACTTTGGCTCCGGGATATGTACAGACCACTCAATGCCACCCGCAAGAAAAACATGGCACAGAAGCTACACGACAAGGACTCCTCCGACGAGGATGAGATTTTCAACAAGGACACAGGGTAAATGGCCGGGGGCGATGCCAGCTTCTTGCCTACAAGGAAGAGATATCAAAAGGGGGACTATGTAGAACAGAATCCCAAATTCCCCTGGAGTCCAGACATTCTGGAGCCACCAAGGCTGGAGGAACAATTGTCCCGAGATAATCTCTAAACCTGAGTCCAAAATAGCCCCCGAGCTCTTCTTCCAACCAAACAGTCGTTCAGCTCAACTAGTACAGAGTGTCTGTGGAGCCTCTGCTCTTTAAAGATCTGTGTAGAGTAGGGCAAAGCAGACAACAGGAACCACAAAGGTTATGAGTATGGAACAGCTCAGGGGAGGGGGAGGAAAAATAGCTGTACAACTCAAAGAACGAACGTAATCAGTGCCACTGAAGTATAGCCGTGGATGTTTGACTGGGCGTGTGTTTTGCTGTGTATATGCTCATAAAAATAACAAAGCAAAGGCACTCTTAATAGAACAAGGGGGTCATTAGAAAGGTGTCATTTACTCTGAGGCTCAGGAATAAGAGTCACTGTCGTTTTTCTCATCCTAGGGAGCTGTCTGAAGTTGTGACAGAGAAAGGTGAGCCTGGAGCGTCTACTCTGGAGTCCGAGGTCCCCGAAGAAAGTGAAGCTGGAACCTGAAGAGTGAATCCCCTCTTGGCTCAGGCCGCCTGCAAATTTTATTTTCTGATACTGGCTTCTCAACACTGCTTGTAAAATACCTTATTTTTTTCAGGTTAAAAATATATAAAGTCTATAGCCCGTTCTAGCCATCTGGTAAGGAATTAAAATGTAATACAGGTACGTGTCGCTTCACAATAAGTTCTGTGAGCTAGAGCATCACGTGATTTGGATGTTGGGCAAGCACTGTTTTAAAAGAGTGTGAGAGTCTGCTTCCAGTTGTCCTATTGGCAGCTGCTGGGGCTGCAGGCAGAGGCCTGAGGGGGGAGAGAGGGAGCAGAGCCCCACCCCTTCTCCCACAGAATGGGCCCCCTGCCCCCCACATACACCCCTTGCCCAGTCTCCACTGTCTCGCCTTTCTGGATCCTGCCCATGGCCCAGTACTACTGAGGGATGGGGTTTTTCAAACCGTTAGTGGGTAAATAATTAGCCCAAAGAGCTGTTCTCCTTCAAGACAAAACAAAACACAACTTACAGGACCGTGGATGTAGATGCAGTTGGATGTTGTACAAAAGGACCTTCAACTTTGTGGTAGTTACATAATCTGGTGTCAATTTGGGACTTGAGAGGATTAAGAGTAAAGG
>NW_022111358.1:32433204-32435851 GCF_000313985.2 Echinops telfairi | reverse complement strand
TCAGAACATTTGACTCTCCTTTTGTCCCAAGCCCCTGAATGGATGCAAAGATGGGTGTCCTGTTTGGGTGGCGGCTTCTCCACCCTTACAAAACTTCCCTTTTAAACCATCCCAATCTTTGACTGGAGCCGTGTGGTATAGTGGGTACATGTTAGGCTCAGATCCACGTGGTTGGGAGTTTGAAGCCACGAGCAGCTCCTTAGGAGAAAGACTGGGCTTTCTACTCCTGTAAATGGTTACAGTCTTGAAACCCACAACGGGGGTCACCGTGAGTCAGTATTACTGGCGCAGTGCGTTGGTTTTGAATCCTTGGGTAACTCCCTGGGAAGTGCTGGAGCGTCTTCAGGCCTGGGAAGGTGCTGCTTCAGAAAATGTACTGCCGGGCCCACGCCTTTGCTCCTGGAGCCCTGGTGGCTTGTGGGTCAGGGCTCACTAACAGGGCAGTTGTTTGAACGTGCCCAGCAGCTGCTTGGGCAACAGACCTGGCAATCCAATCCCATAAAGATTACAGTGGAGAAAACCACAGCAGCCAGGCAACCAGCCTTGAGAAAGCCCTCAGTGCTCTGAGATCCATGGGCATCCGGCAAGTGCCCTCCCCACAGCCAAGATGCCCAAAGGGCAGGTCAACTCAACCCACCAAAGGGACAGTGAAGGAGGAGCCCGAGAGGAGGTTGCCAGGGAAACCTGCGCCTGCAAAAAAAAAAGGCAGCAGGAAAGGCTAAATAAACCTTGGACAAAACAGTAGAAGCCAAAGGGAAAAGAGCCAAGGGCAAACAGGCTGAAATAACTTAGCCAAGAAAGGAGAGCTCCACCAGCCGAAAAGAGAGGACAGACAGAGGAGAGCCCATCCAGCCCCTGAGGAGCAGGAGAAAGAAGCCAAGTCTGATTAGTGTTTACCCACCATGTCTTTTTAGTGGACCCCGTGATCTCCCTTCTTGTATAATCCAGAGGAATATTTTCATCAACTATTTCATAAATGCAAGTTTTCAGTAGCTCTAGAAACATTTTTTAAGAAGGAAATCTCACGTTATCCCCTTTTTTTTTTTTTTAAGATGTGAAATCATTTACTGGTTGTTTGTTTTTTGGTACAACCAGAAAAGAGTGAGATGTTGAATGTTGGGAACATCTGACTGTCTGGGTATCAATATAACATTCCACAGCATGGGGGGTGGGCTGGGGGGGTTCTGTATCCCTAATACAAAACATCCTTCATGGCCATTTGGTACCCCCGTCATGCATTTCTGTGACTTGGACATTAAAGTTTTGTTTCCATGTTGTTGTTTATAAATAGAATTGTGTCTGAAATCCATTCTGCCCTCGTGGCTTTCCTGTCGGCACAGTGTGCCTTCTGTCGCCCCCTGGGTGGTGGCAGTCCAGTTTTCCTGATCATGTTGTGACGGGCTGCCGAGGGTGGGGCATTTGAGTGTGTTGTGTGTGTGTGACATTACACTGCGAATTAGTGGGACCTGAGACATGACAGCTTATCAACGTGTGAAGAGAATGGCACTTGATAAGCCTCTTTTGTAAAAGTGCCTTCAAATGGAAAGCTGGAAAGTCACAGGAATGGAGAAAAGAATCCTATGGACATGCCCTTTTAGGACTTGGACACACGCCTTAAGAATTGTGTACAACTCGCCCATCCTATCTCTGTACTGATCTCAAAACAACCATAAAATGCCCATCGCAAAAGAAAGAGACCCCTGCAGGCAGTTCTACTGTCCCCTGGGGTCGCTGGGCGTCCAAAAGGACTCATGCTCCCCACCCCCACTGCCTTTGCTCCTGCATATGTACTGCCCTAGCCTCCTAAGGACATCACCGAAGACCCTGTGAGGGCTGCTTGCCCCCACCAGCTCAGCTCAGCCTCAAGCCTACCTTCCCTCCCACCCCGTCATGTCCCATGATTCCCAGTGAAAACTGCTGACCACTCCTGGCTTCCTGGCATCCATCCAGGAGTCAGACATATTGCAGAGTGCAGAGAGAGGGTGCCTGGCCCAAGGCAGAGAGTTTTCTCAATGCAAAGGCAAGGGCATTCATACACGACCTTGATAAGTCATGGAGAACTAAAACACACCACGGAAGAAAAGACATTCTGAATGAGGAAGATGCCACTAGTGGACTTCAGTGACCACAGCAAATAGGGGCGGGCCTCGCAGCATCTTTGAGGACCAATGGAATGAAACTACCATGGATTTTTCCCATGAGCCCCCTCAAGAATGTTGACAGATCAGTAATCGGAGATGAAGATGGATGCCAACTAAGGAGCCATAGCACAGTGCCCCTGCCCCCCTGCTCCTAGACCCACCTCCACCCCTACCCAAGAGTGATGCGATTGGGCAGTGGCCTCTGGGCATCTTCCAAGCAAAGTGAGTGAGTGGCCCATCTGCTTTCAGGAGCTGGCCAGTGCCCGCCAGAGACACCCAGTCTCTTGATTCTGTCCGTACTGTCCAACATTCCTCACTGAGGATCAGACACCAGCGTTTGTCTCCGCCGAGTGATGATCCTGAGTCACCGTGTTTAAAACACAAAGCCAAATAATACTAGCAAGTAGTGACTACCATTTACACCTTGCTTGCTTGGTGCCAAAGGAGCCCTGGTGGCCTAGTGGTTTCCCCCTTGGACCCGTCACCAGCAAGGTCAGCAGTTGGAA
>NW_022111358.1:32430720-32432221 GCF_000313985.2 Echinops telfairi | reverse complement strand
CCCTGACAAGGGGCCACTAAACCAGTCCTGATTTCCTAGCCACATGGCTTCATGAAAGATCAAGAAACTTCTCTCTTATCAAACCCACTCTTCTTTGAAATGCGATGGCAGCAGCTGACCCTGTAGAGCCTTGAAAAGGAATGAATGTGTGGATGGGTTAGTTACACCATAATGCTGTGTAACAATCATCCCCCAACATGGTGTGTTAAGGCTTCTCCCAGATCTGCAGGTTGGCTGGTGTGGCTCTGCTCACTGCTGGCTGGTTCACTTCTGCTGCTTATTGAACGGGGGCCGCAGGGCGGTGTTCATTCTGAGTTCCAGACTAAAGGGACAGCAGAAACTCAGGAGAAGCCCTGAGGGGCATGAGAAGGTGGACAGAAACTGCATGGCCTCGTGAAGTCGAGACTCAGAGCTGGCACACTTTCATTTCTGTTCCATTCCGCAAGCAAAACAAGTCACCTGGCCAAGGCCAAAGAGAGGGGATGAGCGTGTGGATGGCAGGAGGGGAAAGAATTGGGGACAATAATTGTATCTATCCTGGTATGTAATCGAGCCTTGGTTTGCCTAGTTACTTCCCCTGGTTCCACTCATCTGGGGATTTCCTACACATGGAGCAGATTGACAGGTAAAGACTTAATCCCAGCTCTCTATTAGGTTAGGACCCCTGAGAAGGCAAAAATCACATCATCTTATCACCACCCAGGCCTCTCCTCCCATCAATGCCAAGTTCAGGCCCTGCCCTTCAGGAGGACTCAAGGAATATTACTGAGTGGACTGCAGGCCATTCCTTCCTTCTCCTCATGTGATTCCTTGTGAAATACAGACCAGCCTCCTAAAGGTCAGCACATATTAGGTCTTTACCACAGCTGCAAAGAGAACTCGAGTCTGTACCCGGCTCTGTCTGACCCCCCAATCCCATGGCCACCTCGTCCCACAGCGGACGCCAGAAGAAAAGGTGTATCCTGGGATCAGCACCAAGCAGGGCTAGTGGTGGTGGTTCTTCTAGAAGACCTTCAAAACTAGAGGATGTCTTATAGCCTGAAGTCCCGTAAGAGGAAGGCTGTCTAAAGGCACAAATTACCCAGGAATCCACAAGGACTCGGGACAATTCTAAGAATCATGAGGTGCACGCTCAGTGTCCAGGGTTCCACAAAAGCCCCCTGGTCCCTCTTACCAAGGCCAAAGTCCAACCGGCCCAGATGCTGGCTCTTAATCGCTGCCTTCCCTGGAGACTTTGCACTTACAGGAGCGCCAGGAGCCTAAGGAATCGGATGGGACCGTCACCACTGAAATCCAGGCACAGGGGCATGTGGGTGGGGAGTATATTTTAGGGCACTGACTCATGGTCATTGTTTCCCGATTCCCCCAAGAGGGACCCTTCAGTGTCAAGCTGTCTCAGGCTCAGGCTCATCAAAGGGGAGGAGCGGGGAAGGCAGAGTTGGTGCAAGGTGTCTTGGCTTTGATATATTTGTGGATGATTTTAGGGTGTGTTATGAAAAGC
>NW_022111358.1:32424986-32429308 GCF_000313985.2 Echinops telfairi | reverse complement strand
GACGGTGCCCGGCTATCAAAAGATATAGCATCTGGGGTCTTAAAGGCTTGAAGGTAAACAAGCGGCCATCTAGCTCAGAAGCAACAAAGCCCACATGGAGGAAGCACACCAGTATGTGTGATCACGAGCTGAGCTGTTGAAGGGATCAGGGATCAGGCATCAAAGAACATAAAATCATATCATTTTGAATGAGGGGGAGTGCAGAGTGGGGACCCAAAGCCCATCATAGGCAACTGGACATCCCCTTACGGAAGGGTCGCAGGGAGGAGATGAGCCAGTCAGGGTGCAATGTAGCAACGGTGAAATATACAACTTTCCTCTAGTTCCTAAATGCTCCCCCCCCCTTCTACCCCCACTGTCATGATCCCAATTCTACCATACAAATCTGGCTAGACCAGAGGATGTACACTGGTACAGATAGGAACTGGAAACACAGGGAATCCAGGGAGGATAACCCCTTCAGGACCAGTGCTGAGAGTGGCGATACCGGGAGGTTGGAGGGAGGGTGGGGTGGAAAGGGAGAACTGATTACAGGGATCTACATGTGACCTCCTCCCTGAGGGACGGACAACAGAAAAGTGGGTGAAGGGAGATGTCAGACAGTGTAAGATATGACAAAATAATAATTTGTAAATTATCAAGAGTTCATGACGGAGAGGGGAGCAGGGAGGGAGGGGGGAAAATTAGGAGCTGATGCCAAGGTCTTAAGTGGAGAGCAAATGTTTTGAGAATGATGAGGGCAAGGAATGTACAAATGTGCTTGATACAATTGATGCATGTATGGGTTGTGAGTTGTATGAACCCCCAATAACATGATTTTAAAAATGATTAATTAAAAAAAAAGATCACAGCTTTGGAAACCCTATGGGGCAGTTCTACTGTGTCCCATAAGGTTGCTCTAAGTCAGAATCAACTCACTGGCATGCAAATGAACACAGCAAGGTCTAGTGCAATGCATATCTCATTTGTGGAGCACTGAGTTACTTAATATAGTCCTTCTAGCCACACATGGTCTTGTAACTGCCACAAAACGCTTGCTGGCACTATGAAAATAAGGTGTCTGAAGTCCTTGTAGGGGATTGGTCAGTTTTGCCATCCTACTAGACTTAAAATGAGCCAATTCCAGAAGCGGAAGTGGGAACCTCACTACCAGTAGGCGGAAGAGCCAAGAAGGGAGCACGTCTTTTAGACTCAGGGTCCTTGCAGCGAGAACCTCCCAGAGCAGGAGATAGAGAGGGTTGTAACACTAGGAAAGCCATAAACATCAAGAACCCACCGTGGCAGGGGCAGCAGAACCAAGAGGCTGGCACTAGACAGAGCACCGAGCGAGGCGGCTAGCGTGGGCAGGCTGAGCCACAGAGCAAGAGAGCCAACACTTGCTCAAGCACCGAGTTCAAGGGCCCGAGAGCCAAGAGAAAGGCCGGTCTGAAGACACAACTGAGAAGACACTGTCCTGACTTGAAGAACTGTATCCTGAGGTGTTCCTGATCCTGAACTATACCTGTGTGTATGGTCTGCGTTCTCTGCGGCTGTTACAAGGAGTTATTGAATGCAGCAGCGATCGTGCTGTGGGAGGGATGGCTAGGGGCAGAACTGGTAAACAGCTCAAGGGGAAAGGTATGTTTGACCTACACATCAGAATCTAATGTTAGACTGATACTGATGAGGATTCCCCCTCCCCTTTGTGAAGTTAAAACTAGGTCTGCCAGGCCATTTTAATAGTATGCTACTATATATAAATCTGTGGCTCTTGGCATCTAATGCAAATTAAATAAAATTTTAAAATCAGCTCCTAGATCACATCAAGGAACCCTGGTAGCATAGTGGGTTAGGGTTGTGTGGTGGAGCTGCTAACCACCAGGTCAGCAGTTTGAAACCACCAGCCCCTCCGTAAGAAAAAGGTGAGGCTGTGAACTCCCATCAAGAGTTGCAGTCTCAAAAATGCACAGGGGCGGTTCTGCTCGTCCTCTAAGGTCACTATGAGTCAGCATGGACTCAATGGCAGTGAGAAGTCACACCAGTCACAATTCATGTGCTCAGTCGCCATAGGTGACTAGTGGCGAGCCTATGGGACTTTGCAGATACGGAAACCATTTCATCTTGAACGTTCGATTGGGCAATGGTGGTACAGAGGAGTCTGGAAGGATATGAACGTTGTGGTGGCTGCCCGCCTTCAGGGAGGGAAACTGGAGGAATGCAGCCCCTGGGATTGGGGTGGGGCTCAGGAATCTGTCCTTGGAACCTGTCCCCAAGGGACTCTGGGTCTGTTTTGAGGTCTCTATTGTTAGCGTCCCCAACTCAAGGTGACCCTCTCTGTACAACAAACCAGGGCTCCATCCCGCCCCTCTCCAGGGTCCTTGTTAGAGACGGGATTGTGTGGTGCCCTCCCACGGAGGAGGCTCATCTTGGAACGCTGTCTAGGACAATATTCGCTAGGATCCATAGGATTTTCACGGGCTAATGTTTTGAAGTAGATCACCAGGCCTTTGTATCCCTACTACCCGGCAGCTACCTGCCCAATGGGCTGCAGGTAGGTGAAATACCAGCGGCATTGCTTCCAGCATCATAGGTCAGCATGACCCTCTGATGGGAGAAGAGTAAACGTTCTTTGTAATCAGGTGTGGCTACAGACCCCTCCCCAGATGCTGTGCGTTGGCCAGCAAGCGGGTTTGATGACTCTCAGCCCATTTTCTAATTGTTTTAGAGCAGAACTAACTAGTGGGATGAAAAGTGCCCGTGGAACGTTTTCTGGCTCTCTGCCGTGATAACCGCCCCAAGAATGAGACTTCCCTTTTAGCTCTCAAAGCCTAGTGAGGGGAATCATAATAATCAAAGCTTTCTGAAGGTAATAATAATTTTAAAATGGTAACTAACAATCATGAAATCATAAAGGCACCCCTTGAGATGTTCATGTCTCCCAACGTTAAGGAGAAGACCTGTCAGTGCCCGACTCTCCCATGGCCCTGGCCCTTCACTGGTGGTTCCAGATGAAAGACGGACTGAGCAAGGGGGATCTGGAGGTTGGGGTAAGTACGATTTCCTCTACCACACTGACCGTGGGACACAGTGCTGTTCTAGTGTTTCCTAGGGGCTAGACCCTCTCCGGGAGGGCCACATTCCGGTGGCTGAGGGACCATCACACAGGGTGGTACACCAACGTTTACTGCCTCTTGATTTAGCCAGCTGAAAATAAAACCTGCCAGCCCAACCAGGGCTTTGGGGGAGTCCACACTTAACATCACAGGCCTGCAGTACAGGACTCAAGCCTACTTTGCTGCTGCCTGTTGAACCAGCTAAACCGGATATGCATGGCCACTTAGCAGTCCCCCATGAGGTTGATTTGACTGACCCTGGTCTTCAGGACGCACTGAAGGTGAGGGGTGTGGTTTACAGGTGGGAATGACTTCCTTTGGGACTTTGTGGTGCAGTTGTCAGAGATGGTCAAAAGAAAGAGATTGTCCTCAGGGATTTCTGGGCAAAAGAGCTGATCACAATGATCAGGTCTGTGAAATGGTCCAAAAGGGGAGCGGGGGAGGGACGGGTATCAAGATGAATGCTGACTCGAATTCTGGTTTTTGGACCTTGCATTCCTATGGAGCTCTATGGAAAGAAATGGGGTTTTTGAGGATTGGTGGAAGGACGATTGAACGTGGACTTGAAATCTGACCATGATTACAAAGGGTGTTTCCACTCCACCGGATGACAGCAATGCACTGTGGAGCTCACCAGCAAGATGAGCCAGCCGTGCTGAGCAAAAAAATCAGGCTGCTGACTGAGAGGCAAATCGGGTTGCCACAGATCTTCATGTTTTGTACACCTTCTCCGTACCCTACTAGAAAGCCTAAAGACCCCACCGTGTAAGTGTGATGGTTCGTTTTTTGTGCCAACATGACCCTTGTAAAAACTGTAGGGGTGGAATCCAACCTGTCAGTCAGGTTATCTCCTGATGATGCCTCCTTGAGGTGTGGCCTTCTAAAAACTGGAGGGAACTGGGAACCTTCCTCTCTCTCTCTCTCTCTCTCTCTCTGCTCCTTCCCCTTCCTGCTTGCTGGGACTCTGTCACTGCCCCAAGAGCTGTGGGGGTTGGGGAGTGGGGTGGGGGGAGGCCCTTCTGTGTTTTCTCCAAGCTTGGATCCATGAGATTCTGTACCCACCAGCCTGTGAACTTCCTGTGCCTGTGTCATTGCATGTGGCTTCCGGAGTCTGAAGAGGGATTTATGGACTAGTATCAGACTGATGGACTTGTGTTGAACTGGGCTGGGATGCCTTCTTGATATGTAATTACTTCTTGATAAAAAGCTGAGTATGTGCTCACCTCCCTG
>NW_022111358.1:32406672-32423963 GCF_000313985.2 Echinops telfairi | reverse complement strand
ATGTATGGATTGTGGTAAGAGCCCCCAATATAAGTATTTAATAAAAACAATTCATTCATTCATTATTTTTTAAAAGCTGAGTATCACTGCATTTGTTTCTGTAGACAACCGGCCTAAGTAGGCTGAAAGATGTTTGAAACATGTTCCTGACTGGGGTATGGAGACAGAAACTGAGAGGTGGTGACATCCCCGCCCCCCTCAGGAACAGTTTGGATCCGGGCAACAGAAGTTTGTTACTTACTAGTTCACCTGCATCATTCAGCGCATTTTCAGAGTGTATTCATCTTCTATTGAATTTTTAAGAAGAAGAAGATAGGGGAGGGAGGGGATAAATGAGGACCTGATACCAAGGGCTCAAATAGAAACAAAATGCTTTGAAAATGATGATGGCAACATATGTACAAATGTGCTTGACGCAATGGAGGGATGTATGGATTGTGATAAGAGCTGTATGAGCCCCCGATAAAATGATTTAATAAAAACTTTTTGAAGCCAGTTACCCACCATACCTCAGGAAACGTGGAAACTCTCCTCTCCCTTTTCCTCTAACAGCAAGCTCCCAGGAAGAGCATTTACTCAGGCTTGCCCTCGAAATAGCTACAGATAATCTGGTAAAATGAGTCTACCTTGACCACTAGTAATATAATATTTAAGGGGCCTCACCCCTGTGTCAGTGAAAGTATGACTGTGTAAATATCAATCAATATTTTGTTTTTGTTTTTCTCAATTCCTAGATCTTCTCTATTTAAGTTCCTTTTTAAAATTCTTTGCTACAGTATTTGGTAAAATTTTTAAAATGCTGCTTAATTCTGGATCGTTTTGTTCCTTCAATATGCTCTTTAATTTCAATATAAACTCCAGTTTGCTCTTTGAAAAGGGAGCTTCAAAAGTTCATGGGAAAAATGGAATTGAAAGATCATGGAATTAAAAAAAAATCATGGAATTTTACTATAAACATTTTGAAGTACTATTAGATATTCGAATAGGGGTGATGTGCTGCACTGTGGAATGCAATTTCCTATCATTAAACATTTGCAATTTTAAATAAAGAAGGAAAAACTCCTTCTTTTCACTGTACACCAGGTACACCGTACAGCAAGGTAGGATTCTCTGGCTTGTTGTGTGCTAAAAACAGCCCAATGACCACTCGCTCACTGCCACTGAGTCAAGTATGACTACAGGGACCCTGTAAGATACAGGAGAACTGGAAACCTTTGCGTTTTCAATACTTTAAATCTGTATAGGAGCAGACAGCCTCATCTTTCTCCCACCGAGTAACTGGTGGGTTTGAACCAGTGACTTTGCAGTTAGCAACTCAATGCATAGTTCACTATGCCACCACAAGACCTAAATCAACTCGCGATGGCAATGATTTTTTTTTTCAAGTAGCCTAGTTCATTCCCAGAAGCTTGGCAAGTAGATTTCATGGAATGACTTAAAACCAAAAATCAGATGACTCTCAAGGAAGATTGAGGCATTTCCTTACGGAAGTGAAAGGACAAGTGAAATTGCCTGTGCCCTCTTGAAATCCAGTGACAGTGAGTTTCACTTTCTCACAGCAGTTGCCCAAAAAGGACCTTCTCTTCTGGGAATACAGCGGAGCCCATACTCAAGTGGAAAAGTAGAAGAGGGGAACCAAGCTCTAAAGAAGCAGCTCAGCAAGTCGCTGTGTCGAGAACATAGGTCGCCATAGACTGATGTTTTGCCGTTAGCTTTATGAGTCCATGTAGCCTCCTGGAATCCTGGTGGGTTACGACTTGGGCTGCCAAGCACAAGGTCAGCAGTTCAAAACCATCAGCATTTCCTTAGGAGAAAGATGAGGCTTTCTACTTCCTAAAGGTTTATCGTCTCAGAAACCCACCAGGGTAGTTCTGCTCTGTCCTACAGGGTCCCTGTGGGTCAGAGTTGACTCTGGCCATGAGCAAGTACAGCCTCCAGGGAAAAACGGAAATTAAGCCCTTTTGAGCTAATGTACAGATAATCATACTTGATCATTTTCCAACCTTGTGTGCCCTCTATCCAGTTTTGAAATATACTTGTGATGAACTATTTGCTTTCTTTAACCTCTGTTCTTTTACTTTTCTTTTTAGAGAGTCTCTATGAGCTGATTTTGCAAAATTGGATGCCCATGCCTCACATGACAAAATGAGCCAACGCACCCACCAATGGTTGCCCAACCTCAATTCTTTCTAAGCTTCACAAGGTGTTTGTTTGAGACAAAATTTTCTGTTAGAAGTCATTGAATGCTGCTTCCAACCTGCAGATCTGATCCTTCTCTGCACAACCCACCCAGCTGAGAAGCTCCAATGAATGAAACCATGTCTTCAACATACCAGGACCAAGCTATGCTCACACTCGGTTAAAACTAAAACCCCCTCCCAAGACCAAAAGGGATCCCAGAAGCAGTGGCTGACTTCTTCTGTACCTTCAGGATGGTTAAGCTTCTGTAATTCTTCTTTATTGCTTTTCACTTTCTTTCCACCAAAGACCAATCCAGGTGCTTTTTCATCACATCTCTCCTGTATTTCGAAGTGAAACATGGTAGATAGACTCGCCCAGGATGTCTTAAACATCACCATTGTTTGTGTACAAGATGGCCTTCAAGTCAATTCTGCCATGTGGTCTTGCCAAAGGGGTCTGTACCCTTCTTGAAGCTCTTTGGAATTATACTGTCTTTATAAATTTTTTTAAAAGAATTACACTATTTGGAGCTTTATAACAGTGAGGGCTCTGTGGTCTACATGAAGCCCTGGTGACCTAGTGGTCACACATTGAGCTCCTAACCAAAAGGTCAGCAGTTCAAAGCCACTCCATGGGGGAAGATGAGGCTTTCTACCCCTACCAAGAGTTACAGTCTCAGAAACCCCGTGGGGCAGTTTTACTCTGTCCTGCAGGGTTGCTGTGAGTTGGAATTGACTCCGTGGCAGTGAGCTTGGCTTTTTGTTTTAATAGCCTGCATAAAAACCACAGCTGTTTGCACTTCAGACAGTACACGTTGCTCGTGCCCCAGATTGTGTCTCTTTTCTCCAAGTCCATTGTATTACTTATTTGAGTATTAATAAGCAAGTGCAGTGCGGTTTTATGGGTAGGGTTGCTTATAGTCGTGCTCACACTAAGCTTCCTCTGATGGGTTACAAGATGGGCTGCTAACTCCAAGGCCAGCAGTTTGAAACCAGCAGAAAGATGAGAAGACAGACAGGGCATCCGCTATTAAAGGATAGAGCGTCAAGGGTCTTGAAGGCTTGAAGTTAAACAAGCAGCCAAGTTATTCCCCAGGTTGTCCCCTCATACTATGTGCCAAACCTAAGGTACTGTTTGCAAACACATGGCCACTGACGATACACTTGGAGGTCAACTGCTAACAAGCTATCTGTCTGAAGGTTGTCAGCCATCTAAAGCAATCAGGCCCTTTGTCTGTCCCACCCTAAATAGGGCTCAGGATAATGGGTTGTTCCCCTGAAGGAGAACTGAAACACCTAAGGCAAGCCAACTCAAGGACGACCAAAGTTAGGCTGCCATCTTGACTCTAGAGCCTGCCTATCTTGTCACGAGTATGCCTATTGTACAGTCCCTCCCTGTTACGCATGTGGTTACCTGTACATAGGGGGACTGGCACACCCCTAGAGTGTATATAAGCCTTGGATGGAAATATATTTGCTCTCTCTATGTGGATCTGGCTCCTGAAGTCATGCTGATCCTGAAGGTGAGCACTTGCATGCTTTATCTTGTCTGATGTCTCACTCATTTGACCCCTCAATTATACAACCGCCCCTTGGACCCGTTTGACTGTGGAGGCTGGTACCCCACACAGCTATCTAGCAGGGAAGCAACAAAGCCCACATGGAAAAAGCACACCAGCCTGTGTGATCATGAGGTGTTGGTGGGAATAGGTATCAGAAATTCAAAAACAAGCAATCAGATTGACGTGAAGGAGCATAGACAAAGTGGAGACCCAAAACCCACCTGTAAGGTAATTGGACAGTCCCTCAACGAAGGGCCACACAGAAGGGATGATATATCCAGGGTGTAATATAGCACTGATGAAACTGTCCTTAGAGTTCTTCATTACTTCCTCCCCTTACTATTATAGTCTTAGTTTTCCCTCGTTAATCTTGTTAGATCTGCGTATATTCATTTGTATAATTAAGATCATTCAATGAATGACACCCAAGATAGATAAACCCTACAGAAACAGTAATGGGGGAAATGATTCCCTGAGGGTACAGGAAGAAAGGGGGAGGAAGGAGGCAAGGGGGGAACCAATAGCAACGATGACTGTATAACCCCACTCAAGGGGAACGAATAACAGAATTGTAGGTGAACAGGTACACTGGATGGTGAAGATATGGCAATCTATATTACAAACACACACACATACATATATATTATTATTATTCTATTGTAAGGGTTCCCGGGAGGAGTGGGAGGGGAGAAAGGGGAGCTGATATCAAAGAGTTCAAGAAGAAAATGTTTTGAAACTGAAATTACTGTACAATCATGCTTGACCTAATTGAATTATGGATTGTTATAACATCTGTATGAGCTCTCAATAAAATGATTTTAAAAAATAAAGAAAGATGGGGCCTTCTCCTCCCATAAAGAGATACAGTCTAAGAGTTGTATGAGCCCCTAATAAAATGTTTAAAAAAAATAAGAGAGATACAGTCTTGGAAACTCATAGGGCAGTTCTAATGGTCATTATGAGTCAAAATAGACTCAATGGTAGTGAGGTTGGTTTTTATTTTGCAACCTAATAGTAAATTCTATATTCCTGCCAACTCGACAGAGGGGCTTTGTTCTCTTTGGGGATTGGCCATGACTCCCCCAAAACGTGCACCCCAGAATGAAAGGATGTAAAATCCATTTATCCTGATCATAAGTGGGATTCTATTAAGACAGCCTGTGTTGTTCTCCAACTCCACACTGGTGCCAGCCTTTAAAAAAACTCTTTTTCTTGGAGTTAGTGATCCGGCTATGCTGCTCCAGCACAGAAACCCTTATTTGGGGTAAAGTGCGGAGGTCACTTTCCTTTTAGGACTGTGATGGAGCATAGGACTCCAGCTGAGATCTGAGGAGCTTAGGACCAAGAACTGAGCTGTTCCCCAGGTAACCCTGTATGATGAGGACCTGCAGGTAGCAGTATCCACCTCATTACCGGCTCAAACGCAAGCCCTATTCTGTCCTAGAGCTGCCTGGGTAAGGGACCCAAGGCACAGGCCATGTCAGGACCTCACTGCAGCTGTCGCTTTTTGGTATTTTGTTTTGAGGCTATGTGAAAGAGAAATGTCAGCTTCTATGAAGGAACGAAAAGAACTAGTGAGCAGACCCTTGGGGTTTATGGTGTAGTCATAACATGTTTTTCCTTCCAGTCCCCGGGGGGTGAAGGCTCCCCAGCTGGGCGGGGCTGATGCCCTGGGGGGCGGGGGGAGCAAAAGTGTAGAGGACGCCTTATTGGTCCCATTTACAAGTGGGCAGCCAGTGGCTGAGGAAGATGAAGAGACGGCCCCAAGGGGGTGCCGATGGTGCTGAGGCCGGGCGAGGTCTGGAAGGAGAAGGCAGGATCTGACCCGGGGCCCCGGGGGAAGAAGCAGGCGTCCAGCTGCAAGCCCCTGGTCCTGAGCCTCCAGGGCAAACTTCTGTTCCCGCGACCAAGAACCGCCGGCACCGCGAGAGCGGCTAGCCCCGCCCCATGACGCTGCGAGCTCCGCGATTGGCTCTGCGCGGATAAAGGCGGGGCCAGCCAACCCAGCCAACGAGCTAGCGTCCGGCGCCGCTGGCTCGCTTCCTGTTGTCAGTGGCTGAGGGGCCGCAGCTTCCGGCTGGAGGCCGAGGTGCTGCAGTGGTCGGGAGTGTCCCCTGCTGCCTCCCCACTCTCCCTTCGGTGAGTCAGGGGTCGCTGGGCGAGGAGGGCAGCTGAGGGGCGGCGGGGCCGAGGAGAGAACGGGCGACGGGCCTTCAGCTCGCCGGAATCCCGAACCCCGGGCGGCCTTGAGCCTGCCCGACGCCAGAGCCCCCAACCCTTCCCGGCCGGTACCCCGCACCCGGTCCCGGCCCAGCCCGCCCCACTTCTACCACAGCCGGTATTGCCATGGCAGGCCTGTGCCCCCCTGCCACCCCACTCCGACCCCGTCCCTTCATCATCCTGTGTCAACGCAGCGTCACCCCGACCCTACTCTAGCCCGGCTCCCAGCCACATCCCTCTGCGCCCCCCACCCCATGTCATCCTCACCTCGCCACCCCTCTCCCTCCTCTGGTTTCTCCTTTGCTGCCTCAACCTTCTTTCTCAGCCTCCCACACCCCATCTCAGCCGCCAGAGGTCTGCTTACCTGAAGCACCTCAGCTGGCTCCTACTCTCATTAAACAGCCACCCCCAAAGTTCAGCTCTCCTCATTTTTCCTGAGAGGGCTGATCCTCGCCCTATCCCAGGTTTTGCCCTTACAGGTTTGTCCCCTAATTCCTTAGCCCCCCATATACTTCTTCCATTTTATAATTCCAGTCATCGTTCTACCTGCTGACATCTTAAAAGACACCCCATTTCACCCCATTAGTCTTTGCTAAACTGCTCTAAGCTCCTAACTGCCCCAATTCCTGCTAACCGTCAGACTGCCATCTCAAAAACCAAGTCTGCTCTCTCTCACCTCTGCTCCCCCCACACCAATGCTGCGCACCCATTCTTCTCTTGACATAGCCTGCATTCAACCACATCCTCTTCCAAGCTCCCCAGCTGCTCCCCAGCAGCCAAATCCAGGTGCTTGCTCAGAGCCAGAGAGTTGGAGACAGACTCTCAGAGGGTGAATACGTGTCAAGGTTTTGCTCCATGCCTGAGCCTCTGTACTCATTCCCAGGGTAGAGTGTCAAGCCTTCATGTTATATGCCGTCTGCTGGAATGGTAGGCAGCATGATCCCAGTATTTAAGCTGAGGGACGGTCATTCTTCCAATTCAGTAGACCCAGGGCAGCAGAGCCCTCGCTTCCTTTTGGCAGGTGTTCTGGCCTTGCGGACCTCAGAGTGTCACAGAGTGAGGAATGTCATGGTCACAGAACCCAGTGTTTTTACCAGCCAGGGCTGATTCCCAGTCAGTGCCAACACTCTTAACACAGGGTGGGATGCTACAGGTTGTGAAGAGTGTAGGTGAGTGGGTCTTCAGAGGCCAGGGCCTAGGTGGATACAGAAGTGGCTGAATCGCCACTTTTCTCCTGCAGGTGTTAGCTCATTGGGCTCTGACAGTTTTAGACAACTCATGAGCACAGGGAGCCAGGCAATGCTGAGGCATCCAGGTCCCATGATTGGCACTTGTCCTCTGGGACTTTGTGGTGCTCACCCTCTCCAAATTCTGGTGGCCTGGTTTTAAAAAGGGTTGGCCATCCTCATTTGAAAGGGCCCCCAAGAGAGCCCATCATCCTTGCTGACCATCCCATCCTTCTGGGCTCATTCCTGTGAAAGCTGAACGTGGTTGGACTTTAGTTTCCCTCCCTTAAGGTGCAACATGGTCGAACGGATTTCAGCCTCATCCACAGGAGCATAACAATGACGCCACCGCTTACCAGCTGTGTACCTTACCTTCTCACAGTCTGTGAAATGGAAGCAATGTAATAACACCTGCCCTGTGCCTTGTTTTAATCTCATTGTCAGTTCACTCAGAAGGGGTTTTGGAGCACCGCTGAGTGTCAGGCACTGTTCTAGTCACAGGAAATGCAATGGTGAGTGAGTCAGGCCGAGTTCCTGTTTTCATGGACGCTACGGTAGTCCCTGACTTACGAAAGTGTTCTGTTCCGAGGACTGTCTTTAAGTTGGTTCTGATGGAAGTTGGGTATCATTTTTCTTTTACATTTTTCCTGCCTTTTATGACCAATCTCTGTAAGTCCAATCTTCTATTGTCTTTTGGGACTGACATGGGACTGATCACATTGGCAAACTACATGTTGCAATATTGTATGTAGTTCATACTAATGATAAGATGCCCACATACACAGAAACGAGCAGGCTAAGTGCAGCTCTACTTGGCTTGGACTCATCCTAAGTTGGGGACTACCTGTATTCAGAATTTGGTCCCAGCTAGAATCCTAAGAGAAGTGGATACAGTGTATGGGGGAGATGCGGGTTATTGGAGGGAAGGAGGGCAGAGTGAAAGCTAACGCTTTGCTCACCAACTTCACAGTTCTTCCTGGCCCACTAGCCCTTAGTTTGAGATTCACAGGCTTCTAGATATTTCTCACCCACCAGCTGACACCTAATTGCTTCTGAATCCACCCTCATTCCTATCTCTTACACGACAATTGTCCAGAAAGCCAAGTTGCATTTCTTCAAGTGGAAGGTAGGTGCTGTTTACTTATTCATCCCTCACATGTCTTGACAGATCAGCTGCCTTTCTGAATCAGATGAGAATTTTGTCATTCTTTTCTTACTGGAAAAAAAAAAAAACGTGACTCATCTGTTGGTACAGCAGCTGGATGGCTTGTGCCAGGCCATTCTGAACAGCCAGGTACGTGATCTGCTTCCACCAGCACAGGGACGGCGGTGGGAGTGGTTGAGCAGTGTAAAGAGAAGAGGTTGCCGTTTTCTGGTGGATGGAATACTTTGAAAGCAGTGAAGCCAAGTAGCCACTTGCTCCTTTGATGTAAGTCTTCATCACAGCCATTCCTCTGTTTTCCTTCATCCTTGGTCTCTGGAGGAAGTAAAATTGGACTGTGTAGAAAGCAAGGGCATCTAATGAAAACGGGCAGGACAGTCCCTTCCCTATGCTGGGACGGTGAGAAGGGCAGCCCTGGGGCTTGGGTACTGTGGCTCAGGTGGTTGGCGTTACAGATCTCACCGGCAAGATGGTTAGTGGTTTTAGACCTTGAGTGGGGGGTGGGGGGAGGGCCGGGAGGCACTTCTGTTTATCTCCTTAAAAGATCTGTAAGTGATGGTTGTCTGAAACTCTAAGCCAGAGACCCGAGACAGTTTGATCTGGTGGAAAGGCATTGGGCTTAGGAGGAAGCCAAAGAATTCCATCTCAGGCCTGAGGCCCCCTGTTATAAAGCCTCAGCTTTCTCTCCTGTGCACTGCGGGGATCATCATTCTTCTCTCAGGATTGTTGTAAGGATGAAATGAAACCAGAGACAGGTCTGAAAAGCTTGATTGAGCTCACTCTGCAGAGCTGTGTAAGGCTAAGCCAGTGCCTCGGGGTGGAAGTGACTTGGAGACTGTAAAAGGGCAGCGTTCACTGTGATCTTTTGCAAGCATTTTATGGTGTTGCCCAAGTTCTTCCGACTTTGGGGCTCTTTGGAACTGTGCGTCTCTTGAATTGGTACTTGTAGATTGAAAAAACAAAAAACAAAAAAAACAAGCTGAGGATGGGAAGTGAAACCAGTCTCACGCGATGTTAGACTTGGGAACTGGATCGCAGGGTCCTGGAGCTTTGAGCCAGCAGTCAAGAGAAGAGGCCCAAAGCTCCATCCTGGCTCCGCTAGCAGTTTCTTGTGCTGTAGGCAGCCAGATACCTGCCTTTTTTTAAAACTTTGCTTTTTTTTAAACTTTGCTGAGGTCTGATGGCACAGGTGTGGGTGGGTAGGGTGACTTGGCTTCTTCACTGAAAAGTGGGTCCTGAACTGTAGCTTGAACCCCAAAGTCTCAGGCCTGTTTTTGTGGGTTGTCAAGTGGCAGGCTCTACTCAGGGATTCCTCTGAGCTACTGTCAAACATCTCTTGGCTTTGTGACACAGTTTTGGGAGCCAGTTACTTACTTGTCTGACCACTGAGTTTCGGTTCAATTTGATTTAGGATTACTTGACTGGGGCGCCCACTTACTGACACCTTCCCCTGCCTCTGCCCCCAAGAATACACTTATTATTCCGTTCTTATTGATGCTGAGAATATACACAGCGAAATATATACCAAGTCTACAGTTTCCACATAGACAGTGCATTGGCATTGGTTATATTTTTCAAGTTGTACACCCATTCTCACCCTTCTTTTCTGAATTGTTCTCCCCCCATTAACAGATTATCTCTGCCCCCTAAGTTTCCTATCTAATATTTCAAGTTGCTGTTATTGGTTTGATTTGGTCCAATATTGATATTTCTGAAAAAAACACAGTGCTTAAGGTGACATTCTTTACTAGTTAAGCTAAACTGTTGTTTGGTTGAAAGAAGACCTCTGGGGATATTTTTGCTTTAATGCTCAAAGTTTATGTCAGAGAAGACAGTTTCTGGGGTTAAAAATCCTCTTAATATTCTTAGTTAATTGATTACTGAACCCTCAGCGAACTCAGACCTATTCATATCCTCAGGGCCTTGGAGTGGGGAGGGGGAGGGACAATTTTGGAAATTGAAGGTTTGTCTAGAACAGTGGTTCTAAACCAGCAGTTCTCAACCTGTGGGTCGCGACCCCTTTGGGGGTCGAACAACCCTTTCACAGGGGTTGCCCGATTTATAACGGTAGCAAAATTACAGTGATGAAGTAGCAATGAAAATAATTTTATGGTTGGCGGGTCACCACAACACGAGGAACTGTATTAAAGGGTCACAGCAGTAGGAAGGTTTAACCTCATATTGTGGTGACCCCCAACCATAAAATTATTTTCGTTGCTACTTCATCACTGTCATTTTGCTACTGTTATGAATCAGCCGAGCCCTGTGAAAGGGTCATTCGACCCCAAACGGGGTTGCGACCCACAGGTGGAGAACCACTGGTCTAGGGTCTTAAGAGAACCTGGATTGCCTCTTGTTAAAAATGTAAGTTCCCAGAGTAACTCTGGAAATTTGTATAACAGCATATATTGATTGTGAGCAGATACAGCGTTGGTCACTTAGCTGCTGCTTGTTAGGCTGGAATCCACAAGGTTGGCAGTTTGAAGCCGCCAGCCACCTGGGGGAGAAAACTCTCTGCCTTATACAGTCGCTGTGAGTTGGCATCATCTTGATGGTAGTGAGTTTTTTGTATTTTGTCGGGTTTTTAAAAAATTTTTTAGAAACTCTCTTGAGTTAGGCGGCGTCAAACAGTATTGGGAAGGCACAACCTCACTGAAATGGAGGCTCATAAAAGCACGCTATATATGAAGGGGCTTCAAAAAGTTCGTGGAAAAATGAAGTGGAAGGGTAATAGAATTTTCCTACAAACTTTCGGAGGCCTCCCAGCTAGGTGGGGACTGTGCCAGGCGTGTCCCACGGTCCTTCCATGTTGGTGGCTCAGGAGATGAGTCAGCACATGCGAGATTTCAGGGCCAGTGAGGTGGAACAGCAGTCACTAAGAAGGTGCAATAGCACCCCAAACGTAGCCAGACTCTGGGATTCCCAAGGCATCAAACTGGTTCATACCAGATTGACCCCCTGCTGAGAATCCTCGGCCTTTCCACCCTCCAGACCCATTGCCATGGAGTTAATTCTGACTCCTAGGGACCCATAGGACAGAGTAGAAGGGCCTTGGGGGCTTCCAAGGCCAGAGCAAAGAGCCTCATCTTTTTCCTGAAGAGCAGCTGGTGGGTTCTTACTGCTGACTTTGTGGTTCCAGCCCGACAGGTAACCTGCTACATTACTAGGGCTCTTTAGGCAAAGGATCTCTTCCAAACTGCGCTGGTGGTGCTGTGGCTTGGGCATTGGGCTGCTAAGCTGATGGATTCTGCACAGGCGAGAGAGGAGACTGTCACCGCCTGGAGACCGTGTATTGTTGCTGTGAGTCGGACTCGGCTCCAGGGCTGCTTTTGGCAGTTACTTACTAGGCTGTTGTTTGATCTAAAGGTGCGACAGGAAGACAGACCAGTTCCTTAAAGACTCAGGGCTCCAGGGGACACCTAAGGACAAATGGGCTGGTGGTGGGTCACCCTAACTGCATGAACCCAGAAATCTGGATTCTAGAAGAATTGACATTGTGTCTCAGCTCATGGGGAAGTTTCCTCTGGGCTGGACATGGATAGCCTTGAGGGAGCCCAGCTTGCTCCAGTGATGACTTTGGGCTGGCCTCTGTTGTTGGGCCACAGCACACACATCCTTCCCCACCGTCCGATCACCAAGACTGGTGTTTGTCCCCAGGAGAGAGCCGCGGGAGTCCTCTGTGCTTTGTCCACTCTGGAGAGCTGTGCAAAGATAAACCCCTATCTAGTACCTGGGGGAGGGGGCAGGGGTGCTGGCCTGATCGGAGGTTTTCTAAGGACAAAAGCCACCTCTAGTCTTGCTGTGGGGATGGACACTGTGAAGAGTGTGGCAGTCAGACAGGGACTGTGTTGAGAGAGTGCATTTTTGCAGCTCTCCAAGGGGCCTTGACCAGAACTGAGTCTGCAAGCTGAGTGCTGGGCATGTCCCTCCCTCCGTGGGTCTTGCACAAAGAGGGCCGCTCTGGGTCCTGTTTGCCCTTGAGAGGATCAGCATCTTCTACCCTCTGGGTCCGCCCTGTGGCTCTCCTTCTAAACTCCCTGCTCTGCCGCTCTCCTGTAACCCTCTCTGGCCAGGCTGGACTTCGTGTTGCCCTGCACCCTCTCCCTGCTGGGCCTCCTTGAGGCCTCCTTCCTAGCTGGGGTGGGGGTGAGGGAGGGCACAAGTGGTGGTTATCCCACTTAAGGAGTCAGGGGATCTTGACCATGGTCAGCTTGAATTCCTTAGCTATCTGATCAATAGAACAAAGCCACCCGAGGTACTTGGCATGCTCCTGTAGACGATGGCGTTCTTTGTGTGTTTGAGTGGCCACATCTGGGGTTATAGGAACCATCTACTGAGCACTTGATATATACTATGCCCTGTGGTCAGGGCTTTGCACAAGGTTGCCAATGTCTATCAGAGGGGTCTGATAACCCTGCCCAAGTATGCCTAGCTAGTTGGAGAGAGAGGAACGGATTCGCACCCTTACTGCCCCTACATTTGGCTGTGTCCCTGTGCTGCTAAAGCCTCCGAGCCTGGAGGAAACACAGACATGTAGCAGGAGAGGCCTTCCCTTTGGAAGCTGTATCAGTTATACTCTGGATGCTGAAGTGAGAGGCCTTGGGCTGGGGCCAGAGTTGGGGGTGCTGTCCCGGTGGATCCATGGCATCTTCAGCAAACCCCTTACGCCCTCCTTTTTGTACCTAAACCAGCCTGTCATTCTCTGCCCCCCTCCTCCCAGCCTTCTTCCCACGGACACTTCGATCCCCAGGGTTTGGTGCAAGGGGCCCTCCACCAGCGTGTACTGCACTCCTCACCGCCAGGCCAGAGCCCTCTGCTGGTTCCCTTCCTGTTTCCACTTCCTTAGAATCCACTCTCTGCTTTCTGATTTGTATTCAGAAGACCTTGTAGTTGACTTTTAAATAGGCTGGGGACGCTGGCTGGGAAGGGTCCTGGCCTGGGAGCTTGCTCACCTGGCCCCCTCTCTCGGCAGGTGTCATGTGACTGGCAGCTGCTGCACGTGTGGAGATGCTCTCAGTGGTGGAGAATGGACTGGACCCCCGGGCTGCCATCCCGGTAGGTGGGCAGGGGGGGTCAGGGTGGTGAAGGAGAAACTACTGCTATCTCATGGGCTTCAGCCTGGAGCTCCAGAACAGTTTTAGCAGAAGCAGGGCTCTGAGGAGATGCTGCCCTTTCTCAGGCATCTTATTGGAGTAGGCAACCAAACTGGAGTGAAGCTAGGCCACCTGTCACCTGGGTAGTCAGTGGCATGTATACTTGTTGCTCTAAAGGCCTGTGTTATGTATGTGTGGCCCTGCCTAGGTCATCAAGAAGAAGCTGGTGGGGTCAGTGAAGGCACTGCAGAAGCAGTACGTGTCCTCCGACACAGTGGTCACCAGTGAGGATGGGGATGCCAACACCATGTGCAGCGCCCTGGAGGCTGTGCTCATCCACGGCCTGCACGCCAAGCACATCCGTGCGGAGGCCGGAGGAAAGAGGAAGAAAAGTGCCCACCAGAAGCCGCTGCCTCAGCCCGTCTTCTGGCCCCTCCTGAAAGCCGTGACCCACAAGTGAGCTCAACCTGGGGGGGCTCTGCCTCGAGCAATGTAGGGCACTTGGTTCCTCCTCTTCCGCTGTGAGGAAAACTCACGGCGCCTCTCTGGGTTCTAGGATAGAGACAGTAGGGTTTATCCTGGGGTGCCCTTAGGGTCTGCACCCCTCGGGATGATGTGGGGCTGCCTTGTGTTGCAGGGTGGTTTCTAGTCAGAGCACCCTCCTCTACTGATCTCAGGGTGCCACACAAATATTTTGTATGTTTGCCACGGCTGAAAAACTTAGCAAACCCCGCTTTAGATGGCAGTTGGCAAGCCAGGGCTCACGGGCCACCCCTGCTTTTTTAAAACGAAGCTCATTGGAACATCGCCACGGCCGTTCGTACACATGCTGCCTGCGACTCTTTCTCCCCAACCTTTGCAGAGCTGAGCAGTTGCAACCAAGGTTGGTGTGACCCATTAACCCGAAAATACAAGGGAGCGGCCCAAAGTTCAGGGAAACAATCCATCATTTTATCATTCCGTTTTCGCACAGGATTTGTGAAGCCCCTCGTATTTACTTTCTGGCCCTTTATGAAGTCAGATTGCCAACTCTGCCTTAGAATGTTCCAGCGTCTGTGCGTTAAATGTTAGACATAGTGGTCACCTCCAGATCCTTGGTTTTGCTCCCCAGTTTCAATATTAAACGGGAAATTCCAGGCACAAACACTTTGTAAGTTTTGAATTGTGCACTGGGCTGAGTAGCGCGATAAAGTCTCCCACAACCCCACTCGGGTGGTGAATCAGCCCTTGGTCCAGCATCTCCCTGGTCTGCACCGCTGGCCCCTTTGCCACTCTACAGCTGTCACAGGGTCACAGGGCCTGGGTTCAACTGACCTTGCTTTACTTGGTAATTGTCCTCTCTTATTGCTAGTTATTATTGTTAATCTCCTCCTGTGCCTGTTTCATACACTACACCCTGTCATAGGTATGTATAGGGGAAAGCATAGCATGCGTGGGGTCCATGGTTTCCATCATTTCAGGCAACCAGTGGGGGCCTTGACATATACCCCTCGTGGATAAGGCGGACTAATGCCCTTGTAAGTACGGGTGGGGTATTGAAGGAGTGGAATGCAGGTAGAACAACTGGATGTCCACTTGAGAGACACTTATCTTTGGACCCTGCCCCTAACTGGCCATGCGCTTCTAAGGGCTATTAGATGCCACCTGCAGGCTCACATGCCTTGTCAGTCGCAGGTCTTCCTTGCCATGCCTGCTGCCACTGTCCTGGCTCAGATTCTTGCCTCTCTCCTGGCTGACAGTGAGTGTCCCATTGCGCCCGATCTCACTTGATCTTTCACTAAGTCTGTCAGTGGGGCCGCGTTTTCTGAGCTTGAGCTAATGGGAAAAGACTGTGGTCAGCCAGCCCAAGAAAGAGACCATGCACTGGGGACTTGGGTAGCTGAGAGGAGAGATTTTACCTCAAACCCAGGGATTCGGGAACTGACATTGGCTGATTTTTCTGTTCAGAGAAATCCACCCTGGAAATCTACAAACTTTCCTGCAGCCCCCAAACCCCTCAAACCCGGTAGCCCATAAACCCACTGCTGTTGAGTGCATTCTGACTCATCTCGACCCTCTAGCATGGAGTGGAACTGCTCCTTAAGATCGCCCAGACTCTAAATCTTTATGGGATCAGACAGCCTTGTATTTCTTGAGAGGAGCAGGTAGTGGGTTTGAACCACCAACCTCGAGGTTAGCAACCCAAAGCTTAAACCATTGTACCACCAGGGATCCTCTATAGTTCATAGGCTTCCAGATACCACCTGGGGCTGCCAGCCCCCTTGAGTCTGTTTTACTAGGTTGGGGCCTCAGAACCCATCCTGATCAAGTTCCAAGGTGGTTCTGCTTGGGGAACCATTACCCCATTTTGCCTTATCCCTTTGATACTCAAGCCCCTCTTCTACTGGCTTTGCAACTGAACCACCTCCCAGGACTGTAATCAGAGTGCTCATCACTCTTATTACACTCCTACCCTTTGATGCCTTTTCTCTCACAGTCTCTCTCTACATTGAGGCATGAGAAGGCATAGTGGTTATGCATTGGGCTGCTAACTGAAAGGTCAGCAGTTTGAAACCACCATCCACGCCACGGGAGAAAGGCTTTTCTTTTTTTAAAGTCTCAGAAATTCATGGGGGCAGTTCTACCCTGTCCTATAGGGTTGCTCTGAGTTGGCATTGACTGAATAGCAGTGAGGATTTTTTGATGTCTATTTGCAATCACCGTTCTGGGTTACTGCTCACCAGTAAAGATTATATCACCGGGGCTCGAGGCAGTTCCTTGAACCAAGTCTGCTTTCCCCTTCCCAGGCACATCGTCTCTGAACTGGAGCACCTGATCTTTGTCAACACAGACGTGGGCCGCTGCCGGGCATGGCTCCGCCTGGCCCTCAATGACGGCCTGATGGAGTGCTACCTGAAGCTGCTGCTCCAGGAGCGGGCGCGGCTGTGTGAGTACTACCAGCCCACAGCCCTGCTGCGGGACGCCGAGGAGGGCGAGTTTCTCCTCAGCTTCCTGCAGGGACTGACATCGTTGTCCTTCGAACTCTCATACAAGTCTGCCATCCTAAACGAGTGGACGCTCACCCCATTGGCCCTCTCCGGGCTGTGCCCGCTTTCTGAGCTCGACCCTCTCACTACCTCTGGGGTGGAACTCCAGCGGGAGGAGTCTCTGGATTCCATATCCCATTCCTCGGGCTCAGAAGACATTGAAGTCCAGCACTCCGGCCATAAGATTCATCAGAACAGGAAGCTCACTGCTTCGTCCCTCAGCCTGGACACGGCCAGTTCATCGCAGCTCTCCTGCAGCCTGAACTCCGATAGCTGCCTCCTCCAAGAGAATGGCTCCAAGAGTCCAGAGCGCGCTGAGGAGCCCATGTCCTACGACTCGGACCTGGGGACGGCAAATGCTGAGGATTCAGACCAGTCTCTGCAAGAGTGAGTTCCCCTTCTTCCCCTGCCCCCTCTTCTTCCCTCTTGCCCTTTCCTTCCTTGCATCCACACGGAAGCCATGATGGTTCCTGAGCACTGAACTTCATTAGCGTAGACAGAAAGACAAAGGAGATAGATACCACCTCCTTCTTCAGCGGCTGAAGCTGCCCGGAGCTGTTGCTAGAAGCAACTGGAGGACAGTGAAAAGACGAGTTGGGGCTCAGAGCTCATTTGAGGGCCAGCTCTGACATCTTCCTCACCCTAACCACCCAGAATCAGAGCAGCTCGCATGGCCTTCTAGATTGCCGAACTGCCCCCGACCCCATGACACCGCACTTCTGGCTTGCTGCTTTTACAGTGAGGCATAGTTTCTGCCTCCTTTCACCCTGATTTCTGATCTGCTGGCTCCCACTGTCTCTTTGATTTTGTTTTTAACTTTTT
>NW_022111358.1:32396140-32405943 GCF_000313985.2 Echinops telfairi | reverse complement strand
TGTTTTTAACTTTTTATTGTGAATTGAGTGATGGTTTACAGAGCAGATCATCACTTTTACAATCAACATTTCACGCACATTTTGTTTCATCTCGTTAGTTACAATCTCTTTAATGTAACATCGCGTATCCCACTTTCTTCCTGTTTCCATCCCTCCTCCAGTCCTAACCCTCCTGAACTTTGTGCTTGGCTAGCTGCTGCTCTTGTGATCTCGAATGGCTGAGTATTCGGGGGTGGGCATAGCTCACTAGTGTTATTGTTCCCTTCGAGATCTGCCAACTGTTTGCCTGAAAATTGAGCCAGAGGGGTGAGTTCATTTCCAGATTTAAAGGGTGACTAAGAGCCATAGGGTCTACCAGTCTGTCCGACCAGTAAGCCTGGCCTTATTTTTGTCATTTTGAGTTTTGTTCCCCCTTCTCCCCCCTCTCCAGGAATATGATCTCTTTCAGAACAGTTGGCACTCATTGCCCCTGTGAGTTCAGTAATTTACTGGAACGATTCACAGAACTCATGCAAAGTGTTACACTTAGGATTATAGCTTTATTGTAGGAAAAAGATACAAATGAAGAAACGCATGAACTTAGATTTGGGAGGGCTCCCAGTGCACAGCTTCTGTGTCCCAAAAAGGGACATGCTGTTCTCCCACTGCATTGTGTCTCTCGCCAGTCAGGGAACCCATGAAGCTTCCGTATCCAGAGCTTTTCTGGGGGTCTCAGTATGTAATCCAAACTCTAGTCCCTCCTCTAAGGTTGCTTGATATCAGGAGATGATCTCGAGGTTTCTATCACAGGGTTGTCTTTCTGGCCAGCCTCCATCCAAGAGTCAACTCACAAGGATCACCTGTTACATTAGGTGAGGACTGGAGCCCTCAGCAAAGACATTTGGTTACTGGGGCAATCAAAATTTTAGAGGTTATCTCCCAGAAACCAAGAGCACAGACCACCTTTTTTGGGTAAAAGTACTGAAACTCCACAGGTGTGCAATATTATCCTCGCAGGTACGGGGTAGTGGTTAGGAATCTGGACTCAGATCACACTGCCTGAGACCTCCATTCACCAGTTGTGTGACCCTGGGCAAATGACTCAACTTCTCTGACCACGATGTCCTTGCTCTAGCTGGAAAATGGAGATAAGAATTACTCCCTCAAAGGAAACTTGAGCCGCCGCCTTTCCATGAACAGCCAAGCACTTTTAACCCCTGTACCACCAGGGCTCCTTCTGGGGAGGTCAGACGAGTTCATGTGGACGCGGCGGTGAGTGTTCGGTTACTGGTGCTGTTGGGTCACTTCCGACTCCCAGCAGCCCCTTGCGGCAGAGGGAAGCCCGGCCTGCCCTGCATCACCTCGTAGCTGTGAGGCTTGAGCCACTGTTTTAACCCATCTCACTGAAGGCCCTCCTTCTTCCTTTATTTTCTACTTGACTAAATATGGTGTCTCTGTCTAAGGACTGGTTTCTCCCAGTAACATGTCCAGAGTGCATGAGACTTCGTCTTAGCATCCTCACTTCTAAGGCTTATTCAGGTGGTATCTCCTCCGGGACAGATAGGTTTGTCCCTCTGGCAGCTCACTGTCAGTGTTCTTCACCAGCACCTTCATTCAGGGGCACCGGCTCGTCTCCGCCTTCTTACTCACCGTCCAGCGCCATGAGGCGGGTTAGTCGGGAACCCCTTAGTCCTCACAGGAATAGCTTTGCCCTTCCACACTGCAGAGAGCTCTTTTGCAGCAGATTTGCCCAGTGAAGTATTTCGTTTGAATGCTTTTTTAAAAAAAACAAAACATTTTATTGAGGGCTCTTACAGCTGTATCACAATCCATACATACACCCATTGTGTCAACCACATTTGTATATATGTTGCCATCTTTTCCAAAACATTTTCTTTCTACTTGAGCCCTTGGTATCAGCTCATTTTTTAGCCCCTCCCTCATGATCCCTTGATAATGTTTTAAAAATTATTTATTTATTTGATCCCTTGATAATTTATTAATTTTTTTTTCATGTGTTACATGGACCACTGTCTCCCTTCACTTTTCTGTTGTCCATCCCCCCTGGGGTGGGGGCAGTGTTATATGTTGATTATTGTGATTGGTTCCCCTTTTCTCCCCCCACCTTACCCTTACCCTCCTTGTATTGATACTCTCATTATTGGTCCTGAGGGGTGTATCTGTCCTAGATTCCATGTGCTTCGAGCTATTATCTGTACCAGCTATTATCTGTACATGCTCTGGTCTAGCCAGATTTGTAAGGGATAATTGGGGTCATAATAGTGTGGGGGTGGGGGGAGAGGAAGCATTAAAGAACTAGAGGAAAGTTGTATGTTTCCTTGGTGTTATACTGCACCCTGACTGGCTCGTCTCCTCCTTGTGACCCTTTTGCAAGGGAATGTCCAGTTGTCTACAGATGGGCTTTGGGTCCACTCCGCTGTCCTCCCCATTCACATAAATATGATTTTTTGTTTTGGATCTTTGATGCCTGATACCTGATCCTGTCGACACCTCGTGATCACACAGGCTGATGTGCTTCTTCCATGTGGGCTTTGTTGCTTCCCAGCTAGATGGCTACTTATTTATCTTCAAGCCTTTAAGACCCCAGATGCTCAATAGCCAGGCACCATTAGCTTTCTTCACCACATTTGCTTATGTACCCGCTTTGTCTTCAGCATTCATGTGAGGAAAGGTGAGCATCACAGAATACTGGGTTATTAGAACAAAATGTTCTTGCGTTGAGGGAGGACTTGAGTAGAGGCCCAATGTCTGTCTGCTGCCTTAATACTTAACAAATAAATATATGTACATAGATCTATTTCCCTTTCATTATATATAAATGTACTTTTTGTTTTGTTTTTTATATAAACACATTTAACATATGCATGCCTATATTTAGGCCTCTATAAATGTTCTTTGTCTCCTTGTTCTTTCCTCTATTTTCCTGTACTTTCCTCTTGTCCCACCATCATGTTCGGCCTTCATTCAGGTTTCGGTAATTCCTCTTGGCTACGTTGCCCTTGATCAAGCCCTACTAGGCATCCTACACCCTCATTGCCATCGATTTTAGATCACTTGTTATTCCCATGTCCCTGGGTTTGTTGGCATCCCCTCCTTGCTTCCCCCCACCTACCCCTCTCCCATGTCTCCCCAGAACTTTCAGTCTGTTATTTTCTCTTCTGGATTGTTTGCTCTGCCTATCTTATCTAGATAGACATGCAGAGACAATAATAAACAAAAACAAGACAAATCAAAACATAATAAAAGAAAATAACAACAACAAACCAACAGCAAAAAAAGAAAAGTCTATAAATAGTTCCACATCTGTCTGTTGACCGTTACAAGTGTTTTTCCATCATTTGAATTCTTGACTGCTGCTTCCATGAGCGTTGGTTGTGATTCAAGTAAAAGGAAATCCTTGACAACTTCAGTATTTTTTCCCATTTATCATGTGTTCAGGAGTTATTGTCCTTTTATTGCTGGGTACCTTGTGACATTTATGCTCCCACTAATCTCTATATAAACTGTTGCAAAACTTTGGCTGATAATATCTGTCAGATGGCATTATCACGAGGCCTTTCTTTGGAGGAAGTGATTGTTAGCATTTGCTGCCCACCTCAATGCCCTTGGCTCCCAGAATAGTGCCTGGAAAATCACACCGTGGCCCATGTGCTCAGGAAACCATGAGCTCCAAGTCACAGGGCAGCACTGTTTCATACAGTGGTCATCCAGATTCTCCAGGCCATGCTATTTGTGTGTGTGTTTGTATACATATAGGAATCTATATAGACCAACTCACCACCATCATGTCAGTTCTGACTTATAACGACCCTATAGAACAAAGCAGAATTGCCCCAGTGGGTTTCCAAGACTGTAACTCTTTACAGGAGTAGAAAGCCCCATCTTTCTACGGAGGAGCAGCTAGTGATTTCGAACTGCTGACCTTGTGGATTGTAGCCCAATGTGGAAGTGAGCACTATGTCACATATCCATACCAACACATAATATATATATATATGTGTGTGTGTGTGTGTGTGTGTGTGTATACATACATACATATATATACATATATATATATACACACACACACACACACATATATATGTTTCAGACAGTTCTCTGAGTGAAAAGCTTTAAACTTTAAAAGTTTTTAATAGAAATGTTTGAAAAACGCTGTCCTTAGGCAAGCAGCAATGGATCGGAACAGTTTCACGGATTCGTTTCTTTGTTGCATTTTCTTGACATTCCTTAGTTTTTCTAATCAAAATCTCATTTCCGGAGCTGTTATCACGTGATGCACATGACAGTGTGACTGTTGTCCCTGGGCCCTGAGCACTGGTACTGGAGCTGATGATGCTCTGTTAATCATCCTGGACCATGGTTTGCAGTTGGTGCAAACTCTCGTTCATCACACCAACTTCTTAACTGTTTGATGGCATTTCCTTAGACATTCAGCTACTCCCTTATTCTGCCTCCCAGTTCACTTTGTCATTAAACACTTTCTTACAGGTTAGAGAGTATTTGTAATCAGTGTCAGTGTTTTGCGTAATGCAGCTCCCACCTCTAAATTGTATACGTGTGTACATGGAAGCTGAGCAGCCTTATCAATGATCACAAAAACAACCACAATCACAACTTGTAGCTAACATTTATTGAGTACTTCATGCCAGACACTCTCCTCAGCCTTTCTCTCGATTATCTCATTTCATCCTCGTCATGGGGTACCGTTGAGGCCCGTGGACTTGAAGAGCCTGTTGTGGGCCACACAGCCGTGTGTTAGGCCAGGCCAGTTGGACCTGCCAGCCCTGCTCCTGTTCTTTACTACACGAACTCCAAGGAGCCTATGAGGAGCTAGGGAGGGCTTCGTCGAGGGTGCTTGTCAGAAAGCTGCCTAACCCCTTCATTTCAGAAAGTGGCCTCCTTCTGTCACCACGGTTGGGCCATAAACAGTAACGGCAGATGTGCTTTTTGCACTCTGCTCCTGGAGACTGTTCCTCGGTCTGCGGACTGCAGTGTCGCCTGCTTCCCACAGATTGCACTCTTGGGTTTGTTTCTGCCTTTTGAGTGAGACATTCAAGCCAGAGCCTGTCTTCATCTGCCTCTCCCCTCTCCTTGCCAGGACCGTTCCACAGACACGTATTTGCCTTTCTAAGATTGGTTACCCCCGCGCCACTGAGCTGTATAAGAATGATGTGTGCGCAGTCTCTGGCCCCTCTAAACTCACAAAGGAGAGAGAAAATCAAGATCATCAGCCACCCAAGGCTGATTCACCAAGTCCCACACCAGCTCTTCTGCACTTCTCTGTTGAGTTTGATAAGTCATGACACTGGCCATACAGGGAATACTCGTGATTATGGGATTTATTAGAGACATAACAGGTTATTACAGACGTTTCGGGATCAGAAACAAGTTGGGATACAGTTCTTTGGTCAGGGCAGTCTTTTCTCAGCCATGCCCCAGGCCCTCGCAGGCCTCTTGACCCCTGGGCCTCTGCTCCGTCAAGTGCCGCAAAGCTCTTTTAGCTTTGCCAATAAGTGGCCAGAGCCACCTCGCTCTGCCAGTAAACCTTGGCACTCAGCTTTATTGCTCTGTAAGCCAGGAAGCCCTCTGCTCTGTCTCCTGCCGGTTCTGCTGCCCCTGCTGCTCCTGTTTCTCTGCCCCCACCCCTCTCCGCCTCTCACTCTCTCTAGTGTCACAGCTCCCTGCCTCCTGAATCGAGAAGGTTCCGTGCAGAGATACATGTCCCAAAGACACGCTTTACTCTTAGCATTTCTTTCTTGATGGTAGTGAGCCCCCCCTCCCCCTTCTGCTTTTGGGATAGTTCACTTGAAACCAACAGATGGCACAACTGACCAGTCCCACCTCTCTCTCTGACTCACTGCCAGCAAGTCCATTCTGACTCATCGCCGCCCTCGAGGCCAGGGTCGAACGGCCCCTGTCGTCGTCTCTCTCTGGAAGTAGAGCGCCTGGTCTCTCTCCCCTGGGAAAATAGAAGGGCCATGTGAAGTCACTGACTGCACTGCACGCTGTGATGCACAGAGCCTAACATTCAGCCACTTAAAGCGACAGTCCAGTGGCCTTTAGTGTATTCACAAGGTTGTCCAACCCTCACTACTTTCTGAGAACATGGTCATCACTCTGAAAAGAAACCACTTCCTTTTAGGTATGGGCTTGTCTACTCTGGTCATTTCATGTAAATGGAATCATAGATTCTGTAGCCTGCTGTGATTTTCTCCTTTCACATAGCATACTGTTTTCCAGTGGGATCCTTGTTAACACCGTGTATTATGGTTGAAAAAATAATCTGTTGTCTAGCTATCACACTTTGTTCATTCATCCACTGTATACACAGGATGTGTATCACAGGATACATTGTGTCCTCCAAATAGATCCTAACCACTATGCCTGTGGTTATCATTCTATTTGGGAAGGAGGTGCTTTGTTGCATTAACGAGGCAGATTTACTGTAGAGTGTGTCTTGACTCAGTTTCTTCTTAAAATATAAGAGAGATTAAATAAGTTCACAGAATAGAGATGGGGAAGAGGGGAACCAAGCCACATGAAGATCACAGACCCTCCAAAGAGTCAAGGAACTTCTAGAGCCAGCAGAAAGAAAGCCTCCCCCTAGGGCCGGCACCCTGGCTTCAGATTTCTAGCCTTCTAAACTGTGCGACAATAAATTTCTGTTTGGTAAAACAACCTACTTAGGGGGTTTCTGTTAGGACAGCATGGGATAAGTAAGACAGGTTGTTTCCACTTTCCACCTATTAGCAATAATTCTGCTATGACCACTCATGAACAAGTGTTTGTGTGGACTTCCGTTTTTATTCTCTTGAGTATAAAGTAGGAGTAGAATTGCTAGATCATACGGTCACCATGTCTAACTCTTTGAGGAACTGCCCAACACCTTTCCCTGGGTCCACACCATTTTACTTGACCACCAGCACGGTGAGAGGGTTCTGATGCCCCCACACCCTGTGATCCATTTTGAGGTAATTTTTTATATGGTGTAAGATAGGGGCAAGGGATTGGGTGTCAACAGTGGGTTGTTATGCATTGGGCTGCGAACTGCAAGGTCAGCAGTTCAAACCCACTAAGCCACTCCAAGGGAAAAAGATGGAGGCTTTCTGGTCCCATAGAGATTGATAGCCTCAGAGACCCCTAGAGCGAGTTCTGCGTTGTCTTGCCGGGTTGCTGTGGAGTTTCTTTTTATTTGTTTAGGGCAGGGGTCCAAGTTTATTCTTTTGCATGTGGAAACTCAGGTACCCCAGCACCATCTGTTGGGAAGACTGTTCTTTCCCTATTAAAGTGTCTTTGCCCCTGTTTTTAGTTATCTAGCGATACTATAATAGATGTCACCGTAAATGGCTTTAACAAATAGAAACTTATTCTTTGACAGAGGCTAGATGCAGAGCAGCAGCTCTGGGAGAAGTCTTTCCGTCAGCTCTGGAGGAAGGTCCTTGTTACCTTTAGACATTTGTGGGCCACCATTCCCTGGCAATCTCTGTGTGTCTTCACCTCAGTCTTCCTGTGGGTCTAAGAGGTTCTCGGCACAGGGCACCTCGAGTCCAAAGGACATGCTCCATTCCTGACTGTTCATTCTTGGTGGTAGTCAAGTCCCCCCTTTTCTGCTTGGCTCTCTCTCTTTTTAGCTCTTGCAAAATGAAAGATGGTGCAGGTCACACCCCAGGGAAACTCAGGACCTGAGGAAGGGTTTTGTATCCCATAGAGCTAATTAGCTGATGACATCAGATTACATCATGACATAACTGCCAAACCACTGAGACTCATGGCCCAGCCAAGACACATTTCAGTCCACGACAGCACCCATGTTGGAGCACCGATGCTCACAGATGGATGGGCTGCTCAGCTATTCTCGAAAGTACTGTCTGGAAAGGCTGTTTGGGATTTGCTGGTGTGGGTGAGAGCAGAGCACAGTGAGTTCTAAAACCCTTGTTTCGTCCTCCCAAGCTAAGGAGAGCTGTCCATGTAGCTAGTGGGCCCAGCCTAAGCCAATGTGTGCAGTCCTTTGGGCTCCAACCGCTTTGATGCTATGTGACCCTACCTTTGTGAATGGCCTACTCACCTGATCTCAAGAAAGAGATTGCAGCTGGGTTTATTCAGAAATGCAACTTGAATTCTCAGAAGAGGGAGCAGAGGAGTCACTAACCAGTGTACATTCCAGAAGGCCAGGAAGGTGTGTGTACACAAGGGCAATAAGAATGGCTCCTTGTCACCCCCCAGAAGTGCTGCCGACGGGGAGGAAGGGCTAGCCCTGGGACAAGTTAGCAGGTACAGACCCCAAGTATCCGTGCACACACCCTCCCACACCTTGTGTCCACTCATCTCAGCAGGATTTTCTGAGAACACCGAGGCTTCATCAGCTCCACACCTAGTTCTGCCCTCAGGTGGACTCGTCCATGCACCCCTACACCCCCCACCATGTTCCAGATACTGGTCCAGGAAGTAAATGAGCCGCCCACTTAGAAGACCTATGTGGCCCTCACTTCACCTAGGTCCGCGCCGCAGGGACTTGGTGCTGGCTGCTGTGTCGTTGAGGAGCCCAGCTCAAAAAACACGTCAATGTTTTTGACTTAACACATTGTGCCAATAGCAACTTTCACCTTCCTTGCTTTCACTGCTGCAAATTGGTCTGCCATGTGCTCACAGTCTTTTCTTTTTTGGTCCAGTTTCTCACTGCCATCAGTGTAGAACTGCCCTTGTGGGTTTCCGAGGCTGTAAATCTGTATTGGAGCAGAAAGCCTCATCTTTCCCCGACAGAGCTGCTAACAGGTTCGAACTGCTGACCTTGCCCTTAGCAGCCGGCTACTCCCTCAGGGCTCCTGGAGGCTCTCAAATACACAAGTCTGAGTTTTAACGGGCGGGCAAGGGAAACTGCAAGACCTGAGATAGGCCTCTGGCTGAGACACTCCTGTTCATGGAGTCCTTCTTGTTCTGCTCTGCCACAGACGCTAGGTGGCCTAGGGGGGTGGGGGATGGAGGGGAAACAGTTGCCCACACAGCCATTTATTTGGCTGAGCAAACGCGCCAAGTCCGTGGCTAGACTGTCCAGAAGGTCAGAGACTTGCGGGTGATAGCCACAGTGGCAGGTTCCTCCGGAGCCATCAGTTCCTCCTCCTCTGCCCTGTGCCCACGCAGCCTGCCTGCATCCTGGGCAGGAGAGAAGGGCCTTTTGAGACATCAGCAAGCAGCCGCTCTCCATTCCCCCCACTGCCCAGCAGCCTTGGCCACCCCCGCCAACAACCAGTCACACAGGTTCTTTGTTTAAACACTTCTAGGGTGTTGTCGGAATTCAGCAAAGCCCAGGCAAACTCTGTGCCAACCAGCACACTGATCCGAGAGACGGAGACTCCGGCACACCAGGCGCCTCTCACGCTTCACAGCCTCGGCTCCAGCACCCCTCTCCTGCGCTTCGATGTGCCTGCAGGGCCACCCCCTGCCCAAGCCTCCTCTCCAACTCCAGATGGGGACCACAAGCAGGAGCCATGTTCACAGGGACCTGGCCCGGTCCCTTCCGGTGGCACCTCGGCTCAGATGGCGTCCAGTCCTGTGGGAGAGAAGGCCGGAGCAGCTCCCCTAGGAAGTGGCCCAGAGAAGCCCCTAGGGGGTGACCGAGTTGGGCTAAACCTTGTGGTCTCCTCGCCCACCAGTCCGGTGAGTGGTACACCTGTATGAGGGGTGAGGATGGGGTGGGGGCTGGGGGTCCTGACATACCTTAGAGCTGATGTGGGACTCTCCTAGCTAATGACCCCAGTGTTCTCTGTCTCCTTCCCACTGCCCTCCCTCTCCCTGCATGGTGACGG
>NW_022111358.1:32387962-32395958 GCF_000313985.2 Echinops telfairi | reverse complement strand
CTCACTTTCCTTCTGAGTACTTGTTAATGTGAAATTAATATTTTTAGAAAACACCAGGCTTTGGGGAGAAGGCAAGGGCTGTCTGCTGCCGCAAAGATTTAAAGTCTTGTAGACACACAGGAAACTTCTCTGTCTTACAGGGTTGCTATGAGACGGAATCGACTCGGAGTGAGTTTGAGAGGTTTGAGCCGGCTTTGAAAGTGGTCCTCTTGCAGCATGCATCAGGTTTTAGAAAGGTGCTGTGTGTTAGGGCAGCCACCAGCCACGGTGGCTAACTATCGAACACTTCAGACGTGGCTAGGCCAAATTGAGATGTTCTGCATATAATGTACACTGGATTTTGAAGACTGGTAAAAAGAATGCAAAAGATTTCATTCGTAGCTTTATGTATTAAGATGCACTGTCATTGAATCAATACTGATTCTTACTGACCCTACAGGACAGGGTAGAACTGCCCCTTTGAGTTTCTGAGACTATAACTGTTAATGGGAGTAGAAAGCCCGTCTTTCTCCTGAGGTGCGGCTGGTGGTTTAGAACTGCAGACCTTTGGGATCACAACCCAACTCATAACCCTTTAGCTCAGCGGTTCTTAACCTGTGGGTTGCGACCCCTTTGGGGGTGGAACAACCCTTTCAAGGGGGTCACCTGATTCATAACAGTAGCAAAATTACAGTTATGAAGTAGCAATGAAAGTAATCACCACAACATGAGGAACTGTATTAAAAGGTCACGGCATTCAGAAGGTTGAGAACCACTGCTTTAGGTAAAGGCTTAAATAAAATACATAAAAATGGTATTCACTTATTTCTTTGGATTTTGTAATGTGGTTACAAGAACATTTAAAATCACATATGTGGCCCACATTGCAGTTCTGTCAGTCCTGCTTGTTGCTAAGTTGACGTGGCAGTGAGAAACCAATCCCTGGGATCTTTATGGTAGAGTCTGAGGAGCCCAGATAGAGCCAGACAGTGGGGAGCTTCTAGCCAACACTCTGTGCTATAGTTAGTGAAACGCTAGTCAGAGGATGTGAACCTTCTCTGACTCCTTTCTAGCCTCTGAAGTTTCCCAGAGAAAAGATTGTCCTTTATTAACAGTGTCGAGGCAGGGCTTGTGAATGGGGTCTGTGCTTTCAAAGCTCTAAACCCAGCTGCCTACCAAGGGCAGTATGAGGAGAGCAGCTTCTTAGACCACCGGGGGAACTGTGCTGTCCTCAGGAAGTGGGGAGGTAGGTGGGTTAGGTTGGTGCTAAGGTGATGCGTTAGTCTGGGTGGACTAGAAAAATAAATTAATAGACGCTCATATGTGTATTAGAAAGAGCTTTCTATAAGAGTAATTGTCTATTAAGAAAACATTCCAGCCCAGTCCAGATCAAGTCCTTAAGTCCGATAATGGCCCATATGTCCTATAGCAGTCTGTAAATTCCTCTTCCAACTCACGCAACACATGCAATGATGCTGAGTGGAGGGAGATCACAGGTCAGTGGGTGGAAAGCCTTGTGGATCCAGTGGCTGTGGAAACATCATGGCCCTTCCAGGGGTTTCCATGTGGCTCTTCCAGCTCCAAGGCTCTGATTGCCATCAGCATAGCTCCAGGTGCCTTGTCAGCAGGAAGATGAAGCAGAGTGTGGGTCTGGCCTCCAGTGAGCTATTTTTCTCTGTAGCGCCTCCAGATAAGGTCATCAAGCTGCTTCCTGATTGGCAGGCTAAGCTCGACCTCTTCACTTTTTTTTTTTTAACTTTCTTTTTTTAAATAATTTTATTGGGGGCTCATACAACTCTTATCACAATCCTTACATACATCAGTTGTGTAAAGCACATTTGTACATTCATTGCCCTCATCATTCTCAAAACATTTGCTCTCCACTTAAGCCCCTGGCATCAGCTCCTCATTTTTCCCCTCCGTCCCTGCTCCCCCCTCCCTCATGAACCCTTGATAATTTATAAATTAGTATTTTGTCATATCTTACCCTGTCCGACGTCTCCCTTTCTTCACCCTTACTAGTCTCAAGTTGACACCTGATTATGTAACTACTACAGGTGACCAGGGAGAGAGTACATTTGTGCACAGGTTTGGGTGCCTTCACCTGCTTCTTCCTCTGAGAGTCACATTAATAACACCATGGAGGGCGAAACAGTGGTGAAAGGCAGAGCTAGGAAACTTGTGTCTGTTCTGTACTTAGAAGAGAGCAGGCATCAACGACTCTGAACTCCCGAGAGACACTTTAGATGCCAACTTTAAAATGTACATTGGCTAGGGCAGTCGGTTTGGTCTGACCAAGACAGGCCTCCTTGTCAGCCATAACCAAGTCTGATCACTAAACAGTTGCTTGGGGAATGTGAAATCAAGGCACTTAGTGCTGTGACTTAATGTTAGAGCCCCGGGTGCCAGTCCCCTTCCTGTGGCTCACAGGAGGAGTTGTGCCAATTCATTTGTCGCTCTGCATAGCTGATAGTCATTGGGAACCCACCTGGTAGACTGCAGGCCTTTGGTCTGCCTCCATGTTCTCATCTTTCTGTGCTCCATCACTTACTTTCTGTGTGGCATAGTTTTGACGGTGGGGTATGTTGGACTTACATGTCATATCCTCAGAGCTAGGTAGCCATTCTTTCAAGTGTGTGTATGTGTGTGTGTGTGTATGTGTACATTAAAAAAATCATTCAAAAGAAAGCACTTACTATGTGTCATTTCTGAGTGCAGTGATGGGACAGGACAGACAAGGGCCCTACCCCTTTGGTGATACATAACAGACTAGCTAGAATTGTGACATAGCTGCGGTAAGTGCTGGGAAGGACAGTTGAGGGCTCTCTCTAGAGTGACCGCAGGGCTGAGATCTGGGGAGTTTTGAGTTGGTTTCACAATTTAACTCTTAAAGGACAGTCTCAGTTCTTATGATTTGATCCTAAACTCCCCAACCCCCACTGTGGGGGACCAGCCTCCACACCGAATGGGTCTTAGGGGGTGATTGTGTAATTGAAGGATAAATTAAAGAAACATCAGACAAGACATGCAAGCGCTCATGTCTTCCACGGAGGCTGGAACCTGAGAGAGGGGCGAGTGTATTCTCTCACAGGTTTATATAATCTCAAGTCAGGCATGCAAGCCACATCGTACACATACGTAACAGGAAGGGACGTGTTAGAGGCATAATGTAACAGGAAGGGGACGTGCCAGGGGCTTGCACCTGGCGGGTAGGTACTTAATTAACAAGATGGGCGGGTTCCAGACCTTGCTTCTGTGATCCTTATCAGAAGGGAGTGGGCTGTACTTAGGGTGGGACAGGCAATAAGGTCTGATCGCTCTGGATGGCAGACAACCTTCAGGCAAATAGCCTCCAAGCAGTTCACCTTCAAGCATCTAGTAGCAATCGTGCTTGCACGCAGCACCTTAACATTGGCATTATTACAGGGGGTGGCGGGGAGGATGGAGGACATTGTGGGGAACAACTTTAGTTGCACCCACAGACGTGCAGGCCTCCCTCCATGAGGGTCTCGGCTGGGCCTTCCAGACTCCTTAACACATGAGCGGAGACAATTATCCACTCTTTCTAGTTCTCAGTTTCCCACACCCAGCTCCATGCTGTACCCATGTAGGGGACATCTGAGGGTACTGGCAGTCCCTTTGCCTAACTGAAAGCCATCTAGCGACCCGCTGTCTCTCCTCTGGCTGATTTTCCTGGGTTGGGTTGTGGATGTTCATGTCATGATACCTTTAGTGGCTTGAGGTGGCATTGCTGTTGAGAACCCCTTGTGGCAGGTGCTGCTCTGCTTCTGATCCTTGGTTAGTTGTAGAGCTGGTGGTTTTCCCCACTGTCAAAGGGGAAGGAGCTGGCAAGGGGGCCCTGAGCGAGGTGGGCCTAAGGTAGGGAGGGGGGAGACAAAGGAGCTAGGGCATTCAGCTAGCTTTCTCTCTCGTCTTCCCTTCCTCTCATGCCACGGGGCCCTGGTGTGGGCACACCAGCACTCCAGGGCACCAGTGCCCACTGGTTTTCTCTACACTTAGAGGACAAAAGATTGGCCCTAGAGCAGCGGTTCTCAACCTGTGGGTCGCGACCCCTTTGGGGGATGGACTGAACTTTTCACAGGGGTCGCCTAAGACCATTGGAAAACACATAAATATTTCACAGTATTTAATTGCATATTGTTTTATGATTAATCAGTATGCTTTAATTTGCTTAGTTATGTTCAATTTGTAACAATGAAAATACATCCTGCATATCAGATATTTATATGACGATTCATAACAGTAGCAAAATGGCAGTGATGGAGTAGCAACAAAAATAATGTTATAGTTGGGGGTCACCACCACATGAGGAACTGTCTGAAAGGGTTGTGGCATGAGGCAGGTTGAGAACCGCTGCCCTAGACGATCATTTTTTGGCATCTGGTGCTGCAGTCCACGGCTGTCTGACACCTCCCAGGGACAACTCCTTCTGCAGAGCGGAGACAGCCTCCCTCACCAGTGAACATGCAGAACCTTGTAACTTCCCTTGGCTCCTTCTGCCAGTTCCCTCACCCCTGCCCTTGCTGCTTTACGTTAGGGACCTGTGAACAGTGAGGTGTGTTCTGCACTGATTGTAACTCTGTGCCAGGCACTTATGCTGAAGAGACCAAGAAAAATGACAATTCCGGACGGCCAGGGAGACGTTAGGATGGGACGAACGCAGAGTGGCGTAGGAGCCCAGTTGAGGCCCCTAACCCTGCTGGAGGTAGGGCGAGTGTGGGCTGGGGAAGGGTAGGGAGCGCTTCCGGGAGGAGGGCAAGAGTCTTTCAGGATAGCGGTCTCTCCTGAGGGGCGAGGAGGGTCCTACATGATTTGCAGCTGTGTGTGCCAGACCCTGGGGCTGCTAGGGAGCCGCTTTTCCTGCCCGTTTTCCTCAGGCAGCTCCCCTGTGTCTCACTCATGGCTCAGGGTGTCTGGTAAAACCTAAATGGATTAAACTGCCCAAAGCAAACCTTTCAGGGCCGCCCAGTCTGGCTCCACCCCCCAGTGTGTCATATCGGAGAATGACTGAGGAGTTGGAAATAGCAGTGTTAGGGTGGCACTCCACAAAATTGCTAGGCTGGCCTGCTCTCTGTGTGACTCATTTCCTCTGTGCCGACAGTCGCTGAGGGCCATGCAGCTGCCTTCATGTGTGGGTACAGAAAGGCAGGGAGGGCTTGAACCAGTGAAACTAGGAGCTCAGCTTCATTCCCACAGGCTGCTGGCGTTAACCCAGGGAGCAGCTGCAGATTCAGAGAGAGGGCAGCAGAGGCAGGGGGCAGGGCTTGACTGCCCGGGCTCTCCCAGGCTGGGTCTGAAGTGAGGCAGCATGTAGGAGGTGGCCATCTTTGCCTCAGATCCCACAAGCAGGGCCACAAACCCTGATGTCCCTTCAACAGATGGTGCTGGGCCCATGGAATGTCTACATGAAAAAGAATGAGGTCGGGGATGGACAGCAGAGAAGAGGGCGGAGGGAGACGTCAGACAGTGTAACTTACGACAAAACTATAATAATTTATGAATTATGAAGGGTTCATGAGGGAGGGGGAAATGGGGAGGGAGGGGGAAAATGAGCAACTGATATTAAGGGCTAAAGTAGAAGGCAAACATTTTGAGAATGATGAGGGCAACAAATGTACATATGTGCTTGACACAATGGATGTATGTATGGATTGTAATAAGAATTGTATGAGCCCCCACTAAAAAATTTAAAAAAAGAATGAGGTAGGGCTTGTTCCTTAGCCCACACACACAGGTGAGTCTCGGAAATGTGAATGTGAGCCCTAGAATGGGAAGACTCCTGGAAGATGGCATCGATGTCAGTCTTCGCGGCCTTGGGTCAGGTAGTAGGTTCTTCAATACGACGCCAAAGCCATGGGCAACAGGAGAAAAATGGGTAAAGGGGGAAAGTAGCACAGTGTTTAAAATGGGCCAAGGCTTTAACTAAATTTTTCTCTAAAGGCATGCAAATGGCCAATAAGTACATGGAGAAACCCTCTCCATCATTAGCTGTGAGGGAAATGCAAATTAAAGGCATACAGAGATACCACTTCCCACCCAACTGGATGGTTCTAATGTAGCAGTTCTCAACCTGGGGGTCGAATGACCCTTTCACAGGGGTCACGCAGTTCCTTACAGTAGCAAAATGGTGATGAAGTAGCAACAAATATAATGTTATGGTTGGGGGTCATCACCACATGAGGAACTGTGTGAAAGGGTCACGGCATTAGGAAGGTGGAGAACCGCTGCTCTAATCGAAAGACAGGCTGTGAGCAGTGTTGGCGAGGATGTGGGGAAAGTGCAACCCTTGCATGTGTTAGTGGGAAGATAAAATGGGGCAGCTGCCATGCCCCGGCAGCTCCACTTCCGGGGACACCGGAAGTGTAAAGACCTTGGTGCACAGTAAGTTTTAAGTCAAAATTTATCACGAGACAGAGAAGGACAGCATATGCACCACTTTTTGATGGTGGTGGAACATTTTGAAAAGCGAATAAAGAAACAGAAGACCTGCATAATCTTAGCCACTGAGAGCACATCACTCAACAGCACGTGTGTTTGGTATGGGCTGCTTTCAGACCCATGGTACATTTCAGTCAGTTTAAAAGATTGAAACCGTACAAAACATCTAATCGGACCATAATAGAATGAAGCCACAGGTCAACAACAAGAGAAATAAGGAACGCTAAATAAATTTATGCAAACGTACGCATTCTTAAAATTACAAACCCATTGGGCTATCAAAAAAATCAAATGGCTACTTAGAATCTTAAGACTGTAGTCCCAGAGGTAAAAACCATTCATGTATTGAGCCGTGAGCCTGGGGGACACATCATTTTAGTAGCCTGTGGACGAAGTGGGAGGGATCTTCGTGTGTGGTATTGCAGACCCAGTGTGCGGGACGGGGCTGTGAGCTGGCCTCCCACCTGTTCCACAGGCCATTTTCCACTGGAAGTCTGGCTCACAGACGGGTGGTGGCCTTGAAACCTAGTCCTTCGCCAGGCATTTTCTCAAATCATTTGTGCCTGTCACTTCAGACAGTTGACAGTGTTCATGGCGGTGACAAAATGTCAGTCACTAGGCCAAATCAGGATTAGGGAGGCCACTTGCCTGCCACCAGCTTCTCTTCAGTCGAGATATATGGTGACATTAGCACGTGAACTTTTTGAATAATGTCATATGCCAACACTCAGAAGTAGTGTGTTCTGTATTAGTAAACCAACATCTTCCAAGTGTTAGTAAAAATCCATCGAATGTCAATTTAGTTATTGTGTTAAAGAAATATACTCCATTTACCTGGAATGCTATTAAAATTTTCCTCTCCTGAACCTATAAATGTCCCCTGAAATCTTCATAAAGTCAACCTGCCCGCCTGAAGCATTATTCAGTTTTAAGACCAGACTGTATGGGATCAAATGTACAATAAATGCTTGAAAGATAGCTGAAGACCTTGTGGGCAATGATTTTGTTCATGAGAGAGGGTGCACACAGTTGTACCGCTGGAGGAAGGTCATCGGTATCACTACATGGTACATGTAGACCCCGTGTTTTACTGGGGCTGCACTCAGCAAAATAAAAGTAGAAAACTCTTCCCTTAAAAACAGACAACCTTTTGTCCACAAAAATTTTTACATTGATGTTGATAGCAGCGTAGTCAAGAAGTATAAAACCACGGTGTCCATACATTGGTGAATGAGTAAACAGAACATGGTGTATCTATACAATTGGATGCTATTTGCCTGTAAGAGGAATGAAGTTCTGATACACGTGCAACATGGACAAGCCTAACAGATGTAGGGAGTGAGCAGCCTCACGTTGCATGCTTTCACTGATCAGAAATATCCAGAGATCTATGATGCTCACCTTCCCGACACAACCGCTGAAGACAAATGTGGTGAAGAAAGAAAGCTGATGGTGCCCGGCTATCAAAATATATAGCATCTGGGGTCTTAAAAGCTTGAAGGTAAATAAGTGGCCATCTAGCTCAGAAGCAACAAAGCCCACATGGAACAACATATCA
>NW_022111358.1:32385961-32387028 GCF_000313985.2 Echinops telfairi | reverse complement strand
AGTTGTATGAGCCCCTAATAAAATGGTTTTAAAAAAAAGAAATGTGCAGAGAGAGACAGAGGGCTAATGGTCCAGCGGGGCTGGGGTGTCTTTCTACACTGTGACGGTTGCACAATCCATTCAACTGTACACTTAGAGTCCCTGACTTAAACGTGAAAGACGAAGCAAACCAAACTTTTGTCTTCTTTCCCAATAGAAAAGCAAGAGCTGGATCTCAGAAGATGATTTCTACCGGCCTCCCCCGGGGCAGCCCCCAGAGAGTCTCTCTCAGCCCTCCCTGGCTTCACCCAAAGGGACTCCAGAGTCCAGGCCTGGTCTCCACAGGCACATTTCACAAGGGCCCAGAAAAAGCCACTCCATGGGGGCCTTAGACCAAGCGTGTGTGCCTTCCCCAGCAAGCAGCAGAATCAAGGCAGCCGCTGTGCAGGAGCATAAGAACTTCTGGGTGGTGCACCGGAGGCAGATGGGTATGTGACGCGGGCCCCAGGCCATCCTCAGTGTGCTGTCCACCATCCACCAGGGGGCTCGGTCCTCACAAGGAAACCCTCACCCCAGACTGTAGTAATAAGGAGCACTCAGCCTGGAGTCATGCAGGAACGCATTCAGGAAAAGTACTCTCTCTTTTCTTAATAAAATTTTAGTAGAATAGTACTTACAACTGTCAACAGTCCAGAAATGCTGCTTCCTGTATTGAAATGGAAAGTACTCCCCTGGAAGTACTCTGGAAACACGGGACTGTAGAGCCCTTTCATTTCTCTTTGTAGCGGGAGAGGACTCTCCCCGCCTCCCCGTGTGTGTTAGCTGCTCCTCCCAAAGGCCTTTACCTGAGGCGCTTGATTTAATGGCTGGCTTGGGCAGAGTTGATCAGGTCTGCTGTGGCACCGTAGTGTCCTCTACCTGCTGCTTACCAGAAGGGCAACGTGGTCGCCACACCTGGGACATTCCAGAAGCCGTCCAATGACCGTAGCCCTCATTTTCCTGTAACCTCATAGTGAGTTTCCTCTAGATAGCACACAATCAACAGTATGTCCTCCAGTCATCCTTTCTGCCCACTTGCTGTTTGCTGT
>NW_022111358.1:32378111-32385861 GCF_000313985.2 Echinops telfairi | reverse complement strand
GTGCCCTGGCTGGGGAGTCGGGGAGAGCCCTAATCTCCATGCTGGCTTGGCCTCTCTGAGGTTTCACTTTCAGCGCCTGTGGCGGTTGTGGTCTGTAACTGGGTCAGAGAAGGTGTCCTCCGTAAGTAGGCTATCAGGTTCCCTGAGGGTCTCAGGGGAGCTCTCTGTAATAGTTCAGAATAGCCCAGGCTGGGGGAGAGAGAATTGGGTGTCTTTCTCACGCTCTGCTCTGCTTGGTGGCAGACCCTAGGACAGCAGGGAGCCGTGAGCTTAGGGTGGGGAGTATTCACATGACCTTACTCAAGCATTGACTCATTCAGCAACTACTGTTCTAGGTGTGGGGGACACAGCAGGCTGCAAAGCAGTGTCTCTGTCTTTGCGGGAGTTGTAAGAAAGGCCCTCGTTCATAAGGAGATGTGAGGGAAGCATGAGCGATCCAGGCTTTCAGCCAGAGAGCAAATGCAAAGGCCCTGGGACAGGGACGCTCTTGGCACGTCCAGCGAGCGTCAGCTGTCGGAGTAGCTGCAGCGCAGGTGCTGGGGGAGCTGGTGGTCAGAGAAGAACTGACAAACCCAGATCACAAGGCCTTGTGGGCCAGAAAGGACTTTGGCTTTTGTTCAGAGGGTCGTGGCCGCCATGACAGAGTTTTGGGCAGAGGGACGTGACCTGACTTGTCTCTGGAAAGGGCACCCTGCTGTGGGGAAAGAGACCACTTAGGAGATTACTGTGGTAAGCCAGGCCGCAGGAGCGAGACGACTGGGCCCGAAAGGGAGGCTCTCGGAGGTGTACTACAGGGAGAGCTGGCAGGATTTGCCCATGGACTGAAAAGAGATGACCAAGGCTAACTCAAGGTTTTTAGCACAAACCCTTTTGTTTGTTTGTTCATGAGACAGAGGACTGAGTTTGGGGTGGGAGAATCAGGAATCCATTTGGGGGCACATAGATGAGTCTGGTTCAGGGGAGAGGTCTGACTAGAGATACAAATCTGGAGCCCGAGGCAGATGGGTGGATTTGAATCTTGAGATCAGCCTGGTAGTAGGTGTTCATTGAGGAGAGACGGGGACCCTGGTGCTCTGGGCCAGGAGAGGAGGGGCAGCAAGCCAAGGAGACAGTGGCCCGTGGTGTGGGAGGAGACCCATGTCTCCGAGGCCAAGTGAAGCGCGCGTGTTTCAGGAGGGGAGGCGGGCTCAGTTGTGTCCGGTGTTGCTGAAAGGCCAAGCACAGTGGGGACAGGAGCAACAAAGAGGGCATTGGTACCCCTTACAGAGTGAGGATACAGAAGCCTGTTCAAGAAGGAGCAACAGCAGGGAAACTGGAGACATAGTTTCAATGTGGCTTCCAGAAGTCATCCTCAAGGTTCTCGGGGTGGGGGGGTTAGGAGACACAGCAGGCTTGTGTGGAAAGATCCAGCTGAGAGAGGGAAAGTAGACATCAGTATTGCGGAGGTGACTGGGAGGGAGGGGCGGACCGCGCACCCACAGATGGAGGGGTTGACCTCAGAAGAGCAGGAGGAAGGTCAGGATACAGCATACAGGATAAAGCTGGGCCCGGGTAGTGAGGGGGCACGTGGAAGTCATGTTTCTAATGTGTCACTTTCTTGGTGAAATAAAGGAGGCAAAGTCAAGAGCCGAGGGGAGGAGTGGGTGGAGGCACCCAGTTACTCTTCTCCTCTGGCTCCCAGAGTCCCATGGGGCTGAGCCTCAAGGCTGGCTGTTATGGGTGCAGGCCCACTGCCCACACCCTGTGGGAGGTCAGGCACTAGGGTCTCCTGGGGGTGGAGGGGAGCAGGCGCCTGGTGTGATATGCCTCTTTCTGTCACAGGGCTGTCCAACCCGTTCCGGGGCCTCATGAAGCTGGGCACGGTGGAGCGGCGGGGGGCCATGGGCATCTGGAAGGAGCTCTTCTGCGAGCTCTCCCCACTGGAGTTCCGCCTGTACCTGAGCGACGAGGAGCGCACCTGTGTGGAGAACTGCTCCCTGCTGCGCTGCGAGGCGGTGGGGCCGGCCCACAGCGACGGCCGCTTCGAGCTGGTCTTCTCTGGCAAGAAGCTGATGCTGCGGGCCTCCTCGCAGGATGAAGCCGAGGACTGGCTGGACCGGGTGCGCGAGGCCTTGCAGAAGTGCCGACCTCAGCCGGAGGACGAGTGGGTCAACATCCAGGACCCCGACCAGACGGAGGACCTCCCGGAGGCGCCCCAGGGTGCCCTCCCCTCCCACCCGGACCCTGAAACCTCCCAGGGGACGCCGTTTGATTGGTCATCTGCCCAAGTGCCAGAGCCAGATGCCATCCAAGAATCCCTTCTGTACCTATACTTGGACAGGAGCTGGGTGCCCTACATTTTCTCCCTGTCCTTGGAGTCTCTGAAATGCTTCCGCGTGAGGAACAGGGAGAAGACACTAAGCGACAGCCATGGAGTGGAGACCATCCGAGACATCCTGCCCGACACGAGCCTCGGGGGCCCGGCCTGCTTCAAGATCCTTACAGCCAAGGCCGTCCTGAAGCTGCAGGCCAGGAGTGCTGAGGAGGCCGCCCTGTGGCGGGGCCTGGTGCGCCAGGTTCTGACGGCCTACCTGGAGACGGCCGAGGAGGCGGTGACCCTCGGTGGGGGTCTGGATGAGAGCTGCCAGGAGGGGCTGAAGTTCGCCATGAGGGAGAACGGGTTCCTGCTGCAGTACCTGGTGGCCATCCCCACGGAGAAGGGCCTCGACTCCCAGGGCTGCTTCTGTGCAGGTGTGCATGTCCCCTCCCGCCACCCCGCCCCTCTGCCTCCTGTGGGCTCCAGACTGAGCCCCTACCCCCCTGCTTTGCACCCTGGCATTGCTGCCCCCCACGGCTTTCCCTGCAGCCTGTGCACCTCCCCAGCACCCACTAGGGCAGTCGGCTCGCCCCTCCCCTTGCCTGCAATGGGCAACGCCTGTGGGTGGCAGCTCTAGCTGCCTGCTCCAGGGTTCCTGGAGCTAAGCTCTCCACCCCCGAACTGTCTTGTTACCTCAATACAGGCTCAGGGTCAGAGCCGTGGAACCCTTCCCAAACCGCCCATGCTTCAAGAAGTGTACACAGCATTGTAACGACAAAAATGGGCTCGTGCCCTCCACTCTGGAATTCTCTGTGATGACGAAAATGTTTTTCTCTCTGGTGTCCAGTGTGCCAGCCATCGGTCACATGTGGCTGCTGAGCAGTCAAAAGATGACCAGTGTGACCAAGAAACTGAACATTACATTGTATATAAAATTGAATAGGGAGGGGTGGCTGGTGTCAGTGTTGGACAGCTCCCACCTCTGCCACCAGGTCAATTCCAACTCAAAATGACCCTATCGAGTGTTTCGGAGACTAAACCTTTATAAGATAGCCTCGTCATTCTCCCAAGGAGCGGCTACTGAGCTTGAACCTCCAACTTTGCAGTTAGCAGCCTAATAGCTACCTCTTAGTGCCCCTTCGGATGCCTTATTAGACAGCACAGCTCCAGCTACATAGATGGTTCTCTCTGTTGGCCTCTTCTACTTTTGCATTATGGATATTATTCCAAATCAGTACAACTGCTATATCACTGTGGTCCCAAATCTAATACTTCTGGGCTGTGCCTGGGGCCAGCTGCTCTGGACTATGTCACTTAATCCTCACAATAGCCCTTGGGCCAGGTGCTACTGTCATGTTCATTTACACTTGAGGAAACCGAGTCCCAGTGCTGCAGAGTCACTCGGTAAGAAGTGGTAGAGCCAGCATTAGGACCTATGTTCTTAGCCACCCTGCACAGGTCTCTGCCCCTATTTTTCAGGACTGCCTGGTACTCCTGTTCACACCTGATTTTAGCTCCTCCCACACCTCCCAGTCCCTACACCCTGATCCTCCAGGTGAACAGGCCCAGAGGTTGTCTGCCACAGAATGCCTGCTTAAGGGAGCTGTGGCTGTGAGCAGCCCCAAGGGGGTGGAGCCTATGGCCCAGGAGAGGCGGGCACTTCTTTGTAGGGGAAGGAGTGGTCTGTGGGTGGCTCCCATGGGTGAGAGAAGCCAGGCCACAGAGCTTCCTGCAGAAAATAATGCTACCTTGCATTGCTTGCCCGCCCTCAGCAACTCACGTTTCAGCCTGTGGGGGTCTGATTTATGGAGGGGACTGAGTGAAGGGGCACTCTCGCTAGCCCCTGCAAGCAGAAAAATGACCAGGCAAACAGTGACCATGGACGCTTGGATTATATGTCCTTATTGGCAGGGCACGTTCAAAACCTGTGTCATCTAAAGTGGGTAATCAAACCAATACTCAGCCCAACTCACTGCCACCAAGTTGGTTCCAGCTCCTAGCAACCCTATAGGACAGAGCCGACTGCCCCTTAGGGTTTCTGAGGCTGTAAATCTTGATGGGGCAGAAAACTGCTATTTCTCCTCAGGTCCACTGGTGAGTTTGAACTGCCAGCCTTATCGTTAGCAGCTCAGTCTGTAACCCACCGGGCCTCCAGGCCTACAAGCCAGGGGGCTTTCTCTAGCTGGTGGGAACAGGGAATGTGTCCAAGACAAACTGGGATTTGGTCGTTGCCCTGGGCACCCCAACTGCTCTGACCACTGCCCCTTGCCCCAGAGGGGCTGAACAGCTGAGCCCTACACCCGGCCCTGAGTGCCCAACTGCCCCGTCCCTGTTGGCCACGTGTTCTGTGACTGCTCCATCTCCCCAGCTGGAGGGACCTGGGTCCTGAGGCCTGCCTTAGTGGCCCCCATTCTGGGCCCTAGAGGACCTGGAAGAGATGGAAATTGGTGAGCAAACCATGGAGGTGGTGCCGAGGCAGCTGGTGTCATGGTGAGAATGACCGTGACATTGGAACCAGTCAAATCCAAATTGAATCTCAGCGGGCCTCTTAATCATCATGTGACTCTGGGCAGGTGTGTTAACCTCACGGAGCATATGTTACTTCAGTTGTAAGGTGGCGACAGCACTCAACAGCGTTTTGTGGTGGAGCTTAATAGAGGTTATTGTAAGTGGTGCTGTCAGGTAAGTGTGGACTACTCTTTGAAAGGTCAGCGGTTCAAACCCACCAGCTATTTCCACAGGAGAACGGTGGCTGCTCACATAAAGATTTACAGCCTCTGCAGCGCTATGTAGGGCCGCTATGAGTCGGGATGAGAAGAGGGGTTTGGTTTGGGCTCAGCAAGCCCTTCCCACCGGGGTGCACCTGTGAGTGTCAGGAACTGCCTCTGGCTGTGTCACTCACTCCACCGCCATCTCCCCAGGGTGCTCCCGGCAGATCGGCTTCTCATTTGTGCGACCCAAACTCTGTGCCTTCTCTGGTCTCTATTACTGTGACGCCTGCCACCAAGATGACGTCTCGGTGATTCCGGCCAGGATCATCCACAACTGGGACCTCACTAAGCGCCCGGTAAGTCTTGAGACCAGCCTCGTGGCCACACAGGCTGCTGAGGGACAGAGGAACACTCACCCCTCATCACTGCTGCTGCTGCTCAGGTCTGGGGGGATTTAGGTAAAGGAAAGCCAGTGTCACAAGTACAGCCCTGTGCTGTGGGGCACCTGAGCAAGAGGAAACCTTGGTGTCAGTCCCAGCCCCTGAGAGAGCTCTGTCAGTGCCAGCCTTGGTGCCCACTGGGGGTCTGAGGATGGCTCTCTGCAGCTGCATGGAAACAGATTGGTTTAAGGAACCTGCCGGTAGGTCAGAAGATAATCAGTGAGTTAATTAATTGTGCCAACCTGGCCGATAATCACATGTGGGGCTAATTAAAAAGCGGAGGGATAAATGGGTGGTGAGCCTCGCCTTTCTAGTTCTCGGGTCTCTTGCTTTGTGATGGTCGCACCAGGGTGCAGCTGCCTTAGCAGTTCCCTGCTTCAGCTTGCAAGATTGACTTCCTACAAGACATCCCCAAGGAGAAGCCACATGGACCTATCCCGATGCAGCCCTGGGTGCTGGAGCAGCCGTGTGGAGACCCCTGCTAGTGCTGAGATGCTTGTTCGTTCACTGACTCAGCTTTCCTCCTGCAGTCGGCATCATTGCCTCTGTTTTGTGAGGCAGAGGACTTTGTGGACTGGTGTTGGGTTAATGGGTTAATGTTGGACTTGTGGGCTTGGGCAGCATTGAGTTGGGATGTTTTCGTGATGCACATTTTCTTTACATAAAACTCTCTTATACATGAGTTGCTGTGGATTTGTTTCTCTAAAGTTCCTAGACTAATACAGGCAGCTAGATGGACAAGAAGAATGGATGATGGACGGACGGACAAACGGGCCATGAAGAGGTCAGCCTTTGCAGAGAAGTCGCCAGTTTCCGCACTTGCTTATTTGTAATGAATTTAAAACCATGTTTGTGAAAGGTCATGTAAATAATATCTGGGTATAATCTATCTTTTAAAGATTATAGAAAAGCCATGTGTCATCACCAGAGATGATAACTTGACATGCAGGAGGTGGCTTTTCTGCGCATTTATTTACCTGTGCACATAGATGAAGAGATTGGCATTTCATAACACTGGGAGGATAGTCAACCCATACTACTATTTACTGTGGTCTTCTCATTTAAGATAACATCTTGGACACTTCCTGGGGTTCACCACATATCTTTGGAAAAGGTATATTAGGGTCATAACAAACTATGGACAACATCATGGAAAATGGGACTTCCGGAGCACTTCATTGTACTGGTGTGGAATCTGTATGTAGACCAAGAGGCAGTCGTGGAACAAACAAGGTCACACCACATGGCTTCAGATCAGGTGTGTGCCAGGGTTGTCTCCCTGCACCATACTTCGTCCATCTGTGTGCTGGAGGGTATGAAAGAGAAGCCGTTATCCAGGTTGGGGCGGCTCATCAACAAGTTCGATATGCCAGTGGCACAACCGTGCTTGCCGAAAGCCGAGAGGACTTGGAAGTATTTACTGATGAAGATCAAAGCATAGATTGCAACTCAATGTGAAGAAAACAAAATTTCTCACAATCGGACCAGTTGACAACATTGTAATATACAGAAAAGATTGAAGTTGTTAAGGTTTTCATTTTACTTGGATCTATAATCAACGTTCATGAAAGCAGCAGATAAATCAAATGACACCTTGCACTGGCACGAGAACTATTAAAAGTGTTAAAGAGCAAAGAAGGCACTTTGAGGACTAAGGTGCACCTGACCCAAGCTCTGATATTTCTAATCACTTCATATGCATGGGAAAGAGGGGGATAATTAGTAAGACTTGGAAAGAGTTGATGTATCTGAATCATGGTATTGGCGAAGAATATCGAAAGTACCATGGACTGCCAGAAGGACAGACAGAATGTTCCTGAAAAGCAAGGATTGTGAGACTTTGCTTTCAAGCTACGTCTGAGACGAGGTAGTGTCTCTTTCTGTACGAGGGTCGCTATGAGTTGATACAACAACTGGGTCTCCCAGATTGTTGTCTTCTCTGGCTGAGCTTAGCCATTTCACCATGAGGACATGTGACTGCAGGGCCCTCATCTAGGAGCCTCGGCACAGCAGGTAAGCACTAGGCTGCCAGCCAAACCCACCGCCACTCCTCAGGAGGAAGACGCGGGCAGTCTGCTCAGACCAAGATTCACAGCCTTAGACACCTAGGGGGAAGCTCTGCTCGGCCCCCCGGGGCCGCTGGGAATTGGAATGGACTTAATAGTAGTAGTTTGGGTTTGGGGGCTTCAGCAGCATGCCTGTGTGTTGTGAGGAGCAACCCAGAGGCATGACAGTTATGTCAGCCTGTGCCTATGCTTAGGAAAGTGCCTTAGAACAGTGCCCCGCACCTTCCCCGAGGCCCG
>NW_022111358.1:32370718-32378011 GCF_000313985.2 Echinops telfairi | reverse complement strand
GCCATTGGAGACGCGAGGCTGCCGGTAGAGCCGAGAGCTGCCTCTGGTGCAGCAGAATTTGTTTGGTGGTTTCCTGTGGCCGCAGGCTGATTCAGATCAGTCACCTGGCTCCTGAGTCAGGGCCCTGTGGCGGTGACAGCACCACCTTCTCTGAGGCAGGAAAGTGGGGTCTGGGAGGATAGAAACGGGAGAAGGGTCTAAACCAGCCTTGCTCAGAGCGGTGAGGCTGGCTGGGGAGAGGCAGCAGCCTGGTGCTGTGGAGGGTGGTGGGTTTGGGAGTCAGATGAGCAGGGTCCACATCCTGATTCTACCAAGGGGGGCTGCCTCCGTGTCCTCACCTGTCAAATGAAGTTGGCACTACTTTGCTGGGAGGGTGGCTACAGAGGTGGGCGACTGCGCTGGTAATCCAGTGCCTGGCCCAGAACGACCCCCGCCCAAGGGCCCTTCTTTCCCATCCCTGATGCCTGGTGCCCCCTCTTCTGTTTGCAGATCTGCCGGCAGGCCCTGAAATTCCTGATGCAGATCAGGACCCAGCCCCTCATCAACCTGCAGCTGGTGAACGCCTCGCTATACCAGCACGTGGAGCAGATGCACCTCATTGGGCGGAGGCGGGAGCAGCTGAAGCTGCTGGGGGACTACCTGAGCCTGTGTCGGAGTGGGGCCCTGAAGGAGCTAAGCAAGAGGTGAGCCTCGGGGATGGGTGTGGGCATGCACATCCACACGTGTGGGGGCGGGGTTGCAGTGCCCAGGCAAGGCGTCCGCCCGGGAGAGCTGCCAGGGCTGGGCTGAGGGCTTCTTTCCACGACACCTGGCAAACCACCGCATGTCTTAGGAATGGTTCTTGTTCCTTTGTTCACCTATTCATTTATTTACTTAATTGAGACCATTCCTAGGTGCTCAGCTGCACAAGGTACCCAGCCTCTACAGCCTCTGTCTGGTGGGGAGGCAGCTACGTCACTAGGCTGAGACCCAGAGTGGAAGCCCAGAGGTGGACGCTCACCCAGACTGGGACAGGGTTGCCAGAAGGCTTGTAGGACATGACTGCGAAGGGGAACCCTGAAAAAGGAGTCGAAATCAGCAAGAAGAGACAAGGCAGGAGTCCTCCCGAGAGAAAGCCCAGCACGTGCGGGACTGGGAGCGGAGGCTGCGTACCTGGAAAGAATGGGGGGAACCTGGCCAGTGAGGAGGAAGTGAGGAGGTGTATGGAGAGGCAGGCGAGGGCCTGTCATAAGGGGCTGCCTTGCCCTGTCTCTTCCTGTGCCCAACCAGTCACCACGGCATCGTCCCTCCCAAAATGCTCGGAGGAGGTAAGATTGAGTTGGGACCCTCAGGATGGCCTTCAAAAAGCTTCCTGGTGCCCAGGGCCTTGGGTCCTCAGTGCTTAGGGTCTGCAGGGAACACTGGCATTCAGCATGGGCTTAGAGGATCTTTTCTGTGCCCCATCATGCCAGACACCCCCAGTCCTTCAGTCAGAGCTCAGACCACAACCTGTGTAGGGGGCTTTGCCATCCTGGGTGCTTGGGAGGACAGACCTCAGGCGGAGGAGCTGGGCTGCCTCCCAGGAGATGTCTGCTCTTGCTGTTTCTTGCTCCTTTCCAATGGGGCTGACACAGGGGAGCAGAGCCTCCTCGGGCCTGGCTGCATTCTCTGAGGCCACCCTGCAACACCCAGTGCAGGTCTACTGCACTCTCCAGAAGAGCCTGCTTCAGGAGTCTCTTGGGCAAAGATAACCTGCTGGCCCCTCGCGGGCCCTGCAGGTGAAGAGTCCTGCTCTCCCAGGCTACCCCAGCCTTGACACCCCCCACCCCCGGAAGGGAAGCCCCAAAGAAGTGGGCTAACTTTGGCTTTTTGATTATGTACTTTGGCCTTTGGCCTCATCCCTGTTACGTTTTTAACAAAATGACCAGAAATGCAAAGAATACTTGGATCATAAAACACCTTCCATGTCTCCCAAGAGCCTGATCCATTTTGTTGCATAGAGTCATCCTCTCGGCATATGTCAGATCAGGAAGGATCCGGCTCCCTCCCAAAGCCCCGTGGCCCAGAGGAGACAGGGAAATCCCAACAGAGGTGACTGGTCTGGAGTCGCCACGCTGGCTGCCCTGCTTGTGCCGAGACCTGGCTGGCAGTTGGCAGGCTGGGGCCTCTTTGTCTCCTCCCCCAGGAGAGGAGCAGCCCCGGGGAGCATGAAGCCCCTGCCTGTGGCAGCGCCTGGCAGTTCCCTGTGTACATTCCTGTGTGTTGGTTCATCGGAGCCTCACCCCAGGCCCGAGGCTGAGGCGTGGGAAGAGCGGGGCTGGGACTACAGAGCAGCAGTGGCATCCAAGTGGGTTTCTCCCCTGGGCTGCCCCTGATCTGGGGAAGGGCTGGTACCTCGGCTCCAGGAAGTGGGAAAGAAGAAGTTGTCCACTGGCAGAGACAAGATATGCTGATGGAGCTACAAGAAAGGAGGCAGACACAGGGCAGGTCTCTGGCATTCTCTGCGGGGCACAGCTGGCCGCAGCAGGCCCCTACAGCATCTGCTAGCCGCTCACATTGACTGAGGGTGTCGTCGCAGTGCCGAGAGCTCACACTGGCAGCTCTCTCTCCCTCTGAACTCACATAGAGGGGCTTCATGGCCCCCATCTTCCCGAGTCACAGAGAGGTTAAGTGAGTTTTACATGGCCGTACAGCCAGCAAGCAGTGGAGACAGGATCCCAACCCACCTGGGCCTCTGAAATCCCACTCAGAAGTCACCCGAGGCGATGGAGGACAGCTGAGCCCTTTTGTCCTGGCCACGGCAGTGAGGGACTGCAGGCCAGACGAGCTCCTTAGCGTGGCCAGCAGCCTGGCGTGCAGACAGCAGCTCAGGTCTGCGTGTGCCCCACTTCCTAGAGGTGGGATTGGACAAGCCACTGCAGCTTCTCGGCTGTCTCTGAGGATGTTGACAGGATGAAGAGAGGATGTGGTTGAGGGCCGCAGCCCAGCGTCTGGCACACATGGGTGTCCAAGAGTTGCCCCTGTTGTTAGGGCCAGGCCTGGTGGATTAACCAATTGTGAGAAACGGAGATTGAACACGTGATGCCATTGGAGACGCGAGGCTGCCGGTAGAGCCGAGAGCTGCCTCTGGTGCAGCAGAATTTGTTTGGTGGTTTCCTGCGGCCGCAGGCTGATTCAGATCAGTCACCTGGCTCCTGAGTCAGGGCCCGGTGGCGGTGACAGCACCACCTTCTCTGAGGCAGGAAAGTGGGGTCTGGGAGGATAGAAACGGGAGAAGGGTCTAAACCAGCCTTGCTCAGAGCGGTGAGGCTGGCTGGGGAGAGGCAGCAGCCTGGTGCTGTGGAGGGTGGTGGGTTTGGGAGTCAGATGAGCAGGGTCCACATCCTGATTCTACCAAGGGGGGCTGCCTCCGTGTCCTCACCTGTCAAATGAAGTTGGCACTACTTTGCTGGGAGGGTGGCTACAGAGGTGGGCGACTGCGCTGGTAATCCAGTGCCTGGCCCAGAACGACCCCCGCCCAAGGGCCCTTCTTTCCCATCCCTGATGCCTGGTGCCCCCTCTTCTGTTTGCAGATCTGCCGGCAGGCCCTGAAATTCCTGATGCAGATCAGGACCCAGCCCCTCATCAACCTGCAGCTGGTGAACGCCTCGCTATACCAGCACGTGGAGCAGATGCACCTCATTGGGCGGAGGCGGGAGCAGCTGAAGCTGCTGGGGGACTACCTGAGCCTGTGTCGGAGTGGGGCCCTGAAGGAGCTAAGCAAGAGGTGAGCCTCGGGGATGGGTGTGGGCATGCACATCCACACGTGTGGGGGCGGGGTTGCAGTGCCCAGGCAAGGCGTCCGCCCGGGAGAGCTGCCAGGGCTGGGCTGAGGGCTTCTTTCCACGACACCTGGCAAACCACCGCATGTCTTAGGAATGGTTCTTGTTCCTTTGTTCACCTATTCATTTATTTACTTAATTGAGACCATTCCTAGGTGCTCAGCTGCACAAGGTACCCAGCCTCTACAGCCTCTGTCTGGTGGGGAGGCAGCTACGTCACTAGGCTGAGACCCAGAGTGGAAGCCCAGAGGTGGACGCTCACCCAGACTGGGACAGGGTTGCCAGAAGGCTTGTAGGACATGACTGCGAAGGGGAACCCTGAAAAAGGAGTCGAAATCAGCAAGAAGAGACAAGGCAGGAGTCCTCCCGAGAGAAAGCCCAGCACGTGCGGGACTGGGAGCGGAGGCTGCGTACCTGGAAAGAATGGGGGGAACCTGGCCAGTGAGGAGGAAGTGAGGAGGTGTATGGAGAGGCAGGCGAGGGCCTGTCATAAGGGGCTGCCTTGCCCTGTCTCTTCCTGTGCCCAACCAGTCACCACGGCATCGTCCCTCCCAAAATGCTCGGAGGAGGTAAGATTGAGTTGGGACCCTCAGGATGGCCTTCAAAAAGCTTCCTGGTGCCCAGGGCCTTGGGTCCTCAGTGCTTAGGGTCTGCAGGGAACACTGGCATTCAGCATGGGCTTAGAGGATCTTTTCTGTGCCCCATCATGCCAGACACCCCCAGTCCTTCAGTCAGAGCTCAGACCACAACCTGTGTAGGGGGCTTTGCCATCCTGGGTGCTTGGGAGGACAGACCTCAGGCGGAGGAGCTGGGCTGCCTCCCAGGAGATGTCTGCTCTTGCTGTTTCTTGCTCCTTTCCAATGGGGCTGACACAGGGGAGCAGAGCCTCCTCGGGCCTGGCTGCATTCTCTGAGGCCACCCTGCAACACCCAGTGCAGGTCTACTGCGCTCTCCAGAAGAGCCTGCTTCAGGAGTCTCTTGGGCAAAGATAACCTGCTGGCCCCTCACAGGCCCTGCAGAGCACCTTCCTGAGCCCACGCCTCTCAGCAGGCCCTGGAGGAACAGGAAGTCCTCTGGGGACCACCAGTGTGGGACCCTCAGATCTCCGTCCTCCATCGTCAGCTGAGTGGCCAGGTCTTCATCTCTCGGAGGATGCTGGCTCACTTCTGCCTTAATAAGATCCCAAGAGGGCTCCAGAAAGTCTGTCCCTAACGGGGTGGTGGAATCTCTGGAGCCGGGGGCCTTATTACCCCCCAGGTCCAGGAGCCTGGCACCTGCAAACTGCATACCTTGTGCAGACCTGCAAGATGGGGTCTCCTTTGACCCCACTCACCAACTCCGTCCTGCTGAGCTCAGCAGCAGTGGAACAGGCAGCATGCCCTATGCCCTGTGCTTCATCCTCAGGGCCACACTTGGTTACAGACGACTTGTTCACTAGCCTCATTGGCCTGGTTCGGGTCCAGCCTGAGTGTATGTGAGCAACAGGACTGCACACTTCCTCAGCACCCAGCGAAGGACATTTCATTTCAGGAGACAGCACAGGGGCTGGGAAACTCGGGCAAGGTGTCGCACTTGTGAGCCGCAGCTTTCTCGTCCATAGGCACCTGCATTCTTGTGCCCTTCCTGACACACCCCTCAGTCTGCCCACTGCCTGTCCATAGGACCTTCGAGGACCCCTGGCCTTGCAGGGTCCTCAGACACATGACCCTGGGTCGGTGTGGCACATGCTGTGCAGGAGGACACCTGACCAGCCTAGGCAGTTCCCAGAGGAGTGAAGTTAGTTCCCAGCCAGTGCGGCTCCCAGAGGAGACAGTGGCTCCGAGGAGGGTTGCTGAGCCCCTATGTCCTCTCTTTTTCTTTTAGTTTTGTGTGTGTTATCGTCCAGGAGATGCACAGCAAAGCATACACCAACTCAGCAGTGTCTGCATGGCCAATCGAGTGCCCTAGTTAGATTCTCCCGTGCGGAACTGTCCCTCCCTCGGCAGCATACACCCCTGCTTTCCCGAAGGTCCCCATTCTCGTCTGTTGAATTGCCCTTGTCCATTTGATTCTGTGCAGACTGTTTTCCAGAGTCCAGTGCTCAGAGTAGACCTGCATTCTAGTTAAGCTAAGCTATCTTTGGCTAGTTTTTTTCAGATAGGAAGGGGTTGGTTGTTTGTTTGTGTTTTTTTTTAACATTTTCTTGTGATTTGGGTGAAAGTTTATGGATTAAATTTGTTTCCCAATGTGTGGTATGATGTTAGTTGTAATTCCCTCAGTGTGACAGCCCTCTTCCCACTGCTTCCTGGCGTCCGCGTCTAGTCATCCTCCTCTCCTGCCTTACGAGCTTTGGTCTGGACCCAGGGGTGCCTTTTCTGTCTCCTGTGGTTGGCTGTTCTGAGAGCACCTCCTGTCCAGGTGTTTTGTGCCCCTTGGAGGCCTGCCCGTTGTTTGGCTGATGGTGCTGAAGGTTAGATGTTGAACTGCTAACAGCAGGTCAGCGGTTTAAGCCCACCAGCTGACCAGTGAGGGAAAGTTGAGACTGCCTTTTCCTACAAAGATGTACAGTTTGGGAAGCCCTCTACAGGGTAACTAAGAGTCGGAATCACCCATTGGCACTGAGTTACTGTCTGGCTGAAGGGTTCTCTAGGAGTGACTTGACTCCCAGGCTTGTGGCTGCCTAAAGGTCACGTGCCTGCTCAAGTCTTTTGCCCATTTTCTGTTTGCGTTATTTGGTTTGTGTTGTTGTTAATTCGGCAGAGTTTTATATTCATTTTTGGGATTAGGTTCTTGTTGGGTATGTGGTTTCCAAAGATAGACTCCCAGTTAACAAGCCCCCAGGAGGCTTGTATTTACTTTTTTTTGGTTAAATTTTTCTGATGAGCAAAACTTTCATTTTTATAAGGTTCCATTGATTTATTTTTCTCTTTGGTTCTGTATGCTTTTGTTATGATATTAGTTAATCTTTTATTGAAAACTAGATTTGACAGTGTTGTTGCCCCTGCTTGTTCTTCTAAAAATTTCATGCTTTTAGTTTGCACATTTAAGTCCTTGATCCATTTTCTATTTGTTTTTGAGTATGATAGCAAGGGCTCCGTTTCCTTTTTCTGCAAGTGAAAAACTGGTGTCCCAACACCATTTATCGAAGAGATTCTTCCTTTCCCCATAGAGTATAGTTTTAACAGCCTTGTCAAAAATCAGTTGATTGTGCATGTTGGTTTATTTTTGGACTCTGAATTCTAGTCCATTGGTTTGTATGTCTATTTTTATGCCAGTTCTGAGCTGTTTTGATACTATAGCTGTATAGCATGTTTTACAATCAGGAAGTGAGTCGGCTTGCTTCATTCTTCTCCATTAGCATTGTTTTTAGCTAGTCAAGGCCTCTTGTCATTTAAGTCTTTTTAAATTTCTTTCAGCAGTGTTTTATAGTTCTCATTGTATAAGTCCTGCATATTCCTGTTCAGATTTATCCCCAGGAATATTATTCCTTTCAATATTATTGTAAATAGAATGT
>NW_022111358.1:32361675-32369164 GCF_000313985.2 Echinops telfairi | reverse complement strand
TTATTTTGTCATATCTTACACTGACATCTCCCTTCACCCACTTTTCTGTTGTCCATCCCCCAGGGAGGAGGTTATATGTAGATCCTTGTAGTCGGTTCCCCCTTTCCACCCCAATTTTTCAATGTATAAAACCCCAGCTGACACTGTGTGCTGACTGTGTACCCTGTGACTTTGCTGAATTCCTCCATGAGCTCTAGAACGTTCTTGGGGACGCTGTGATTTTCCTCTTCATCCACATATAAAGATCATTTTACCTCTTAGTATCTGGACACCTGTACGGTAGGTCTGTTTTGTTGGGACTTCTTTCCTGGGTGGACACTCCCAAATCCAGTACTGGATACAAGTGATGAGCAGCACCGCGTTCCTGATTTCAAGGGGAACCCGCTCAGTCTTTCTCTGCTAAGTATGATGTTGGGGTTTTTTTAGGGGGTTTTTTTTGGTCAATGAAAGGAATTCAGAAAGTTCATAGAAAAATGGAATTATGAGCTAATGAAATGTTTCCACAAACTTCTTGAAGCCCTCTTGTATGCCCTGACTTGGGTTGAGGAATTTTCCTTCTCTTCTAATCTTTAGGGCTCTCAGCAAGACAAGATGTTGGTTTTTATCACATGCTTGTTCTGTGTCCATGGAGATGATCACGTGTCTCTCCTTTGTTCTGTTGCTGTGCTGTCTTACATTGATTGGTTTTCCAACACTGAGCCATCCCTGTGTTCCCGGAGTAAATCCCATTTGGTCATGGTGTATGCCTCTTTTAACATGTTAATGGCTTCTGTTCACTGATATTTTGTGGAGGATTTTTGCATCTATATTCATAACAGATATTGGCCTATAGTTTTCTTTTTGTGTGTGATGTCTTTGTCTGGTTTGGATATCAGGATTGTTTTTGATTCTTAGAATTAATTAGAGAGCATTCCTTCCTTTCCTATCTTTTGGAAGATTTAAACAGTATTGGTGTCAATTAGTCTCTGAATGTTTGGTAGCATGCCACAGGGAAGCTCTCTGGTCCAGGATTCCTTTTTTTTGTGGGGTGGGAGATTTTTTTTTTTTTTATCACTGATATGCTTTCTTCACTTGTTACGATTCTGTCATAATTATCTTTATTCGGTCAGGTGTAATGTCACCACTTGTGAGCATTTTTATTATGGTTATTTGCGTCTTTTCTCTGTTGCTGTCAGTCTAGCTAACATTTGTAATTAGATTTACCTTTTCAAAGACTCGTCTGTCTGGTCTTACTGATGCTGTTGTTTTTCTGCTTGTGATTGTATCGGTGTATGCTCTGATCGTTGTTACTGTGTGGTTTGCGCGTCTCTTTATAGTACCTGGAGTTGCTGAGTTGGCCTGGTAATTCGAGCTCTTTCTCTTTTCTCATGCAGGCCTTCACTGCGGTAAGTTTTCCCGAGTACACCCTCTGCGCATCCCAGAGGCTTCATGCGTTGGGTTTCATGTTCACTTGACTGTAAGAATTTTGTGATTTCTCTTTGATTTCTTTCTTGACCCATTGGTCGCTTAGTAGTGTGTTGTTTAACTTCTGTTTGTGTGTTGTGTGGTTTTGTTGTTTCCTGTCGGCATTGCCTCGCTTCATTCTCTGTGGTCAGAGAAAATGCTCTGAATGCTTTCAGTCTTTTAAAATTGAGGAAGACTTGCTTTGTGGCCTAAAATATGCGCCGTCCTGAAGCATGCCCCTTGTCCCCGAGGGTGGATTGTGTGCTGTGGGGAGTTGATGTAGCTCTGCACAGTCTAGTTTGTCTGTGGTGTCAGTGAGGCTTAGGTACTCTCTCTCCTTCTGCATGCTCTGCCGATGGCAAGTAGTGCTTCGCAGTGTCCGAATGTGAAATTCTGTTGGTGCTGTTCTTGTTTATTTAAGCACCCCGGTGTTGATCTATATATGATTGGTAAATCTGCTTGGTTAATTGCTGTCGATGAGCTGTTTTCATCTCTTCTGACAGATTTCGTTCTCAAGGCTACTTTGTTTGGTATTGGTGGCCACTACCCAGCTCTGTTTTTGTTACTACTTGGCATGCCATATTTTCCCATACTTTCACTTTCAACTTACTTGTGTCCCTGGTGGTTTAAGGTGTGGCTCTTGAAAACAGCATATAGTTGTTCTGTGGTTTTTAAAATTCCTTCTGGCATTCCCTGCCTTTTGATGGGAGCATCGAATCCATTTACACTGACTGTAATCACGGCTAAGAACATACTTCTGTCATTCTGCTCTTTATGTGTCCAAACCCTTCTTCCACGACTACCGCCTGCTGCTGTGTTGTGTTCATTGATTTTAGTCCTTTGTGGTTCCCTCGCCTTTTCTTTGTGTGTGTGTCTAATACGTGCTCTCTGAACGGTTGCATGAACGCCGCAGTTTAAGCGCCTGTGTTGCTAAGACTCCAGGGTCTCAGTGAGAGACCCCTGGTGGTTATGTGTTGGGCTGCTCAGGCACGCGCTGCGGTTTGAAACCACCAGCCTGTCTGCGGGAGAAAGACGAGGCGCTCTGCCCCGGAAGGAGGGTCAGTGGGAAACTCACAGCAGCAGTCTCCCCCCTCCTCCTGGGTCACGACGATTGAACTTGACTGGATGGCAGTGAGTTGGGTTTTGATGGTAAAGTGGGCTTTCTTTTAAGGGAGTGATATTAGAATATTCTCACAGTCTAACAAAGAAAAAAGGCAGAAAGTCAAATTGCCCCTTCTCAGATTCCTGTCGGTGTGGGTACAGCATTCTCTCAGACCTTAGTCTGTCTTCACACATGAACATAGCTCCTGCCGCGTGGACGGCACTGTCTCGATATGGCCCGGGTGCAGATGAATGAGGAGAGGGAGCCTGTGAGATGGAGCTGGTGGGGCATGTGGCTCTGGAGGCTTGGGGAGGGTTCCAGGGCACCTGCACTGTGGTGATGGATGGGCCTTCCAGAGCCAGACTCACAGATCCTACCTGCCACGCTGAGAGGGTTTGGATTTTCTCCTACAGCTAGTGGGGTCCGCTGAGGGATTTGGCAGCAGGAGGGTGAGGGGCTGGAAGAGCAACTAATTCACCCAGGGGTATGAGAGGGGCTGGCCACACTTGACCAGGGTAGAGCGCCTGCAAGGGCCATGGGCAGGTCTAAGTCCAGGGGTGCTCAGCGAGAAGGCGCCAGGCCTGGAACACAGACATGAGTCTGTGTGTAGGGAAGCCCAGGTGCACGGAGGAGCCCTCCCAGAAATGCCCCACTAGGGTGCCCACCCACCAGACCTCAGGTCTCCCTCCAACAGGCTCTGGAATGATGGGTAGAGGAGGAACGCAGGGCTCAGTAGAGACTGGTAACACCCACACACCCACCACAACCCACAGCAGACTGGAGCACAGACGTCCAGCCCTGTGCACTCCCCCCCGCTCCCCCTCCCACCATGGCGTCCACAGGAAGTACGCTGCTGCGGTCTCCTCTTGGCGTCCACTTTGCTCCAGGGAGCCCCGAAGGCTCTTCTCTTCTCGTCCATAGAGCCAGCCTCAGACCAGAGGAGAACTGAGCGGGGTCTCCTCATTGTATGGGGAGAAATGGGCCCCGGAGAGGCCTGGGCTGTGCCCAGCGCACAGATTCTTCTACCAAAGGCCAAGAGAGGAAGAGAGGCAAGCCTTTCACCCCAGCTGAGTGCCCTTCTGCGGCTGAGGCTGTCACAGGCCAGGGTGTGGTGGCTCCAGGAAGCCCTGGGCCTGACTGGCTCCTAGACCTTCCAAGACAGCAGACAGAGGGCTGACAGACGGCAGAGTGAGTTCTCCCTCCACTCAGCCCCTCCCTTCCTGCTCGGGCTGGCGCACACACACACACACACACACACACACACACACACACACACACACACACACACCTCTCCCATGCCCCCCCTTTTCCTGGTGATAATGGCAGCTTCCTGTTCCAGAAAGCTGGACATTCAGTCACTGGGTAAGTGAGCATGGGGAGCTGAGTGGCCAGCTTGGCTGCGTGCTGTCCCAGATTGTGCTCCCCTGGACCACAGGCAAGGCCATGGGGTGGGGCCAGTGCCCCCAGAGTCCCAAGGTGACCCTCTGTTTCCTGAAGCTTTTCCCTAGCATCCCCTGACCGGGCACTTTCTCTCCCCACCTCCAGCACCCACATGAACACACACGTCCAGCCAGGCCAGGCTGGGGCTTCTGCAGGTGCTTCCTCTCCATCAGGATGCTCCCAGTGGTGGGGTGGAAATGACAAGAGGGCTGGCCGCGCCATGTCCTCCACACACCGCCCCCATCTGAAATGGGATCTGTGGGGCCTGGGCGAGGCCCGACTCCTCTCGCATAGCATCGAAACCAGGTGCTTGGTGTCGGCCTATTGCTAGGGCTGAGGAGGGCAGGGGCTGTGTCCTGTGCATTTCTGTTCCCTGCCCTGGGCCTGGCATGTAGTGGGGACAGCAGTTACCACAGCCAGCATCTGGAGGCATACAGCAAGACAGGTAATGGCGTAGGCTCTTAACCCAGACTCCCACACTCCGACTCCCACGCTGCCCCCTCCTAACCATGCCGTATCCCGCCTGGGTCCTCTCCCTTAAGACTAGGTGAAGCTAGAATGAGTTACTGCCTAGGAAGCTCTTCGCTCAGAACCTACACCAGGTGGTCGCTTTCATCCCCTGGTCGCCGTCGACATCGTCATGAATTGTGTGCACTGTGTGCTCAGTACCTCACTAAGGTATCAAATCCTCAAACTAACTCCCACTTCTCACATGAGGAAACCCAAGGCACCAGCTTAAAACTCACTGCCAGAGAGCCGAGTGGACTCTCTAGGACAGAGGAGAACTCAGAAAGGTTAAATGTTAGCATGACCTCAGTCACAACCGCCAGTTACTGGGAGGACCAGGGTCCCCAGCAACCCTGGGGGAGGCTGACAGAGCAGGCTTGGGGACTTCCCTAAGAAATGACTTCTGTTTCCTTTGAAGGCTCAACCACAGGAATTATCTCTTGGAGTTCCCCCACAAGTACAGCGTCGCCGACCTCCAGCAGGTAGGATGGGTTCCCTCCAGAGGGAACATCCGAGGGGAGGTGGGAGGGGCAGTATGAGCATCAGACCTCCCCAGCCCCCCGGAGTAAGCAGGCCCTCCAGCAAACCCCAGGGTCACGGGACCCCTCAGCCCCAGCCTGGAGGTGTAGGGTGCAGGACACAGGGTGCATAGTGCTTGAAGACGGACAGTGGCTCAGCCCGGGTGGGGAGGCTCTCTTCCCTGGTGGCCCTCATGTGGTGCGGAAGGCGTGGCCTGCTTGTCCTCACAGCTCGCCGAGGGCGGGTACGAAGCGTTCCTCAAGTCCCTGATTGAGTTCGCCTCCCAGCACGTCTACCACTGTGACCTGTGCACCCAGCGGGGCTTCATTTGCCAGATCTGCCACCACCATGACATCATCTTCCCCTTTGAGTTTGACACCACAGCCAGGTATGTGGGCCACCCCACCCCAGCGCATCCACAGACTGACCTGAGGGCTCCAGGGTGACAGTGACGGGCCATATGGAATGTGGGCTCTGTGGGTACCCAAGGGTGGGGAGCAGTCACACTATCTCTGCCAGCTCTGGGCGAGCTCAGCCCTCACAGGAGTGTGGGTCTACAGAGCGGTGGCCCAGGGCCTTGAGGAAGGGGTGGGGGGTGGTCTCTGAGAAGGATTAGAGGAGTTAGCACCCTGGAAGCTGGTACAGGCTTGGCATCCAGTGGTCCTGCTGCCTCTGCTGCTGTGATGGTCATCTTACCCCATATTGCTCCTTTAACGGGATGCCTTTACCGGCCTAACGTGGACGCCTCTGACTAGGAGGTCCTTCCTGCCCCTGGGCCAGGATCAGCCCAGAACAGGCCTAGCCCTGAATTGTAGAAGCCATGCTGTGAGTGTTTAAAACCCGAGCAAGCATCAGCTTAGGGAGGCTCCAGCAGCATTTGAAAAAAAATAAAAGAACTAGAAGAGAGACGGTCAGAATGTTCTACATAATTGACAGGTAAGACTTCCAAGACTGGTCCTGGGGTGGTGGGGTACTGCTGCCTCTGTGCCCTGGCTCTCAGCGTGATGCACAGCCTTCCTCGTAGTCCTAGTGGGCAGCACTGGCCAGCCCCAGGCCCCAAGGAGGCCTCTACTCCCTGAGTCACCAGAGCACCTGCTGCTGTCTCCCCCAGGTGTGCTGAGTGCAAGACTGTCTTCCACCAGAGCTGCCAGGCCACGCTGAAGAAGGGCTGCCCCCGCTGTGCCCGCCGGCGCAAGTACCAGGAGCAGAACACTCTGACGTAACCCCGCCCTCCTGGCCCCACCAGGCCACAGGCGTGAGGCTGCAGCTCGTGGTCCCGCTGGTTTGCTGTCAGCGTGGTCTGCCCTGTCTCAAGGTGGCACAGCCAGTTCCTCCCAGAGAGGCTATCCCATGTGGCTGGAACAGGCGGCCCCACCCGCTGCAGGGGCTGGCGCACCACCAGAAGCCCCTTCCTAGGGTCCCTTGGCACTTGCCAGACCCCGGCTCACTTCACCTCACCACACCTCACCAGCGGCTCCTCAGGGCTGTGGAGACATTGTGGAAACGAGATTAGGGGAGCGTTTTCCATCCGCATACCTGAGTAAAGGGCTAGTTTTTAAAGGTGGGTTTTTTTTTTTCCCTTCCCTCCCTCCATATTTCAGCAGGAGATATTTTTTTATTAGTGACTATACATGTCACCCAAGAAACCCAGCCATTCCCACCCTGGGCAGGACGTGCAGCGGCTGCACAGGCCCACCCAGCGGTGGAGGGGATGCCCAGCCGGCCACTACTGGGACAGAGGCGGTGGGCAGACCCGGTGCCTTTCATGTGCCCTCGCCAGGCATCTTTAGCTCGAGTGCAATGTGCCAAACCGCCCCGCAGGCAGGGCAGGGCCAGCCCCATGACCACCTCTCCCAGCCTCCTCAGCGCTCCCTTGTCAATGTCAGAGCCCCTGGACTCCGTCCCAGCAACTGGAGGGGAAACCAAGGGACCAGCACTGTCAGCACTTTGAGCCTTCCTCTTCCGGGCTCAGCCTCATCCTGCCCACCCCTCACCCCCAGGGCCTCCTCACCTCCACCAGCCTTCCCCCTACCTGACTGACTTGTCAAGGCGGCCGAGCCCAGGCCCCGTGGCTGCCAGGCTGTGAAGAGTGCCAGCCCCACAGCCAAGAGGACCCGGGACCCTTGGGAGAAGCTGTGCTTGTGGGAGGAGCCTGAGTGTCACCTGTATAAGCCATTCATTCACAACACTTCCCTTGACTTTCCCAGTAGGGGGGCGCCACTCCAGCTGGAAACTTCCACGGGCATGCCATTGCCTTCAAGCAGGCCTCGGGCTTGGGGTGAGGTTGGGATTGTTTTCCAAGTGATGTTTGGACATCTGGGACTCGGGACATCTGGGTGGGGTTTCTGTGCTGCTGCCCCACTCCGCCTGGGTCCCGCTGGTCTCCTATGCCCCCACTAGCTTGGAACTGCAAACCTCCAGTGGAGTTTGCCGATCCCCCACCTGCTATCACTCACAAGATGCCCCCCCCCACCTCTC
>NW_022111358.1:32356955-32361525 GCF_000313985.2 Echinops telfairi | reverse complement strand
CTGGATACGTTGTGCAATAGGATTCACTGTGCACTGCCATAGGCAGGCAGGGGCCCAGGCTGCCTGTGACACAGGTGATTCACTGTCCCTGTCCCTGCCCCATTGTGCCCAGCACACCAAAGCCTCATGAACCACAAAGTGGGCCCTTAGCCCACCTCCCATGGCCAGCATTAGTGCCCCACCCCAATCCCACACACAGCACGGGCTCTGGTCAGAGCCCTAGCTGCCCCTGACCCCAGGTGGGCAGTGCCTCTTGATCCTTGTGGGTCCATCCCAGCAAGTGCCCTTGGAGGCAGCAGGAGTTTGCCCTGGTGGGGCTGCTGTGGTCAGTGGGGCCTTCTCCCACCCCAGGGACTATTAACATTAGGGCTCATGCCCTCCCCATTACTAAAAAGCTGCTAATGCTTCAGACCGAACTGACTTATTCCCCTTGATGCTAAAGGAGAGCTGGTGGGGGCCGGGGGCGGGACCCTTTGTCGGGCCCACAATTCTGAGATGTTATTTTATGCAATAAACTGGTTCTTGTGTGGGGGCCTGGCCCTGAGAAGTGCTTCATGATACATTCATTGAACGAACTGCTGCCATGTGATTGTTGAATGATTTTGCAGTAAGGACCAGATCTTTGCTTCTGAATCCTAACATTGCCTTTGCTTGGGGGGAGACTATGGGCCAGCTGTGACAGGGCCCCCCCCACCATGACCACTGGATTTCTCACTGGGTTATCTAGGAGAGAGGGGTTCAGAAAAGACAGGTGGCTTGAGCAGGGCTCCTGAGTCAAGGCTCATGGCTTAAGAGCTCCAAGTAATCTTCCCGAGCCTGCTGACCTGCAGTTCTCGGAGCCCAGCAGCCCTGCAGGGGAAGCCCAGCATAGCCATCATTGTCCCTGTGGAAGGAAATTAACTCCCAGGGAACTCAGGGAAGTGGGACTACAAACATCCAAGGTCCGGATGGGAGCTTCCTGTCCTTGCAATCCTCGCAGCCTGCCAAGGACTCCCCCTCTGCCCAGCCCTGGAGTCCAGTTTTGCCTTCCTCCAGGGGCAGCAGGGAATGGGTCCAGAGAAGAGATGAGTGTTTTGGGGGGAGGTCCACCCAGCGGAGGGCCAGCAGATGGGACCTGGATGCTGCCCTCCCTTGTACTTGGTTTCTCCCTCCTCCACACGTGCCTCTGGGGGCACCGGTCTCCCCCCTCCTGTCTAAAGAAGAATAGGAGGCTTGGGGACCCCAATTCCAACCCAAGAGGGGTAAGGTTCCTCGGATAATAGGAGTACTGATCACGATAAAAACAATATACTGATCTTCCAGGTACTTCTCATCTTCCCGACAGTCTTCTATAGAGTAGGTGTTAACAGGAAAAGGAACAGGCCGGAGGTGAGGCAAGCCTGCCGACAACCCAAAACCAGCCTAGGGGAGAGCTGAGCATGAGACCTCTGTGACCCCAGCAGGCACCCCAACCACTGCCACCCGACTTCTGGTACAGCTAACTCAGGCTCAAGGTGGTCCCAACAGGGATGCCAGCCATATGAATGCCATGTCCCCACCCCACTCCCGTGCCTGGATGTATCCCGGGTGTCACCAGGACTCAGATACTGAGAGTTTACACAAACAAGCCCCTCCGAGGACAAAGCCTAGTGGGTGCAAAGGCGAGGAGGAGTGCGTAGATCCCAGCCTGCAGTGGGGGAGGTGGTGTCCAGAGGATCAAGGGCTGGGGCCATGGGCCGTGAGGGCCTTTAAGAGTTAGGGACCTCTGGAGCTGGCCCTTTCAGTGTCAGGGCTGAGAGTGGCTCCTGAAGCTAAGCCCCCCAAGATAGAGATCCCGTCAGGGTGGCTCTGGGCATATGGAAGAGTGGCCCCCTCCCCAGCATGGATCCAGGGAGTGTGTGGGGGTGCGGGGCAGACAAAAATCTGCACAGCAGGGGTCGGTGAGGAGGCTCCCGCGCGCCTCATCTGCAGTCTGGACTCTGCTGCCGCCGCCTCCCGGAGACAGCCAGGTGTGGCCTAGGATTTCGAGAGGTGCAGGGGGAGGGGTGGCGTCTCTTGCTCCTGGGGCGCTGGCCCGGCCCAGAGGGGACAGGAAGCCGGGACACCGGGGATTGTCTGTGGTAGCCGCAGCTCAGCCCGGGAGGAAGTTCTGCCGGGCGCTCTCCTCCGCCGGTGCCTCCCTCGCTATATAGTTGAACAGGAAACTCCGCAGCGCGGAGCCGGCCGGGCGAGGAAGGAGCGCCGGACGCGAGCCCACGCGCGCCCGCCGAGGCAAGTGGGAGCCAGGTGGGAGACCTGCCAGCGGGTGCCCCGAGGTGCGGGGCCGGGAGTGGGGGCGCTGGGCCGCGCGGAGGGCCCGTGCGGGGGGTGGGGGGACGCAGGTGACCGCCGCCCTCCCCTGTCCCCAGCGCTCCGCGCTAGGGCCGGGGCTCCGCGGGCCACGGAGGGGAGCGGCGGGCGGATCCGTGCGGAGAGCGGGGCTGCAGGGCAGCTCGGGGGCTGGGGGACCCAGGACCAGTCGGCCCAGGCGTTGGCGCCGCTGACTCCAGTCGTCCGGGCAGTGGCGCCGGCCACCTCTTGGCTCCGCGTCTGTCCTTGAGCTCTGGGATCTCTGTGCTTCCCCATTCCCCACCCCCCCGTTCCCTTCGCGCATCCCGCTCCACCCCCCCCCCGGAGTTGGGAGGAAAGCGAGGCCCAGGTCTCCTCCTTACCCACAGGGACACTGCACTCGGGGAGGTGGGTGTCCCCGCCGTGGGAGCTGCCCTCCGAGTTTGTCTAGGCCCCGCGCGGCTGCGCCAGGAAGGGCCTGGGAGAGGAGGGGCCGCGGCGGGCGGTGCCGCAATCGGCCGGCTCGCGCTCCCGGTGGAAGATTCCGAGCGCCACAGCCTCGCTCGGGTCTCGGGTCGGGGGGTGGGGATGGGTGGAGGGTAGGGTCGAAAGTGGCAGGGAGTCCCAGCGCCACCTGCCAAGGCTCAGTCCCTCGTGGGGGGAGACGCAGTGGCGGGACCCTGCCCCCGGGGCTCAGCGCCTGGCCCGCCTGCGCCCCTGGAGACGCAGCACCCTAAGGCGCTGTCCCTTCCCCCACATCTCCCAGCACTCCGTGACCCGCCCCCAAGGTCCCTATGGCCGGCCTAGGAGTTCAGCACCCCCCATCCCCGCTCCTCCCAGATTCAGCTACTTGGAAAATTGGGGGCGACAGAGTCCCTACTGAACCCCCCACCCCCCTCTTTTCCTCCCTTCCCAGCTCCTGGTCCGCGTTGTCCCAGTGTGGTCTGTGGAAACTCCCCTCTGGGAGATGACAGGAGCCTAACCTACACCCACACACCCAGCTCATGGGCGTCCGGAGACCCGCCCAGTCCAAGTGAGTGTGCGACCGGGACTCCGGGGCACTTGGGGTGGGGGGTGCGTGTCCTCCCCCCTGGGACTTGGAGACTCAGCCCTGGGTCCCGTCCCCCGCAGTGATTCAGTTGACACACTCGCCCGCATCGAGGAATAGGTGAAGTGTGGCTCTGAGCCAGGACCCGGTTCCAGGATCCCTCCGCTTCAGCCGGCAGCCAGGCTTCCGGCTGCGGGTCCCGGGCCGCCAGGTGGGACAGGAGGAGGTGTGGTCAGTGTCACAGCCAAAAGGGACCAGCCACTCACGGAGGCGGTCACCGACCGAGGCAGCCTGGGAGCCCTGGGGGCTGTGTTCACTGCGGGAGAACTTGGGGGGGTGGGGGTGCGCAGTGGAACGAGGGCCGAGCCCCCCTGGGGAAGCCGAGGTGGGAGCCGCAGAGCTAGGCCGGGCTGGGTTGGGCGGGCCGGGCTCCGGGTTCACCTTTGCGGCGACGCCGCTGGGGAGGGAAGGAGAAACCGAGAGAACCGGTTTCCCTGCCTCGGCAGACACAGCCATGCCGGCGGACCCGGGGACTAAGCAGGGCAGAGGCATCTGGCGCTCGTGGCCCGGCCCTGACCCCGCAGCTTGCGGGAAGGGGCGCTGCGGGACGGTCTGGAGGAGCGCAGGGGCGGGCTGTGAGAGCGGAGCGAAGTGAGCTGTTCTTCCCATTTTACAGACTGGGAACCTGAGACCCAGTTCATTTTTAGGCAAAGCATCGGGCTACGTTCTGCAAGGTCAGCAGTTCGAAACCACCGGCCACGCCACAGGAGAAAGATGAGGCTTCCTACGCTCATAGGTGTTACAGCCCTTACTGCCCCACAAGGACAGTTCCACCCTGTCCTATAGGATTGCCATGAGTCGCAATCGACTCGATGGCAGTGAATTAGGTTTGTTGGTGTTAAGTCAGCTGTCTGCATCAAGGCTGCCTGCCAGCACGAGATCAGTATTATCCAAACCTCCCCATTCCCGGCGGCGGCAGCTAAGCTCAAATCCCTAACCTACAGCACAGAATGAAGGGGTTGTCCTTAGTCCCTCGTGGCATGTAAGAACAGAAGTTTAGAGAATCTCTTGATTTATAGATTTTATAGATAGGGACTATTTTATAGATTAGGAAACTACTGTATAGATAAGAAATCTCCTGGTTTATAGCTTTTATGGAGAGGGAGGCCCAGGCGTACAGGGCGATTGCAGGTTCGGGATTCAAACCCAAGCCTC
>NW_022111358.1:32318985-32356289 GCF_000313985.2 Echinops telfairi | reverse complement strand
GTGCCTGCGGCCCCTGGCGCGCGCGGGCGCCCGGAGGGAGAACGTCTACGAGGCCCTGGAGGACGTGCGCGGCCCGCCGCGGGAGGAGCGCCCCGACCAGGTAGGCCCCCCGGGGCTGCAAGGAGACCCCCTCAAGGGCCCCACTTGGCGCCCAGCGTCCCCTGTTCTTGCACAGAGGACACCGCTGCAGACTCGCAATCCCGTATGCACATTCCCCAAATGCAGAACTCTGGGGGGTCAAAGGTGTTTCCTTGCCCCACTTTGACGTGAACTGTTCAGTCCTTGATAGCCACGCCCACTGGCCGTCCTGTGCATCCCATCCTGTGAGATGGAGCAGAGCTGTCTCGCTAGGATTCTCTAGGCTGTAAAAGCTGCCCTGGTCCGGGAAGGACGGGCTTTCCACTCCCAGAAAGTTAGTCTCAGAAACAGGGGCAGGTCCACCCTTTCCTCTAGGGTGCCTATAAGTTGGGGTCGACTCGATGGCCTGGAGGTTTCCTGGGTTAAAAAAAAAAACACGGTCGAAAGAAGGACGAAGCTTTCTACTCCCCCAGAGTTACAGTTTCAGAAACCCACAGGAGCAGGTCTACCTTGTTCTATTGGGTTGCTATGAATTAGAATCCATTAGAAGGCAGTCTGAGATTTGTTTTTGTTTTTTTTTTGGTTTTTTGGCAGTCTGTCTGAGTGTTTTCAGTAAGTGCTGTGGGTTAGGTGTTGGGCTCTTAAGCGCAAGATAGGTGGTTCAAACCCACCAGCCCCTTCTCAGGAGAAAGATGAGGCGTCTGCTCCCATAAAGATCTGCTGTCTGTGTGTCAGAATTGATTCGATGGCAGTGGGTTTGGTTTGGTTTGGATCATCTTTACAGCAGAGCACCACATCTCTCTAGGTGATAAACTCTCGGGAAATTGAGTAGGACCCCCAGCTTTGGGGGCTCAACCACTAGCCCCGAGGACCCCCTGTGGGCCACGAATAGCCCTCATGTATCCCACTTAGTATGACTATTCATGTTTTGCTGAAGATATGCTGTTGTTATTATTGCGTCTGCTTCAGTTCGTCACTGCCCCTGTGCACCCTGGGTATAACCAACCAGAAATAAACGTTGCCCGGCCAGCCCCATTTCCCCTCATGCTGTGTCATCTGAGGGCTTTCAGTCTCTGGGCTCATCTTCCAGCACGAGACAGCAAGCAATCTACAGGTTGCTCGTGAGCTAAAGTTTGGAAGTAGATCGCCAGGCCTTTCTTCCTAGTCTTTTTAGTATGTCAGCTCGTTGAAACCTGTCCTCCGTTGGGTAACCGTGCTAGCACAATGATAACCCGGTTGCTGGATCTATTTCTCCCATAAGAAATCACGGAAAACCAAATAATGGGTTCTGAAGCCCCCAAACTGCACTTATAAATTCATTTTTCCAGGACTTTAAACCACTACGGAGGCTTTTAACCTTCTCATAGATCACTGTCTCGGATATGCTATCGCCACTGGATTGTTTCCGATGTATCCAAATTAGCAGTGACTTTTCAACCCCTTCATTGGTCTGGGTTCTTTGTTCCCCGGTGAATGATTTCACACCTTGCGCTGCATTAGCTGCTTTAATCACACACACCCCCCCCAAAAAAAATAAGTTGATCATGTCTACTTAGCCATGTTGTATTCAACTGCCCAATCAGAGAAGCGGAGGCCTGATTAAAATTTCGAAATGGTTTCTTCCTTTCACCCTGTTGTGGTTCCCACTGTGCTCCTCTTAGCTTTGCTACTGGTCTCACTAACTTTCTTTGGAGCCATGGCTTTGATATTGTATGCAAGCAGAGCACACGGAGCAGCACAATGAGGAATGTTTACAGCGCTCGGTGTTGTCTGAGCGAGAGCAGCGTCACCTCTTTGTGTCCGTGGCGAGACGCGACACGTGATTCACTCTCGAACCAGATCCGTTCGACCATGGCGTTATGATGACCGAGCAGATTTCCCCCCCCCCCAATTTTGCTGTTCGGGTAGTGGAAAGCTCCCACTTGAAGCCCTTGGACAACCAAGGCATCACTGTCTTTGAAATAGTGTCCGGCACGATAGCAGCACCCAAGCCACCACGGCAGGACAAACCATCTGCGATGGGCAGGGGGGCAGAAATGCAGGTGGATTTAATGACAGGGTGCTATCCTAAACTCTGGTGGAAGCACCGTGCTACCTTTCTCAAATCCAAATGACCCTGTGTTCTGAAAGATATCTGGATAGGGAGAGAGGGCTGGCGTCCTGCGGTGGGCTCTACCTGCCTTGCCTTTCCTCTCACAGGTTCGGGGAGTCTCGTGAGAAATGAGTACAAATGTAGGGGTCTGCTTCTCTTTTCAGCTTTTTCCGACATTTCAATTCCTTTTTTTGTTTTTCGCCTTTTGATGGTTTTGTTTCAGAATTATAGTCCAGTATAATTACAAATAGTTCTCTCTTTTGATTCTAGTTCTGTTAATTTGAGAATTCAAAACTGGAGAACCTTTGAGAACCCTTTGCACCCTCCGCATAGTTGGGGTGACACAGTGGTCTTGAACTTTAGGAACTCCTCAGCGAGAGCACCCCCACCCCACCCCCACCCCGGGGCAAATGTTGCACAGGCCCCGTTCTGCCCCCAGCTGTGGAATTCTGGGTAATCCATGACTCCCCTTTGGGGTCTGGGGGTTTTCTTTAGCAGGGGAGGGAGGGGATCTGAACAGCCTCTGACACTGGAGTCTGATTTCTCTTTGTGAACTGGATGGCCCTCCAGGGAGCACACATGCTGGCCCCTGCCGCACTGAGCCCAGGCTGCTGCGACAGTGGGCCCTGCGTCCGTCCCGCCTGGTCACAGTGGGAAGAGGGCAGTTTGTAGGCTTCTGCTCCGCAGTCACCATCTCCAGCTCCCAGTGGCCCCATGTGTGTGCCCGAGGAGAACCGGGACTGGTTTTTGGAAAGTAGATTGCCGGCCCTTTCTTCCAAAGCACCTCTGGGTGGCCTCAAACCTCCACCCCGTATGTTCACAGTTGCACCCACTACTGACTTTTGAGGCTACAAATTTAACTCTCTGGGCTCACCTGGAGGCATAGTAGTTATGGATGGGGCTGCAATCCTTAAGTTCAGCAGTTCAAAACCTCCAGCCGCTCCATGGGAGAAAGGCAGGCCTTTCTACTCCCATAAAGAGTTAACAGTCTTGGAAACCCACAGGACCGGTTCTACTCTGTCCTATAGTCACTATGTGTTGGGCAGCGAATTTTGTTTTTGGCTCACCTGCCAACGACTCCTAAACCATTGAAACACCCCCACCCCAGCTTCAGTGTCCCAGCTTCAGGAGCCTTTAACGAGGTAAGCCACTTCTCGGAGGTGCTCGGTGGGTAGCGTTTCTCAACTGGTCTGAGCCCATTTGCTCAGTTCTGCAGCGAAGGCTTGCCCCAGGCGGCCGTGACTGGGGACGGGACTAGGACACGTCCCCAAGTGCCCGCAGGGCAGCTTCTCTGTGGCAGGTGCCCGTCACCACTGGCCTTCCCCAGCTCCTCTGTTTCCGGGGCAGGTGCTTGCCGCACCCCTGAGCCACTCAGCACCCAGTTCTCGTGAGGGTGGGAGGGGAGGGTGACCTCTGACCTCTCGGAGACGCACTCCTAACCCCTCGCCTGTGTGGGCACGTGGAGACGGGCTTTGTGCTCCGCAGGCCTGGCTGAACGCCCGTGCGCCGCGTGTAGTGTACAAACGGGCGGCAAGAACCTCAGCCCCTTCACCCCAAGCTGGAGGGCCGGCGTTTGCCCAGGCATCGTCGGGGAAATCCTCGCCTCCCCTTCCCTGGACAGACTCCTGGAAACGGGAGAGCAGAGGTGATGGTAGTCAGGTCCGAGGTTACTGGAGCGGCTGCCCATGACCTCCCTGGGCACTGGGCTGGGAGACTGCTGCCAGGGTCCACTTCTGGCTCCAGGTCACTGTGCACCCTTGACAGTGCTTCAGCATCTCGGGTCCTACCTCCTCGCGGGTGTCTGAACTATAATGAGTGACCCTGCCTGACACAGCCCTTAGCTGGACTGCCATCCGAGGCTCTGACCCCAACCTACTTCCCCTCCCACAGCCACCCCTCTTCCTCATTGTTTGCCAGAGCCTGCCTGGAAGGACATTCCTAAAAGGTGAGCCTCCCAGAGGAGGCGAGAAGCCGGCCCCTTCTCGCTTCTCCTCCTTCCTGAATCCATTCAGCATGGACTGATTGGATGTCTGCCAAGCTCCAGGAGCTCCTTCAGATCTCCTGGGAAGCTGGCCACCGGGGAGGCCGGTGGAGGGGACAGGTGCCTCAGCCCTGCCTGGGGCAGGACAGGCTGTGCTTGAGCCAAATGTGGAGCCCGGGCAGGGGCGCATGTGAGATGACTGAAGCCCCCGTGTGCCTGAAGCCCAGGGCACTCGTGTGGACAGGCTCCAGGAATGGGTGGCGCCTGGCCGAGCAGGGCCTTGTGGGGCCCCCTGCCAAGAATCTGGACGTGACCCTGCTGCTATGGGAGAAGGGTGGGTCTAGAAGAGGCCCCCAGCTGGGCCTGGGGGGACGGCCAGGGGCCTTCAATATCTGGGTGTGAGGGAGCTTCAGGAGGTGGACTCGCTGGACCTGATGGCCACGGGGGTGGGTGAGGGGAGAATCAAGATGAGCTCTAGCTTCTCAATTCGGGCTCTGGGTCAGGCCGGGAACCACGGAGGAAGGAACCAGGGGCCGCGAATGCCACAATGCTTTAGCCAGATGCATAGGTTTGGTCCCTTCCAAGGATTCCATGTAGACGGGACTTGCAGAGCACCTTCCCAGACCAGGGAAGACCTGCAGGGCCCTGGAGCCAAGAGGCCAAAGGCAACTGGGTAAGCGGGCCTGCAGCGTGCACTTGAGAGAGTGCCGGATAGTGGGAAGGAGAGCCGGTCCCTGAGGCCCACCGCCATTAGGTGGCAGAGGAAGGGAGCAGCCAGGGAAGGTGGAGGAAAGGCAGGTGGATGCAGGTGCAGAAGCTGAGGAGAAGGGCCCAGAAGGTCAAATGTTGATGAGGGCCCGAAGGCTGCTATTTGATGTCTGTGATGGCTTATGGGGGCGGCAGGGGGCGTGGCTGCCAAGGGCAGAGGCCAGTGGGTCAGAGAGGAGTGACAGCCAGGATGGGGATGCCCCTGTGGACAGCTCCCAGGAACTTGTCAGGGAAGTTGAGAGGGGCCAAGGGGCTGGGTAGGGCCAGAAGCGGGGAAAGGGAGGAGGGAGTTGATGACTGAGATTCTGAGGACAAAAGAGGGAAGAGGGGGAGACACCGTAGGGGGTGGGGGCGCTGCTTCCTTGGTGAAGGGGCAAGGGACTGAGTGAGGGGGGACCTGGAGGAGGGTGGGGACAGTGTCCAGTCAGTGAAGAACTGGACAAGGGGAGCAGCTGGGCAGTGTAAAGGGTGTTGAGAGGGGCGGAGCTAGGAACCGGGAGCCCCTGTGTGGGGCATCAGCTCAGGGTGGGCCCTGCACCTCCCAGAGAACGAGCCTTTACCCTGTGGGGCATTTGACAGCCTTGTCATGTCTCCCTCCCTCGGCTGTGGTGGCATAAGCACCCGGCGTGTGCTGGCAGTCCAGCCCTCAGGGCCATGAGGGCATCTTACAGCATGCACGCAGGGCCCCTGCCCCCGGGGCGCTCACCATCAGCTGGGGGCTTTCACACAGAACTGACCCCGAAAGTTGAAGTCACCCTCCCTACAGCTTGGCAGACCCAGGTGTAAGCACCGCTTCAGAGAGGGGTGGTGACTGTCCCAAACCCACACAGCTGAGAGTCCGGCTCAGTCCCAGGCCTCCTGACACCCAACCCCTGTGCTCTGGCCACCAGGTGGCCCTCCAGCACAGCCATGAGGACCATACAGGCTGAAGGCCAGCAGTGCTGACTTCTCTGACCCCCCCTCGGTGGGTCTAGCCAGTCTTGGGGTGGACAGCAGGGGAGGGGCACCCATTCGACACCCTGACCTCGAGATGGGCAGCTGAGGGGCCGGGCAGATAAGCCAGGGGGGAGCTTTCCTAAGGACGTGGCTCTGGAAGCCCAGGGACGCAGGCCAAAGCAGGTGCTAGGAAGGGCCTCTGAGACTCCGCCCCTGTGGCTTTGTGTCCCACCCCTGGGCGAGGGCTGTTCAGAAGGGTGCTGCCACCCTCCCGGTTCCTTGTCTCGGAGGCGGGAAGGCTGGGGCCAGGGGGAGCTGAGCTGAAACCAGCACTGGACGGTGGAGGAAAGAGCCCCCAGGCCAGCACTGCCACCCACTCCAACAGTGAGGAGGCACCTCTGCACCTGGGAGGGGACTCCGGCCCGAGACTGGAAGGAGCCTGGGCCCTGAGCCACCGGCCTGGGACTGTAAGTGGCCCTTAACCCCAAGGAGGGAGGAGGGTACCCCTCAGTGTTCCTACTCTCTTCCAGTCCCACTCACTGCCCACCTGGATCTTCAGGTCTTCCCCGCCCCCCTCCTACCACCCACCAGAGGGGATTTGCTGGCCCTCCCTCCTTTCAGGATCCCAGGACTGGCCCCACTTCCCGAGGAACCCTGCTTCCGCCCAGCCTTTTGGGAGGGGGGGGCAGGGTCTGGGGGAGCAGGGGAACGGAGGGCAAGGTGAGAGACCAGTGTGTGTGGGGGCCCCTTTGCCTGGATGCCCTCCCCTCAGGCACCACACTACCACCACCCTCCCAGAGCCAGGGCAGCCCCTTTGGGTGGCCCAGCTGGTTTCCCCACACCTCTGACCTTTCCCTCCCCGTGACTCACCTGCAGCCCCAGGCTGGCCGGGGAGTCCCCACTGCCCAGCCTGTATGACCTGGCTTGTGAGAGAACAGGTTCTTGGGGAAATCCCTCCCATCCTCACCCCACATTCCAGACCAAGGGGAGACCCCCCTCCCCCCCTACTGCTCCCAAAGCCAGAGGAATAGCTGTCGGGCCCCCCCCCCTGACCCTCCCCCCACAGGCTGAGTGGCCACCTGCCTGGGCCCTCTGCATTTCCCCCTTCTTTGGTTTCTCCTCATTAGCCCCCAGGCCTCCTGAGATGGACCCTGCACAAACCCACCCGAGGCCTGCCTACTTCCCTGCCGGTCCTAGCAATTGACCTCCCTATTTTCTTGTCCCTGAGCTGCCCGTGTCCAGTTGTAGGAGGGGACAAGCAGTCTGTCCTGAGTGCCACCCTGAGGTCCATGGCCAGTGGGTGGGCGGCTGGTTGATTGGGGATGAGGTTGGGTTCCATGCCAGGATGCTGGGGGGATTTGGGGAGCTGGGTCAGTGCTGGGAGGGGCGGGACAGTTGCAATTGGTCAGTGGCGGGGCACGGGGCTTCCGGGGCCGGCCAGGCTCTGTTTCCAAGTTGCGCAAGGGGCTAGTTGGGAATGATTTCCAGGACCTGCTTCCTGGAAAGGGGAGGCCTGCAGGACCCTTTGTGTAGAGCAGGCTTGGCTCCTGGGGCCCCTGCTCTGCACCCTCGCTCCCTCCAGCTGGGGCTGCACTGTGAGGCATCTCACGCAGCTAGTGGGTCCGGAGGTCTGCCCCAAAGGCTGGCCTGAGGAAGGCAATGGAGGGGTCCTGCTTCCCGACCCTCTCAGTCAGCTTCTTCCTTGTCTTCAAGGCCAGACTGCTCTTCAGAGCAAATCCCGATTTCTCCTGTCTTGGAGTTTAAGCACAGGGCCCGGATTTGCATAAGAGGGGAAAAGGTCACCCTGCCTGCTTTCGCCCTGTCCACTCTGCTTTGCTGCCTATGCCACTGGGGTGGGGAGCATTGCAAACACGGGGCAGTGACCGGGACGTTTCATCGAACACAGTCAGTTATTCGGTCGATGCCCAATGCTCCCCAGTGCTGTGGGGGGCCCTGGGGAAGGCGCTGGAAAATGGCTCTGCTTCCGCCTCCGAGGTCAGGGAGCTTATTGTTCAGGAAGAGAGATCAGCAAAGGAAGTTAGCACGCGGCATGCAAAATATGTCTGCAAGGTGCTGGTGGGGAGCTAGCGGCTCCTCTCTCAAGACTTCAGGGTGGAGAGGGAAATCCAGAAATGCTTCCTGGAGGAGGAAGGAGTTGTCGGGGTGGGTGAGAAAAATATCTCTAATGATGCCTCCCGTGGAAACTTCTGGACCTAGTGCCTTTCTGTTCTGTGGCAATTAGTCTATTCAAGCTTTCTACCACGTCTGTAGTTCATTTGGGCAATTGTATGTTTTACCCCAAAAGCCTTCATTGGCATTAGATGTGTTAAACTACACTTTAAAAATATACAATGGAGCGTGTGTGTGTGTGTGTGTGTGTGTGTGTGTGTGTGTGTGTGGCGGGGGGCAGATAAATGACTGTTCTAAGCTTTTAACAGATGTAAAAAAATGGTATTTTTTTCTGTTTAAGGGATATACCATCATTATCAAATTAAGTGAGTTGATTATATGATTCAAACTTGCATTTCCTCTGTGTCCTTTTAAAATGTATTTTTTGCCTTGATTCTGACAGCGCTGGATCAAACCTCTCATTTGAAATCTGTATAAAGGGACGTTTGTAACTTCTGATCCGTTAGCTTTTTATAGTTTGCCTTTGAAACGGCAGTGCTGTTGGGAGATATAGATTCCCACAACCCTTAAAAAAAAAAAAAAAAAAGATGTCCACAACCCAGTGGTCCCTTTGTAACATGCTGCTACCTCACCCTCTTCGGTCTGTGCGCTGCTTTTGTTCGGAATGCCACCTGTCTATTACTAAGATAAGGGTGCTCCTGTGGGACTCAGGAATTAGCACTGGACCGCTGACCGCAGGGTTGGCCGTTCAAAACCACCTTTACGCACGTGAAGTTTTACCGTCTCGACAACCAGGCACAGGGTTCACTGTGAGTCAGAACCAACTTGACGGCAGTGGGTTTGAGGTTGGCTCAGTCGTATGCCCAGGCTTGCTTTTGATCCCATTTGGTCTGTCTTGTACTTTTGTCCTTGTCTGGTCTTCCTCTGTTTCCAAGCAACCCAAGCTGACTGTGCTGTTGGTTCACAGTCCGTTTAACGGCGGGTCCATGGTTCGCACTGTGCTGCTTGCACGGCCCTTGGCTTAATGGGTGGCTCCCCCCCACCCCTACTCCCAGCATCTCCAACAGGAACCCACAACGCGGTATCTGCCGACAGACTTACCTGGTTTTATTCAGCCCAGAAAAGTTGGTTGTTGGCTTTTGAAAGTCAGGGAGAAAGATGAGGCTCTTGACTCCCGGAAAGGGTTACAACCCCAGAAAGCCGGGGCAGTTTTGCCCTGCTCCTCTATAGGGTCGCCATGAGTTGGCATCGACTCAGTGGCAGTGAGTTTGTTTGTGTTTGGCTGTGGGATTCTCCCAGTTTCTTGTCTTTCCATGTTTCATCTCTGTGTACTTAAGCTTGGAGATTTGAGGAATTTCTTCCAATGGGAGCTTCCAGCCATGTAAATATCTTCCCCTTCAATTTATCTAATGATGACTAGCTTAAGTATCTACAACAAGCAGTCCTTCCTTGTGGCTTCGCCCCCCCCCCCCATTGGCTTAACAACAATGGATTTGTGGATTCTTCTTTTTTTGTTAAAATTATAATTGGATTTTCTAGTAACTACTTTGATTTGAAAAAAATAGCTGGGTCATGCAAGGGTGTTTCAAAAAGTTCGTGAGCAAAATCTATTAACTTTTTATTCCATTTTTTTCTGTAAACTACTTGAAGTCCCCTAGTATTGTTATGAGGCAGCTTTGGTGGTGTAGGATTAAATGTTGGGCTGTTGACTGTGAGGTCAACAGTTCAAAACCACTAGCCACACCACAGGACCAAGATAAGGCTTTCTACTCTTATTAAGATGTACAATCTCAGAAACCCACAGGGGCTGTTCGGCTTGTCGTATAGGATCACTATGAGGCGGAATCAACGTGGTGGCAGAGAAGTTTGTGTAGTTGGTATAGTTATCAAATCCAAACCATATAAAGTATATTATAAAATATTCTCTCATCTGCCCTGCTTTCATTCCCTTAAGCCAGCAGTTCTCAACCTGTGGGTCTCGACCCCTTTAGGGGTCAACCGACCCTTTCTTTTTTTTTTTCAAATGACCCTTTCACAGGAGTTGCCTAAACCATCAGGAAACACACAAATATTTCACAATCTATAATTACATATTGTTTTGTGATTAATCACTATGCTTTAATTATGTTTAATGATGTTCAATTTGTAACAATGAAAACACATCCTGCATTTCAAATATTTACACGATGATTTATAACAGTAGCAAAATTACAGTTATGAAGTAGCAAGAAAAATAATGTTATGGTTGGGGGGAGTGTCACCACAACATGAGGAACTGTATGAAAGGGGTCATGGCATGAGGAAGGTTGAGAACCACTGCCTTCAGCCATCAACTCAAAAAGTCACCGCCTTTATGAATTCTCTCTCTCTCCATCCAGAGTTTCTTTGTGCAAATGCAAACCAAGACGGTTTGGTTCTCTGTCCCTCTTACGTAAACCTGACTGCTGCCGTCAGGTGCCACCACGTCCGTTCTGACTCATCAGGACTCTGTGTCCGACAGAGTGAAAGACCGCCCGGCCTGCACACGCTTTCTCTGTTTGACCCCATTGCTGCAGCCAGGCGTCCATCCATCCTGTCGCAGTCCCCTCTTTTGTTGCTCCCCTGCTGTACCGAACACAGTGTCCTCCTCCAGGGACATAGCCCTCAAGGTGACGTCCATGCTCTGTGACAGTTAATGTCGGTCAGTGCGTCACTTGGGTTTGTGGCTCGTGCTGCTGCGAGCACTGATTGTGGATCTGAAATCCTTGTGAAAGAAAACCCTCGACAACTCAATCTTTTCTCCTGATGTTGTTTATGGATCTTTGATCGTCCTCAAGAAGTGCTGCGAGTCCTCTTGGCGTTCAGCAAGGAGGGTGTTAACGAGTCTTAATGCCACATTCTTCTGCATCAAGTTCAGCTTATTGGATTGTTGGATCAGCATACAGATTGAGTAAGTCTTGTGACGAGACACAGCCCTGACTGACCCTTGTTCTGCTTTTACCCCGGGCAGTACGCTTTCTTCTGTTCAGAGACTCTTGGTCTGTACGCAGGGGCTTCCATTCCTCTTCTTCTCAATGTTGTCCAGGGTTTGTTGCGACCCACACAATTGGCTGGCCCTGCATAGTCGGTAAAAGACAGGCATCCCTCTTGCTGGTCTACTCTGATTCAGCCCAGATTCATCTGAGGCCAGCAATCATGTCCCTCCTTCCAAATCCCTTCTGAATCCAGCTTAACTCTCGGGCCGCTCCCTGTCCATGTACTGCAGCGACCACTGTAGAATGACCTTCAGCACAAGTTCACGGACATGTGAGATTAATGATACTGTTTGACACTCTCCACAGTCCGTTGGGTCACCTTTCTTTGGGATGTGCACAAAGAGGATCTCTTCCAGTCGGTCAGCCAGGTAGCCGTCTTCTGCAGCTCTTGGCTCAGCCGAGTGACTGCTCTCCGCGGGACTGCTCCCCGCGGGACTGCTCCCCGTGGGACTGCTCCCCGCGTCATCAGCTTGCTGAGACAGTGCCTTGGGCATTCCACCCTTTCCTGGAGCCTTGCTTCTCTCTCCCCCCATGCCTTCCCTGCAGCTTACACTCTGGTTCTTGAGCATATGCTGTACCTCTGGAAATGACTGAATGTCGACCAGTTCTTGATGCAATGACTGACTGTGTATTCGTTCCATTTTCTTTGGACATCCTTCAGTAGGTTGCCCATAGAATCCTTCAGGGTCCCACGTGGAGGCTTGAATTTTCCCCTAGTTCTTCCAGCTCCAGGATGTTCTCCCTTGTGGGTTCCTGATTCTACTTTTCCCACGTTTCCTTGTCACACTGTGTCTTTTTGATTGTGCTTTGTTCAAAGGATTTGACTCCGGTGTTTCACTTTCAGTTTGCTTTTCCAGCCTCTCAGGATGGTGCCTGGTCTCAGGGGAAAGGAAGCCAGGGGTCGTTTCAAGCTGTGACCCTTCGCCTTCTCTCCCTTAAAAGAAAAACAAACAAAAACCTTTTATATATTTTTTCAGATTCATTTTTCCCTTATTTTGTGGAATATAATATATACAAAAAAACCCAAAAAGAAATCCGTGTGGCTGGATGGCCTATCTCACGGAAACAGTGTCGGTATCTCACTAATACTGCCCCCCACGCCCCCTTCCACCCCCCACGGACATGCAGGTGGTTCTTTTTTCGGTCTTTCCTGTTCCCACCCTGTCCCCCCACTAACTTTTCTGCCCTTCCCCTCTCTCCTCTCTCCTCTCCCCCCCACCCCCCAGCCCTGACCTCAGCTTAATCTTTAAAGTCTTAGCCTTTGTTGTGAAAACCGTTTTTATTTTCCCTTTATAATCATGGTGTCATCAAGTGTTTATCTCTCTGAGATTGGCGAACTTTGCTGAGCATAATGTCCTCCGATTTTCCCGTGTTGCGAAGTGTCTGACATACTTGCGATTGCTCTTTATGGATGCATATCTTCCGTGGTGTATGGGTTCCAGCGTTTGTCTATCTGTTCCTCTGCAGATGGGTGTTTGGCTGTGTCCGTCATTTTGCTGTTAGGGAAATCGCTGCCGTCAACATGGTTGTTCATGTGTTTGTCTGTGTTTTGTTCTTTGTTTCTTTGGGGTGCATATCAAATAGCAAGCTAGGAAGACCATAAAGTATTTGCATTTGTGTCAAGGGAAGCGTCATAGTGATTTCCACTGTGGCTTCTGCAGTTCTGCAATCCCGCAACAATGTATGAGCATTCTAATCGCCACATCTCTTCCAGAATGTATTATTTCCTGGCTTCTGTTTGCTTGTTTGTGTATTTTGCTTAGGGTGTTGATGTGAGTTGGTATCTCATTATTGTTTCTCTTATGGCTGATGAACATGAGCATTTCTTCATAGGATTGTTGGCCGCCTGGGAAATATACATTCCTAGTAAATTGTCTATTCAAGTCCTGTGCCCATTTTTTATTGGATTGCTTGTGCCTTCCTTATTAAGAGGTTGTTTTCAATAGGTTTTTGAAATGAGCTCTGTATCACACTTCTTCTTAAGTCTTCTTCAGCAGCTCTCTGAAATTATTTTCATTGTTTTTACTTGCCACAGAAAGGTAGCATGCTGTATACCCTGTCCGACACTGTCTATTGTTGCCATTTTTTTATTTAACAATGTATCTCGGAGGTTTTGCATAGAGAATGTCCATCTCCTTCCTTACAGCTACCTGGTCATCTCTGTCTGGACGTATCATAATCCAGCCAGCCAGTCCCCGTTGATAGATATTTAGATTGCTTCCCGTCTTGTGTGACTGTCAGAGGATGCTGTCCAATGCAGTTGAGTTTGCTAGTTGCGTTTACTACTGTTTGGTTGAAAGACCACTTCAAAGACTATTTGGGGGCGTAACATTTAAAGATGGTCAGGAGGTGGGGGTGGGGTGACTGGGGGTTCGGGGACTTCACCCTCAATGGCTCCAGGAAGCCCGGATTCCCTGAACTCACTTATCTACAAAGACAAGAACAGGCCAACAGGCAGAAACCAAAGTTTGTCCCTGGTGACGGGAGGCGGAGGGTGTGACGGTGTGTGGAGTACTGAATGTCTGTGAATGGTGATGAGGAGATCACCCCGATTAAGGGGAAGGCCTGTACAGTCAATGAATGTCATTGAAACCGATAACGGCAACGCCTGTAAAAGGCTGAATTGGACAATGTGTCATGGAGCTAGCTACAACAATGATTAGTTATTATTCTTATTTTAAGTGGCTGCTGGGGCTATGCTGCATGGGATTTGGTTTCTCGGTTTGGAGGCTTGGGGGCTCAGGGTCCCAGTTGCCTCAGTTAATTGGCCTCAGCGTGTGCTCAGTGCCTACGTCAGCCGACCAGCTTGGGATCTTAAGAGCCGGCAAGCCACCATCCTAGGTCTAAACAATGGGCCTGTATTCGTGCAGAGCAACAGGGAAAAGGGGTGAATCAGGCCAAGAATGAGGCCCGGAATGTGCCGCTAATCCCTTCTTGAACAAGTGCCTCCTTTGCCAGGAGACCAGAAGAACTGGACGGTGCCTGGCAACCAGGCAGGACGTCTTCAGTCAAGAGTCTCTGGAAAAGGCCTGGTCCAACACCGGCAAATGAAGACCGTTCTCGAGACCTCGTTTTAGGGACTCACCTCGCTCTCTTTCTAAAGACACTGGATCTTTCATCCTTTGGGGCTTTATCCACAGGGACCCTGTGAGATGAAGGGTGAAGAGCCACCGTGTTGTTTTTTTATCCTGGATGGCCCTCCCCTTGTACTGACAAGGTGGCCTCTCCCATGGTTGGCGATGGTCCCTGGTCCCAGCGGTCCTGGGTCAAACACTCTAAAAACCTCAGTCATCAAATCAATTCCAACCCATAGCGACCCTGCAGGGCCGAGTAGAACTGCCTCATCTTTCTTCTGAGGAGCTGCTGGTGGTCTTGAACTGTGGACCTTGTTGTCCATGGTCTAAATGTGTAACCTATTATCCACCAGGGCCCGGGACTGGGTCTAATAGCACCTTTTGTTTGTCTCTCTGCCCTGCTTTTTCCAGCCACTGGGCTGCAGGAGGAGTGGAAGTTTCGCCTGTCTTCCTCTCTGGGCTTGTGGAGCTCTTGGGATGCCCCGCCCGGTGGGGCTGTAGGTTAGACCAGAGGGAACTGGGTAGGTCCATGGAGCTGGGCAACACCCGCTGTGAAGACCCCAGTGGGAACTCTCCCTGCTTCCTGCCCCCTCTGCTCTCCCAGCCTTAGGAAAGGCTTGCCCGCCTGTTGCTCCCCCGACCCCCAGCTCCCAGGGCAAGGGGTCTGGCACCAGGACCACTCTGCCTTCCTTCTGGGATCTCAGGGTGGGTCTGGGTTCCACCTCCCCCTCAGTTGCTACATCCCTTGCCACCCACCTGCCCTGCCCCAACTCCCCCTTTCCCCCCTGCCCGCCCCCCACATGGCCCAGGGCAGTGGAGGGTCACAGGAGAGGAGAAGCAGAGTATGTGTCAATTCCCAGAATTCCAGCACCAGCAAACCAAGCCACACCAAACCATTGCCGTCAGATCAACGACCCGTGTCTGTCGGGCAGAAAAAACTGCTCCATTGGCTTTCTTGGCTGGTGTCTTCTGGAAGCAGGTCTCCCAGCACCACTGAGCGGGTCCTGCCCACCAACCTTCAGTTGAACATTTGCACCCCCGGGGGCCTCCCCGCCCCAGAGCTAAATCCTACAGTGAGAGAAAGCACTTTGTCTCTGACTGGGGAGGGCAAGGCTGTTGACCAGACGAGAAAGACGCACGCAGACCTGCCCGGTCCTACAGGTGGCTCTGGCTCAGAGACAGGGAGCTCAGTGTGGGCTTTCGGTCCATCCACGTGGCAGTAGCAATGAACAGCAAATAGTAAGAGTTCGAGGAAGATGGTTGGGTTTTATTTTCAGAATCAACTCAGAGTTATTGGCACATAATCCACACAGCATACAATTCATTAGTTCAATCATATCAAGGATTGTACAATCATGACCACAATCAATTTTACAACCTTTTCTTCCTTTCTTTTTTTTATGGTTAAATCGCCTTTAAATTGGATTGTGTAAGCACAGCCAGTTCGAGTGCTCCCTCCCCTTCCCTCCCTGTCCCGCCTTCATGGTTTGCGCCCCCCCCCCCCATTCCCTCCCCATCCCTAAGGAAGATGTATTTTTTGTTTGTTTATTTTAGGAAGATGTTTTTATTGTGAGTTTTGCTTGTTTGTTCTTTTACTTTTTAGTTTGAACATTTTAAAGCATTTAGGAGAATTTTTTTTAAATAGTAGAATATCATTTGACCTACTCCCTCCATTTAACCTGAGCCGTGAGTGGTTTTTTTTTTCATCTTTATTTTAATATTTTTGCCAAGGACTTCTAGATTCCAGGCATCCCCCATTTCACCTCTGATGTATGACTTTTCCCCATATCCAGCCACGACCGTGATGTGATCAGGTACCTTGTGGCCTGTGCAGTGCTGTGACCCTGCGTGCACCAGCCTCACCACCGGTCCTGTGTTTGAGCCCATTGTTGCAGCCACCACGGCGTCAGTCCATCTCTTTGAGGGTCTTCTTTTGCTGACCCCTACCCAACATGACGTCTTTCCCCAGGGACTAGTCCATTCCTGAGAACATGCTAAGGAGCATCCCGGCCGTACTTCTTTCAGGACACATCCGTTTGTTCTGGAGTTCCCTGGAACAGCCAGCATTCTTTGCATGTTTCCAAGGCATCAGCTCTTCTTCACTGTCCAGCTTTGGCCTGCATATGAGGCGATTGGGAATATCCTGCCTGGCTTGAGTCAGGTGCTGTGTCGGCCTGGGTAGACTAGAGAAACAAATGCACGTGGCTTGTCAACAGGCATGTCCTGCAGGGAGTGTGTGTGTGTGTCCCACCTTGAGCTATTTTTCTCCATGGCGCCTCCAAATGAGGTCATCAAGCTGTGACCTGATTGACAGGTTAAACTCCGCCCCTTCCCTCTTAATAGTCTCAAGTTGACGCCAGATGATTTAACTACCACAGGTGCCCCTCAGTCAGTCCTCAAAAGTGACGTCTTTGCTCCTTAATTCTTCTAGCGGGCTTTTGCAGACCGCATTCCTACCGTAGCTAACAACATTAATATCAACTCCTTATTAACATCTCAAACCCAGTGTTCCCCAGTTGCCTTAACAAAAGCTTTCCCTCAGCTGGTTTGGGTGAACCAGGGGGCCTTCGAGGAGCCTGCACTTCATTTGGCTGTCACGTAAATCGCTCTGGAACTGCCCTCCCGGGGACACAGGCTGGCGAAGGAGACCGGCCAGGTGTCCTGTGGAAAGCCTGCTTTAGGCTGAGCCCTTGGCTGCCTGGCAGTGGTGTTCATGGCCTATAGCTGGGCACTTTAACCACCGTGCCACCGAGCCTCCTCTGAAAGGCTGAACCCCCTTGACACTGAGTGGATTCTGACACATGATGACATCAGGACCCCGTAGGACAGGGCTGAACCACTCCATGGCGTCCCCAAGGCTGCGGTCTCTGTGGGAGCCGACTGCCCACACCTTTCTCCCCAGAGCAGCTGGTGGGTTCAACCCACTGACCTTTTCCTTAGCAGCCAAATGCTTAACTACTGTGCCGCTAGGGCACAGGGAGGTGGAAACCTGGGACACCAGGACAGATGATGACCCAGAGGCAGCAGGAGTCCGGGGGTGCCCCCAGGGAGGGGGAGGCTGAGTAGGGAAGGAGGCTCAGTGATGGAGGGAAGGCAGGTGAACTGGGCTTTGGAGTATGCATTCGGTGGGCGGTTGGAATAGGGAGTGGAGGCCTTAAGCTGGTCCCAGACACCCGTTCCCTGTGGCGAGTGGAGTGAGAAGCAAAGGCCAGACCCCGAGCCCTGAGAGGCTGGGCAGCGGGAGCGAATCGGACAGGAAAGGAGACAGAGAGGTCAGGAGAGAGGTGGAGCCCCCGAAGGCCGTGGTCCGAGGAAGTCCAAGGGGGAGAAGATTTTGAGGGTGGATGCAGGAGCGGCCCAAGGAGGGCAGTGCCCTTGCCATGCGTTGATGAATAGGTTATGGGTGACTTACCAGAGAGAAGGTGGGGGCACGCCCGCACTCGTACAACAAGCTGACGGTGACAAGGAGTTAGGGAGGAGTGGCTAGAGTGGGCGCAGAACCGGGCTCAGGACACGGCTGCTCTCTGTTGACATGCCAAAGGGGCAAAGGCAGTCAGAGGGACCGGTCAGAGATTTGAAGTGGGGAGGAGGGACAACACACACACACACACACACACACACACACACACACACGCCACTCAGGTTGGGTGGGCTTGAACAGGAAGAATAGTGGGTGCCTGTACAGGTGCAGGTTCGATGGGAGGGGTGGAAGGAGGTGACCACTCTGTCACATTTCCCTAGAGCCCTCAGTTGGCTCCTGTCCTCTTTGGCTCAGAACCCTGCGAGGCTCCTAGATGGACCATTCCCAACCACGCCCAGCCTGCCTGGAGCACCGCCAGCCTTGTTCAGAGCCCAGGGGCGTGTGCCTCCAAAGGAGTCCCACCCCAGATCCCACCCCACCCTGGAGGAACAGGCCGAGCCGGCAGCCCTGGGAGGTCACCCAGAGGACAGGAGGGGTGGGTGGGGAGCAGAGCCCCGTGCCAAGAGCACCCAATCGAAACTCAGCCAACAAAACGGAAGTGTGCCTGCCTGTCTTCCCCAAGTCCCCATGGCTGTGGGAACTCAGGGGCCCTGGAAGGACAGGCTAATGACAACCCCCTCCCACGGAGACCCAAGGTGCTGACCATAGAGAAGCCAAGCCCATCCAGAAAGCCCACTCTTTAGGCCCCAGCTCTCCCTCGCCTTTGAGCCAAATGAAGTGTGGGCCCCAAAGCCAGAGAGGACAGTGTTTGTGGAGGCCATTCCGTGGGAGCCTCAGGGACACCCACATAATGAGATGACCTCAACTGGGGTACTTCACCTGGCCCAACAGCAGAATCACCTGCGGGGCCTTTACAACTCCTCAGCTGCCCCCCACCCTCCCACAACCCTGTCCAAACCAGTGCTTGGGGCAGGGCCAGGCATGAGGAGCTGCACCCTGAGAACAGGGCCCGAGGGAGAAGTCAGGCTAAGGGGACACCCCCAAACCAGGCTCTCATGTGGATACAGGTGCCACCTCAGCCAAGGTGGCACAGGCAGGCTCACCAAATGACTGTGCATGCCCCACACCAGCACCCTTGGGCTCCAGCCTCTGGTCGGGGCCTTCCTTTGCCTGCCTGATCTCGAGCCTCCTTTGCCCCTGCCCTTGCCCCTGCACTTCCTGTGAGGGCTCGGGAGAGGACAGAGAGGGGCAGGGATGGGAGGCAAGTAGCTGGTTGGTCCTGGCCCATCCGGGCACAAGCCTCAGAATGTGAGAGTGTGGTTGGGGACAGAGGAGAGTGGTCAGCACCTCCTCACAGTGGGGCAGGGGGTGGGGCTGGGGAGCCCAGACAGGGCATCCTGAAGAGCCAGCTTCTGTGACCAGGAAACTTGTGGGCTTGGCGCAGGGTTGGCTCAGTTGCTGGTCCCTGCAGCCAGTGTGGGGCTGGAGGTCCCCTCCGACCCTGGGGGTCGAGCCCATGGGGAACAGCAAGCATCTGGCTGAGAACTGGAAGCAGTGACGTGCTGGCTGCCCATTCTGGTCTCAGCCACACGAGTCACTCCTGCGGCTCTGGGCTAGCTAGCCGAGGGCTGTGGTTCCAGCCCGTCCTTCCCCTCTCCCTACCCCAGCACCTCCCTGTGGCTCAGAGTTTCTGACTCCTCAGGAATTTACAGAAGGTGTCCCTGCTTCCTGGGCCTGGCTCCCTGCCCTCCGTGACCTCATTTGTGTGTGTGCCCAGGGTCCCTGTCCCTGGGGGCGGGGCAGTGTGATGTGTCACACGTGTGGCGAGTTGGAGAAATCCCTCCTGATCCGTCCCTTGATTCAGGGCAGAGGGTTGGGTTAGGCATGCTCCCTGGGGTTCTGGACCGCAGAGGATGGTGGTGGGACATGATACGGAAGTCCTTCTCTGGAAGGGTATAGGGCCCCAGACCTGCTCGGGGCGTCTTCTCACCGTGGGTCCACACCCCAAATGCATACCAGGCCTGGCTCAACTTGGGTGTCCCTGTCCTGAGCCAGAGCCAGGCGCAGGTGCAGGAGGCAGAGGCTTGGGAGATGAGCGTGCGGGTACAGTGAGCAGCCGGGCTGGGGCTGCAGGGCTATGAAAACGGAAGGATGGAGACTGAGAGGTCTGGGATCCAGCCAGGCAGGTGGGAGGCTGAGCCTGCACTGGGAGGGAACAGCAGCTGCAAGAGAGTGAGCAGGCTGCAGGTGGGTGGCCAGGGTGCTACTTAGCATCTTGGCTCGGGAGAAGCACCTCTGAGGGGGTGGTAAAGCTAGATGGTCCCCAAGGGCTTAGAGTATAGGTTCCCAAACCTTTTTTTACCTACCACTCCCTTTTCAGGAAACAAAAAGACAGCACCCTCCTGGCAATCAAAAGCGTTTATACGATGGCTGTGTTCATCTGGGTTGATTAGAGAAACAAATCCAGAGACACTCCTATGTGTGTAAGAGAGAGTTTTATCTCAAAGAGTAATTTTATATTAAGAAAACAGCCCAGCCCAGCCCAGATCAAGTCCATAAGTCCGATATTAGCCTATATGTCCTATACCAGTCTATAAATTCCTCTTCAGACTCACACAACACATACAATAATGCCGAATGCAGGAAGAGCACAGGCCAGTGGGTGGAAAGTCTTGTGGATGCAGCAGCAGTGGAAGCATCTCAGCGCTACCATGGGTCTCCACGTGGCTGCTCCAGCTCCGGGGCTCTGGCTTCTTCCGCATAGCTCCATGTGGCTTGTCAACCGGAATGTGAAGCAGAGAGAGTGTGTGCGCCACCTCCAGGGAGGAAGACAGGAGTTCCCAGAATCCTCAGGAGAAGGCCATGCCCACACAGAGGTCTCATGGGCTATGACCTGATTGACAGGCTAGACTCCACCTCTTCACTCAAGTTGACAGGAGATGATCTAGCTGCTACGATGACCTATGATCAGGATAAAGAGTGGCTGTTTGCAGGCTGCTGGATCATTTCAGTGCCCCCAGGGGGCAGTATCACCCACTTTGGGAAAACCTGGCAGAAGGCTGAAGCTGCTCATCCAGGACCTCCTGGCACCTAGCCAGGGTCTGAACATCCCCATTGGGAAGGGGTGCAGGAAGGAGCGTCCCAGAAGAGGAACTGGTTCCTGTCCCCCTTCATTTTTGGAGGGCATGTAGGTACACACAGGCATGGGTGGGCATGTTTGGGGGGACAAGCAGAATGGACACATGTCAGCACACGCAGACACACACGTGTGGGCATAGGTAGGTGCACAGGTGATGTTTTGATTCTCTAGTGTCGCTATAACAGCAATGTCACAGGTGGGAGGCTTTAACAAACATGGATTCTCTCACACTTTAGGATGTTGGAAGCCCAAATGCAGGGCGTCACTTCTAGGGGAAGGCTTTTTCTATCAGGAGGAAGGCTCTGTCTTCCTTTGTCCATCTGTGGGTCCAGTGTTCCTCAAAGATCTCCATGGGTATTGTCATCCATCATCCCGAGTCTCGGAGGTTCTCAGCACAGGGACCCTGCATCCAAAGGATAGGCTCTGTTCTTGGCGTTTTCTTTTTCGGTGGTTGTCCCTCCTCCGCTGACTTTTCCCTCCTCCTATCTCTCGTCAGAGAAAAGATCACGCCGGCCACATCCCAGGGACACATTCCCCTTCCATTGGATCAGAACTGTAAACCGAGTTAAGGTGTTGCAGCTCGTCCTAATCCCTGGACAACTCATTGGTTGATCACGTCACGGGAGGTGATCACATCATTGCGTAACTGCCCAACCGCCGAGAATCAGCCCAGCCAAGTTGACATGTATGAGTGGGCAGAGTCAGGGTGGGAATAAGTGGGCGCACAGGCAGGCGAGGTGCTTGGGCTTGGTGCCCACGCCAGAGGAGGTTGGCCCAGGTGGGCAGGCGAGCAGATGGTGGTGTGGTCAGAATCCACTTTCCTTCCTCGTGGCTGTGGCTGGTGGGCTTCCGGTGCCAATGTGCCCAGAGCCTTTCCTTTTCGGGAGCCCCACCCCCGACACCTCGCGCGTGTGCACACACACACTTCCTCTTTCTCAGCACACCCTCCTCAGGTCTCAGGGGAGCTGCTCACCGCTCGCTGTCCTGTTTCCGCCCCAGGAGCTAGTCCAGACCCGGCGAGGGGGGTCCTACGGCCCCTTCTCTGCCCCCATCTCTGCAGTATCCCCCACCCATGCCCCTTCCCTGTGGGTTAAATGTGCACCTCTCTCATGTCTCTGCTGCCTGGCCGTGTCTGTCCGCACCCGGGCTTCAGAACAGGGTGCAGGGCTGCTTGCAGACCCCAGAAGGGGACAGCCAGCGGTGGCCTAAACCTGTGGCATCATCCAGTCAATTCTGACTCATCAGGACCCAGGTGGACAGGGTAGAACTGCCCTGTGGGGGGTTCTAAGGCTGTCAATCTTTATGAAGTAGGCGGCTACGTCTTTCTCCTGCGGAGGAGCTGGTGGATTTGAATCACCGGCCTTTGCATTAGCAGCCCAGTGCTCACAGCTGCACTAGCACCGCTTCAAGGGCGCATCACGCCCGTGACCTGGGCCTCCGGCTCACCCCAGCCCACATCTCCGTCTCAGGCTGCACTTCCGCAGCTCCGACAGGAAATGGGCTGTGCCTCCCACCCTCCAGACAACTTCTTGTTTCCCTGCTGCCCTGTGCCAGCCCTGGGTTGTGCCCCTTGGCTCCACCCCCAGAGCTTTCTCAGGGCTCTGTCCCCCGTGCTGAGGGACAGGATGGTGGACATGATTGCCAAGCTGACTAGACGGCAGAGTCAGGCCCTTTCCGGGAAGGTAGGGACTCCAGCATCAAAGGCACCTGCAGGGACAGGGGCGGGGGGCCGGCTATGGGCCTCTGTCCTTTAGCCCCGGGTGAGCAGGGGTCTGAGGCAGGGGTCTCATGGAGTCCTAAACCTCCCCTTCTCTGAGGCCCGGGGGCGGGAGTGGGGGAAGAGAGAGGGGAGAAGGGGCAGAGGAGGGGGCAGGGAGTGGCTGAGAGGGTGGGTGGCTGGAGCAGGGGAGGCAGGACTACCTGCTCATGGGCAAGGGGAGGGAATGGAAGACAAGGGGCGTCTGCTGTCAGGACGTGCTGGGTATAGTGAGAGAGCCAGACCCCTCTTGGCACTGTCCTTTGGCCTGGGTGAGGGGGGACTTCCTCTTTCTTACTCAGTGTACCTTATGTCTTTTGGATATGACTGGAGGCCAAGCCCCAGGAGCCTGGGTATGCAGCCAGGCCTGGGTTTTGTGGGGGGTCTCTAGGAGCCGGTCAGATAGGCCTTCGGCTGTGGCTGAGGGGGAAATGCCCCAGCACTGTGGGGGCCCTGCCGAGAGGTCTGAGGCCAAAGGGGCCTGTGGGGGCTCCCCAGCCTTCCAAGCTGCCTGCTTCTGGGGCAGCTGCAATCTTTAGAGTGTACTTCCTTCAAAGGGGCCTGCCTGTCCCCATCTGATCAGGATTGAGCCCAGGTGTAGCTTGCATCTTCTCCTCCTGACGGCCCTGTGACGCTGGGTGCCCACGCTTCTACTTCTACCCTCAGTAGCTCCTTGGTACCTGAGCTCCCAGACAGCTCCACCATCCTGGGGCTCCCTGTGACCCCAAAGAGCCTGCCGCCCTGGTTGGCTCATCACCTGCCATGGGCCTTTCCAACCCCAGGCCCATGGGCACGGCCCCAGAGTTCAGCGGGTTCTTCTGCCATCCTGTCCTCCCGAGCTGTCTCTGGCTTCAGAACTCCAACCCTCACTCTCCGAAAGTTCTTGGGCAAACAGGCATCAGGTGTCTGTGTTTTGCTGAAGTTTGCCACAGGTGTGCCGTGAGCACAGGAAGCCATGTGCTCTGTGCTGTGGAGCCTTGGAGCACCTGCTTGGGGCTGGGGGTGGGGACTGCTGCGATCCATTAGTCAATCTGGGTCTTGCTCTCCAGGAAGTCCTGCCTTTGGGGGTAGAGAAAGTCAGCAAATGAATGGACTACTCACCAGCTCTCCGGGCAGAATGCCATTGGGCCCCAAAGGTGACAAGCAGGAGCCAGAGAGCTAGACTTCTCATGGGAGGGAGAGCCAGTGGACAGGCAGGGTTTGGGTGGGCAGGGAATGAGACAAAGAAACGGGAGGGAGGGAGGGAGGTAGACAGACAGACAGACGTCATCATTTGTGTCTGTGAACAGTCTGGTGTGATGAACATACTGGGTGCCACAGAGGGCTGCAGTGGGAGAAAAGAAAGGAATCGTGGAATGCAGGTCACGTCTCCACCATATAGGGCCTTGGTTGGGGCTGCGCCCTGGGTCCCCCTGCGCCTGTCTGCACTCGTGGGAATTTAGCAACATCCCCTTCTCCCACCACATTTCGAGTCCAGCCCTCTGCTGGTCTAGCCCTCCTTGGCAGTGATCTTGAGACCACCATTGGTGGGTTGTATCGTTGACCACGCTTAGCTCCCTGCTACTCGCTCTCCGCCATGACACCTGGGCTTCCCACAGCCTCTGGCCTGAGCAGCTGGTCTTTGTTGGGCAGTGGCTCCTTGTAGACCTCAGGTGCCTGCCACAGGCCTTGGGGCGAAGCTTTCTCCCCTCTCAAGGTGTTTATAGCTAGTGGCTTAGTGCCTGGGTCACAGTCCACAGAGAAACATCCATGATGGTTTGGTTTAGTTTTTAAAAAGGGTGTGGTGTTTTTTTGTTGTTGGTTTTTTTTTTGTGTGTGTGTGTGTACAACATTTGAGGTCATAGTAAAGTTTAAAAGAGAAACAAAAACCAAACTGGACTTCTATGATCACACTGCCAGAGAAGATCTTGGTTAGCATTTTGGGTTTTGGGTTGTTTTTTTGTTTTTTTTTACACAAAACTGAAGTTTAGCTCAGTTTGCCATTTTGAACTTCTTTGCTTCTCCCACCCCCGAAGCATCATGCATCCTTGGGAAATATCTTGGACTCCCAAGTACTCTCCTGTTGGCTGGGCTCTGCTGGTGTCCTTTGTTCTCCTAGAGAGGGTACTGGGCTGGGGGCTGACCTGCAGGGTCACAGATTCTCAAAAGGAGGGGATGGAAGCAACCAGGGGAGAGGGCCTGGCAGGCCTTGAATAAGCTGAGGCCTGGGCAGACATGGCTACTGGAATTTAAAGTTCAAGGCCAGGGCCGAGGAGTGGCAGGATAAGGCAGAGGCCCAGGCAGGTGTTGGAAGCTTCTGTGCTATGTGGAGGCTTGGACTTTGCCCTGAGGGTGTTAGAGGGCACAGCAATGAGGGCTGCATTGGGGCAGGCAGAACCTCCGGGTCCGCCTCTCCCCCTCCCCCACTGTCTCCTTGGTGGGGGTGGGTGGCGGTACCCCTTCTTTAGCCCTTCCCTCCCAAGACTTTTCATCTTTTCCCTCCCTTATCGGAATTGAATCTGAGGGGCTGCAAACCCCCCACCAGCCAAGTTCCAACCCAAGCTTTAGGGGCTGGGAGTGAGGGAGAGGTGGGGCTCTCAATGAGCGGCCCCCCAATGTGTACTTCACTCTCAAATGGGCCTGGACCTCCCAGCATGTGACATGAAGGGGAGGGTCACGGGAAGGACCTGCCCCCAGCCACACCTACAGCTGTGAGAGCCCCGATATCTGTATTTTATTTTTGTTAATAAATAACACAAGAACGCTTCCCACGCATCTGGGTACTACAAGAACACCCGCGAGCGCATTTCCTCATTCTCTTGCCACAACTTCTGGAGATGGGCAGGACAGAATTTTTACAGCCGGGGACTTGCTGCAGGTGGCCCAGGTGGCAGGAGGCCTGGTCAGGGCTGGGGCCTGTGGCCACGTAGGCCTGGAGCTGCGCTGAAAGCGCCCTCTCTTCCTCCTCGTGCAGGTGGACGAGCCCGGGGAGCCCGTGTACGCGAACGTCCAGCGGCAGCCGCGGGCCACCTCCCCGGACGCCATCGCAGCCCCGCGCCCCGGCCCGGTCTGGGAGACGCTCACGGACGCGGACACCGGACGCCCCTACTACTACAACCCAGACACGGGCGTGACCACCTGGGAGTCGCCCTTCGAGGCCGCCGCCAGCCCGGCCACCTCCCTGGCCTCGGTGGGCAGCCGCGAGAGCCTCGAGGCCGAGTGGGACCAGTACTGGGACGAGGCGAGCCGCCGGGTGTTCTTCTACAACCCGCTCACGGGCGAGAAGGTCTGGGAGGACGAGCCCGAGGACCCGCTGGAGATGCAACCGGGCCTGAGTCCGAGCCCGGACAGCCCCCAGGACCGGCGGGTGAGGGGCGGGGCCTGCGTGGGGGCGGGGCCTACTGTGGGCGGGTCTGGCAGTCGGAGCCTCTGACCCCACCTCTGCTCCCTGCAGACCCGGGGACCCGCGAGTGAGGGGCGGGGCCTGGCGCGAGAGGCGGGGCCTGGAGTGGGCGGGGCTGATTCTGGGAGCGTCCCCCGCCCACCACCACACCAGGTGAGGCGGGGCGGGGCGGGCCTGGCTCTGAGAGCCTCAGACTCCACCTCCTGCTTCTGGCAGCCGCCCACACCTGAGACTGACTACCCCGAATCGCTGACAAGTTACCCCGAGGAAGATTATTCTCCAGTGGGCTCGCTCAGTGAACCCGGCCCTGCCTCTCCCTTGGCCACGCCCCCTGGCTGGTCTCAGCACGTGGGGACGGACGGACAGATTCTGTACACCAACCACTTCACCCAAGAGCAGGTAAGGGCAAGTGGGCAGGTGGGCCCTGTACAGCCACCGGGAGCTTCTTCTCGGTGCCCCTCCATTAACGCTCCTCGGCTGCTCCCCCACCGCCCCAGCCTGAGACTGGACAGTCCCCACAGCCGCCCCTCCAGCAGGTCCTCCCTGACCCTATCTGTCACTCCCCCAGTGGGTGAGGCTGGAGGACCAGCATGGGAAGCCGTACTTCTACAACCCGGAGGACTCCTCGGTGCGGTGGGAGCTGCCCCAGGTAACCATCTCGGGAGGAGGCCCTGGTGGTGGCTGGGTACTCTGTGAAAGCTTAGAGGTTTGAACCCCCCCAGAGGGCTTAGGAAGAAAGCTGCTGCCCTGCTGATCTTACAGACAGGAGCAGGGTTTATTCTGAGACACACGGGGTCACCAGCAACTGCTTTGGCTCCCCCTGCCCCCAGGTCCCTGTCCCTGCTCCTCGAAACACCCTCAGATCCAGCGACAGTGACACCCCGGCTCAGACCAGCCCACCCGAAGAGAAGGTGAGGGAGCATGCACAGCTCTGACAGGGACCCTGACAGAAAAGTAGGGGGTTCTGGGGGCCCTGGAGCAGGAACTGTGTCTGTCTCCCTGCCCAGCCCAGCACTGGCCCCAGAAGTCAGGGTATGCCCAGGCCCTGAGATGGGTGAGTTGGGAGCTGGGTAGATAACCTCTCCTGCCACTGCTGCCGCTGCCCAAGTCCACCATCCGTCAGGGGGCTGTGCAGCATGAGGAAGCTTCAGGGGAGACCCAGGCCCAGCCTGCGGGGAGGTGCTGGCCGGAGGGGAGACCAGCCTCTGCCTCATGTAATGCACCCCTTAACTGCCGCCTCTTTCCCCTTCTCGAAGATCAAGACGCTGGACAAGGCAGGCGTGCTCCACCGGACCAAGACTGTGGACAAGGGAAAGCGACTGCGGTGAGAGCCTGCCCGCACCCAGGGCACCGTGGGCCTCACTGATTCAGCTCACCGAGTACTCTCTGCCCTGTGAGGAAACTGAGCAAGCATAAAGTGACTTAGGACCTGAAGGTCCCTTGGCTACTCGGTGTGACAGTTGGGTGCTCCAGACTGTGCCTGATCTTGAGGGTGATTAACATGGAAAGGGGACTCAGCCCAGGGTCCCCTCCAAGCCCTGCCCACTCTCCACCCACCTAGGAAGAAGCATTGGAGTGCCTCTTGGACTGTGCTGGAGGGCGGTGTGCTGACATTCTTCAAGGACTCCAAGACCTCAGCTACCAGCGGCCTGGTGAGGCCCGTTCCCCCAGGGCAAGGGCCACCCATCTGCTCCGTCTGGTCAAGGGTTAGGTCTGGGACCATGAACACGAGTCCGTGAGCTAAGTCTTGCAGGGAGGGGGCTACAACAGCAGTCTGCCAAGGAGAAGCAGGGCCAGCCACCTCTGGAGGGTGGGCCATGCCAGCTTGCTGGAAGGGGGCTACATCCCTTCCTCTCACCCTTGCCTGGGTGGGCAGGCAGCAATGGACAAGCAGACCGGTAAGCTCCATGCTTAAGAAGCACCCAGATCTGTAGGTTCCTTGTCTTTCCGTTGCCTGGCTACCAGTGGCCCCAGGCAGTTTTTGGTGCCAGAGGGAGGCTGTTGGGTCTTCTCAGAGGGCCCCTGGTCATGGGGCTCTCCACCCTTGCCCTTCTTCAGAAGCAACCTTCCAAGCTCTCTACGCCGGAGTACACAGTGGAGCTGAGGGGCGCCTCGCTTGCCTTGGCTCCCAAAGACAAGTCCAGCAGGAAGAATGTCCTGGAGGTGAGTGGGGGGAGTGGTGAGATGAAGGAGTGTGCAGATGGCCTGGGACCCTCATTACTGGGCAAGCCCCACTGGAAGAACACGAGCCTGGGAGAGTTGTGGTAGGAACGCTCAGGGCTCAAGGCTCAAGTTACCCCACTTCTCACGGATTCTGCAGTTCCCTCTCCAGTAGCTGACTTGGCTAGTTTGGGGCCCCAAGACCAGGGAGGAGTAGGGACCAGTGGGAAATGAAACTCTATAATGCATAGAAGGGCAGCCCCTCACCCAGCCACTGGGTGAGAAGAGACAGGAGACGCCCATCCCCAGTCACTCACTCTGATAGGCTGCTCCGACCCAGCTTCTAGCTGGCCTGGGTCCCCTGTAAGTAAACCAGGGCACTGGACATGCAGGCTTCCCAGAAGGGAGAGAGAGGCCAGTGGGGTCCAGGCAAGGGTCTTCACAGTGCCACAACCTCGCCGGTCAGGTTTTGTCATTTTGCTTTAAAATTTAAGGTGCTTTCGGTGAACCTTTGTGTGGTGTATTCTATCCAGGGATGGTTCTGCGACACTGGTTGCGATCCCTGGACCCTGTTATGAACCCCCTTGTTCCCACCCTGGGGTTCCTGTTTCCGTTTGTCCAGTGGCCCCTCCCCTCCCTGCCTTCTCATCTTTGATTTTGGGCAAACGTTGCTCTTCTGGTCTTGCTTCATGGGTTGTTCCATAAAATAAACACTCGCCTATTATTTGGCTGGAAGGTGGCCTTCAGGAGTGTCGTCAACTTCAAATTAGAAGGTTGTCCTAGAGCAGAAGGCTCGGTGGTTCCTCCGGTGTCTTTCAGACCAGGAAGTCTGGTCTTTTTGTTGATTAGTGCTACATTGTTTCCTCATTGCTGACAAGGAAGTCTATTGTGGGGTCTTGGTCTGAGTGGAGGCAGTGATAGTTGGCATCACCTGGTTCTCTAGTCCAGGCAGTGATAGTTGGCATCACCTGGTTCTCTAGTCACGGGGTAGAGGGGGCCACATGTGCCGTGTGTAGCCCATTGTAGTCCCTTGGCCTAATTGCTTCCCTGAGACTTCCCACTACTGTACTTAATTCTCCTTTGCTCTAAGTAGGAAGAGACCAGTTGTTTCTTAGCTGGCTGATTGCAGACCCCAGCTGCTGCTCACCAGGCTAACAAATGGAACATTATCTACATGACCTTGTTTTCATTTTTCATAGCTCCTACCAATTTATTAGGCATCTTTTATATGGTAAGCTCCTGAGTAGGACCCGATGCACATTGCTCTTGGTTCTCACTGAATTATACAGTAGAGATGTTTGTTTTCCAAACCATTTTATTAGCCGCTAATCCAAACAGACTAGTCACAGTTCAGTTATATCAGGCAGTGGTGTCCCATCGCTACCAAATGACCTAGGTTTTGTCAGTTGACTTAGATGTCTCTAAGAGTCTGTGTTGGTCTTGTTTTTAAACCACTCTTTTTTTTTTAAAGATCATTTTATTGGGGGCTCTTACAGCTCTTATAATAATTATCCATATATCAATTGTATCAAGCACGTTGTACATATGTTGCCATTATTATTTTCTAAGCATTTACGTTCTGTTTCAGCCCCTGGTATCAGCTCTTCTTTTTCCCCCCTCCCACCCTCTTGACCCCTTCATAAATTATTATTTTCATATTTTATATCGACCACTGTCTCCCTTCCCCCACTATGGTTTCTTCCCACTGCCTCTCTCCACCTTCCCCTTCCCCTCCTGGCATTTCTACTCCCATTTCTGTTCCTGAGGGGTTTATCTGACCTGGATTCTGTGTGTGGTGAGCCCCTATCTGTACTAGTGTATATGCTCCGGTCTACCCCATAGTGAAAGGCAGGCCTGGGGTCATGATAGTGGGGGGTGAGGAAGCCTCAAGGGACCAGAAGAATGTTGTGTGTTTCATTGATGCTATGCTGTGCCCTGGTTGACTCATCCTTCCGTGTGACCCTTCTGTGAGGGATGTCCCATTGTCTACAGATGGGTTGTGGGTCTCTGCTCTCACCCCCCTCATTCTCAACAAGATGTTTTTTTTGCTTTTGGCCTTCTGGTACCTGTTAGCTGATTCCGTTGACACCTACAGGCTGGTGTGCTCCTTCCATGTGGGCTTGTTGCTTCTCTGCTAGATGACCACTTGTTTAACTTTAAGCCTTTAAGACCCCAGACACTCTTTTTGATAGCTTGGCACCATCAGATTTCTTCACCACATTTGCTTATGCACCCATTTTGTCTTCAGTGGTTGTGCCGGAGGGCAAGCATTACAGAATGTGAGGTTGTTAAAACAAAGCATTGGGGGAGGGCTTGAGCAGAGGCCCAAAGTCCATCCACTTCCTCAATGTATTTGCCATATAAATATATGTACATAGGCCAATACCTCTTTTTATGAGTTAATATATTTACATAAGTGCACACCTATGTTCCTACCTCTATCCCGAGCTTTGCTTCCTAGATCTTTCCTCTGCTTCCTTTTACCTTCCTCCTGCCCCACCATCCCGCTCGCCCTTCTTCTGCCTCTTAGTAATTCCTCTCAGCTAGATTGCTGTTGCTCCGACACCCCCAGGACCTCTACGTCCTCCTTGTTGATTTTAACTCCCTAGTTGTGCCCGTCTATGGTGTTGTTTGCTCACCGCTCCCTTCCCCTGTCTCCTTCGGAGCCTTCGATCCCATTGCTCTCTCCTCGGGCTGGCTTCCCATCCTATCTCTTACTTTTCTGATCTAACAACAAGAGCGCCTGTGGGTGATTCTACCTGGCTGCCATCTGGACTCCTCTCTCCTAAACCACGTTTACCATCCTCCTCTGTCCCCCAAAGTTTTGAGGCCGCTCACAACACACACACACACACACACACAAATGAGGAGCTGGCAAAATCGAGTAAAATCTAGTAAAAACCCCAGCCAAGCAAAACAAAGCTCAGTGGTGAACAGGCTGTTGGGAGCGGGTGACACTCAGGTGATACAGCTGTTAATGGAAGATGAAAAAACTGGCTCCAGTTTCCCTGGTAGCTAACATGCAGAGAGAAGAGTAATCCGTTACCTGGCTCTTACTGAATAAAAGTAAAGCCCATCCGGACTTGGGGGGAGTCAAAGCATTCTCCTTGCCCTTTACACTTGAAGAAATGTCACCTGAGTGATTCCATGAACATAGGGTCTAGCCCAGAGGTCAGCAAACTGCGGCTCGAGAGCCATATGTGCGCTTTCCATAGGTACATGTGGCTCTAAAGGAAAACCAAAAAAATTCAAAGTCTGTTCTTCAGATAATGGTGATTTCATTTGTTTGTCAAAATATACCTATGGCTTTCAAACCACTTTTAGAATGTGAGGGGCAGGATCGGCTCTTCTGTCTCAAAAGTTTGCCAGCTGCTGGGCTGGACAGATGAGGCTCAGGGCTCTTCAGGTAGCTCTTTACCGTGAAGGCCACTCCTTAACTCTGCTCCGAGAAAACCCTTCTGCAAGGACGTGTGTGTGGTTCTTGGTGACTGACCAAGCTTCGTGCAGTTCCAGAGCCAGAACACCCACAGAGCAGGGCTGGAGGACTGGCGCGTCTAATGAGCTGCGCTGAAGAGCGGGACGAAGTCTTTTTTTTCTTGGTATATTTTAATTTGTTCTTTGTCAGTGGCTTGACGTTGTTGCTGTTTTGCTGTACACCGTTGCCTGGCTTTGCCCTGTCTTCTTCCTGTGCATGTCGTTGTCTCTGCAGGCCTGTCCGGACAGGACAGGCTGGACGAACAATCTCAGCCCCACTTGGTGATCCTCGTGGGGGAAGCCCGGCCACGAGAGCAGGAGATAGCCTGTGTGTGTGGGGTGGGGGTGGAGGGGACACGAAGTCTTTTGAGAAGAATTCTGGAGCCTTCTCCAGGCGTGGCAGGGTAGAGCGCTACGTTAACTCAGATGCCTGACGGGTGTCAAAGGAAGGAGGGCATCATGTTCCTTCCCTGCCTCAGAGTGGCGTCCTTCAAACAGCTCTCTAGACTGGTCACCTCTCTCGTGGTGTGGGGGAGACCAGCCCCACAACCAAATGGGTCCAAGGGGCGGGGTAAATGAAAGAGACATCAGACAAGACAAAGTATGCAAGGGCTCACCGCTTCCATGTCCATTGGAACCAGAACGAGGGACGAATTGAAGGGAAGAAATTAAGAGACAGGCGAAAGCTTTGGGGTGCTCGCCTCCGCCATGGCTTCAGGAACCAGGTCTGAGCGGTGAAAGTATGTAATATATTCTCTCTTGAGCTTATAAAATCTCAGGCATGCAAGTCATGTTAAGCACATACATACCAGTGAGGGGTTGTATTAGAGGCATACGTGACAGGATGGGGGTGAGTTAGGGGTATACACGCAATAGGAAAGGGAGGTACTAGAGGCGTACATGTGACAGGAAGATACATACGAAACAAGAAGGGCAGATTCTAGAGCCCAGAGGGCAGCCTAACCTTGGTTTCTTCTCTGCATTGCCTTTGGCCTCAGTTGTCTTGGAGCTCTTTTCCAGGGGAACAAGCTACGATCCTTATCAGAAGGGAGTGGGCCCTCCTTAGGGTTAGATGGCCTAACTGCTTTTGACGGCAGATAACCTCCAAGCAGCTGACCTTCCAGCAGATATGGTGGCAGCCATATGCTTGCAAGTAGCATTTTAAAGTTGGCATTATTATGGGGGACAGCATGGGGAATAACTTATTACTTAGGAGAATGTAAGCGGGACGCATCTCCAACCCACAAACACGAAGGTTCCCTCCCCGAGAGCCCTGGCCTCCCAGACTCTAACGCACCAACGCTGAGAGTTTGTCTGAATGCACTCTCTTCCAGGTGCTTTCCCACATCATGGCTTTCGATGAACGTTTCTGAGTAGATTCTTCTGGGTTGTCTTTTCTGGCGAGATTAGCAGGCAGCTGGTGCTCTTGGCAAGTGCTCAGGCTGAAAGGAACCCTGACAACCTTGAGTGGATGGAAGAGGTTCCCTGCCTCCCAGCGGGCTGGAGGCCACCCACACTCCACTCAGGGTGACCTGTAAGCAACCCCCAGGATGTGTAAGAGACGGTGCAAAATTCTCTGCCACCCAGGCTAGTTGGTTCATTGGGCCTGGGGTGGTTTCCCTGGCTGGTTTTCCTGGTCACCTTCGCACCCCAGTAAACGGCAGAGCCAGCTCCCTGAGAACGCAGGCCTGTGTGGGGCAGCTCACCTGCTGGTGCATTGGCCAGAAGGGCTGTGCGGCGGTCAGGGGCTGCTCTGCGCCTTTCTAGCTCTGTTGCCTTCTGTGTAGCGCTTTCAGATGTGGACTGATTCTGTCTTTAGAGAGCAGCCCCAAATCACGGACTTTGCTTCCGCAGCACTGTTGTTAGGCTGTTCTATGGAATACCAGACACAAGGCCTTTGTCTGTTACGTCAACGTGCGGCTGTGTGGTCTGACTGTTGAAAGGGCTCTAGTCTTTGCAGGTGGGGTGGGGGGGCAGCGTCCATTCCAGCTCATAGAGGACAGAGGAGGCCTGCCCCCATCGAGTTTTCTGGGCTTCCATCTCCTTGGAAACAGATCACCTGAGTGTCTGGATGGGTTCAAACCACCCGCCTAATGGATAATGGTCACATGCTGAACCATTGTGCCACCAATAGGACATGAAAATGTTTCCTTTTAAAGTGTGTGTGTGTGTGTCCTCAGTTTAAAGAGCCTTCAGCTGAAAAGGAGGAGTGAAAGGCTGGCAGGCGCTCCCTGGTTCTGGCCCCCGCGCCCTGCTGTCTGGGACGATTTCTGAGTGTCCCCAAAGGGCAGGGCTGGCGTGAGCAGCTGCCCCAAACACCATCACTGGGCACCCGGAGCCAGAAGCTGAGAAGGGCGCCCTCTCAGGTGCCGCCTTCTCCTTCAGAGACTCCGCAGCCTGGCCGTGGGGACCTGTTTGCTCCCCAGCAGCACACGACAGTGGCTCCGGGAGCCGGACTGTGGGCCTCTTCAGAGTGATCACAGCAGGTTTCCTCAGAGCAAAGTCCCCAGGCCGCTACCCCCAAAGAGCTTGGCTTGGTGGTCCGTGCTGGCGATCTGTTGCAGTTAAAGCTTCCTGACCAAGCAGGCAGTGCAAGGAAGCAGTGCCCAGGGTGGAGGGTGGGCCTCTAGGCTGCAGAGGGTGGGAGGGCAGGCCCAGGTCCTCCTGTGTACAGGAGTAAGCCCTGGCTTTCAACCCCCTCAGGGGTGGTCTGTCCTCAAAGCCTCTCTCCCTGCAGTTTGGTCACGGTTTGTCCATGTGCCAGGCCCAGGGCTTTTGGGGTGTGTATTCACTTAGCATTCTGCAGCCCTGGCCGTGTCCTGGGTGAGGCTGCCCCTGCAGAGGCGAGGTGCAGGGGAAGGCGAGGCTGACAGGGAGCTGAGCAGGCCTGCCCTCAGAGCTGGCTCCAGGGCTCATGAGGGAGCACTGAGGAAAGGCAGCTTGCTGTCTCAATCATTTAGTGAGGCGGGCACAGGGCCCAGCCGGAAGCCCTGGCTCCGTGAGGCTCTGGGCCTGGCAGCGGGCTGGGTCACTTTCGTCTCTAGATCGCTCCTGGGGGCCTAGCCCCGGGGCAGGCTCCAGGAGCAGAGATGACCAGCTGCTTGTGTCTCTCCAGCTGCGGAGCCGTGACGGCTCGGAGTACCTGATCCAGCACGACTCAGAGGCCATCATCAGCACGTGGCACCAGGCCATCGCCCAGGGCATCCAGGAGCTGGTAGGCAGAAGCCAGGGCCCTAGAGCTGGTGTGTGGAGGAGAAGAAGAGGGGGCAGCCACAGTGAGGGAGGGCATTTGCCTACTGTGGTGGGTGGCAGGGCGTCAGGGGATGGGCCAGTTCTGGGGCTCCACTGGACTGACAGTAGCCGCAACAATGGACTTAGGTGTAATAATTGTGAGGATGAGGCAGGCCCAGGCCATGCTTCATACGCTGGTATGTCCAGTTGCAACTAACTGGACAGCACCTAACAATTAATAGCCTGCCTTCAATGGCAGGGGCAGGACCCCACTTATCGCTGGGGTCACCAGAGGAGCTGCTAAGGAAACAACTTTCTTAAGTATGAGTCCAGCCCTGGGGTTTGCCCCGCGGGATGGCAGGGGGGAGGACCTCAGCAGCTGCTGCTGCCCCCGGAGCTGGGCCTCCCCTGGGGTTGTGTGTCCCTGCCTCTGCCTTCCACCCAAACCTGACAGCCCAACATTTCCTCCTCTTTGTGGGAACACAGCCCCTTCTCTAGAGCTCCCTAGCACATCAGAGAGCCTGGAACTGTCAGGCACAACTCTGGGTGGCCCTCCCACTGGGCAGTGGCCCAGGATCTCTCCAGGAAGCAGCAGGGGAATCCTTGGGGCCTTGGCAGACTGGTGAAGGGCACCAGCTCTGGGCTCCAGCCTCAGGTGACACCTGACATCAGCCCAGGGCTCCCAGGATGGGAAGCGGACCCTGCACTCGGGGAACCCAAGCACCCACCAAGGGCCCCGCTGCTGAGGGTCTGTTTATATTACCTCAGCGACCCAAGGAGGGAGGATGTGAAGACAGGCAGGTGAGGGGTGGTAGCCCCAGGGAGGGCCTCCCCAGGAGCTGGAATCTGTGAGGGTCTTCAGCACACAAGGACCCCGTCCTGCTGAACTGGCTCACAGGAAAGCGGCTTAGTATACCTTACTGAAGGGCTCTCCCTTGAGGGCCAGCAGCTTCCCCGCTCCCTTTGCTCTGCTGTCTCCCCATCATCAGCCCCTTCTTGAAGTCATTTCCCATCAGCCCCCTCTTCAAGCCAGCTGTCTTCATGGTCTTGGGCTGGCACAGCTTCACGGGTGTCGGCCCCTGGAAGGGCCCAGCAGTCCCCCTCCTGATTTCCCTCACCCCTTACTAGTCAGAATCGCATCAGCTCAGGTGAGGACAGTGCAGATTCCATGGTGGGGCTCATGCTCCCCAGAGGAAGGTGGGCACACAGACAAAACCGGGGGGCTGGGTAGGTAGTAGGGCTGCGGGCTACACTTTCTCTTCTTCCCACTTTCGCTGTTGAGGACAAGGGAGGCAGAAAGACCGTTGACACCCAGTAACAGCCTAGGCTAGAGCCACGGCTGAACGGAAGGGATTGAATTCCAGTGTCCACTCGTTTCCTTAAAACATCAAATACAAAGCACTTGTATAAGTAGGTCATTCTGCCTGCTCCAGCCCCCAAACCCCCTGGGGCCTTTTTGCCCCAGTTTCCTGAGCTACCCCTGGGTGCATGTAGCATTTGAGGCAGGGGTTTGGATTAGTAAGGTGGTGGGGGGATCGTTGCTGGCAGGGTTCCATTAGGCTGGCATCACAGGCTCAGAGCTAGGAGCTCATGGCCTAGGGTGGGGTGTCCACTATGGGTCATCAGTAGCAAAGGGTGGGGACATAGTGGCTGTCATCACTGTCGGAAGGGCTCCCCACAGCGAGCTAGGTGAGGGAGCCGAGTCCCTGGTGGAGGTGAGGGCGCTCATCTGCTAAATTAAGTGCCTTCCTCTCCACCTGGGAGTGTCCTTGCTTGTGGGACTGGGAGGACCCCAGGTCTGAGGCTGCAATATTCCAGTCCGCAGACTTGCCCCCCGACGAGGAAAGTGAGAACAGCAGCGTGGACTTCGGGTCGAGCGAGCGCTTGGGAAGCTGGCGGGACCGAGAGGATGCGCGGCCCAGCGGCGCAGGTGTCCACTGGGGACTAGGGGCGGGGACAGGCGCAAGGCGCTGCCAGAGCCCCCTCCCTGCAGAAGGGAGGGATGCTGGCTGGGGACCGGATTGGTGTCCGATGCAGCGTCATGACCCCCCCCTCTCCCCGCCTCCACCCTCCTGCAGCAGCCACACTGGCCCTGGGGCCAGGGGTTCTGGAGAGTGACGTGAGCAAGGTCCGGCAGAAGCTTCGCAAGTTCCTGTTGAGGCGGCCCACGCTGCAGTCGCTGCGGGACAAGGGCTACATTAAAGGTACCCCCTGCTGGGCCAGGGCGGGCGGGGCCGGGGGGGACTGGACTGCGGGGCGGCGCTGACCAGCCTGCCCCCCAGACCAGGTGTTCGGCTGCGCGCTGGCCGTGCTGTGTGAGCGCGAGAGGACCCAGGTGCCGCGCTTCGTGCAGCAGTGCATTCGCACGGTCGAGGCTCGGGGTAGGCCTTCCCCCGGGAGCCCCTGCCCAAGCCCCAGGGGCGAGAGTGGGGAGCAGGGTGGAAGACCTCAGGCACACCCCACCCATCTACCCACACACCCCGGGATTCAGCGTGTCCCTCTGCTGCAGGCCTGGACATCGACGGGTTGTATCGCATCAGTGGGAACCTGGCCACCATCCAGAAACTGCGCTACAAGGTGGACCACGGTGAGACCCGCCCTGGCCCTGGCCCTGCCCTGCCCTCCTGACAGAGCACGGAGCAGGGCACTGACTGTCGTCCTGGCCGCC
>NW_022111358.1:32301012-32318495 GCF_000313985.2 Echinops telfairi | reverse complement strand
TGCCCGGCCTGCCCGCCCCGCCGGGCTCTGACCCCGTCCTGCCCCGCCCGCGCAGGGTGATCGAGCACCGCGAGCAGAACCGCATGTCCACCCAGAGCGTGGCCATCGTGTTCGGGCCCACGCTGCTGCGGCCGGAGGCGGAGGAGACCAGCATGCCCATGAGCATGGTGTTCCAGAACCAGGTGGTCGAGCTCATCCTGCAGCAGTGCTCCGACATCTTCCGGCCGCACTGACCGCGCCCACCACGCCTGGACTCTGCAGGCCTGCGCTCCCACCGCTTGCCGTTGTGCAGTCGACCCCTCTCCGGTCTGAGGATATGGCGAGCCTGAGGGAACCGTTGGAACCGTTGGCCGAATGTGATTTCTCTCTGGGCTGCTGCGGGGTTCGGTCCCATTCTTTACTACGGTGCCTGGGCTGGAATGCAAGGGGCAGGGTTTCGGGGCTTACCTGTAAACCACCCTAAACCCAAAGCCATGAGTGGATTCTGACTCAGAGGATAGGGTAGAACCGCCCCTTTGGGTTTCAGAGACTGTACATCTTTACAGGGGCAGACAGCCTCGTCTTTCTCCTGCCAAGGAGCTGAGGGGCTAGAACCGTTGACCTTGTGGTTAGAAGCCCAAGGCACAACCCCTATCGCTAGGGCAACCAACCGCAGGGTCCTCTGGAAGACTGGCTGCTGACCATTTTCTCCTTGGGGTTCTTCCCCTCTGCCCTCCCTCCCCTGTGCCCCACATGTTCTGTAAGGGTTCCTCCAGTTGCTAAACTTAGCATGGTGGGCAGTGGCATTTGACAGCCACCATCTCCACCCCTAGCCCTGCTGATGAAGGGAGGCTTTCTGTGACACAGTGGCTTGTGAAGCGTCCACTGGCCAGTCTGATTCCCGAGCAGGTTCTGCCCACCCACAGCCTCCTGGGGATATGAACCCAGCATCCTAGCCACCCCCGGCCCCAGCAGGACTGTGAAACAACCAAAGAAACTGAGCCCGTGGGTCCAGCTGGGCCAGGGGAGGGGCCCTGAAGGAAGGCAAAGGGCTGGGGGAGTTACTTTTTCCTTGGGGCAGCAGCCTTGCAGTGCCCAGACTGCCAAGCATGATACCCACCTTGCCATGAGGAGCTGTAGGAGACCTGCAGGGGACAGGCATTGGGAAAGGACTCGTGAGCCCTGGGGCAGCTGCGCCCGCCTCACACAAGCCACCTCCGTTTATAGATCTTGGGCCCCAACTCCACTCACTCCTTTATTCCACAAACAATATTTATTAGACATTTGCCTTCTCCCTGGATGAGCTCATTGTTTCTCATGGCCAATATTGGTTGTCTGCTACTGTGCTCTGGGGTGGAGAGGCAGCGCATGCTGCCTGCCCTGAGGGAGCTTACGGTCTGTCAGTGAGGCTGACCCATGTCCACCCCTCACTCCAGCAGGGGCGAGTGCACAAATGGAGGCCTCACCCTACGTGTACGTATTTAAAAGTTCTCAATCCAGCTAACACCTGTCGAATAAAATGTGTTCTAGTCTCCTACCTTGACGCTCGGACTCTCACAGGGACCTGGGAGGTTCTCACCAGCTGCCTTGGTTCTCCTGAATTCTACGCCGGTCCATGGTGCTGTGTAGGCGGTGCTGGCCCGGCCCCCTCCTCTCCTCACCGTCAGAGCCTTTCTGTCCTAAGGAGAAATTGGGGCACACCAATGTGGTCACTAGTCCGTACATGCCACCTGTCTACCCTCCCTGCAGCCACTGCCGCCTGGAGTCCACTCTTGGTCAAGCAGCCCTGGGCAGTTGGCTGCAGTCACGTGGGTTGGGAATTCTGGGATCCCAGGCATCCAGAGCATGGTCTCAGGATTCTTTACCTTGCAGGGGAGATAGAAGTTCTAGAATGTAATTTTCCCCAGGCAGGGGCCCCTCTCACCTAGGCCTGGGGATGGAGCTGAGCACACGTTAAACTGATGGCAGTCCAATACAGTTGTGGCACATGGTTCCTGGAAGATGTGTCACTGGGATGTGATTGGCCCCCCAGCGGCTTGTGGTTTCCCTGCAGAAGCCCTGTTTGAGGTCAGCACTAAGGCATGCAGCACCCACCAGGAACGCCGTTCAGGCTAGGGAAGCGCACACGCCTGAAAAGGGACTTCTTGCGAGGCAGGGATGTTGGAGAGGAGAGGAGAGCTCAGAGAGACAGTTGTGGCTGGAGCCAGAAAACCAGTGGGCACCGTGTGAGGCGATGCTGGAGCCATTGGAAGGGGACACTATGCGGGGCCTTGTGGATGGCTGGAGACAGCAGGCAGGAGGATCCCTGAGCAGAGCAGTTTTAGGAAGACTAGCTCCCCTATGGGACCTCGCTTCCATCCTAGGCTTCTGCCCTCGTCAAGGGCCTGGGCAGGAAGACAACAGCAGGCAGAGAAAGCCAAATTTTGTAAACGGGGTGGGAACTTAAGGGATCATCTGAGCCCAGTGAAGAGGCTCCTAGAGAGGCAATGTCCTAGCTGAGAGGTTGTGGCAGAGCCTGACCCAGAGTTTCATTGGTGGCCCCTGAAGGCATGTGGCATTCCACCCCAGCTCCACCCATATCACTGTAGTTTTGAGCGCAGCACCTGATCCACATGGTAGGTGCACAATGGTTGGGTTTTGAATGAATCGTTCGAGGAAAGCCACGTGTCCTACTAAGTTGAGCGATAGAAGCCCCCCCAAAAAACCAAACAAACAGTGACACTACCAACAGTGGAGGAGGGCTTGTCCCACCCCACCTCCTCTCAGCAGGCACCACGTATCCCTGCAGCCTGGAGCTTTCTGGAAGGTAATGGGAGCCCACCTGGTTGCTCAGTCCAAAAGACGTGGCCAAGCCTCGTGCCCTGGAGTAGATACATGGGTGGCCCTCCTTGAGACACCGTGTTCCTCTGTCCTTGCATCACGGGTCATCTCTTGCCACATCACCTGTTCATTTCTCAGCCCTTCTTCTACCCCATGGTCAGCCCCCCAGGGTTCTGGCCACAGTCCACTGCTCTGTCTTCCCTGAGGACACTCAGAACATTCATCCACTTAGGGGACTCCGCCTCCAGGAGCCCCCAGCTTGCAGCCACATTGCCTGGTGGGTGGCAAGGTGCGTGGGGCGTGCCATCCTTTGACTTTCCAGAGCTCTAGGGCAGCCTGTTCTCCAGCCCGGGGCCATTGAGTCAGTCCCAGGGACACTACAGTATATGGCATTCAGGTGTGTCCATCTCAGGTGTGAGCTGCAGCAGTGGAAGAGCGCCCCCTTGGGGACAAGAGAAGGAACCTATTTGCAGAACAACCGAGAGCCTGCCGGGCAGGACAGGGCCTTCCAGGTCCAGTCTCCCAGGTTCTGGGCCAGCGGAGAGTGGGGGTCCTCCTGTGCTGCCAGCCTAGAGGACAGCTAGGTTCCCAGAGCAGGTCAGCGAGTTCCCCTCCCCAGACAGGAGGCCCGGCTCTGGAGGCTGTAGGGCCTGCCGGGAGAGTGGACGGCAGGTTCCACGGTCCATCAGGTTGTGGGGTGGAGACAAGCAGGTGGATAGAATGGTAGGTAGGCTTTAGCATTTCTTATTTGAATACACTTTGTTAAGAAAGAAGAATTAAGGAACTGCAAACATGCCCAGGAGATCAAATTCCCCCAGCGAGGACAATTTGCATCGCTGTCGTACTGGCTCCAAGCCAGGGCCCTGAGGGGTGCTGCATGATGACCCAGACTACAGCCCGGACTTGGCCTCACCATTGCTTGGCCCACGCTCCTCCCTTTCGTATGACGCTGCGTAGCATTTCACGACATGTGAATGTGCACAACCACCATCACGGCCTAGATCGCCAACTGCCCCGCCCTCCCCTGCCCTAATTCCTGACACCTTACCTGTCCCCCTTCTCTGATTTTTGTCATTTTGAGAATGTCCTATAGATGGACTCAACTTGAGATTGGATCGATTCTGAGGCACAGCGACCCTATAGGACTGGGTGGAACCTGACCCCTGTGGGTTCTGAGACTAACTCTTTATGGGAGTAGAAGGCCTTGCCTTTTTCCCGAGGAGTAACTGGAGGTCTCGAACTGCTAACCTCCTGGTTAGGCAGCCCAATGGGTAAACACCACAAGTCACCAGGGCTCCTAATGTAGGCATGCCTTTAAAGAGATCCACCACGCATGAGGGACGGAGGAAAAGAGACTGGTTAAGAAGCTGATGGAGTCCATGCAATTATCAGTCAAACACCCCACACTGCCTCCCTCTTGTGCTCAGAGCTTGAGAGTCCAGAGCAGCGGTTCTCAACCTTCCTCCCGCCGCGACCCTTTCGTACAGGTCCTCATGTGGTGTGACCCCCAACCATCACATGATTTTCGTTGCTGCTTCATCACTGTCATTTTACTACTGTGATGAATCGTCATGTAAATATCTGATATGCAGGATGTATTTTCATTGTTACCAACTGAACATCATTAGAGCATAGTGATGAATCACAAAAACAGTATGTCATATATTGTGAAATATTTATTTCTAATTAAAAATAAATGAAATTTTGTCTTGAAGCAGTGCGAAGGTTGAGATGGCGACTTTCTCGCCAGATCAGAAATACGTGTTTTCCCATGGTCTTAGACCCTGTGAAAGGGTCGTTGGACCCCCGCTCCCAAAGGGGTCGCGACCCACAGGTTGAGAACCACTGGGCTAGAGGCTGATCTGCCAGTAGGGGGCGCCAGAGGGCTTCTGCGGAAGAGCCGTTCCCAGCAAGAAGCTCGGAAGGGAACCCCAGGGGCATTTTAGGTCACTGGCCTGGGGGTGTGAGGAGCCCTGCTGCCTTAGTGGATTAGGCTTTGCCCGCTCACTGCAAAATCAGCAGTTCGAAACCCTCAGCCGCTTCAGGGACAAAAAAATGAGGCTTTCTACTCCCATAGAGTTAGTCTCAGAAACCCACAAGGGCAGTTCTACCCTAAGGTCACTGTTTTTGGTCTGGTGCCTGCGGACAAGAGAACCTGCCAGGGGGAGCAGAGGGGCGAGCTCTGGCCTTTGGTCAGCCCAGGGTGCCCCAGGAGCATCGCTGAGACTGTAGGCCTGGGCCTTAGCTCTCTGCTCATCCACCCTTCCCCAGCCCCAGCAACTGCCCTGGTTTCCCACACCCCGACTACGGCCCGGTAACCCGACTCCTAGGAATGGTTCCATCAGTGAGTGTGTATGCCACAAAAGGCATGGGCCACGAGTGTCTGTGGCAGCTTTGCTCATAATTGCCCAACTAAAAACAATCTGTACGTCCATCCACTGTAGAATGGACAGATGGATTGTGGTATATTCAGTCAATGGGATATTATCTGTACACAAGGGAAGAGGACATTCAACTACACAAACACTGAACAACAGCACAAGGCAGCCACCAAAAGAGCATTCAGTGTGGTTCCCTTGATGTGGATTTCAAAAGCAGCGAACTGATGCTGTGGAAGCTCAGATAGTGGCTCCTCCGAGGGGCGGTGCCCGGTGGGGTCACAAAAGGGACTGTGGAGGACTCATATTGTTTTTGACTAGGGTGACCGTTATACACATGTATGTGATTTGTAACACACCAATCATGAAGTTGGTCTGTGTACTTATTCATGTATTTGTTATACATCAAGAAAAATGCTTATTGTATAATTCTCCGTGATCTGATTGAAGTATTCAACTATTGAATTATATGATATGCAAATTACTTGCCACTAAAACTGTTGGTGGGGAAAAGGAAAAAGGCTTAAGCTTACATTTTAAAGAAGTGAATTGATTTGAAGGCACGCATTAAGAAAATGAAAGGTCGAGGGCGGGACTGCCCTCTTGAAAGCAGAGTATATAAATGACAAGCGTTTGAGGAACTGTGCCCTCTAAGGTCAAGTCCAAACCACCATCTCTGGCTCGGTAGCCCCTGGCGCACGTTATGGGGAAGTTCGGTGTGGTGGCTGTTAGGAGCGCAGACTTGGGAGCCTAGTGAACCTGAGTTTGAATCTGAGCTCCACCGTGACTGTGGGATTTTAGACAAGTTGCCTCACCTCTCTGAGCACCACTTTCCAAAAAGACCCCACAAACTCACAGCCATGCACAGCGACTCTATGGGACAGGGTAGAACTGCCCCTGTGAGTCTCCAAGACGGTCACTCTTTACGAGAGGAGAAAGCCCCACTTCGCTCATCTATCAGTCACCTACAAAGGTGAGTGGTCGCATGCAGGATGCCTACTCGCTCGCACCTTTCTCCATCCCTAGTGTCTGTGCAGGCTGTTCCCACTGCCGTCTGGTGATCACACCATCGTCTTTCAATGCCCAGCTCAGGCAGCATCTCTTTTGTGATATGTCGCCCCAGGGGAGATAAATCCCATCTCCCCTATGTCATCCCACCCAGGAACATGCACACACCCAGGGCCATCACATCCTGCTTGGACTATTTATCTCACCTGTGAGTTCGTGTAGTGGTTACCGTCTCCCTTGGCTCATCAAAGAAGGCTCTCAAGGGAAGAAAGAGGGACTCTCATGTCCCTGGAGCGTTTGGGAAGGGCTGGTCCCTTCGGCACACTCATAAGGACATCGGCTGCGTAGTCCTATCTTCAGGACCGTTCACCTCGATGGAGAACTAGGATCACGAGCTGTGTTGTGGGCAAGGGATGATATCACTGTGACGTCAGCCTCAAAGGTTAGGGATGTCCCCAAAGTCATCCCACTTCCCTTTACGACCCTACATGGATAGGTCACCTACAAGGCTGTCTCCAACTTCGACTTCGCCTTCTGGGGGGGAGTGGGTTCCCTAAGCCAAACACACTGGCTGCGGGCGAGAACGAGGCTTTGTTTTGAACATTGGCAAACCACCAGCAAGCCAGGGGAAGAGTGGGAGCCCCTTGTTGAAAGGTGACTTCACAGACCGAGCCCACGGCTCCCATCAGGGTTTGGTATATTGGGTTGTCTCCTATCAGCATGAGAGGCGCTTTTGATCCGTTTGAAACCTGTGCTGTCCACCAAGATCTGGTCCCCCAAAGCCTGCCCCTTCACGCCACTCCCCAGCACCCCACGGTCTCCCCAAATACGCAGGCCCTGAGACGTGACCAGACCTTTGCCCATGCTGCTCCCTCCTGGTGTGCGCTCCCTTAGCCTGATGGAATCCAACCCACAATCCTCACTTATTGACCCTGTGCTGGTTGGGATGACGGAAAAGGCTGGAATCTGTGTCTTCCCATCTGCTATATGGACACAGATCCAGAGGGAAATTCCCGGTTTAGAGTGGTGAGGACAGTGGAGCATGCGGAAAGCGAGGGCGGGGGGAGCCTGGGGAAAAGGCATGAGACTTGAGGGTGGCCAGGGAGGCTTCATGGAGGAGGCGAATGTCTTAATGCCTGGCGGCTTTGCTCTCCGACAACCTCACCGGACTAGAAGCCCAGCCCGGACTGAGACCTGGTGCTTGGTCCTCGGCTCTTTCCCGAACCCCTGAGGCGATGACAAGGGCGGAGCAGGTGCTCCCTCAACCGTCATGAAGGAACCGGGGAAGAGCTGGGTGATGCTGCAAGCAATGCGTGGAAACCGGCCCAGCTGCAGGCGTTCTTCAAGAGACAGCGGAGCGGGCCTGGGAACCAAGGCAGGTGGAAACAGCAGCATTCTTGAGGGGGATGAGGTGCAGCTGGAGTGGGGCAAGGAGTGCAGGGCTGGTCAGGGAAGGCTGCCTAGCAGACCCATTCCTCCTCTGTGTCCATATCCCCGGACACATTGAGACATGCCTTCATACCCTAAGTCCTGCATGGGGCATGAGCGAGTGCCAACTCTATGCCAGGACAGGCCAATTCCTAGACTCTTCTCCCATCCAGTGTCATGTTTGCACTCGCTGCAGTTCTGGAGAAAGGTCTCCATCACAGCAACTGCTCATGCGCCCTCCCAGCCAGCCATGCACGTGGTGGTGGTGGCACCCTTAACAACGTTTACCGAACATGGGGGAGGGAGCTGCGGTCGGTGTGAGAGATGAAAAGAATAACAATGTACAATCTATGGGGGGTGGGGGTGGGGTTATGAGGGTGGGGAGGGGAAGGATAAAAGAGCTGATATCAAGGGCTCAATAAAAAATAAATGTCTAGAAAAGAATGAGGGCAACATAATGTACAAACGTGCCTGGTTCGATTGATGTATGAATTGTGATAAGAGTTGTACGAGCCCCCAATACAATGATTTAAAACCACCAGCACCAACAAGTGTTTATCGAGTGGCTCGCATATAATTAGGAGCCCTGCTCGCGTAGTGCGGGCACATTGGGCTGCCAACGGCAAGGTCAGCAGTTCCAAACCCCTAGCCACTCCGAGGGAGGAAGGCAGGGCTTTCTGCTCCCCTGAGGAGTCGCCCTCTCAGAGACCCAGAGGGGCAGTTCTGCCTTGTCCTGCAGAGTCGCTCTGAGTCAGCGTCGCCTCAGTGGCGGGAGTTGTTTGGCTTGGTTGGGTTTGGGGCGTCCTAAGTGTCAGATCCTGTAACGGGAGCGAGGCCGAGGCCCGGCTCACCAGGAGCCTACGGAATCAAGGCAGGGGCAGGAGATAACCCGCCAACAAAGCAGCAAGATCATTTAGATGATATGTGCTATGAAAAAATGTTGCACAAACCGTGATGTGCCAGGGCTGGCATCAGGGAGGGGAAGCCTGGCGGGTCTGGGGGCAGGCTCTCTGAGAAGGTGGCACAGAAAGAGATTAACTGCTGGCATCCTGGGGTTTCCTTCTCTGCCGTCTTTCCTCATCTCAGAAAGTGACACTACCACCTACCCAGGATGTCTAAATCCTCCTTTCACCCCGCCTTCCCTGTCTCCCCACACCTGCTCAGGTCTGTTTTCAGCATGCGGTGCTGGGTGCTCACTGGAGGTAAAGAGGCGGCGAGGCAGCCTCGCTGTGAGTGTTTCAACAACTCCCTGCCTCTCTGGTGTGGGTCGGGGGCCAGTGGAGCCTTAGCTGCCTGCCGTGTGGTCGACAACCCTACCTTTGGTGAAGGGCGGCCCGGCAGGAGTGACAGCAAACACAGGGAACAAGAGCAGGAGTGGTTACGTAGCCAGAACGCGGACCAGGTTGTCTACTGAGCATGCTCCAAACCCAGCCTCTGAGGCAGGAAGGGGCGTTACACCTGGACTGGCCCATCTAGGCCAGGTGGGCTGAATTCAGCCAACGGGGTCAACCAGCACCGTTGACCAGGCCTCCCAGCAAGGGCCTTGAGAAGCCCTTTCCCACAGCTGCTCCTCCTCAGGCTGAGCTGCGGTTTCTCTGGCCTCAGGGTGCCCCTGTGGGTGTGAAGCACCCCAGGGTGCCTGTGTAAACCCTGAAACTTCTAATAGCCTTTGTAAAAACTCACTTGGGTCACAAAGCAGGCTTTCTCGTGTGAAGCCCAGGACGGAGGTATTGCTAAAGCATGAAACCTAAGAGTCGTTGTGAAAAAAGAGTTCAAATGGGGGCCGTGGACTCCGTGGGGGGACAGGAAGGGAGCAGGGAGAGTAGGGTGAGGAACAGAACTGGCCCTGTGGGCCTCTGAGAGCGGAACTCTTCATGAGTGTGGAAAGCCTTATCTTCCCCGTTCTCCGCAGCTGGTGGTTCGAACTACAGACCTTGAGATTAGCATAAGGTGACCAGATTTTCACATTGGTAAAGCAGAACAAAAGCAGGACACCATTGATAAAACTCATATCCTGGCGCAATAGCCACGTGGCAGCCGAAAACCGTCTACCCTAGCTTGTCGTGCATTCTTTCCAAAAATCGGGTCTTTTTTAAAACGCCGCGGGACGCAGGAAGAATTATCAAAAATCAGGACTGTCCCGCCCAAAGCGGGACGTCTGGTCACCTTACATTAGCATAACCCACGCCACCCAGCCCATGAGTCACCACACCACCGGGGACCCTTGAACAGTCAGTCCTTCTTCTGGGTAGATGCCCTGGTCAGTTCTGACACATACCAACCGTCTGTCCAACAGATAAGACGCTGCCCGCCCTTCATCCTCACGACTCTTCGTGTGTCTGAGCCCGTCGATGCAGCCGCTGTGCCAATTATCCCGGTCGGGCCCTCCTCTCCTTGGCTGACCCTCTCCTGGACCAGCCATCCATGACGTCCCTCTCCAGGTCTTTCCTGGCAACGGGAGATGCAGCCTTGCTATCCTTGCCTGAGTAGCATTCTGGCTTTACTTCTTGGAAGACAGGTTCGTTGGTTCTTTTAATAATTCATGGGACTCTCAACACTCTTCACCAGCACCGTGATTCAAACGCGCCGATTCTTGTTCTGTCTGCCTTGTTCAATGTCCAACTTTCTCATGCCTCTGAGGCCATTGAAAACACCATGGCTTGGGTCAGGGGCTCCCTAGTGCTCAAAGTTCCTCCCGGCTTTTCAACACGTTAAAGAGGTCTTCTGAAGCATATTTACCCATTTACCCTTGATCGCCTGACCGCTGTGTCCATAGCACTGATTGTGGGTCCAAGCAAGAGAAATCCTTGAGAGCTTCCATCTTTCCTCCATTTATCATGATGTTACCTCTTGGTCCAGTTGTGAGAATTGTTTTTTATGGTGCCATGCAGTTGGAGCATCTTATACCCGGTGTGTGTTTATTGTAAACACCAGTGATGGATCAGGAAGCAGTCAACATTAAAATAAAAATCTAGTGGCATCACTGTTGAAGATAAGCCTGTTAACACGGGTGTATTTTCTGTCTTTCCCTCTCTACAGGCCATGCTCCGGAACACATATGACCGTGAACACCCCTCACACAGGTTAGAAACATCTGGCAAGGATTTTTTTTGCAGATGGGTGGCCCTCTCCAAAGATGGGTTGTTCCAGATGTTGCCCCCTTTTGGCCCTTGGAAATCATAAGAGTTCAGAGGTCAATGGTCCCCTTAGCTTTAAATTTCTTCGCAGACCGCTCACTTGCCCGAAGCTGGAACTTGCTCCCGTAAATGTAGGACACGAAGCCATCGATCTCTCTCCACGGTGAACAGAGTTGAGCTTGGGGATAACTCGCAGGCGGTCGTCTTGGGAGATAATCTTGAAGACGTGCTTTGTTTCCTGTAGCAGGAGCCCTGTTGCTCCCACGTAAGAGGGACACGGATTTTACGACTGAAATCATCGCACCACGAAGCTTGGCCTGGATCATCTGTGGCTGCGTCTCTGGCTTGAGACCTTTGCACAGGTCCCGGATGTATTGCTTCCAGAGGTCACGGACAGGGAGGAAAAGACTGTACCTCTGCTGTTCTGGCTTAACGTCGAAGAGCCGCAGCTCCCTCCTTTGCCGGGCAGAGAGGCCTTTGCATTTCTTGTTCTTCTCCCTGCGCTTCCGCCGTGTGAAGAACTCCAGCAGGACTGCCTTGTGCGGGGCAGGCTGCGCCTCAGGAAGGCCTCGGCTCTTCTTCACATGGAGTTGTCGTCCATTCTGAAGGCTGCAGTCCTGGATCTTCATCAGCAAGTGCTTCAAGTCCTCCTCACTTTCTGCAAGCACGGTTGTGTCATCTGCACCTCGCAGGTTGTCCATAAGCCTTCCTCCCATCCTGATGCCCCACTCTTCCTCATAGAATCCAGCTTCTCCGATGATTTGTTCAGCATGCAGATTGAATAAGCACGACGAGAGGATACAGCCCTGATGCAACTTGATTCCACACCATGCAGTGGTCCCTTTTTCTGTTCGCCCAACCGCCGCTTGATTCATGTCCAAGTTCTGCATGGGTACAATGAAGAGTTCCGGAATCCGTTCTCCCCAAGGGTACCCTTAGTTGGCTGGCATTCACACAGTTAAATGTCTCTGCAAATTCCATAAGACCCGATCAAACACCTTCCTGGTGTTCTCTGCGTTCAGTCAAGATCCATGACATCAGCAGGGATATCCCTTGTTCCACATCCTCGTCGGCATCTGGCCGGACTCTCTGACAGCTTCCCGTCAATGTACTGCTGCAACCATCGTCAGATGATCTGCAGCAACATTGCACTTGCATGTGGTATCAATTTTGTTGCTCTATAACGAGCGCATTCCGTTGGGTCTCCTTTCTTTGGAATAGGTACTGTTAGAGCCCTCGGGGAAGCGCTATACCTTGGTCCTTGGCTCCACGTGAGAAAGGATTCATGCGGAAGCCTGGTTTGTGATCGAGTGCGTGTACAGAGAAGAGAAGCAGGTTCAGGTTCTACAGTAACTGGAACTCAAGCCAGACAGAGTCCGCGGCACAGTTGCGGGACTGCAGCCCGGCCGTTCTGGACTGCAGCCCAGCTGTGCTACATTGTGTAGCAGCTGCTGGGAAAGAGAGCCCAGAGCAAAACCTCTGGCCTTTTCAGGGGCCCCTTTGGGAGGCGTGGTCGACAATACTGGTCAATCCCATTGGCTGAATCAAATTCAGATGGGCCAATCCAGGCGTAACGCCCACCTAGGTGTACCACCCCTTCCTGGCCAGAAGCTGGAACCTCTGAGCATGCGCAGTGGACGCCCCAGTACCTATGCTAGCTACCTAACAGTACGGTGGGATACAGACAGATTATTCCCCAGGTTGTCCCCCCATATTATATGCCAAACCTAAGACGCTGCTTGCTAACACATGGTCAATGTCTGTACACTTGGAGGTCAACTGCGTAGAGGTTATTCTCCCTCAGGGCTATCAGCCATTTAGAGCAATCAGACCCTATTTTCTGTCCTACCCTAGGTGGGGTCCACTCCCTGCTGATAAGGCTAGTGGATTGTTCCCCTGAAGGAGAACCCCAAAACAAGGTCAAGCCGACTCAAGAAGGGTCAAGGTTAGGCTGCCATCTTGAATCTAGGGTCCATTGTCACGTGTAACCCTAGTGCTTCCCCTTCCTGTTGCGTGTACACCCCTAGCTCATCCCCTTCCTGTTGCACATATGCCTATGGTACAACCCCTTCCTGTTACACATGTGGTTGCCTGTAATTAGGGGGGTTTGCATGCCCCCTAAGTGTATATAAGCTTTGGTTGGAAATATATTCTCTCTCTGTGCTGACCTGGCTGCTGAGAGCATGGCTGTCCCAGAGGTGAGCAATTTCATGCCTTATCTTGTCTGATGTCTCTTCAATGTTACCCCTCAATTACACACCGCCCCTTGAATCCGTTCGATTGTGGGGGCTGGTACCCCACAGGTACAAATATGGATCTCTTCCCTCAGTTAGCCAGGGAGCTGCTTCCTCAATTTCTTGGCATAGACAGTGAAGTCTTCCAGCGCTTCACCAGCTTGTTGAAACATTTCCACTGGTATTCCATCCATTCCGGGAGCCTTGTTTTGGGCTAAAGTTTTAGTGCCCGTTGGGTCTTGCTAACTCCAGAAATGGTGGAATTTCAACTGGTTCTTTCTTCTTTTCTCTCTCTCCATTTTATATATAAACTCATGTAGGAGACACTTCCATAGTTAAGTAGCTTTTAAAACGTTACATATACATCATCACAATCAGCTCTAGTGCACCCCCCTCCCACATTATCCCTCACCCTGTCCCTCATCCCCGATAAATTATTACATCAGTTATTGTCTCTATGCATCCACTCCTTCTGTTTCATAAACTGGGAATATAACAGGAATAATAAAAGACAAAAGCAAGACAGAAAACAATTTTAATAAAATAAAAAGGAAGAAAGAAAAGACCACTGGCAATATTAAACTAAGCCAGAGAGAAGTTTTCTGCTGTGAAACAAGCGAGCAGCATTTAAACCTGGAGTAAATTCAGGATGGGTGACGAGGCAGGTCAACTGACCAGCTATCATATTATACCATAGCTTCATCACCCTAACCAGGTTTACAATAGCCTCGATGTGATAGCAAGGCCATTAGAGTCCCTCCACTGTGGCCAGAGGGGGTCTGCCAGAGGCTTAATCCAAACAGATACTCTGCAAACAGATTTGGGCTCTCCCTGTCCTCCACAGCCTTCTACAATTTGAGCGTTCACCATTTAAGCTCTGTTACCTTTCCCTTCATCCTACTGGGATGTTGTTATTGTCTTCTTTGGATCACACAGGCTGGTGTGATGCTTCCATGTGGACTTAGTCGATGCCTCACTGAGATGGCTGCTTGTTTGAATATAAACCCTGAAGACCCCAGACACTATTCCAATGATAGCCGGGCACCCTCTGCTTTCTTCACCACACTTTGCTGCAGCACCCACATCCTCGATGATCCCTTCATGATGGGGAGTATCAAGCAGGGCCAGCCTACGAGTTCTTTTGGGTACAGTGATGTGAGCCCAGCGGAGGCCACACTTGGTAGGCTTCCTAACTGGCCGAAGGAAGGCAAGGAACGGGTGGGCTGCCCAGCAGGTTGGATAAGAGAAGGAAGTGGAGAGTGTGGGTGGGGGGTGGCAGAGGGAGGAAGGAATCGCAGGGGGATGAGGAATTGCTCATTGGCGAGCTAGTTTTTCTAGAGCTCCCTCCAACCCCCAAACTGCCAGAGCTGCTAGCGTGTAGCTGGCTCTGTCTTGCCCAGCCAGCAGGTCTGGGCCCACCTCCCTCTGTGGAGAGCCAGGTGCAAGTACAGGTCATAAGGCGGGCAGGCCCCTACCCATCTGCCCTGCGCCTTTGCAGATAATCGCCGGGGGCACCTGAGAGGCCCTCTCTAACGACACAGGAACTGTCCTTTGACCACAGGCAGGGTGAGCAGGGAGCCTGGGGCGCCTGATTAGCCAGCAGGCCCACCACAGTCTCTCTGCTGTGTTTGTGGTGGGGACAGCAGGTGGCCTCCCAGAGGGCCACCATGACCATATCCGCATGACTAGGTGGGGCCTGATCAATGCGCCACCTAGATCCTGAGAGGCTGGGCTCAGGGCCTCAGCCTGGGACCCCACCCTCTGGGACAGAATGAGAAGACGCAGGCCCTGTGCTCCCCCCGCTTGTCTTTGTGAGATGGGGGCGACCCTATGTGCTTCAGGACAGAGCTGCATGGGGAGGAGGGAAGCAGGCAATCTCAAGGGAGGCTCTGGCTAACTCCGTCCCCCCTGACCCATCCCACAGCACTTCACAGGCTGCACTCTGGACACACGGAAAGGGGAGACCCAACCTAGGGCTCCACAGGCCACCAGCGACCATCAAATGAGGGCTGCAAAGGGGGCGGGGGTGCACACAGAATTTGCCTTGCCTGCATGGAGAGTCTCCAAAGATTGGGAGTCTTCCTAGAACCTGGGCCAAGGGTGTCAGAAGTCTGTGTTTGTCTTTCTGACCCGTGGGTGCTCCATCAGGGGTACCATAATCACCAGTCAGAGTCACGAGCCCAGCAATCCCCACTCAGGCACTTAGGGGCATCAGGCCTGGGCCCGAACTGGGGTCCATTCTCCCTCCCCTCAGAAGCCCCGCTGGGTAGGTCCCAGAGAAGGAAACAATTCTACTTCACGTGGTTTTAGCTCTGTCTTGTTTTGCTTGGAATCATTTTATCACGATCCATACATACCTCCACTGTGTTGAGCACATTTGTACACATGTTGCCATTATCATTTTCAAAAGAAAGCATTTTCTTTCCACTTGAGCCCTTGGTATCAGCTCCTTTCCTCCCCCTCCCGCTCCCACCCTCCCTCCTCATCACCCCTCGATAATGTCTAAGTTACCTGGCTCCGTCTTGTGATGAGCACTCCATCCCTCCACCCTTTCATGTCTCCAGTGACTGCGTATTGAGCGCCGTCTGGGCACCAGGCCCTGTTGGGTGTGCTGGGGACACAGAGGTGTGGGTGCCAATAGCACTGCCCTCACAGAGCTCCCTGCGTCCCAGGGGAGAGCTGGAAATACACAAACAGCACCAGGCATGAATTAGGGAGCTGGCCTGCTTTCATGACCCCATGGTGGGTCCCTTGCTGACACACTGCCCGTGGGCGCCCCCATGCCTCGGCTGGAACCCGTGAAGAAGGAAAAGGTTGGCTCAAGGGCTGGGGTCAAGATCGCTTTCATGACTCAGGAAAGTCTGGATCGCTGAGCCTGTCTGTCCCTGAAGCCCTGACCACTTTGGGTTTCTGGACCGGCAAGCCCAGACTGGGACCAGTCAGGATGCCACCCAAGGGGTGCCCAGCATCCGTGGCAGGTACCTTGGCCAGCCATGCCTCCAAGCAGCCCCCCTCACTGTCTGCAGTTGGTGCTGGCTGTCGGCTCAACCGTCGGCTGGGTTGCTGGTCGGACGTGTCTGCGTGGGAACGTTCTCACAGCATGGTGACTGCCGAGAGTACCTGGCAGCTCAGCTTCAGGTGCCAGCATCCCAAGAGAACTAGAAGGGGAGATAGTCTTTGCGGAAATCACATGACATCAAAATCACATGACATCAAAATCACATGATCTATCAACATGACACTAGAAGGTTGGCCTCCACTGACAGACAGAGACAAGGGCCAACTTCTTGAGGCAGGCGGAAGAATGTGGGGGCCTGTTCGATAGCTCGGCATGGTGGCTTCAGAAGGGGAACAGAGGAATTCTGATGGGAGAGGCTGAACCGTCTGTGTCCCAGGACTTCACCCGGCACCTCGCAGCTGAGAGAGGCCAGGGCTTCCACCCAGATGGGGTCTCGGACAGGAGTGGAGCCGTGGCGAGGAGGTGAACAGGTGTTCTGCTCATCATGGGTACCCGGGCAGGGCGTGCAGAGGACCAGGAGCGGCCGGGCTGGATGGTGGGTCTTGGGAAGCCAGTGGGTGTGTGCTCATGGAGCCCCATCTCCCAGCCTGGGGCCCTGAATCAGGGTGTCATATCGGAGCAACCCGGGGTGGGGGTGGTGGGAGCTCGGGTCTCTCTCAGAGAGCCTGGACAGGCCAAGGTCAAATGCCTTTGGGTTAGGGCAAGGAGTTAGTGTGGGAGTCCAAGGGATGGCAGGTCTTACTCAGTACCCAGATGGTAATCGCCATAGCCTTTGGGAAGTGACACTTTTTCAAGGCCACCTTCACGTTGGTCGCTTGAGGTTGGGGCAGGCAGCGAGCCTCCGGGGGCCACAGAAGCCCTTTAGGGGTGCAACAAGGGTCGTCACAAGGGCAGTGGAGGAATTTGGGGGTTAAGAATTGAGGGTGCCTCTCCTGTCCTGAGCCAGTGCACTTGCAAAGCCGGGCAGAGGCAAGAGGGGGAATGGGGTCCGGGTGGGGGTAGATCCGAGGACCACACTGAGGAAGGAGCCCCCTGCCGCCACCGCCCCAGCCTCAGGTCCCACAGCAGGGACCCAAGGTCAAGCTCTGAGCAGGCACTCCCCCTGGGGCCCTTGGGCGTGTGGTGATCCCACGTGGTGTCTCCCCGTTTCTGAGCAGCTCCCAGCTGCTGAGCTTCAGGCCTGTCAGCGCAGAACCACAGGGAAAGGGATCTGTGGACACCCAGCTGGCTATCCAAGGGACCAGCGGTCAGGGTGGGGACAACAGGCCAAGGTTCCTGTGGCGAGTCAGATCAACTCCTAGGATCTCAGGTCTGCTGATCATTGGCTCTAGAACCATCGAGGAATGTCTCCCAAGTCTGATCCCTGCACCTCAGCTTGGCATGCCAGGCCTTCCCCGCCAGACTTCAGCCCTTGCTCCTGACTTACCACGGATTTACCTCTAGGTTTTGCCTCTCACTGTTTCCTCTGCTCGAAACGCCC
>NW_022111358.1:32298497-32299850 GCF_000313985.2 Echinops telfairi | reverse complement strand
GTCTGACATGTCCAACGCACATAGATCTATGAGGGGGCTTCAAAACATCTATGGAAAACGCCATTTATAAGATGATGGGATTTTCCACAACCAGACCCTTGCCTTGGAGGGAAAACTAGCTAGGCTTGTTTGCTGTGAGAGTAATTCACGCTCCGTGTAACAGCTATGTACCAGAAATGTTATGAAATTGCCCTTGGCTTTACAATGATAAATGAAAAACACTGATATTCTCCCGTTGGGGGGGAAATAAAGGTGATGGGATTTGTGCAGCGTTGGTGGTACAGGGGTGGTACAGCTGCCTTCCAAGATAATGGGATTTCCCACAAGCCCGTGGAAGCCCCTCACACCTACTCCTTTCAAACAATAGCATTTGAATCTGAATCCGTTCCACAGGTGAGGAGCACACACCTTCCTCTCGAGCTGTCTTACCTGGGCCTGAGTGTTTGTCACTTGCAACTGGGAATTCTCCGTGGAGCGCTGTGCTTCCGTGGCCAGATCTGTTCCAGCCTACCAGGCAGAAGCTTCTGGAGGGCACTCAGTGCGTCCACCACAGGCACACAGGGCCGGGCACTCGGAAACTCACCAGGAGTGTGCTTAGGACTGCCCGGATGAAGCACAAAGCATGAACCCTTGCTGTCCTGCTCTGGCCAGGCACCAGCCCAGGGCCCCCAGAGCATCCCCCTCCCCCCGGGCCTGGCCTGCAGTGGGCAGCCCTGACCTGAGCTTCCCGCCAACCACACCCAGCTGATGGCCAGCCTCTCCAGAGACATATCTGAAAGACAATACAATTCGAAGGGAAACTTCCAGGCACTGGCCAGCATCTGGCCAGGGGCCAGTGGGGTTGTCCGGCCCTTAGCTTCTGGAAGTTGTCTCTGGGGGTGGGGACCGGGGAGCAGCTCAGAGTGAGAGGGCCTGATGCAGAGGCAAGGAGGAACAGAAGCAGAACCAGGCCAGCAGAGGTGGCTCTGCTGCGGGGGAGGGGGGGGGCTCTTGAGGACCCTCAGCAGCCCTGGCAGCCTGCTCAACAGCCAGCCGGGTGGAATCTCCGTGTAGCTGGTATTGGGGCATATGAATCAGCAGGGGTTAGGGTGTGCCGCAGTAACAATTAACACGGGTATCTCAGCGGCTTAACCAGGCAAAGGTGTATTTATTTCTCAAGGCTGAACCGTCTGTGTCCCAGGACTTCACCCGGCACCTCGCAGCTGAGAGAGGCCAGGGCTTCCACCCAGATGGGGTCTCGGACAGGAGTGGAGCCGTCGCGAGGAGGTGAACAGGTGTTCTGCTCATCATGGGTACCCGGGCAGGGCGTGCAGAGGACCAGGAGCGGCCGGGCTGGATGGTGGGTCTTGGGAA
>NW_022111358.1:32296127-32297189 GCF_000313985.2 Echinops telfairi | reverse complement strand
CACGGCTGCTCCAGCACCCAGGGCTGCATCGGGGTAGGTCCATGTGGCTTCTCCTCGGGGATGTCTTGCAGAAAGTGACCCTGGCCAGCTGAAGCAGGGAACTGGCTAAGGCAGCTGCACCCTGGTCCTACCATCAGAAAGCAAGAGACCCGAGACTCGAAAGGTGATGCTCATGGAGCCATTTATCTCTCTGCCCTTCAATTAACCCCACATGCGTTTTTCGGCCAGGTTGGCACAATCAACATTAACCATCTCATCCTCTATCCCGGCTTCCCCTAGGACGTCCTGCAGGCCTATCTTTCTGTCGCTGTTCAGATCTGCTGCCAACAGCAGCAAATGGGAAACACGTACAGGTCCATCTAAAACACGTGAAATGTTTCAGGATGAATTTAACAAAGAATGTGCACAACCGTTACCCCAGAGACGGCAAGCTGGTCTCGTGCGACACGGAAAGGGAATAAATACAGAGACCGTTCGTGGGCTGGAAGCCTCCACGGGGTCCGGATGTGTGTTCTCTCCAAGACGCCCTCCAGTCAGCTCACATCCCAGCATACTTTAAAAAAGAAAGAAATGGACATGTTGACTTTAACATTTAAGTAGAACTGCAAAGGACCCAGACTATCCCAAAGCATTTCCAAACAGAGTGAACGTGGAGCACTTACCCTTTCTGGCGTAGCCTAAAGCTCCAGTAACCAAGACACGGTGACACGGTCGGAAGAGAAACCTATAGACCGGGGACTCAGAATCAAGAGCCCAGCAGCAGCACCACCGGTCATCTGACGCTTGATAAAGTCGCCAACAATCCAATAGGGACAGGAGAGTCTTTGCACGAATGGTGTGAGACGACCGATTGTGAGACCCCCAACCCTTTCATTCTTCGCTCACACCTACCCCCAAATTAGTGTTGGATCGGCCACAGCCCTCCAAATGCACCAACATTACCCGACTCCTGGAGGAGAACGCTGGGAACACCTCTTTGAAGGTTAGGGGTTGGCCAGTGTTTTTACGAGGGGTGACACAAAGCAGTAACGAATTGAAGAATGGACACACCAGACACCATCT
>NW_022111358.1:32292601-32294205 GCF_000313985.2 Echinops telfairi | reverse complement strand
GAGAACTAGAAAGGCGAGGCTTCACCACCCATTTATCCCTCTGCCTTTCAACCAGCCCCACATGTGATTATCGGCCAGGCTGGCACAATTAACTAACTCACCATCCAACTGAAAAATTTCCACTCATCCAGTGACATTATTAAGAAGCCCCTAGGACCTCAGACAGGGAGCAAATCTTTGTCAAATGAGGCCTTGTAGCCAGAAGATATAGGGAACTCCCCCAACCCAATAGTCGAAAAGACAAATACCCTGATTTTTTTTTAATGGGCAAAAAACCATGAATCAAACTTCTCCAAGGGAAATATACAGATAGTCAACAAAAAACAACACATGAAAACGTGCTCAAGTTCATCAGTCATCAGAACATGCCAGCCAACCGACCAGCCAACCAAACCCACCAGCACGTCACCAGACGGCTAAGGTGAAAAGCAGGTGCCACCAAATGCTGGCCAGCGGGGGCAGCGCTCGGAGCATGGTCAGGGTGCAATGTGGTACCACTCTCTTGGACCAGGATATAGCAGTTTCCTATAGAAACCAGCCTGTCTGTGATCAAGCAGTTCCGCTTCTAGGTACTCACCCAGGAGAAATGGAAGCGTATGTCCCAGAAGAGACTGGGGCGAGAGGGTTCACGAGCTGGACGCATACTCACCAGGGACTGAAACTGCCCGGCGACTATGCACAGGAGGCTGAATAAGCACCCCGGAATGGCCCGTACCCCTGCAACATGGACAGATGCCAGATGGTGAGTGAAAGAAGCTAGACACGAAAGGGTCTACCTGATGTGATTTGCTTTCTGTGAACATAGCATAGGCCAAACGAATCTACCTTGCAAACAATCAGAATCCTGGAGATGGGAGGGCGGGGCTGACAGGGAAGGGCTATGAGGGCACGCTTAGGGCTGGTGGTAACATTCGTATTACGATGGAGGTTCGAGCTATACAGGCATATGCATCTGTCAAAACTCTTGTACTATATTCTTAAGCTCTCTCTATTTCTTATATTTATGTACATTTTCCTGAAAAAGATAGGCAAATATCCCACTCTAGTTGCAACTTTCTGCATCCTAAAGTGGTCAAGGGAAAATGTACTGATGTGTGCAACTGACTTTGAAATGGATTAAAAAAAGAGAAAGGATGGATAGGTAGAGAAGATGTGATCAAGCAAATGTTAACTATAAAATCTAGGTGGGAAGTATATGGTGTTTGCTGTTCCTTCGATTTTTCTATGTATTTGGAGTTTTTCCACAATAAAATCATTTGGGAAAAAAACGATAAAACAAATGAACCACCTCCCTCCCACGTTCAGCACATGGTCAGCTTGGATCATTTGCTTTCCTTCTAAGTCACAGCGGTTCTCACCCTGTGGGTCAAGACCCCTTTGGAAGTCGAATGACCCTTTCACAGGGGTCGCCCAATTCATAACAGTGGAAAAATGACAGTGATGAAGTAACAACAAAAATAATTTACGGTTGGGGGGTCACCTCCACATGAGGAACTGCATGAAAGGGTCGCGGCATTAGGAAGGTTGAGAACCACTATTCTTTTATTTTTTTTAAATACTTTTATTGGGGGCTCATACAACTCTTATCACAATCCATACATACA
>NW_022111358.1:32289642-32291919 GCF_000313985.2 Echinops telfairi | reverse complement strand
CCACCGCGGCACCTCACTTGCGTACATCTCCTTCTCAGGTCCGGATCCAAGCCCAGCATGAGCCCACTGCCACTGACTGGCTGCCGACTCAGGTTGTCGCTAGGTGCTCTCCGGTGGGTTCCGACGCCTAGCCGCCCTGTGCCCATGGAGCAAACGCCACCCAGCCCGAGCCGGCCTCACCATTGCTCTTAGGTTTGAGCTCGTTGTGGCGGCCCCGTGCCCGGCCAGCTTGTCAAGGGTCTTCCTCCGTTGTGCTTTACCAAGCACGATGTCCTCTTGTCCAGGGACTGATTTCTCCGAACAACACATCCAAAATACGTGAGATCAAGTCTCACCATCCTTGCACTCTGGCTGGACGTTGCCTCCAAGACAGACTGGTTGGTTCTTTTGTCCGCCGATGGGACATTCCGTATTCTTCACCAGCACCATAATTCAAGCACATCGGTTCTTCTTTGGTCTTCCTTATTCAGTGTTCAACCTGCACACACAGATGAGGCGATTAAAAATACCACAGCTTGGGTCAGGTGCACCCTAATCCTCAAAGGAACCTGCTTGCTTTTCACGCTTTAAAGAGGTTTGGTGCGGCAGATTTCCCCAGTGCAATGCGTCCTTTGATTGCTTGGCTGCTGCTTCCATGAGCATCGATTGGGATCCAAGCAAGACAAAATCTTTGACAACTTCTTTTTTTTTTTTTGCTACATTGATCATGATCTTACCTATTGGTCCAGGTGGGAGGATTTTTATCTTCTTTACGTTGAGTTGACTCCGTAGCGAAGGCTGCAGTCCTCGGTCTCCATCAGCAGGTGCTTCAAGATCTCCTCACGGTCAGCAAGCGCGGGTGTGGCACCTGCACAGCGCAGGTTGTTCATAAGCCTTCCCTCAACCCTGACGTCATAGTCTTCTTCATAGAATGCCATAGCTCAGACAACTCATCGTTCAATCATGCAATCATATTAAATCAATTTGTCCATGTTGCTTTGTATCCTGAAATTTTGCTGAACTTGTCTCAGAGTTTTAAGAGTATTTTCTAGTGGATTCTTTGTGATTTTCTGCTGACAAGATCATGGAATGTGCAAATAGAGATCGTTTTACTTCTTCTTTTACAAGTGGATGCTTCTTTTCATTTTCTGACCTGGTTTCCCCAGGCGGACCGTCCAGTACAATGTTGAATCGAAATATGGCAAAGTGAACGTCCTTGTTTTGTTTCTGATCTTAGTGGGTGAGCACTCAGTAGTTAGTTCATCGAGTTTGATGTTAGCGGTGGGTGTTTTTCACATGCCCTTTATCAGATTGAGGAAGCTCACTTCTATTTCTAGTTTGCGTGTAATTTAACAGGAAGGGTGTTGGATTCTGTCAAGTGTTTTTTTTCTGTATGTATTGAGATGATCAGATGATTTTTTCCTTTTATTCTGTTGATACGATATATTACCTAACTGGTGTTTAGATGTCAAACCAACCTTGCCATCCTGGAGTAAATCCAGGAATGTATAATTCTTTTTATATATTGCTGGATTTTGTTTGCTAGTATTTTATTGACTATTTTGCATGTATAGTTATCAGATTTATTGGTCTGTGGTTTTCTCCTCTTGTGAGAGCTTTGTTTAGTTTTTATATTAGGGTCACATATAGAATCCGCTGCAAACTGTCACGTTTCCTTTTTTACTAACCTTCCCTCGATCTTTACAACACCATGAGAAAAAGCTAAGGTCTGGGATTCTCAACTTGAGTATGCACCAGAATCAACTGGAAGTTTGTCCAAAGCAGATGTCTGGGTCTTGGGGGCCCAGAGACTCTGGCTCAGAAAGTTTGTAACAGGGTTGGGTGTGTTAGTCTGGGTAAACTAGAGAAACAAATCCAGAGACATTCATATGTGTATAAGAAAGAGCTTTATATATAAGAGCAATTGAGTATTGAGAAAACATCCCAGCCCAGTCTAGATCAAGCCCATAAATCCGATATTAGCCCATACGTCCGATACCAATCTATAAAATCCTCTTCAGACTCACGGGACACATGCAATGACGCTGAGTGCAGGAAGATCACAGGCCAGTGGGTGGAAAGTCTTGTGGATCCAGTGGCGGTGGAAGCATTTTAGCACTGGCATGAGTGTCCACGTGGCTCCTCCAGCTCCAGGGCTCTGGCTGCACCAGCGTAGCTCCATGTGGTTTGTCAACAGGAACATCTCACAGAGAATGTGCTTGCGTCCAGTGAGCTATTTATCTCCTTAGTGCCTCCGAATGAGGTCACCAAGCTGGGACCTGATTGACAGGCTTAACT
>NW_022111358.1:32285547-32288675 GCF_000313985.2 Echinops telfairi | reverse complement strand
GGCTTCCCTTGCAGCACAGGGATGTGACCCCAGGTTTACTTACCTTCCAACTCCGCTTGGCCATCTAGCTCAGAGCTCGGCAGCAGGAAGGTGCAATCTGTATATATTCTTGGAGGGCTACATTTCTGCTGGCAGGCTTTCCCCAGGGTATCTGCACAGTCCTTCCTGATGCTGCCGGGCTTTGGATCAGCTCCCAGTTCTGAGTTGTAGGGAGCTGGGTGCCAGATAGTTTCTGGGAAAAAAAAAAAAATCTCTCCTTTCCCAAACACCCTTTCTTTCCACGTCCAGCAGAGCGTGACCTCAAATATATAAGTTCTAAGACTCAAAAGAGTTGGCGTGCTGGCTGGCGGTCGGATGTTTGTGATTTGTGTAATCAGCTCAGCCTGATTGGGCTCCGGAGCCAGAGGTCCTTGGCCCTGACCTTGGAAAAAAATGAAAGCCAAGAAGAGTTGCTCACGGACAGCTTCCCGGGCCCACCCTTTAGCCTCGTTCCAGAATCTGTTCCCATCCGAGCCTCCTCGCTCCTGTGTCTCATTAATAGGCCTTTGTAGCCTCTCCTGCCTCTCAGAGTTTCCACTTCTTCATACCAAGAACGAGACAGCCTTGTCGACGAAGAACTGGTGCCCAGAAGAAGGTTCCCTTTAAATCGCTTGTGTGAAAGCAGGATCCTCACGGCTCCACGCTGACCCGCTTCTGAGAGGACATGCTGTCCCTCTGGAGTGCCGCATCTCACGACCGATCAGCCTCCAGCTGAGCCAAAGAGATTCCCTGCTGGCAATAACAAGCAGGTCCCCGGCGGCGTTGATGTCAAGTTGCTTCATAACTTCAAAAGGACAGCGTTTCCTTCTGGGACTGAAGCTTTACCAATAACCTCGTAGGGCGGAACAAATAAACTTCAGAAAGTAGAGCAGGTCCAGGGGACGCTGCCTAGACGTGCAGGCTTTCGGATTGTTGGAAGGCTGGCTCTCGGGGGAGCCGGGAGGGGGCCCTTGCTCTGCGACGCTGGCTCTGTAAGGAATCTGTCATTGTACAGAGGGACAGCTGAGACCCAGGACGGGTGGGTGGCAGGGATTTACCCATAATTACACAGTGGCAAAGCTGGAGCAAGAACTAGGTCTCCAGCTCCTACGTCCCTCTCCCTCCGCACTGGCGGGCCCAGCTCCTTGGGCCGAACCCCCTCCCTGCTAGGGAGGCAGGAAAGAATCTGACAGCTGTCTGATGGACCGTGATTCAGCCCCGTCTGCCCTCCGGCTGGCCTCTGCACTGAAGTCATTTGTCTTGGTTAGGCAGGGAAAGTCTCTCGGCTGTCGGGAGAACTGGATTGGGGTGGGGAGAAACTGGAGAGAAGAGAAGAGGCCCTAACGCCACCCCAACATCAGGAGTAAGGCAGCGCTCATCGGCCTGGGCTACATGCTGGGATCCACGGTCCAGTCCAGATGTCCAGGCTGCATCCCAGGCCAATGACATCAGAAACTCTGGGGGTGGCATCCAGACAGTCTTTTTCAAAGCTGGCAGCCAAGGTCAGGAACCACAGGGGTAAGTCCGCTCTAAGTTAGAGGAAACCAGAGCAGGGGTAGGAGTGTGTGGCGGGGTGGGTGGGTGGGGGGTGGAGGGGGTGACTGACGTGCTCCATCTATGTAGACAGAGCTGTCCCATCTGAGTGACTCACCTCGCTTCTCAGGGCCTCTGATTCTTTGTCTGTAAAGTGAGCATCTTTCGACCCAGCCTGGAAGCGCTCTTAGAAGGAGCCGGAGAGAAATGCTTGTAAGACTTGGGCTCGGGGCCTGGCACGGGGATACCACCCAGTGCCGATTGGCTAGTACCCTTCTCCATTCCTGCCCCATTTATAATCAGCTTTTCAAGGCACTACACACAATCCCCTTGTGCTAGAGACACGCCTATTTCACACGATGACATTTCAAAGGGAGCTGGGTCTTACCCCTGACAACGCCTTCTGTGGGTGGGCAGCAGTAGGACACCATGTGGGATGCTCTCCGAAGGGCTGTGTCGGCTCTTATCTCCTGTCACTCGCCCAACACTGGTGAGAAGGGAATGGGTTAACCCTTCTCCATGTCACAGGCGGCAAACTGCAGCCCAGAGTTTCAGCATCTCGTCCACAGTCCCGTAGGAAGTGTCCGAGTGAAGCCTTGAAGCCTGGGGTCCAGCCCTGGAACCGATGCCCCTAAGTCCCCTACCCTGCTGCTTCCGGTGGAAGTGGAGAGGCTGGTGGGCCGAGCAGAGTCACCAACCAGGATTTGGATTAATAACGGGAAACTGCCGTGCCTGTTCCCTCCCTGGCTCTGCCTGGAGGCTAATTCCCAGCAGCTGCCGAGGAAGAAGTACCCAGGGGGCTGTCACTATGCTTACAGGAGCCAGGGCCCGGTCTGCTGGCCCACTTCCTGAGCCGACCCATCTCTGCGCCCGTGCCCAGTTCCATGGGCACCACGTGGGCTTAGGCTCACAGGATTTGCCCACTGTCCCCAGAGTAGATTTATCTTTCCCCACCATCCCAAGGCACAGCCGACCCCTGGTTTCTGCTCTGCTGACCCTGAAACTGCCTACACCCTGGGACCTTCACCCTCAATCACCCCTCTCCCCAGGGGGGTGGCGGGGAGGGGGAGCTTCCCTTCGCAGCGGCACACGTGTGTGCAGTGCACGCTCACGCTCCACAGGTGTTGTGTGCAGGGCCTCCTGTTCCTTCCTCGCAGCTGCCCAGGGAGTCAGGTGCCACCGTCCCTCCCCGCCCCCCAGAAGATGACCCATCTGAGAGGCTCCGGGCCTGAGGTGGAATCTGACCCCAGGTCTGGGTCATACATTCTCTGGTCCATACAATTATGGATTCAGCGCATAGTCACCCGGGGCTAAGCTGGGTGCTGCCTGAAGAGCGGTGAGCAGGACAGGGTTCTCAGCCCCCAGGGGAGAGAGGGCTCAACTCAGAAACTCACGTACATAAGGTCCTCTGTATGGGGAGGCCACCAGGAGACGGGCGGGGGTCACAGCGGGACTCGCTTTAGTCCGAGCGGCAGGAAGTGCAGGAGTAAGACCTGGAGAAGGAGCCAGCCTCACTCCAGCCCAGGTGTAGGAGGACCTCACCCTGCTGTGAAGGTGTGTGTGTGTGTGTGTGTGTG
>NW_022111358.1:32281015-32285432 GCF_000313985.2 Echinops telfairi | reverse complement strand
GTGTGTGTGTGTGAGAGAGAGAGAGAGAGAGAGAGAGAGAGAGCTGGCTTCCCGACTTCCTCCTTCTATTAGGAAAGAAAGCCAGGGGAGGCCCTGGGGGCTTGGGGTCAAACAGAGGCAAGGTGATGGGGGGCTGGCACCTTCCAACGGGGCGACCTGTCTCCACCCTGTGTCCTCATCTGACAAAGGAGAGTTGGACGGTGGCATCTCAGGCCACCAGCTCATGGCCGAGCGTGATCAGGCGGGGGAGTGCGCTTGCCCCCTCACCACAGCAAGATGGCTAGTTACTCAGAGTAACAAGGGGCCCGAGTAGCCCAGTGCAGCCAGAGGAGCTGATGGCCAGCGTCTGAGCCTCGCAGGAAGGAGCCCTCGGACCTGAGCCGCAAGCTCCTGAAAGGGGCTCCCCAGCCAGGACGCAGGAATGCGTTCTCATGGTTAAACGACGCTGGCCCTGTGGATTCTTCCATGAAACGCAGCAAGACTGCCCGCTCGGCATGGCGCGGTGGCTTATGAAATGATTTCTATCTGAAGAATGGTTGTCCAATCAAGAGTTAATAATTAAAGGCATGGTCGCCATGGGGACAGAGAGCAAGGAAGGGAACGAGTGGGTGGAATACCAGGCATCTTTAGGGCAGGGGGACTATTCGGCAAGATTGTGGTGGTGGACATGCGTCAAGACCGTAAGACAGGACATGAGTCCTTGTAGCATAATGTGTCCCTGTGGGGTTGTCAGTCCTGAAAAAGGGGGACCAGGGACACAAGCTGCTAAGAATGGGGGGGACCTTGGGCAGTGGGCAGAGGGGGTACGTAGACACTCACTGTACTTCCTGCACAATTTCCCGTAAACGGCTCCTTTAAGGGGGAGATGGTCCTGGAACTTGAAGGTCAGGTGGCAGCCTTCCTCCCTGCATCCTGCACCTAAAAGCCAAACCAGACCCACCGCCATTGGGTTGATGCCCACCTGGCTCGGCCCTGCAGGGCAGAGTAGAACTGCCTGGAGTTTGAGAAGGCAAATCTTGCCAGACAGCCTCATCTTTCTCCTGGGGAGTGGCTGGCAGACTTGAACCACTGGCCTGGCAGTTAGCGATCTGAAGCTTAACCCACTGCACCACCAGGCCTCTTTGTTCTGCCCCAGAGAAGTGCCTTAGCTATGTTGCCAGCAAGGAAACAGCCAGGAAAGGGGAGCAGCCCCCAAGAAAGAGGGAGCAGTGCACAGGGAGCAGTACAACCAAGGGGCTGGCCAGCAGATCCTGCCCTGCGCCCAGAGCAAGCCAGCCCAAGCCCCACGAACAGTCTAGATCCTCAGGGACCCCACCAGTGGCGGGACAGCTGTCACACTTCTGACCACCCATTGGCAAGGCCCAGAGTCCTTTCTGTACCCCCTCCAGGGTCAGTGTAAGTCATGCCACCCCACATGTCACAAGAGCTAGCACGCACACACACTGCTCCACGCGATCACCTGGGAGTTCAGATTTGACAGAGCCGACCCTGGCCAGGACTGATACAGCCCCGCTCTTGTCCCCTCTGCCACTGCCAGCTGTTTGACCCTGGCAAAGGGCCCTGGGCCCCAGGGAAGGTCAGAGCCCTCTGCAGGACACACGAGGTAGTGGTGAGCACCAGGAGATAGTTGCATAAGAGAGGCTTGATTGTAAATGGGACTCACATGATCTCTGGCCTTCACGATGGCCTTGGCTCTGACTGTGAAGCAGGGGTCCAAGAGAGAAAGGCAGGAAATGCGGGAGAGAAACAAATACAGGAACCCTGGGAACGAGCCCATAGCCCCAGGCTGGGCACCCTGTAGTGGCTGGGGTCCCTGCCGGGGTGCGGGGGCTGTGGCTCACAGAAATCACACACACACATGTTTACCCACAGCCAATTCTGACCTGTGTGAGAGGAGGACTGCATGCCATTAGATGGCTTTTCTGGAAGTAGATGACCTGGTTTCCTCCCTACCATCCCGTTAGCCACCCCATGTGCTAAGGTAAGGGCTTGTACCACAGATCATCGAAGGAGCCTGTGAAAGCAGAGCGCCCCACCCAGGTCAGGTCTTGAGCCCAGCACTTCCCAGGACCACCTCTGAACAATATCCAGAGTGAGGTGTTATCAACCCCCCTTCTCCTGCAGAAGAAACGGAGGCTCAACGCGGCTCTGTGTGAGGCTGAGCCAAGCGCCCACCTCTCACATCTGCCTGCTAAGCCCTTCTTCCGAACAGGAAAAAACTGGAAGCTTCCCCATTTATCCATTAGGCAGGAGAGCCCCAGCGCTTCGGCCAAGAATACTTTTAGCGCCGCCCCCCCCCCCGAAATATTTACTTTTTAATTGATTTTAAAATCCAAAGTGAATTTGGATTTGGTGATAATAAATAGAATAACTATGGCTTCGGCTTGTATTATACCAACACAGTCACAAAATGCATTTAGAAACAGGTTTTTATCAAGAAAGGGACCCACAAAAGTAAAAGTCATAAGGTGGCCCTGGCCCCCTGTTCTGCCCACACCCTCTCTCCCTGCTCCCCACCTCACCCCTTCCTCTTGGTCCCTGGGGTGTCCTCGCAAGGCCAAGCCAGCCCAAGCCCTGTCGAGTCAGACCCCTTGGTGAGACCCAGGCCACCATGACGTAGCCCTGTGAAGCGTCATCCTACACGCTGTCCATGGCCTGCCCCCAGAGCCCGTCACCATTCCAGAGCCCTTCCAATCCTGGTCGAGCTCAGCTTCCTGTTTTTCTCCAAGTGGACAAGGTCAGGTGCTGCTGGAGAGGGCACATGGGGACCCGTTTCGGGCCAACAGATCCCAGCCATCCTGACGGGCGGAGGGAGGAGGGGCCGAGGGCAGGTCCCGGTGGGCTCCTTGCCCCTCAACCACAGCCCAAAGGGACCTTCTCTTTCCGCTTCACCCACTGGCTCCAAGAAGCCTGGCTTCCTCCCTGACCCGAACTTCAACTTGCTCATCTGGGAAACGGAGGGGGGGCGGGGGGCGCTCTCCAGGGCCTGCCACACGCTGAGAGGACCAAGTCTAAGTGGGATGGGGTTTCAGGAGGACTTCCTTGGTGTGAAGGGTAACAGACGCATTTGAAAACAGAAAGTGGTGATGTTTGCACAGCATGAGGAATGTCAATAACATCACTCAATTGTGCCTGCAGAAAAGGGTGAGTTGGCACATGTCTTGTTCTACTTTAAAAGCAACAACAACTTTGGTATTGTCGGTTGGGTGAAGACTGACAGAGCAGATCATCACGCACATTTTTTTTAATTACAAAGCTACGTGTAATACTTTGGGGTGAGCCCCACAGGAATAACAAACACTGGGAAGGCATAACCCCCTCACCCCCCAGGTGTGGCCCAGGGGGAGAGGGGCTACCTGAGCGGAAGGAAACACCAAAGGGACCCGCTGCAGACTCAGGGCCAAGGGCATGCTGGGACCTGCAAGCGCTGCAGGAGGAAGGCGAGCCTGGCGGGCCTGGCTCCAGGCTCACAGGCGGAGGGAGGGCAAGGGGGTTGGACACGGAGCCACAAAGCTACCTGGGCTCCTCTTTCTTCTTGCTGCCTTTTCTTGCTTCTGCTGCGCCGTCTCCAGTCCCGCTGCTTGCGGGCAGCAGCAGAAAGCCGGTCATCTCGGCTCTTCCCTTACCGGAGTCCCTCTGCTTGTTCATATTCTTCTGGCGGGCAGGCTCGTGTTGGGTAACGCGGGTCATGGGGACCGACGCAGTGGCTCCGGCCCGCCCAGGTTGTGTCCCCTCGTTCTGTCTGATATGTCCAGCATGCATTTCACAATCAGTGCTTCGTGCATCTTCTGTCCCGGCTCACTCACTGCCATCTCCTCCGTGTAAAATCGCCCTGCCCACCTCCTCCCCGTGGGTTCCTTCAGCCATTCTGTCTTTTCTAGCCCTTCTCCACGTTGTCCCGGGGCAAAGGCTCACCCTTGCTCCCACGTGGTTGGTTTGTCTAAGGCAGCCACATACTGACAGTGTTGTTGTTCCCCATAGAGACCTATATTTTTTTGTACCACATCTTGAGTCACAGGGGTGAGTCAGTTCCAGCCCTCAGGATGACCGAGGGCCAGAGTCTTGAAGGTGCCACTGGTCTCTGTCCAATTCTGAGCTTTGTCCCCCCTCATTCTCTTCTTTCATGCAGGACCTTTCATTGTGATCCCTTTCAGAGCACTTGGTCTTGGCAGCTGGGCACCACCTAGTTCTTCTGGTCTCTGAGTGTGGGGGTTCATGCTCACACGGTCCCTTAGCAGAATGGGTTCACATGCCTTTGATGTTCACATGGTCCCTTAGTTGAATGGGTTCACGTGTCTGATGTCCACACGGTCCCTTAGTTAAATGGGTTCACATGTCTGATGTCCACACGGTCCCTTAGTTGAATGGGTTCACATGTCTGATGTCCACACGGTCCCTTAGTTGAATGGGTTCACAT
>NW_022111358.1:32278959-32280839 GCF_000313985.2 Echinops telfairi | reverse complement strand
TTTCTTCCCCCCACCCCCACTCCCTTAGAGGGCCACCCACGTGCTTTTAAGATCGCAGTTGCTACTCGCCTAAGTAGGATGAGCACTGTGTTATGCCAGTTGACCTTGATGGTCTCCAAGCTCAGTGATTCATTCCCCTAAGGTGCCAGATTACCCAAAGTTTTCAGAATCCCACCCCTTGTTGATATATTTATTTTCTTTTGTTTCAAGCCATGTCACCAGGACCTAATCCAGATATCATACTATCCCACGGTTCAAGCATATGAAGCGCTGTTGTGCAATCACTACCAAACTCTGTTTCCAGTGTTTCTACACACTTTTCCACAATGAAACAGAAAGGGAAAGAGACGAGAGGAAGAAGTGAACAGGCACCACCTCAAGGCAAGGTTTGTGAGACGCCATGACAACCGGCGGAATAATTTATAGTATTTAGATATTCGAAATACAGCTGTCTTCTGGTTCTAAATGAAAAGGAATGGGAGTGACAATGAACAAAACGTCACCACTGAATACTGTCACATGACTGCTGCCGTCTCGGTTTTTTTAATTTCAAGAAAGAAAACAGTTGTGTTTTCCCAAACAGCGAGATACCGTAGGTCCAGAAAAAAAGCAGGTTTAACTGCCGCACTCGCTCCAAAGCCCGTTCGTCTCCTTCAGCATCCCAAAGCTGAGCACGCTGGGCTCCGCTGCACAAACAAGCGCGGCAAACGCACTGCGCCACTGACGTCCCAGACACTGCCTCTGAGACTGGACATCGGATGCTGGGCCCCCGCCTCATGCTCTCACAGGCCATCTTCCTCCTCATCCCGAGAGCAGTTGTCTGCACAACCTCTAAATCAGGCTCCCCCTGTGCTGCCAAAGCTGGGTCCCTAACAACCTCTGATGGGGCCAGAGCAGGCCTGGCAGCAACTCCAAGTCAGGCTCTCCGATTAGTCTTCCAGATTAGTCTTCCAGATTAGTCTTCCAGCGAGCCGAAGGAAGGGCTTTTCCAAGTCGTAATTACTTTTGGCAGAAATGCCATAGCACTGAAAGGTCTCCTTTCAGGGGAAGACGCTAGATTTTGCCTGAACATTCCTGTCCTTTGAGTCCACTTTGCTGCCACACATGCAGCAAGATGGGTACGTTTTCACATACTTGAGCCAGATCCCTATGAGAGGTTGGAACATTCTTGGACGTAGCCTTTGAGGTAGGTCACACCCCGTCATGGCACACTGGGTGTGGTTATAATAGCCAACTCTCCGCTTTCCCATTTGTCTTGACTGGCCGTGGTCCTCTGTTAGGGTGGAACCCAAGGGGATGGGTGTCAATGCCTGAGGCAGCTACACACTTCTCAAATTCAGCAGTCAGATGTCATTTCCCAGACGTCGTGTTTCCAGTACCCGTCAGCCCCCAGTACGAGTCTGAACTGGACTTGGGGTTCTCCCTGGACGGCTGTTGTGATGTGATGGATCTTCCAGAAGTGTCTCCGGTCCGCGTCTGACGGATGGAAAGATGGCGGAAGCTAATGATAATAAGAATCTCAAAGGCATGTCAGGGGAGGTTACCGGAAATGGGGGCTTGCAACAATGAGTACCAGAAAGAAGAAACTGTTCTAAACTTGATTGTGGTTATAGTTCCACAACTCTTCTTAATGTGATTGAATTACTGAATTGTGTGATATGTGAATCATATGCCCATAAAATGATCTTTAAAAAAAAAATCTAAAATATCCCAAACCCTAACCAAACCGAAAAATTAAAATAAAATAAGTATCTCATTGGTTGGCACCTTACCCTGTGCTAGCCTCTTCCCTATGTAGCTTCATCTGTACACTAGCCCTATGAGGGTACACTTACGACTTACTGTCCTTATTTTGCAAATGCAGAAAGTGAGGTGCAGTG
>NW_022111358.1:32275163-32278028 GCF_000313985.2 Echinops telfairi | reverse complement strand
TTGGGATAACAGTTGTATGAGCCCCTAATAAAATGTTAAAAAATAAAAATTAAAAAAAAAAAGGTGATGGATGAGCCCCTAGGGCCATTGTGAGGATCAGTGAGTTCATAAGTCAAGTGCCGTCATCAGCATCCTCTCGCCCCTCTTCTCTCTCAGCCCCGTTGCCTGACTTGCTCCCCACTCCTTTCTCCTCCTCGCTTAGCCTCCTGTTCCCTCCAGGGCCTTTCTTGAGATGGGGGCTGACATCTAAGGTCATGGACACAGGTGGCTCCACCTGGAAAAGGCTCCTACTTGAGGGGTCAGGGTTTGTGGCTGCAGAGGGCCCAGGGCAAGCTCTCCACCTCCTTTCCCATTGAGCTCTTTTTGGGTCCAAGAAGCAAAGGCCATGAGGTCAGCATGCTTGCTCTCAGCCACAAGACTCCGATCCAATTGCCAAAGGTCCAAAAGGGAGGAGAGGTGAGTGGGCCACGCAAAACCGCCTTTTTCAACCTGGCTTCCTTGAGCATGGATGAGACTCGGCGGGAAGGAAGACTTTCATCTCATTGGAAGCAAGCCTGGGAAGTGTTGCCTGCAAGCTCCAGGTCTTGTGTTCTTCCTTGGGGTGTAGAACCAGAGTTTGGTTGCTGGCACACTGATCCCCCAGGAAGTGCTGTGTGGGTGTTCTGCCCTGTGAGGAGTTGAGCCCCCTTGACAGCACCCAACAACAGCAAAGCATGGGTAGCAATCCAAGAACTGTTTGTTGAATGGATGCATTACTCCGTGTGGAACAGAGATGGTGAAGACAGGGGCAGCAGGGAGACGAGGACAGGGAAGGCTGCCAGAGGCACCCCTGTCGTGCTGTATGGGAACGAAGACGGCAGCTTCATGGGGTGCTACCAGTAGCGAACACTGGACGAGCACTTCCTGTGTGCCCCAAGCTCTAGTCAAAAGGCCTGGCACATGGTGATGCCTTCTTTCCCAGGTCGCTGTTGTTGCTAGGTGCCCCCGAGGCAGTTCTGACTCATCTCCACCCTCTGTCCAGCAGAAAGAAACACCGCCCGGTCCTGCCCGTCTTCACGATTATTGCTATGTCTGAGCCCTTTGCTGCAGCCACTGTGTCAATGCATCATGTCGAGATCCTTCCTCTGTTCTGCTGGCCCTCTGCTTTCCCAAGCATGGCGTCCCTCACCAGCCCTCTCCTGACAACATACTCAGAGCACATGAGACAAAACCTCAGCATCCTTGCCTCCAAGGAGCTCCCCGGCTGCTCTTCCAAGGCAGATTTGCTGGGTCTTTTGGGAGCCCATGAGTGGTAGTTACATCACCTGCTGTCAATTTGAGACTTAAGAGTGAAGGGGTGGAGTTTAGCCTGTCCATCAGGTCCCGGCTTGATAGGACCTTGATGGGAGGCACTAAGAAGATAAATAGCTCGCTGGAGGCAGGACAGACACACTCTCTGTTTCGTCTTCCTGTGGACAAGACACACAGAGCCATGCTAGAGCCCTGGAGCTGATGGAGCCACGACATGGAGACCCTGGCCAGCGCTAAGATGCTTCCACTTCCACTGGATCCACAAGACTTTCCACCCACTGGCCTGTGATCTTCCTGCATTCGATGTCATTGCATGCATTTCGTGAGTCTGAAGAGGACTTTATATATTGGTATGGGACACGTGGGCTAATATTGGACTTATGGACTTGATCTGGACTGGGCTGGGATGTTTTCTTAATACACAATGACTCTTTGAGGTAAAACTATGGCATACACATATGAGTGTACTTGGATTTGTTTCTCTAGTGTACCCGGACTAACACACCATGGTACTTCCAACATTCCTCATCAGCACCATAATTCAAACGCAATGATTTTTTCAGTCTTGCTTATTCGATGTTCAACGTCCACGTGCCTCTGAGGCCGATGAAGACACCACGGCTTGGGCCAGGTGCACCTTAGTCTTCAAGTCATCCCCCTGTTTTCCACACTTTAAAGAAAGAGGTCTCGTGCAGCAGATTGACCCAATGCAGGCGTCGTTTGATCCCTGACTGCTGCCTCTGTGCGCTTTGCGGGGGGAGGGGGGAGGATCCAAGCAAGACAGATTGACAACTTCACCCTTTTCCTCTTTCCTCATGATGCTACCTATCGGTCCAGTGGCGAGGGTGTTGGTTTTCTTTACATTGTTATTTCTCATAGTCACCCTTTAAAATCATTCCGTTGCCGTCGCTCCTGTGTTCAAAATAAGGAAATGGAGGCACAGGGACGTAGGGGACGGCTCCAAGGCCACAGAAGCCCTGGCCGCTGGCCTCTGAGGCCACGCTGTTGGCCATGGTGCTCGCCTTCCACTCGATTTTGTTCTTCACATCCCGCTCTTGCACTGCTTTTTCAGCCCAAATAGCATGCATTCTGTGTGTGTCTGTGTATGTCTAGGTGTGTGTGGGTGGGGGGGCATGTTTTCACTTTTTAAAAAGTGCTTGGGTCTCCCTCAGTGGCCTTCTTTGTACTGTGGTCTAGCAGCTCCACGCTGCAGGCCACTTGGGTTCCAAGTCAAGGAGGCCATGTCGGGAGTTGGGCAATGGATGGCTCGGATGGAGATTGTGAAGATAAGGAAGGAGAATGGCTTGTGGCTCTGTTTGGGGATAACCGTGATGAAGAAATGCACGGATAGTTTGAATGTGGTGAGTGCGAATAAAAACAACACCTCTCAGAGGCAAAGGGCCTTTGTGGAGACATGTACATATGTAAATATATTTATATATGACGGTGGGGAAATAGATCTATGTGCATATATTTATAGGCTTAGTATTAAGGAACCAGATGGACATAGGGCCTCCACTCAAGTACTCCCTCAATGCAAGAACACTTTGTTCTATTAACCTGGCATTTCATGAT
>NW_022111358.1:32251791-32273019 GCF_000313985.2 Echinops telfairi | reverse complement strand
ACTCGGTTCATTAACAAAAGGCTTTGTGTGTGGCGGGGGTGGGGTGGGGGTGGGGGTTGGTAAGGTGGCCAGATTTAAAGCGGAACACCATTGATGGGGAGGGGGGTTGTTCTTGATTAAAAATGTGGTCTATATGGACCAAATAGACCATTCCCTAGCTTGTTCTGCATTCTTTCCAAAAACCGGGACTTTTTTGAAACGTCAAAAGCGGGACGTCTGGTCACCGTAGGTTTGAGGTGTGTTTTCCTGGGTAAAGCTCATGTTTTAAAGAGGGTTTTTCATGCATCAGAGGGTGCCTTAGTTTCAAGGCCTGTCCTACACCAGGGGAGCAGGGCACTTGCTAAGGTGGCCAGATGTCCAGCTTGCTAAGGTGGCCAGATGTCCCGCTTTTAGCGGCACAGTCCCGATTTTTGGTGGTTTTAAAAAGTCCCAATTTTTGGAAAGAATGCATGAGAAGCTATGGAATGGTCTATTTGGTCCATATAGACCGCATTTTAAATCAAGAACTACCCACCACCACCCCCGTCAATGGTGTCCTGCTTTAAATCTGGTCACCTTACCTTGACCCTGCTGGGAAGAGACCCAGATGGGCAGATTGGCCCTGGCTCGTGCACAGCAAGCAGGCAGGCAGCCACCAGCTGAAGAGAGGAGGTTTGCAGGATGGCCTTCTGGAGACACCTGGAGCCGGGCTGTGGAGCCGGCAGTGCCAGGAGAGCCACCAGGCCCAGCCACCGCTCTACGCCCTCCTTGCGTCCCATTTTCATCTCTCAGTCAGAAAGGGCCTTGGAATCTCACACGCAGAGCTGGATTCCAGGAACTCTAGGCTAAACTCCTGTGCTCTCAGTTCCCTTTCGCTGCTCCTTAAAGGTCTCTGGTGCCAGAAGGCAGCCCTGTGACCTACCAGGCCAAATCCTGGCTGATCGTCTCTGCATGGGGCCCCCCTCCCCTCCCCCACAATGACACTCCTTCCTCCTTGGGGCTTCTGAGACTCCTAGAAGGTCACTTCTGGAAAGGACCGGCTCATCGAAAAGAGGAAGCTGAGAGGCTCCAGCGCAGAGACCTAACTCCCACCTGCCAGGCTGCCTCTCGCCAGAATCCCTAACCTCCAGAAATACAGCCAGGAATGAGGGACGGAGTGGTCCGGGCATCGTCACGTGCACGGGTTCACCCTTGCAGCCCCTGACCCCGTCTGCAAAGCCAAGCCAGCCCCAATCTACTGTGGATTCTGATGTTGTGTTTTCAGGGGCCAGCGAGTCCGTCCTGGCTCATCACGGCTCTGTACACAACAGAAGGAGACACTGCTGGGTCCTGCACCGTCCTGACCACGGTCACGTCTGAGCCCATGGTTGTAGCCGCCATGTCCATCCACCTTGTCCAGGCTCTTCCTCTGTTTGGGCTAATCCTCTACTTTGTCAGGCACGGTGGCTCATCCTGAAGTATGTGAGCCAAAGCCTTGCCAGCCCTGCTTCTAAGGAGCATCCGGATATTTCGGGACATATTTGTTTGTTCTTCTGGCGGTCCACGGTGCTTTCGAAGTTCTTGGCCAACACCATCGTTCCAGTGCATAGTCTTCTCTTGTCTTCCCTTTTCCTTGTCCAAACGTGCGCCTGCAGGCGAGGTGATGGGGCACCAGGGCGCAGTTTAGTCCTCAAAAGAACGGCTTCGCTCTTCACACCTTAACGAGGTCTTGTCCAGCAGATGTGTCCAATGCAAGGTGCCATTCCAACTCGACTGCTGCTTCCACGAGCGTTGGTTGCGGATCTGATACGATGAAATCCTCTGACTCAGAGATGTTCTATGAGGGTTAACCTTGAAGGTGCAGGAAGCCTTGTGTTTCTCCCACAGAGCGGCTTAGCAGGCCAAGGCTCACCAGGCAACATCCCGAGGTTCCTGGATCCTTTCTATAGGCGACGTCATAAAAAGGTTGTAACTATTCTAGAAACAGGTGGAGGGATGTTACTAACACACCTAGCCCAGGGTGTGCAGGGAAAAGCGAGCGAGCTTCCCCATGCCACCTCCCGCTGCCCAGGGGCCGCAGAGGTTTGTAGGCGGAGGAAGACACACCTGGCAGGCGTGAGTGCCCAGGATGGGGAGAGGGCGTGGAGGGGGGCACGTCAGGTGAAAAGAGCCATCCAAATTTCCAAATGGCTTCAGAGAGAGTTTCAAGGGCGACGTTCCCTAGCGGATGATCCGTCCGCCATTTACGACGATGAGCAGATGTTTTTAAGAAGCTAAGCTAAAACAACGCCATGCCTCCCACTAACACGGTGCGGCTATTGCCTCGATTATTCATATGCTACATGAATAATTTTTTTTGGACACCTTCAGTGTCCACCAATAGTCCAGCTGCGGGCTGAAGCTGCCTCACAATGTCTTGGGAGAACTCCTTGCACACATTTCTTGCCACTTGACATCCAGCGAGGTCAGACTGCTGTCTTCCAATCAGCCCCGCTCAGAGAACTTACACCACAGACCTGACAAGCGTGACACAAAGCAGGGCTTCTAATCCCAGAGAACCAGTTGTTGACATGTTGACCACCCCACCACCAGTTATAAACCACACAACACAAGCCCTTTGAGGTCCTCAAAAAGTTGTCAGCCTGGTCCCGGCACCACAGCTTCGGCCAAGAAGGGCGGTGAGAAGAAGAAGGGCCGTGCGGCTATCAAGAGGTCGTGACCAGAGAGGACACCGTCCACCTTCACAAGGGCACCCCCGGCGTGGGCGTCAAGAAGCGTGCCCCTCCGTGCGCTCTAGGAGATTCGGAAGCTTGCCAAGAAGTAGATGGGGACACCAGATGTACGAATTGACACTGGGCTCAACAACGCTGTCTGGGCCAAGGGAATCAGGAACGCCCCATGCTGTAACTGTGTGCAGTTGTCCAGGTGGAGATTCCCTAAACAAGCTCTGTGCATTGGCTGCCTACATGCCTGTCACCACTTTCAAAAACCTACAGTCAATGTGGATGAAAACTAGTGGCTGATTATCTAGTGAAGGTTCTACAACTGCCAACCCCCCTCCCCTCCAAAAAAAACGTAGTAAGGCTAAAGCCTTTGAGAGGCACCGAGTTACTATCTATAAGATGCTGACGTGAGGGCCTGGTGCATGGTCCGCCGCTGCCCCCTCCCCACTGTTCCCCCACGAACTCAAAACTGTTCCCATCAAATCGATTGTAGTTCCCAGCAAGCCCACGTGTTTTTGTAGAATTTCCCCACAGGGGCTTCTTGGCTTCAATCTTGACAGAAGCAGGTTGCCAGCCCTTTCTTCCAAAGGGCTCCTCGGGGGCTCAAACCACAACCTTTCAGTTAGTAGGCGGGAGCCAATAAGGACCAGGGACCGTGGGACACAGTAGATCCCCGGTAATTAGTGATCAGCTGCTCATCTTCACCATATTTCAAAACGCAAAGACCACACCGCTACGAATATTAATTGAAATAAGCAAGGTACAGAGCAGATGTAGGCAGTATATTGCCACGAACTTCTTAAAAGAGGCTATATGGGTTTCTACGTGCATAAAATATGCCGAGAAAACCCCATAAGAAACTAGCAAGTGGGATGGCTTCAAACAGGAGTGTCTGGGGTCAGAGGCCGGAGAAGCACATCCTTTTGAAATGCGTGCAATGTGCACCGCCTTCTATTCAAGTAATTGACCAATTGAAAAGGGATCAAGTTTCTCAGCATGAGACCCAGGGTTCATTCCAAGTGTGGACCCCCTACCACGGTCTAAGGTCCCACTGGGGAACCAGGCACCCCACTTTGAGCAAACCTGAGTTATAGGAAAGTGCTCCTGTCCCTGTAGACTGACATCTGCTCATCATTTCTGAATCTTAACACCCGGGTTTTCCCTCCACCTAATCTGAACACCCCTTCTGTTCATTGGGAAAATCGGGTCCTGGTCTTGCTATGCCAGAGGAGTCTTGTCTCTTCCACTGGCATTCCTGGCATCCTCCCCATTCCATTAAGGCACTCCTTCCATAGCTTCTCCCAGGCAAGTTCCCCTTTCTCCGAAAACAGGAGAGGGGCGCCCAGCTCGCCGGGGTTGCCATTCCATCTTCTGTGCGTTTCCCTGTCACGTCACCCTGAAGAAGCCTGGGCTTTAAACTGATTAGATGATGAGCTTTTTGCCACTGCACGACTTCATCCTGGAAGCAGTTTGCACAGTTTACTGGAGTTCGCAAGGTCACACTCTCAAGCTCAGCACCGAGCAGAGTGTTCCCTGCACCTACAGGGCCTTCACCAGGTAGCCAGAAGCCAGCGGTGGGCAGTCCCTGGAAGGCTGGAGTCCTCATTGCATGATAATCCCATGAGACCTTGGGACTCAGAATCTGTCTAGTGTTCTGGTCTGCCATCATCAACATGAGGGCTTCATTCTTAAGCTCAACACCTGGCCGCTACGCCTCCTGGCACGGGTGTGTGTGTGTGTAAAAAGCAACAGACAAAGGGTATGTACTAGGTAGGTCTGCCCCTTTGGCAAGCTTTCTCAGAAGCCCCACCCAGAGACTCCTGTGCACATCTCTTTGGCCAGAATCGTGGAACCTGGTCACTTCAGCTTCAAGAGAGCTAGAGGGAGCATTTTCAGTTGACCCCACCATCAGTCCAAACAAAATCAGAACTCCGACCTTAAAGAGGAATAGGCTGAGTCCTCCCTCACTGCTCTCCAGCGGCTATAATGACCTATCTATCTACGGGGCAGAGTAGAGCTGCCCATTGGTCTCTGTGGCTGTACATCGTTTGGGGATTAGAAAGACTCATCCTTCTCCCAAGAAGCCACTGGTGGTTATTTTAAACTGACATTGTGCTAGCTATTAGTAGGCAGACCTTAGTCACCCCAGGAGATGCTGTGCTTGGGGGGCAGGGAGTGGTATTTTCTTAATTTTTGCATCTTTTACGTACTGTTGCAATTTAACCTGGACACATTTGGGGGAGCAACAGAGAAATAAGTCAGAAACCTGAGAAGCCACGAGGCTTCTGAAGTGCTTGACCATAGGGAGCCCCACCAGGTCCTTGAACTGAAAATGGCTTGTAAGTCAGCACAGTTGTTTGTAAGTCAACAACTCCTCCAGGTGTTTACTGGCTATGACAAGAGATAAGTCGGGCAGATAAATAACTGGAGGATGCAATGCCTAGAGGAAGGGACTGGAAAGATGGGAGCAATTTGACAGGCAGGGGTGGAGGGATGCCTCTCAGCCCATAGAGCAGTCGAAGGGTTGAGTGCAAGACCCCGGTGGCTCAGACAATGGCAAGTACTGCCAAAGGGTTTCTAACGTTGTGAAAATGTATAGAGACGTACGTGTGTGTGAAAAACATACAAAGGGAGTTAGGGGTAGGCTGTGAGCACCTTGAAGGCCAGATAACGAACTTGTCCTTTACCGGTAGGCAATGAGAACCCACTGAAAGTTTGTCAGCAAGTGTGTGAGTCATGGAAAGATAGAACGGGGTGTCGGGAGGCCTGGGATGGTGAGGGCAGGAAGCAAGAAGAACAGAACATGGACTGGAGAGAGAGGGAGGTCACAGACCCCCAGGACAGCATGAGGCAGACTCAGCAAGGCCCGCAGAAAGACAGCAAGAGGAGCCCCGGGGGACTCCTGGGGTCGGCGGTGACGTTAGGAACATGGAGAGGTGGGTGGGGAACAGCTCTGGGGGACAACGTAGAGCTGGAGATGCCAGGTGCCTCGTCGATGGAAATTTCCCATGGGCCCTTGGGAATTCCAGTTTCGAGCTCAGGATCCAGGTCAGAGCCGGAGGTGTTCCTTTGGGAGTCAACAACTGACAGAACAATGGAAGCTCCTCCAACCTTCTGGTCGAAACAGACACTCCTCCTCGTCTTCCCAGAATCTCCTCCTGGGGATCCCGAGCTCAGCACCAGCAGCTGGACTCACCCTTCCTCATGCACGTTTACACCCTCTCATCCTCTCCACAGCAAATCCTCCCATATTGTGCTAATCTGTCCCCGCTCTCCAGTCCCCCGCATCGCTGTCACCTCTCACCTTGTTCACTGCAAAGTCCCCCACCTGATCCACACCTTTCACATGGTAGACAGACAGCGTATCTTTCTAAGACCCCCTTCCTAGCCAGGTTGCTGACCGGCCTACTAAGCAGAGCCTCTGGGCTTCCACAATCTAGGCCGAAGCTTACGGGGCCAACTGCACCCCACACCCTTCCCCAGACATGCCTTGATCTGTCCTTTGTCTCCACACCTTGACACATTTTATTCATTGCTCCAGAACACCGTTCCCCAGCTCATCATGCTGGCTCACTGCGCGTGCACCTGGCAGGGAACCCCTCAAACACCTCCAGGTATCTTCCTTGGATCAGTTCGGTGCTTCCACCTCAACCGGGGTTTCCTTTTACCTCCCCGGGGTCTCACAAGCTCACTCACCTGTCCATCCCCCGGAGGGCAGGTCTCCTGACCCACATCGCCAAGGCCTCACCCAGGGTCTGGCCCACAGCTGGGTTTGTTGAATGCCATCAAGTCAACTCCGCCCCACCGCCACCCACGTGCCAGAGTAGAACTACCTCTGGGTTTCCTCAGACGTCATCCTTATGGGGGCGGAGCTCCGGGTCTTCCTCTATCGGAGGGAGTAGGTGGAGTTCAAACCGCCAACCTCTTCGTTGGCCGTTGAGGACTTACAGGTGGCGCCACCACACAGTAGGTGCTAGGTTAGTCTTTCCGGAAGGATTCCAGGATGCGGTGAAGGAATGAGGACTTGGAGGGAGCGCGGAGAACTGAACCTCGGGGAGTGTGTCCAATGTGAGGAATGCGGAAGGAGACAGAGGGAGGCAGCACAGAAGCGAGGAGACTTCAGGAAGAGGACTGGCCCCCAAATGCCAGTGATTTCTGGGCCTGTTTTGCCCCTCCTTTCAGGCCCCTTCATCCGTCAGATCTCCAGGAAACTTTCTGTGACTCCACACCAAGTTGGCCCCTTCTGTCTCCTCCCACCTGGTTCTTGGGCTGCTCCTTGGCTGCTTGCCCTTCCATTAGGACCCAGTCTTCCCTCCCTGCTCTGTGTTCCTGGTGACTGACCCCGGAAGGACCCTGGGGCCAGGAGTCATTCTAATGGGGTACCAACGAGAGGGAGAGACTAGGGCATTTCTCCCTCTCCCTCTGGGTCCTGAGTCCTGCCTTGAGACACGATCGTGTCTCCTCTGGGGCGGCCAACTTCCTCCAAGTGACCCTGGCCCAGTGTCCGATGGCACTGCCTCCTTCGCTAGGGGAGGGAGTGGATTCCTACATGCCTCCGCATCTCCTGTTGGGTGTCAAGCTCTCCCCCACCTCCTTACATTGGGTTCTATGTTAGACACTCAGAGCACGTTCAGGCCCCCTGCTTGTGCGTGCGTTATGAGAGAGGCGGCTGCCCCTTCCTGCGTGATGGCTGTGTGTGGTCGCATCCTCTCGGAAGGGCTGGGGCTTCTCCACCCAGGTCACTTCATCCACTGCCACAAGGGGCTGCCCGCCTCTTAGGACACTACCTCCTGCTGTCCTTTGTGGGCCCCTGGCAGTCCACCACGCTGCCAAACTTTCCCTGCCACTGTGCCTTCCCAAGGGGCCTGGGGTAGTCCTGCATCTTTGGAGTGGCGGAGGGGGTGGGGGTGGGGTGTCTGTCACCTTGTTTCTTGTGTGTAAGTTCCTGTGCCTAGAACCTCCAACTCTCAGGACGCTCCCGTCCCCTCAGCCACCCCTCCCTTCCCCTCAGCAAGGTTCTAGGGAGAGGGCTTCTGGATATTTCTGGTGTTGAGTTAGTTAGTTTATTGTGCCAACTTAGCGGATAAACACAAGCGGGGTTAATTGAAGGGCGGCGGGATAAATGGCTCGGTGAGCCTCGCCTTTCTAGTTCTCAGGTCTCTTGCTTTCTGGTGGTCGGACCAGGGTGCAGCTGCCTTAGGCAGTTCCTTGCTTCAGCTGGCAAGGCTCACTTCCTGCAAGACATTCCAAAAGAGAAGCTATATGGACCTACCCCGATGCAGCCCTGGGTGCTGAAGCAGCCGTGTGGAGACTCCTGCCAGCGCTGACATGCTTACACATTCACTGACTTGGCTTTCCTCCTGCAGTCGGTATCATTGCATCTGTTTTATGAGATGGAGGAGGACTTTGTGGATTGGTGTTGGACATATGGGTTAATGGGTTAATGTTGGACTTGTGGGCTTGGGCAGCACTGGGTTGGGATGTTTTCTTGATGCGCACTTAACCTTTACATAAAACTCTCTCTTACACACGAGTTGATGTGGATTTGTTTCTCCCAAGTACCCAGACTAATATAGGAGTGATGAATTACTAGTCTCTGGCAGCCTTGTTCCTCTGCTAATAAGGGAGGGCTGGTAATTCTCCAAAACAACAACAACAAAAAACCTGCCCTGAATTCTGTAATTCTATGTCTGAAGCTCAGCGCAGGTTCAGCATGGCCCCCGCAGTCCACCCCATCCACCTGTGGTCACCATCAGCACACGTGGGACACGCCATCCATCTGTGGTCACCATCAGCACACGTGGGAAGCCTCGAGTCCTCATCCGCGGTGCTTTGCTCACAGTCTTCCCAGAGTAGAAGCTCCCTAAGGGCGGGGGGCAGGCCTAGACAGTCGGCACTCTCTCCCCAGAGGCAGAGACACAGAGAAGTGAGACAAGGCCATTGGACTACGCGGTGACTGGGCGGGTGTCCTCTTAGCTAACAGAAAAATCACACGTGGATGGCTTTCACAAGCACACATTTCTGTTCTCAAAGCTTCGTAGGCGGCTAGAAGTTTGAATTCAGAGCGCTGGTTCTAGCAGAAGTCTCTCTCTCTCTCTCTCTCTCTCTCTCTCTCTCTCTGTTGGCTCTTGGGGGCAGGTCCTTGCCGCCTTTCAACATTTCTGAGCCTAGTGCTCCTTGGAGATTTCCAGGTATTTCTTGGCAGGAGTCTTCCCTCCATCTAAGAGGTCCTCGGAGCAGGGATCCCAGGCCTGAGGGAAGCGCACAGGTCCCAGCTCTCCTTGGGTAGCAGTCAGTCCTTCCTTGGCTGCTCACTTCTCTCTCCTTTGATCTTTGGTAAGCTAGACAGTGAGACAGGCCCGCCCCAGGGGAACTCCCCTTGGGTCAGGCACCCGACTTGAGCAAGGGTGCTGCGCTTTGAGCGCTCCATCGGCTCGGTGAAAGATTTCCATGGTGTTGCATCCACCCTGGGGCCTTGTTTTGGTTCATGCTTCCAGTGCAGCTTGACCTGCTTCCTTGAGTGCCATTGGTTCTGGCTCAGATGCTACCTCTTGACCTGGTGGCATGTGGACCAGTTCTCTTTTCATCTTGCTTGGCTCCCCAATCAAAGCTCATGGAAGCAGCAGCCAAGAGATCAAACGATGCAGCGATGCTTTGCACTGGGTAATCTATCGCACCAGGCCTCTCGAAAGTGCTTCAGAACAAGGAGGCTACTGGGAGGGGTAAGGTGCACCTGACCCCAACCCTGTCGTTTTCAGTGAACTCAAATGCACGTGAACGGTGGACGTGGAATCAGGAAGACTGTAGAAGAGTTGATACGTTTGAATTCTGGGGCTGACACAGACTCTTGAATGTCCCATGGACGGCCCAAAGAGCCCACAGATCTGTCTTGGAAGACGTACAGCCAGCACGTCCACGGGGGCAAGGCTGGTGAGACTTTGGACAGGTGGTCAGGAGAGACCAGTCCCTGGAGAAGGACATCATGCTCGGTAAAGCAGAGGGGCAGCGAGAAAGAGGCAGGCCCTCGACAAGATGGAGCGGCACAGCGGCTTCCACCAGCGGCTCAAATGCAGCGACAATTGTGAGGAGGGCGCCGGACCAGGGAGTGTTTCCTTCCGTTGTGCATGAGGTTGCTGGCCATCAGAACCGACGGAGGGTCTCTCACATCACAACAACAGCCAGGGTGCTGTAGGCCACTCTCTTCCTCTTACAGCGTATTGACAGATCGCATCATGGTGGGTGATTACATCATTACATAACTGTCCCATTATATTATTGCATAATTGCCACACCACTGAGAACTGGGGCCCAGTCAAGCGGGCATCTTTTTGGAGGTGGGGGTGGGGGGAGACACACAGTTCAATCCATGACACAGTTCCAAAAGAAAGGGATGAGGGGTCAAAGTCAGAGCACAAGAGGTGACCCAATAGGATAGGAAGAATTATCAGAGATATCAAGACATTTGGAAGCTAAAGGAGAGGGACTGTTGGGCGGACAGTGCCCAGGGGGCAGAGTGTGGATCACATTGGTAAGCTGAGAAGCACCAGCTAAAGGGTTGAGGGGATGAAGGGCAGAAGATGCTGGGACTTTGGGGTGGAGAACACGTGACCTGGGTGACCGCTTTGGAGACTTCACTCCACCAGGAGGGTCGAGAGCTGGAGAGGCTGGAGGGAGAATTAACTCCACCAGGAGGGTTGAGAATGAGCTGGAAAGACTGGAGGTCAGAGGGAATAGTGAGGGACTGGCCCATAAGAAAGTGAGACGAATCTGAGTCAGGGCTGGACTCAGGGCTAGCTAAGAAGGCTCCAAAGTTGAGTGTTTCAGGAAGGCTGAGGGGTGATCTGCTCTTTGTGGGGTGCGATTCGCCCAGTGCAGCACAGAGACCCCTCGGCCAAGATTGACCCCTTTCTTCCCCTTCTCCTACATTGCTCCTTCTCACCCAACAGCTGGGCTTCTGGGAACCCCTTCCCCTTCCCCACGTGAGGCTGGCTGGGTAGGGGCAGGCAGAGGTCAGAGCTGGACGTAAAGGTGTGCTGGTCAACAAGGAACAACGTGCTGAGGGAGGGGGGAGCCCTCGTTTGGAGTGTTGACTGATTTCCCTGGTATAAACCCCCCACCACGTCTAATGTCAAGCTTCCCATGTGAGGTTGCTCATCTCAGCTCCTCTCCTGCCACCCTTAGCCCCCGGACTAGGGGTAGCCATGGGGCAGGTCATTCCAGGGAGGGCAGTGGCCAGCCCCTCAGCTCTCCAGCCTCAAGAAGGACCCTGATGGGAAGGGGTGCCTAAGGCAAGCAAAACGAGTCCCCCTCCCAATTACCTTTGATCTCAGCTCACACCTGAGTTCTGGGGTGGAATTTGGGGATCTCACAGGAATGGAAGGGCTGAGCTCCACCGGCGTCAGATGACTCACCAGGCACTTTCCCTGACTGGACACTAAACTGTGCTGACGAAAGCAGTAAAAACCAGACTCTCATTGCTTTCTTCCAAGACTAACAGAAAAGTAAAAATGATCCGAGGACAGCCCTCGCTCAGTTGTTCACCCAGTTTACCCCCCACCACTCCTCCACAGAACCCAGGGCCAAGTGGCTCCTGGGAGCCAGGCTCTTGGCACATGAAGTGGCCAGAACTCTGGGGTCACAGCTGGTTTGAATCCAGGTCTTCTGTTACAGCCAAGTGACCTTGGGTAGGTTACTTCTCTCAGAGTCTCAGTTGGTGGTAGTGTGTGTGTGTGTGTGTGTGTGTGTGTGTGTGTATTTAAATCTATAAAAAATGAGATCATAATAGCAATACCCATTTGATGTGGTTCAATTGCAGGAGCGCTCAGCTCTGGGTGGTTTTACCAGTCTAGGAATTTGGTGATGTCTGGAGACCCTGGGTGGTGGTGATGGTTGTGGTGTGTGTGTGTGTGTTTTGTTGTTACAATGCTCGGTAGGGGGTAGTGATGCCTGCTGCCATCTATCTAATGCAGTGGTTCTCACCCTTCCTAAAGCAGCCACCCTTTAATACAGTCCCTCATGTAGTGGTGACACCACCCCCCCCCACCCCCCCGCAACCATACAATTATTTTCGTTGCTACTTCATCACTTCATGTTGCTACTGTTATCAGATGTCCCCTGTGAAAGGGTCATTCGACCCCCAAAGGGGTCTCGACCCACAGGTTGAGAACTGCTGATCTAATACCTTCTAGGCCATCCGAGAACATCAGAGGTTGGCCCCCCAAACCAGAAGAGGACCCGTTCCAAACATCAGTCATGCCAGATTGAGAGACCAGGGCTTCGAGAGAAGATGCTGGAGCTAGGCTTGGGAAGCAACCACTCAAAGCTCCATCCCAGAAGGAGCAGCTGTTGGGCTGCGATTGTTTCCTCCGTGGAAGAGCGAGGCCACACTCTGCTGTTTCCGGACCTTAGCCGTTGGAGGGGGATGTCCAAACCCCGGAGGGCTGAGAACCTGGCTCACGGTCCAGGTGTGAATCACCCTGCAAATGTCAGTTTTCTTCACTGACAGCCTAACGGAGGCTGCACCAGTGTGGCTCGTGACTCACTCACTCCCCAGGCCGTGGGGACTTAACCGGAGGAAGCAATTTTGGTCCCAGAGTTCTCCTTCCAAGGAGTATGAGATGAAGAATTTCAAAACTGAAGCTCGGAAGGATCACTGGAAAGGGCTCGGGGAGGCTGGGGAAAAGCAGCCGAAATCCTGCTTGTCTCAGATAGCTTCCTCCCTGGCCATGTGGTTTATTCCTTCCCTGAAACCTAGCTTGAAATTCCTTCTCCAGAGTCACAGCAGCTTTGGGCCAAACCGTGCTTCCCTGCCATCAATCACATTCATGTTCAGGGCAGATTTAAAGGCAGATACTTTCAGGGGGGGTGTCTAGGAGCGTGCAGGGGGCCCAGAAACTAAGAAATGTCCAGAGAAACCAGAGAAGGGACGTACATGGGATTGTGTCCAAGGACAGGGATGGTGAAAGAGAGAGAAGGCCACGCTGCCGTGCCAAGGAGCAGCTGTAGAATCTGGGCCCGTGCCCACGTCTTTCCTGAGAAGTGGCAAGCCCAGCGGCAAACAGGTGGCAGGAGAGGCCAGATGAGAACCCAAGCACCCTCCATTCAGGTCCACTGATACAGATCAGTAATCCACCCTCTGGCCAAGCTCCTCCCCTCCCTGAGTCACTGGATCACAGAACCCTGGGGTTGGAAGGAGCTCAGGGTGCCCCAGGCCCACCATCACCTGGCTGATCAGTCGGTGGCATTTGACCAGAGTGTCTGGCCCCACAGCTTAGGCTGGGGGAGCCGTCACCTCGAGCGCTTCCAGGGCAGTCACTGCTGTTGTTCAGTGCCCAGGAGTCGGTCCCGACCCATAGTGACCCTAACAACAACAGAATGAAGCCCCTGCCCTGTGCTGCTGCTCTGTCCTCCCCTCTTCCAGCCCTATGTCGGACAAGGTGCCCGGCTTCACACAAGGATTTCGGCGGCTAATCTCTTGGAACGGGACAGCCTGGTCCTTCTTTGTCTGCTCTCTCCACTGAGACCTGTTCACCGTGGGCGATCCGCTGGTATTCGAAACACCGGTGGCATTGCTTCCGGCATCTCGGCAATACGCAAGCCACCACAGTCTGACAAACTCTCGGACACATGGTGGAAGGTCAAGTGATTGCACATAAGACAAGGGAGCAGGAAGGCTCTGCTCAAAGGCATTATTACATCTAAAAACAAACACTGGGCCAGCCAAACAAAACCTCTCTCCATCTGGGGTGAGTGGGTGAGGCCCCAGATTGTGAGGCTCGGGGACCCCAGCCTAAATGAATGATCTCCCCTAGCTCCCACGGCTGACGCTTGCTGGGCGTGGACCTGTAGACAGAGGTTTTGAGCGACCAAGGGCTAGCTGAAAAGGGATCCTCAGAAGGTAGCCTGACCTTTGCTGGAGCACTTTCAGAGATGAGGTAGGTGCTCCTTACCGCTCGCTCCCCTCCCGGGAGCCACAGTTGATGGGGATGGGACCTCCCCAACCGCCAGCACAGCCTGTCACCACACCTGCGGGAGCCCCCGATGGAGGGGCTTCCCAGGGGAGGCACAGATCTTTTATTTTGTCTATGTTTCAAAAGGAAAACAGTTATCTTTTTATTACAATAAAATACAGGTTCATTGTCCAAACACTGGGCCGGGGGTCGGGGGGTCGGAAAAAGCAAAACTTAGAAAATAAAAAAAAATCTCTGTAAACGCAGCACCGAGGACACTTTGAAGGTACTGATTTTGAACTCGGGCCCTTTCGATACATCCAGCTCTTGGCAAAGCTCGCAAGCTCTGGCTTTCTGGCTCTGTGACCTGGAAGTAAGGTCGCTGGGAGTCAGAATCGCCCCCCCGTGGCGACGAGCCCAGTGGGTTTGGGGGTTGGCACCCAGGCAGACGCTGCTTCGCGCCAGGCGCACCGCGCTGCAGCTCAGGCCAGCAGCCTCACCGGGACTTGACTGTGACCTGCCTGGGTGGGCCCGTGACCCCCGCGGCTTCCCGAGGGCGGGCACTGTCCCCAGGGGCTTGACAGAGCCAGGCACCCAGTAGGTGCTCAATAAAAATGTTTCCAACTCCATCACCACCCGCTTCAACCGCCAGGACCCAGGAGCAAAGGGGAAGCCCAACGAGACCCAAAGTGGCCGGGGGTGGGGGGGCGGGGGTTGGAGGGGGGAGGCGGGGGGAGGGGCAAAAGGGAAGGGGGCTGGAGGGGGGAGCGCCTCGCCGTCTCCAAGGTAACCGAAGTCAGCAGCTGGGAGTGCCCACGCATGCGCACACTTGCCCTTCCTTCCCGTAACCTCGAGAAAAAAAACTCAACCGGTAAAGTGTGCCAGGAGCCGAGCGCGCATGTGTGGTCCCACCAAGCTCGTCGGCCGCCTCCGCTTTCTGTCAATCTGTCCGCCCAGCAATCTCTCCTCGAAAAACACTGTCCGGAAATGGTGCCCATTTCTGGCAAGCAGGCCTTGTGAGCCAATGGTCGCGGGAGGGGCGGGCGCCAGGGGCGCGCCGGGGGGGCCCTGGGGCCGTCTCATTGGTGGTCTCGGAGGGAGGGGCGGGGGCAGGGGGCGCAGGCGGCCCGAGACGGCGGGCGCGAAGAGAGACAAAGTTGCACCCTCCGGGGGAGGCGGGGCCCGGGGGTGGCCGGGCAGACGCCGGGGGCGGGGCCGGGCGTCCGCGGGGCGGGGCCACCGTGGGCAGGGTGCTCCGCGGTCGCTGGCCGGCGGCGGCGGGAGATCGCGGGACAAGGGAGCGCGACACTCGCTGCTGGCTGGGGAGATCGGCGTTCAGCCGGTAGGTGACTGGGCGGGACCCCGGGGCCCGGCGTGGGGCGCGGAGGAAGCGACGGGGACGGGTCGCCCCTCCGCCCCTGGCCTGACCACGACCTTGCCTGCCGCCGTCCTGGAATTGCGGCCATCGGCCGGCCGGCTGGCTCCGCGCAGCCCGGCGCTCCGATGGACCCAACCGCGCGCCGGCCCTGGGCCCTCGGGGCTGGCCGCCTGTGCGCCCTTACGCGCGCTGCCAGGGCCACCGTCGCACGCCGTGCTCGGCCCTGGCCTCCAGTCCCCGCGCTCCCCAGGCCACACGCTCGCCCCGGCGCACGCAGGGGCGCCCTGCTTCCCTTTCCCCAACACCCGCTCTTCCACGCGCTCAGATGCCAGGCGGGGCTCCCGTGCCGCTCCCTGAGTACCCCTCCCCACCCACACCCCCCAGGATCGGGGCTGGCCTCGGCATGGGCGCAAGGTGTCTCATGCAGAAGTGCCCGACCCGTGCGCCTTCCCACCTCCCCTGGCTACTGAAACTGTCCCGGCCGGCCTGGGAAGTTCTCGGGTCACACCCGGAGGCGTGGAGCAAGAGCAGCGCCTGCCCTTGGCACCCAGTGGGGCAGCGCTGACCATAGAAGCATCCTCCCGCCTTCCTCCGGCCCCGCTGTTCTGTCCTCTCCACCCAGGACGTTCTTACCTGCAGGGTCACCTATAATAGGCACATCTTGGAAGCCCATTGTGACCCTGACAACTTGTAGACTTGTAGCCCACAGGGACACCAGGCAGAAAGAGGCCACTTGAACGGGACAGAGATTCCCCCCACACACACACCTGCCCAAGAGTCTCCCTGGGGCTCAGTAACTTCAGAAAAGGGTTTCCCTCTCCGTGCTGAGTTGAATGTGCTCCTCCCTAAAGACTAAAGGGTGCTTCTTGTCCTAGCTTGTGTGATACCTTTTTTACTTTACTAAGTATCTCTATACCTGAATCTCTTTGTTCCTTTAGACATCCTTGTAGCAAGATCCGTTTTGTAGATGAGGCAACTGGGGTGTGTGTGTGTGTGTGTTATATACTGCCTTCTGCCTCCTATGCAGAGGACTAAGGATGGGGAGCTTGAGCAAGGGCCTTGAATGTTTCCCCCACGCACCTTCCCCTGGACCAGGACCACACTCCAGGACTGGGATGCAGGAAGGAGAGGGATGGTATTTATGCTCTTCAGGGGTGAGAAGCCCCTAAAAGGTACCTTACTTAGGGTGCGTTTGGACTCACCTGTTGGCGTTTTGCAAATGATATCCAAGCCAGTTGCTTTGGTTCAGTGATACCAGACCTCGAAGTTTTTCAAACACCTTTAGGACATCCTTATTTATTTTTAAAGGGTGTGGTGGCCTTCTCAGAAGTTCTTAAAATAAAAGCCATCGTCCCTGCCTTTCATTTTAGAAGTAAGAAGGTATACGGTTCAGCACTTTCGTGGAAGCACACAGCCGCCGGCTGCCAAGCTTTTGGCCATCCACGAACTGTTTTCAACCCTCAGGAGGAGTTACGAAGGGGTTTTCTTGGTCTGTAGAGTCTGTGGGCGTGGCGCACACACACCCACACCCCAATCAGAGACCCTGCCAAATGAGCCTTCATCTATTAAACAAAAATGTCTGGCCTGGCCGTTTCGCCTCACCAGATGGAGATTTGGTTCCTCATTTTGGTTCTCCTGTTGAACACTGACTCCTTTGTGATCTGCTTGTAGTGTTTGCTGAGAAGCGGGCTGGGCCTGATGGGTTGTCACCCCAAGGTTGCTGTTGTGATTTTGTTGGGGGCTGGGGGTGGGGAGGGGGGATGAGTGGTAACAGTTCATCCCTGACCAGGGTCTGGGAAGAAAGCTGGGGAAACGCTGAAGAGGTCTCGGCTTCACCAAGGCTGTTTCCATCCTTGTTGGCTTGTGGAGTTGCTTTTAATTTCCTATTTTCCTTCCTGTCTCCATGAACACCACCTGGGCATTTTTCTCCCAGGCCTACCCGAGAGAGCTGACAGATTCATGCTGGTGGGCTTGACAAGTGTTCTTTGGGGGAGGGGACATTCAAAGATCTTTTTAAAAAAAATCTAACTCCCTCCTAAGGAAAAAGTATAAACTTCAGCCGAGATCAGGCAGCAGATTTCTACTAAGGCTCCCTTCGTCTCAAAGCTGTGTTTTTTTTTTCCTAGCAAAAGGTTAAAATGCAACTAAAATTCTGCTTTCGTGATTAATAAGTCACTACCGCAGTTGTGTCTGATGCTTCCTGTTTGCCCCATTTTAGTGTTTCAGTTAAACTGGAAACATTGGAGCCTTAGGGGCACTTCTGATGGTACCAGTGTGAAATTGATGGGGAGGGGGAAGCTGTGGTCGGTGAATTGGGGGATGGTGAAGAGAAATCAGCCCCTCAACCCTGAGATCCCCTCCTAGAGGGGAGCAGGTAGGGCTGAGAGCTTCCAGGACGAGAGAGGCAGCATTTCCATGAGGCACGCGTGAAGGTGTGGTGACGCTGACTTAGCTGAGAAAGGGGAGGCCAGACATCGTGGGGCAGCAGTGCAGAGCACTTCAGTTTGAGCTGGTGGACCCTGGGAGTCTGTTAGATATGGGGGTCTTTAGTTCGGGACTTGTCTTATCTCCTGAGTGCCCATGCCAAGAAAAGGATTTTTTTTTTTTTTTCCTGTAGTGAGGCCGTGCTTAAATCTTTGCATGCGACTCAAAGGGTCCTGGAATGGATTGGATGGCGGGAGTTTGGTTTGGGGAGGTGTTTGCTTTTGTTTTGTGGGTTGGTTTAGGTCTTCCTTCCTGCTACTCTGCGGTCCTCGGTTCATTATCCTCTGGACAGAAATGCTTTGAAATGATAGGGCATCCACAGCAATGGCTCTTTTCGGTGCTTCTCACGATGCTTATAAGAAGGAGGGCAGAGATCGGAAAAGTGGAACCTAAAAAAAGGCTTTAAAAAGAAAAAAGGGATAATGTGGACCAGATAACAGCTCACAAAATCCATGCCATGCCCAGAATCTGAACCCACTTTGCTTGACAGCTGCTGCTGTTAGTGGCCAGTGACACGCCTCCGACTCGTGGTGAGACGTGGCCTGCTCCCGTGCCTCTTCCGTGGCCAGCGCTTTGGTGGCGTTGCTGTGTCTGTCCTCGCTTGCTGAGGCTTCCTCTAGTTTTCACTGACTCTCCACCGATCGTGGCCTCCCCTGGTCTCCACGGCTCCTCCGCGGCTCTCTTACGGACTTGCCTATGAAAGGAGAGAAAAGATGGGACTTCTTTGGGCCCTCAAACCATAACCAGATTCATTGCCATCAAGTTGATTCCAGCTCACAGGACCCTTCCTAGGAGGGAGCAGAATTGCCCCTCTGGGGTTCTGAGGCTGTAAACCTGAACGGTAGCCGAAAGCCCCACCTTTCTGCCGCAGAGCAGCTGGTAGGCTAGAACCGCTAACCTTGTGGCGAGCAGCCTAACACGTCACCCACAACATGTCGATGTCGGACTGAACTAAACCGTGGCTGCCCTCATCGGCGAATAAAGATGAAAGCCACACAGCCTCACGCGTGACGTTTTTAACGTAAGCAGCGTGGACCGATGTTTGATCCCCGCGTTGCAGATACAGAAACCAAGGCCAGTTTGCTCAGAGCAATAGCTCAAGTCCCGGGTGTGCCAGTATCAACTTGGTGGTTTCGTTACACCCCAGATACCTAGGTCAAGTCCAGCCTCTGCCTCTGTCCAGCTCTGTGACATCCGGCAAATCGGCGCACTCACTAAGCGAGGGGGGCCTTGTCTGGAAACAGGGTCAGACACTCTTCGTGGAATTGTTTTAGAATAGATCAGCGGTTCTCAACCTGTGGGTCGCGGCCCCTTTGGGGGGGGACACGTCAAACAACCCTTTCACAGGGGTCGCCCGATTCATCACAGTAGCAAAATGACAGTGATGAAGTAGCAATGAAAATAACGTTATGGTCGGGGGTCACCACCACATGAGGAACTGTATGAAAGGCTCGGGGCATTAGGAAGGTTGAGGACCACTGGACTAGATGTAAAGTGTTGAGCTTGGCACCTTGGCATGGGCATCAGTCTCAGGGCAAGGGGGCTGTCCATGTCACTGTTGATGTTGGTACAGGTCAGAGCTCTTCTGGCCGTGGCCAATCGCCGCATTGACTAGCCCTCCGGTTTCTGTGATATGCGGCCAGCCAGTGTCTGTCTGATGGCCCAAGAGTCATTTTTCCAAGGGGGTCCGTGGCCTCCCAAGGACATTTCTCTGGTCCAGCGGTTTGGCATCGGGCACCCTTGTTTAACACCCACTCCAGTTGGCGACTGCCCTCACTACGCTCCAAACGGATCTCCAAGAGCCCGGGTTTGGTCTGGTTCAGAGTGGTGATCGGACAGCGCGGGCACAAAATCTATGCCAGAGCTGGAGGCGGGCACCTTCCTAGAGGCTGCCTTTGTGTGAATGTGGTGAAGAACGGCAAAAGAGGCAGAGACTCTTGTCCAATATAAATCGGCCAGGATTTGTCGTTCACTGGGGGGCCAGGGGGACAGGTTGGGGTCTGTAGGGGAAGGTGCCCACCACCACGTGGCACCTCCAGCTCATACCCTTTCTCTCTTCAGTCTTTGTCACCTTCTCCCTGGCACCGTGCTCGGGGCCTCTGGATCTGTGGCCAGGGATTTGTCTTTCCCACTTAAAATCCGTTTCAGAAATACCAGGCTCCCCACAGACTGCCGTTCCCTTTAAATAACATTTTGTTTTCTCGCGGGGAAGCTGTCTTGCTGGGTGAGGAGTCATTTCTAAAGTGAACCTAGTTTTTAGAAAAAATAGATCACCGGATGTCAAGGCTCCAGTGGAGCTCAGTTCAGCTGAAAATGAAACCTGCCGGCCTGAGTGGCAGCTCCCTTGCCCTTGACTCGGGCGGGCGGTGACAGGCGGAGAGGCCGTCTGGCCCAGGCTGAGTAAGTAGCCAGTCCCCCACACTGCATTTGATAGGTGCTTTAGTCATGTCCCCGGCAGCTTCACTTGGGAGCTCAGAGCCTTTTCTCTGGAAGGTGAGTCACCACTCAGGGGTGTAGGAGGCAGGCAGGTTGAGTCCCCAGCACCACTGCAGAGGAAGTCCTGAGCAGACCCCGGTGAATAGACAGCTAGCTCTCCACCTGCCATCACTCTCCCTCCAGCCCCAGGGCTGAGGAGGAAGCCGATGGGAGCCCTCATCTGCCCCCCTGCCTTGCTGACTGACCGAGCAAAGGCCTGCCTGGTAAGGGTAGTGTGGACAGGGCATAGAGCCCAGACCAGGCACTGCTGAGTCCAGCCACCTAGATGGTGGAAAATGGCCCGCTTCCAGGGACAGTCAGCAAAGCAGCAGAGGGGAGCTTTGGCCTCGGGGAGCTGGGAAATCCCTTGGCAGAGAGCAGAGCTAGAGCCATTCCCCGTGTGAAAGACCTGTCGGGGAACCCTCTGCTCCCTGGCCTCTCCTGGCCCACCTGAGTTGGAGCCTCTCACAACTAGTCGAAACCCCAAATTTCAGGAATTCCAAGTCTGCCAAGTCAGGAGTCTAAGCTCCGAGGGCCTGAGGTGGGCACAGAAGGCGGCAGCAGTGGGCATCCCTGGGCCCCAGTGACAGAGCTGCTAGCCACAAAGACAGTGCAAACCCACCTGCTGCTCCGTGGGAGAAAGTGGGGTCTACTGTCTCAAGAACCCACAGGGGCCGGTCTCCCCTGCCCCATGGAGTCGCTAGGAGTGACAGCAAGTTTTGATTTGGGGGTGGGGGGGTCCTTCTTGGGCTCCTCTAACCACAAAAGCCATACCAGGTGTCTTCCCAGGTCAGGGTGTTGGATTAGAGGTGGGTTCAGACCAGTGGCTTTGGGTTAGGGTGCGGGCTGATGGGTAGGGACGTCGCAGCAACGCCTAGGATCGCCACACGTAAGCTGGACTTTCTGGAAACAACAGGGGAAGAACGATCGTGATCTTGCAAATGTTCTTCTTTACTGTCTCAGCCACAGACTCGTTGTGCCCCCAATATCCTCACCCCAATATCCTCACCCCATCCCTTCGAACTGCCCATCAGCGACCCCGGGCTGACCTAGCGCAGGCCTCAACTGCTCTGTCACGAAAGAACTGCTAGAAGTACCGATTGGAAACGACCCTTCATGTCTGGGCATTCCTCTGTCACACACACACACACACACACACACACACACAAACCCCACACACACACACACCAAAAGAAAAAGAAGATGGAGCCCTGAGAAGGCAGAGCGGGTTGCCCAAGACCAACGGCGAGTGTCTGACAGA
>NW_022111358.1:32241392-32251279 GCF_000313985.2 Echinops telfairi | reverse complement strand
CTCAGAAGCATGTTATGTTGCCCATGGCATGCAAGTGGCCTAAGGAGCCAGAATGTCCCAGCTGGATCAGCCTTGCACCTCCTAGGGTATAGGCTTTTCCTTGTGGGCAATGGCTGATGTCATGTCTGCATGGCAGCCCCCTGTAAGTGCAGAAAGCTATTGTCTCCAAGATCCATCACCCACCTTCCTGCTGGTGTTGAAGTCCCCTTTTCCCGCGCCAGTCAGTCAGCTGGTCGAAAGCAGGAATGGCTGGCAGACTGGGGAAGAAGCAAGACCTGAGCCAGCCGCAGGTGTGGATGACAGCACTAGTTAGGATTCAAACGGAGTCCTTCGGCCCAGGAGTTACTGGGATGCATTATGCTTCCTGATCCGCCTTCCGCAGTCTCACCTGGGAGATGCTACACGTTGTGAGGGAAGAACACATTTACCAAGATAAACGTTAAGAGCGGAGTCAGGTACTGCCTCCCATCTGACACGTGTGTAAATCTGAGCCCAAATGGATCTGGTCCAGTTCTGGAGGTTTCTGAGGGACAGCTTCTCAAGAAAGTGGAACCACTTGGCTCTCAAGGTCAACATTAGGAGTCCCAGTGGCACTGTTGGGTAAGCATTGGATCGTTAACCACAGAGTTGGAGGTTCAAACCCACCAACTGCCCTGTGGGAGAAAGATGAGCCTATCTGCTCCCAGGAAGATTTACAGGCTCAGAAACGCCTATGCTGAGCTGCTGTGAGTCAAAGCCAACTCCATGGCAGTACGTTTGGGTTTTCTGTCTTGTTCTTCTTTCTGTGGTGGTCAGCGTCATTGACACAGTAGCCCCCACCATCGCCTCAGACACACCTGTGATCATGAAGCGGGCACAGGCCGGACTGGGCAGCGCTGTGTTGTTACCCACAGGGTGTCCATGAGTCCGAGCCAACTGGACAGCAACAGACAACAGGTCAGCCTTTAGGAAAGGAGACCCCAGGGGTGGCTCGGCAGCCACCTTGTTGGGGTCCAATCAGATAACCAGTACCATGCTGCCCAGGTGGTAGGGCAGCCGGGATCTTCATATCCCAAGCCAGCCAAGCGCTCAAGGCTATAACTAGCCCACTCATTTGTGCTTCCGAAGTTTCCATCTTTTTTTTTTTTCCACTCAGCGGAACACTCATCAAGCATGCCAACTGTGCCAGACTCGGCGAGGTGCTGGGATAGAACTCGGGGTGATGGAGTCGCTGTCCCAGAGGAGCAAGCTCCTTGTGGTGGGAAAGATGGCCGTGGGAGCAGGCACCTTGCCATTCGGCCCAGTGCTGAATCCTGATCCATGCCCTCGTGCAGGGGGAAGGCACCAGTGCCCAGTGGCCCTCCTTCTCCAGGTTGGTCTAGACCTAATGCCACGTACAAAGCTGCTCAGGTCCTTGGAGGGAGGTGCCTCACCTCTCCATTCGGCGATCCCTGGGTGGGAACACCCTTGATATTCATTCCTCTCATCCTGAGATCTTGTACCACACTCCAGTTTGAAATAGGACTTCAGAGCAGCCTAGAAACATCTCCACTCAGGGAAGGCGCTCCCTGGGGGCAGGGATCTTGTGCCCCTTGGCCACCACTGCATTCCCACTGGCCAGCACAGCGGCGGGCCCTCGGTAGCCACTACTTAAATAGTTGTTGCAAGGAAGACTAGAAGCCCGTGGGTTTCCTTCTTGGCCCTGCTGGCCCGGGACAAGACGAAAGAGCCACAGGCTGGTTCCTGGGCTGCCCATCCTCGGCCAGCGCGAGGTCCTCCAGGCAGGGTGTCCCGGGCCCTGTACTCCCTTCCCAGGGGAGGCAGGCCGCTGGAGCCCTCCCTGTCAAGGGGCATCTCCGGTGCCCTCCCAGGGCTCCTGTGAGGCTCATCACGTGAGGCAGTTTGTCAAAGAGCGTGAAGGACAGCATCTGACATCGTGGTCAGGGTGCCCCTGCCGGAGAGCGGAGCCAAGCAGGCCACGTGCTTCCTCCACCATCACCCCCCATGCGTTGGACGTCTCCTGTGGAAAGCCAAGTTGTTTGGCTTTTCTTGTTTATTCTGAAGTTCCTCAAACTAGTTCCTCAATTTCAGAGCCAGTTGCCAGTGAGTGCAGCGAATTTGAAGCCTCCTCGCTGGCAGAGGGCTAAGCTTGTAACCCAGGGAGCCCCTGCTGGAAGCCAGTGCCAGTTCTGCAGGAGGGGGCCGAGCCGCGCCTGGGGGACTGCTCTTCCCGCCTGCCGAGGCCCATCTGAAAGGTTAACCGAGGGGGGTTGTTGGTCACCATCCAGGCTTTGCTTGTAACGAGGGCCTCGAGGCGTGGCAAGATCTAGAAGTGCGTTTTGACTCATCCAAGGCTGTGCACAGCACGTGCCTGTAGGGATGAGGGCCGCCTGGGGCACTGCAGTCTTGGGCACTTGTTGGGTGTGTGGTGAGCGGCATACATGGTAGCCCACACACAGAGAGAAGATTCCGTTAAGCCAGAGACCGAGGCTGGTAAATTTCAGGGGATGAGCCTTGAGAACTCGGTTTCCATGTAACATACATGTTTTTAAATCCCTGGCTGCTTATCATCGAAACGGAAGCTCGCAGGTGGTTGATTGCCCTCTGCCCCATGATACCCCTTCCCCACGCTCCCCTCCCCGTCTGGGCCACGTTGGTCTCTGAGGGTCACTGGCCCGCCGATGTCACTGATGGCTTCCTTTCTGTGTGCTGTCGGCTCTTCACACCAGAAACGGAAACGATGAATTGAAAAATTACAAAATGCCCCGGATGAAGGGCCTGGGGGTAAAGCACGGACTGGCTTTTGAGGACAAGCCGCCATGCTCAAGAAGCCAGGCGCCAGGCTGTCTAGAATGAATGGCCGTTGGGGGTTTTTTCCCGGACTTGGGGGTTGGCTTGGGTTCGGTTCCCGGTTTTCCGGCGTTTTTTGTTCTTGTTGCCCCTTTCAAGTTTGTGTGTGCGTGTGTCTGTGTTTGTTTGTTTGTTCCAGGAATGTAGTCTGACTTCTGCGTACGCTTCCTCCTTGAGGTGCTTTCTCCTGGGTGAGTTCTTGGGGTTACCACTCCCAGGCCTTGGGCTTCTGGCCCTGGAGGGCAGCCCCCACCCTACCTGCCGTCTAAAGCTGAGGTCGTTTGAAAATGCAGAAAGCGTAGTGCTTAAAAGTACGAACATAGACAAGAAAGACCTCCTTGCGTGAATCCTATGCCCGCCAAGTACCTGCACCGGGGCCTTGGGCAAATGACTGGCCATCCTGCGCCTCAGTTTCTTCTTCTGTGTAAAGAGGGAGCCATCAGGGCCTTGCTCACAGGATCCGTGTGAAGACTCCAGCAACATGTGGTGAACACATGTGTGCTCCACCCACTACATACTAAGCAATCCGTGATGGCCGCCACCGTTCGTCATGACCACTGGTGCCGGCGGCAGTGCACTGTGTGTCTTGCACAGAGCGGCAGGTTGTTGAGAACACCCAAAGATGGCCACAGGGTGACTGCTTTTGGTTCTGTTGGCTGGGGAATCCTGGGTCCCAGCCAGCTCCCCCAGGGGTCCATTCCTCAGTCTGTTTGCTCCGCTCTGAGCTGCTGCCTGTGGAGAGATGCAGAGGGCTCTTGGCATGGCTGAGCACTCTTGCCCTTCCCTGCCAGGCCCCTCTGCCTCCCCTCTCAGGGCCTCTGTTCCAGGCCTCCGCTTGGACAAGTGGCCTGCTGGCGAGGGGGCGAGGGGATTCAACTCTGCCCAGGCCCCGCAGGGCTTTTATCCACTTCCGGTAACAAAGGACTGCTCCGCTTGTAACAGCATCTGTGCCGCCTGCGCTGCCGCCGGAATTGACAGAGCACCCACTGTGTGCCGGGCACCGTATTGGACTTTTAAACACGTCATTGTCCTGCAAAGAAGTCCTGTTACTTGGGCTTGAGAATCTCTGCTTTACGGATGACCCACCTGAGACTCAGATTAAATGACCTGCCCGTGGTCACAGAGCAGAAAACTCAGAGACTGAGATTCAAACTCAGATATTTTGGGTGCCAGGGCCACCCTGTCAATAGCTCCGGGGCATCCCTCAGGATTGAGTGCGATGTTGGAATAAATGGCCTTTAACGGTCCTTGTAGCAGGAGAAAGACAAGACTTTCTACTCCCATAAAGAGTCACTTACAGTCTCAGAAACAAACACACAGGGGGAGTTCTACCCTGTCCTATAGGGTCACTATGAGTCGACATCAAACTCCAGGGCAGTGGGTTTTGGGAAAGGCCACCCCTAAGAAGCCCGGGTGATGCTGTGGGTTAGGCATTGGGCTGTCAACTTAAAGGTCAGCAGTTCAAACCCATCAGCTGCTTCATGGGAGAAAGTTTGTGTGGAAGGGTCCTTGTGAGGATCCCTGGTGGTGCTTTGGGCTAAGCAGGGGCTTGCTAACCACAAGGTCAGTGGTTCAAACCTTCCAGCTGCCTCCGCAGGAGAAAGAGAGGGCTGGTTACCTCGAGAGAGATGCTCGAAGGAGCGCTGGTGGTGCTGGGGGCGGGCCCTGCACAGAATCAGGTACCAACTGCAAGGCCAGGGAGTCAGATGCACGGAAGGAGGAAGAGGAGGCTGTGCCCTCCCACAAAGATTGACAGTCTGGAGTACTGTAACGTTTCAGGGGGCTCCTATCCTTGAGTGATAGAATATTGCCTGCTTCTCTGGCAGAAAATAAGAAGGAGCAATCCCACCAGAAAAGTGTCATCCAGAAATTCCACTTCCAGTAGCTCACCGCCTGTAGCACTATGTTTCAGGTGCACCAAGAAGGGGCCAGGGTGTTTTGGAGTGTTACTTCTAAGAGAGCAAAATCAGAAGGAATCTGGACTCTACTCACAGGAAAGGGTGAAGAAATGATAGCACACTGGAACCTGCACCATGGAATCTTAGGAAACCGTTAAAAATAATTTGGCAGCTCTGCAGACACGGAAAGGGAATACTATCCATCAAAGATTGCTAAGGAAAGTAACAACTTGTAAACGTGTGTGCACACACTAGTTCCGAACGCTATGTTTGTCTGCTGCCCTAGAAGGAGAATGTACACTGCGTTTCGTATGGTGCCAGGAGAAAACAAATGATAAAGGGATTTCCACTCCTCCCCACCACCTCCACCCCCACGCACTTTTTGTTGTTTAGCTCTTTACAGCGGCCCCTTAACATCTTTGTATTTCCAACAATGAAAAATTAAAAACCAGGATCAGAGATTCTATAAGGCAGGCAGGCAGGTGACATTAGCCCACACCCTGGCCTCCCTCAAGGTTCCTGGGTTGGGAGCAGCCCTCAGATCCCACCTCTTCATGAGGAGGGGCCGGCAGTTTGCTGCTGCGTTTGCTGCTCTTCCCGGGTCCCCTCGCATCCGGGAACATCTCTGACATCCAGCTGCGGGCCTGTAACCCACTGCGTGTTTGTCAGGGGGTGATGGTAAATAAAAGTGGAGACGCGGTGGCCACGGATGTTGACAAGCCTCCTCTGCGCAGCGGCCTCCCTGAGTCACAGCTGAGGAAGCTCACAGTCCCAGGGGAAGAATAAGAAAGAGCAAAATGAAGACCAAAACTTGGAGGAGGGTGGCCCGTGGGCCGGTTGGACGACTTTCTGTATCGGGCCCAGGCTGCCAGAGTCATGGCCCGCACCCATATTCTGGCGAGAAGCTCTTCAGTGATGGGGAAGCTCATCAAATGCTGATGAAACCCGGCTTACAGATGCGGCCCAGGGGCCTCCCAGAGTCTCCTCTGAGAGCCAGACACCTGTTGCTCGTTATCCCCGTAGCTTTTTCTCGTCATAAAAGCACAGCCCTGGAGGGACAAACACTAAGCGGTCATGAGATCTCCTCAGAGCAGGGGGAGCGTGGGATGGAGGGACAGTTTTCGCTCTACCGTACAAGGCGGCTTCAAACAGCTTGTGCAGAAAGGGAGTGAAAAGTTTGTGGAATTGTCCCACAATTGGTTAAAAGCCCTTTGTAAATGTTTTCTGGTTTGTTTTGCTTTGTCTGGTTTGGTTTTTCCCTATTTGGAAACACTCTCTGTTAAAAGGTGCCCTGGTGGCATAGTGGGTTACGCGCTGGGGTGCTAACCACAGGTCAGCAGTTCAAAACCACCAGCCGCTCCTGGAGAGAATGATGAGGTTTTTCCACTGTAAAGGGTTCCCGCCTTGGGAACCCACAGGGCCAGCTCTTCTCTGGCCTGCAGGCCCGCCGAGTCGGCATGGACTCAATGGCAGGGAGCTGTAGTGAGCATCTGTGGAAACATTAAAACTGAGAAAAGTAATATGTGCCCCCACCATCAAAAAAATGGAAACATTAGAAAAGTACCAGGAATATTAAAACCTCCATCAGTCAGCCCTCCACAGAACCAACGGTGTATGTGTCTATGTATTTCTGAATGTTGGTACCGTGAAACCCGAGGAAATCAGAACCTGCGTAAGGGGGAAACCTGTCAGAGAAGGAAAACGCAAATCTCGTTCATGGAAAAGTGACCAGACTGCCGGCCGTCGGCCGTGGAAATCTCGCGAGACCTGGACAAACGAAGCCGGCTCCACGCGGTCCGCGGTCGCGGGGTTTCGCCTGCAGGCACAGGTCCTGGGGTCCCGGGGTCCCCGGGGTTCGTACTTTCGATACAGTGCTCTGGTTATTTTTCTGGTAACACTGGTCCACAAAAATTTCTCTAGATTGTCCCGTTTTTTTTGTAACTATTTTTATTACCTAGATTTATTTAATAATTAGCTTTCCCTCGGCTATAATTGGACATTTTTGTTCCTTTTTATTTATGTTTTCACCGTTATACAGAAACTGGCCATCTGGCTATGTATCTTTCGTTTTCGTTTGCCCTGCACCGTGATGGTGAAGGGTTTTGTTGTTGTTGTTGTTGTTGTTGTTGTTGGGGTTGCGGGCGGTTTACAGAGCAGATCCGCGCAGACACGTTTTGCGTTCTTGCCTAACCTCTGGGCGTCGACCTCTTGTCAGTGGGGCCCCTTTGGGCTCACGTGGTTCACTAAGCTCTCACAGGCTTGGGTTCGTGCTAGACCTGAAGGGGACTAAGGGCCATGGTCTCAGGGGGGCCCCACCTGCCTCGTTCCGACCAGTAAGCCTGGTCTGGTCTCTGTGACGATTCTGAGTTTTGTTCACATTCGTCTTACACGTCTTCTGCGCTTCCATACTTAGACGGCTGTTCAATGGCCTGTACGCCCCCAAACTGGCCCTCCTCAGAAAAGGCTGCCTCCTTTCCAGAGCTCTCTCACCTACATGTTGAATTTGCAGAGTCCAAGAGAAACCAGAGTGTTGAGGAGCCAGGGCAGGGGGAGCGGGAGGGAGGGGGAATGAGCTGATACCAAGGGCTCAAGGAGAAAGCACATGTGTTGAGAATGATGGTGACAACAAATGTACAAATGTGCTTACCACACTGGATGGATGTAAGGATTGTGATAAGAGTTGTATGAGCCCCCAGTAAGATGATTTTTAAAAATTAATGCCTAGGAAATGATGATGGCAATATATGTACAAATATGCTTCATACAATTGATGTAGGGAATGTTATAAGAGCTGTAAGAGCCCCCAATAAAATGATTTATAAACCAAAAAAAGAGCCAGGTGAGGAGATGAGTGCTGGAGGCGGTGGTGGGTTGGGGAAGGAGGCCGTGAAGAGGTGGGGCTGTTGGGAAGGGCTTCCTGGAGGTGGGTGCCTGGGCTTGGCCAGTGGAGCCAAGACAGGCTGTTCAGGGGCCCAGACAGGATACGACACACTTGTAGGGCTCAGTATGGGTTTGTGGAAAGATCAGACTGGCCAGAGTCAAAGCCCTGTGTTCAGGGAAACGGAGGTCAGACAGATTCTGGACCGCAGAGTTGGGCCAGGGCCCATGAGCAGTGGCGAGCCGTCAGCTGTCTTGAGCAGGAGGTAGTTAAGGGGACTTGCTGCTATTAAGAGCAGCTCAGTGTCACTGTAGGGCAGGAAGGGGGCAAGGAGGAGCTGGCGGTGGCCCAGAAGGCAGCAGTGCTTTTGCACGCCTGGGGCTAGCCACCAATGACTGGGGTGTGGTAGGGATTGGAGGCCAGTCACCAATTTCACTTCGTAAACTGTATTTACCCCGCAGTTTGACCTATGGAATCGGTGGCGAGACGGAATTCTTGTGGGCCTGTCAAGAGTCTTTTTTATCATTGATCTGTAAGATTTTAATGATTAATGTCCATTCACATTTCATAGCCTCCTTAATGGGAAACGCTTATACGGAAATTGCTCTCCTGGGAAGCAGGTTTCAAGCTGGTGAGGAGGCAGGTTGTGAGATTCCTCCAGCTGAGTTTTCCCTCAGAGCGTGAGCCGCCTCTAGGTGCTGGCCCTCATCGGCCCCTCGGCTTCCCTGGGAGTGCTAAGCAAGCCTTCCAGAGGCCTGGAACTTGCCATCCTGTCAGCCTGGGGTCAGAAGGTTTCTGTCCCCAAAGCAGGGTTTTCAGTTAATGCCCAGCCTCTCCCGTCTGACCCCCGATCTTGCTCGTTTCTCCACCTGTCACGCTGCCCCTAAGTGTTTGAGGGCATTTACAATGACACCCCCCCACTCTCCTGAGGATTTGAATCCTGGGAGTGTACCTGGTACAGGAGCTTGGTCTCCACCTTCAACTCTTGATCGCCTGTGACTTTCTGGATTACACGTTCTCCTCCAGCAACTGCAAGTCCCACACAGACTTCCTCCAGAGCCTTCTCTGGTGACATCGCCCGGACCTCTGCCCTGAAACACCCTCTCCCTTCTTTTGGGCCATTCTTGCTTAGCCTTTGAGGCTCAGCCCCGGCATCTGCTCATTTGGGTAGCCTTTCCAGGTGCCTCGACTGGACAGAGTGGCTCCCTCTGGCTCCCCCCACTGTACTGGCAGCTTCTCTGTGACACCTTCCCCGCCGGACTAGGTGCCTCTCTGACACAGCTTCCCTTGCCCCCATCGGCTAGCTGCCTCTCCACGACTCCCCTGCATGGGTTGCACTTGTGTCTGTCACTGCAAGACTCTGTTGTGTTATAATTGTGTGACACCCTGGCTCTCCCCAGTACACTGCTAGCCCCTCCGGACTCTGTCTTCTTCCTCTGTGCATGCGCAGTGCTCAGCACGGGCCCCACAGCCGGCCTGGACCAGCCTCGTGTCTGCACCTGCTCACCCTCAAAGCCAGCACTAGCCACCACCCCTGGAGGCTCTGTTCTGGCGCCCCTTACGTGATTGTTGTGTCTTTTTGCCTTAAGCATTTTATTCGCTATTATGTTGGTTTCTCTGGTTTTGTGTTTTGCTAGTATTTGGCCGGCCATCTCTTTCCTCCATTTTTCCCCCCAAGCTTTCTGTGTAATTTGGTTTTCTCTTTATAGGTGACTGTATAGCTGTCTTTTTAAATCTAGTCTTTCTGTTGGCTTAATCCATTCATACGTATTGAGATGAAATCATATATTACTATTTTGACTTATGTTTTCCACCTTAGCTTGTGTTGTAGCATGCTTTTATATATATATATATATCCCGCCCCAACCAGGAAGTTTAAACATCTTCATATGTAAATTCCCCAAGAAGGCAAGAATCTTTTTTTTTAATACCCCTATTCGAAGGTGAGGAATCTCATCACTCTTCCTAATTGAATAACCCACCCTGACCTTCTTCCTTTTCGTTGTTGTCTAGAATTTAATGTTTTAAAATGGTTTACGTAAATTGTTTTTCACATCCCATTGTTAATGAACTTGACTAACGTGCCCTATCCATGTCTATGCCCACCAGTAATTCTTGGCAGGCGCGTTCCCCTTCCTCTCGATTTGCTGTCCCTCTTGCCCCGCACACCTTCGTGGGTTGTTTCATGGAAGGTAGCACCATCCTGCCTGGAGCTCTGGTTTCTGTGTGTGTCTTGTGTGGGAGTTTGTTTTATTGTGTGAAGGTGGCGAAAATGACATGTT
>NW_022111358.1:32240380-32241185 GCF_000313985.2 Echinops telfairi | reverse complement strand
GAAGGTAGCACCATCCTGCCTGGAGCTCTGGTTTCTGTGTGTGTCTTGTGTGGGAGTTTGTTTTATTGTGTGAAGGTGGCGAAAATGACATGTTAAAATCAACCAAGTTAAAAATCGAAATGTCCCAGGAGCATGTACTAGTAGAACTCAATTAGATGTCTCACATATTTATTGTCGATTCGACCCTTCCTGGTAAAGCCGAAACTCACAGCCGTTTGAATCTGTTCTGACTTCAAGCAACAGTCGATACGGTGTTTTTGAGGTTGGAAATCGTTGCAGGAGCAGACAGCTTCACCCCTCTCCCAGGGAGCGGCTGGTGGGTTTGAAGCCTTGACCTCACCGTTAGCAGCCCAGCCCTTACCCTTCAACAGCATCCGGAGAAGACCCCTCGTTCTTGGTTCTTGGGCTTCCAGCCTGCATCCCCTAAGACACGGGTACTATAGTGGGCAGACCCCAGGGTTACGGCAGTTGCAGTAATGTCCACCTGGTAATCACAGTTCCTCGATCTTTGAAGTGCCTCTGCCCACACTCCTTTACTCCTGATCCTTGAGTTCCAGAGGGCATGGGGCGGTGGGGCCAGGCAAGAGTGTCTTGACTTCAGCCTTCAATCCATGATCGTGCCCCTACTTGTATAAAATGAATCTCATTCGTCTCCGCAGGTAACTTGCTGCTCTGAGTCGTGGTTTCTTCATCTGTAAAATGGCAATACAACGACCTATCTTGCAGGGTTACTGTGAAGTTCAATAATAGAGATGCAGCATCTGGCTGAGATGAGCACACAGAAGTTATTTAATAAATGTCATTT
>NW_022111358.1:32238276-32239620 GCF_000313985.2 Echinops telfairi | reverse complement strand
CCTTTCCTGGCCAGAGCCCCACCGGGCTTGATTGGCAGAGGCTGGTCTTTCCCACTGTGGCCTGGTCGCTGGGCAAGCTGAGGGCTTAAATGAGGAAGCTGCAAGACAGGACCAATATCAGATTCAGGAAGTTGATTCATTAGACTTCTGCAATTTCTCCCTCTGGACATTCAGAGGAGGCTCATCGCCTACTTCCAGATGAAATCAGCGGGAGAGGGGTTTGCCCTGGGCTGCCCTGGCCCTCAGGGTACGTTCTCACGAGGAGAAATGGTCCAGGTGGCACTAAGGCCACGTTTTGTGGTTCCCTTTTGTAGACAGAAGGACCCCGACTCAAGGCGTTCATTGACTGCCTTCATAAGCCTCCGGGTGACCGGACTAGGTGACGCTGGCACTGAGGCGCCGGTGTCTCGGGGAGGGCATTTACTAGCCCGGTTAGGACAAAGGTGTGAGCATTCCTCTCAACCTTCCTCGTGCCATGACCCTTTCATCCAGTTCCTCATGGGTGGTGACCCCCAACCACCACCTTCTTTTCGTTGCTGCTTCATCGCTGTCATTTTGCTACTGTTATGAATCGTCATGTAAATATTTGATATACAGGATGTATTTTCAGTGTTACAAATTGGACATAATTAAAGCATAGTGATTAATCACACAAACAATATGTCATTATATATTGTGAAATAGTTATGTGCTTTCTGATGGTCTTAGGCGACCCCTGTGAAAGGGTCGTTCGACTTCCAAAGGGGTCACGACCCACAGGCTGAGAATGGCTGCCTTAGCACCTTCTCTTGGCCAGGCCAGCGCAGCAGTCATTCACATATCTGCCTCATTCAGCCTTCACTACAACGCTGAAGAGAAAGAAGAGAAGGAGAAGTCAGGTGACCTGCCTGGCTTCAGCCAGCAGGCGCAGGGGGCAGCCGCCCGCCTGTCAACCCTATCGCGACCACCAAGTGTGGCGCTTCCTTAGCAGCCTACTCAGTCTCTCCAAGGCCCAGCTTTCACGGGTGGAAAGGAGATTAGTAGCAGTAGGGCTTAATAAATAGGGATAGCTATTGTTCTGCCCCTGAACTAATCCTGACGAATCTTTATGTTCTCGGAACTAGAAGTCACCTACCTGCCAAGCCACTTGGTTGGCCAACAGTCCTCCTGGGAGACCAGAACTCCACAGGTGGACAGAGCGGGGATGGGCACACAAGTCTCTGCCCACCCTCTTGCCCAGAGCAGCTGTTTCTCGTGTGAGTTACATGCCAGTTGCGTGCTTCTAGGCCGCTGATATAGTGAGGACGGACAGATCATTTGAAAACCACAATCCTGCTGCTTTCAAACAAGCAAACACCTCCCCAC
>NW_022111358.1:32234386-32238024 GCF_000313985.2 Echinops telfairi | reverse complement strand
GGAAATCTAGGGCCGTGTTCAGTGCCTCCCAGGGAATAAGCATTCAGTTAGCTGTAACCCCATATCTGGCTCAGACCCCTGGGAGCAGCAGGCTTTGCTATCAGAGAAAGCACGGAGCAATGCTGCCCACTGAACTGTCCGCAGCTAGTGTAGCTGAAGGGAGCAAGTTTTAAATTTTAGATTCCTTCCCACTGAAATTGCCGGATGTGGCCAATGACCAGTGTGCTGGGCAATGTGGTCTTAAGAGGCAGAGCCGGGTCGGAGGCCAGGTCCTGGACCCTTGCCATCAGAATCCTCCAGAGAACTTGCCCCGAGTACAGGTCTGGGCCTCTGCCCTCAGTCCTGATTCATTCGTCCCGGCTGAGTGGTGCTAAGAGCCCACCTGGTTCTTCTAAGCACCCGTCAGGCTCGAACCTGCCGACTTTACAGACTTCCTTGGATTGGGGGGTGGGGGTGAGGCCAGGCCTTTAGCTCTGGACCTGATCTTCTGGGGGAAATCTGAGCCCCACCCTGAGGAAGACAGACCCTTTGGGAATACGGCGAAAGCTATGGGCCTCTTTCCTGGGAAATGACAAATTGCACCTCGTTTGGGGGCTGGGGACACTCAGATCTTCTTGAACCCAGATGAGAAATCCCTCGACTTGGACAAAAGATCTTCACTAGCTGGCGGCAGCTGAGTGGAGGCCCAGGGCCAGGGAACTTTGCCCACGGCAGGTGCATCACACAAGTGCATCCCGCCCCGCCGGCCCTGCCCCCCAGACTCCTCTACAGGGTCACCAGGGCTGCACAGAGGGAGCCCAGCACCCTGAGCTAGCGCGTCCCCCTCCCTCACCCCTCTTCTCTCCATGAGCTTGGGGTGGCCCGCTGCTCACAGCACGGCTCTTGTGGAGAGTGTCAGGGTCAGGTGCATTTGAAGGGAGGGCCAAGTGGAGTGGAGAGGGGGGGGCGGATAGGGACTTTGCCTGGCCTGCACAGGCAGGTGCGTGACTGGCTCCCACGTGGTCCTCCCCCCTGCCGAAAGCTGCATGAGAGACGGGGCCAGAGAGGTGGGGCTGTGAGCCCGGCCAGCACCCAGGGTAGGCAGGCTGGGAGGCCACCAGGTGGACTGCAGAACTTTGGGGTGGTGTGGTTCTCTAGACCCGGAACCCTTAGAGAAGGGAGAAAGGGGAGAAAGTGTTCATGTGTGTGCGGGAGGACTGCTGTCAGGCCAGTGTGTCCTGAGAATTGTCTCCTGGACCTGGAGGCTGCTGGGGGTGGGGGGAGCTGAGTCTGCTGGGGGCAGGGGGTGGGGAGCTGAGTCATGGTCATGTGGCCCAGGAAATCAGCCACAGTAATAGGTGTGGACTCCGTGCCCTTAGGAGGTGAGGGTCAATCTCTCCCCGTGCCCGTCCCAGGCTCAGCTTCTCCTGCTCCTTTGTCACTCGTTGTGCCCGCCAGGCTGTCAAAAGGTGCATTGCATCCATCCCCATCAAGCCAGTCCCTCCCTGCAGCGAGGAGACCATAGGACAGAGTGCCACTGCCCCAGCAGGGTTTGCAAGGCGGCCGGTCTTTATAAATGCAGACTGCCGCAGCTTTCTCTCCCAGAGCAACCGGTGGGTCCAAACCACTGACCAGTTGGTTAACCAGCTGAGCACTTAACCAGTGTGCCACCAGGGAACTACAAAGGAGCCGCTCTCCAAGCTTGGCTGCTTCTGGGGATGGGCAGCCGGCACAGTAACAGGGGAGGGAACAGGGCCCCTGGGCAGCTGCCCACATGGCAGCCAATACGAGAGGACACTCGCAGGGGCAGGGGGCTGCCCCATAGTCTTTGTGGAGGAGCTCCAGCTCAGAATGCGCCATCCAGAACAGCCAGTGGGCAGTGCAGGCAGACACAGGTGCTCTGAGCAGCTCGACCTCTGGACTGCCAAGTTCACACCTGCCTGAGCCATTGGCCTGAATTCAGAAGCCTCCGAACAAGCTGGGTGCACCCCTCTGCCTCCCTTTTCTCGCCAGTCAAACGGGCCTCTCTGCGTCCTTGTTGCTGGGGATCATCTTGCCCCTGAGAGTCCTTGGAAAACTCTTCTTTTAACATGTCATTGAGCAGCATCGTGGTCTGCCCTGCTACGCTACTTACTGGAGGCACCAGGCCCCGCCTCTGCCCTATGGGAGCTTTCGGCTCAGGGAGGACCAAGCTGCTTCCCTCCAGGAGACTTGGGGAAGGGACTAGAGAGCCCAGGGTCCCAGGGCCTGACCCTGCTCGCCCGCCACACATGGGCTGGGTGGCCTTGAACAAGCCTCTGCTTCTATAGGCCTGGTTGTTTTCAAGTAAAAGTGCAGAGGTGAAAGTAACACACACACACACACACACACACACACATACATACCATAAGCACAAGTCTAACACTGTTAGATTTATTGGATGGCTTGTTAGGATCTCATTTCCCTCGTGAAGAGGCTGAGAAATGAAGGATCGACTCCAGGCCCTAGATCATTGGTTCTCAACCTGTGGGTCGCGACCCCTTTGGGGATGGGTGGGGGGGTGTCAAATGACCCTTTCACAGGGGTCGCCTGATTCCTGACAGTAGCAAAATGACAATGATGAAGTAGCAACAAAAATAATTTTATGGTTGTGGAGGGGGGTCACCACCGCAGGAGGAACTGTATTCAAGGGTCGTGGCATTAGGAAGGTGAGAACCACTGCGCCAGAGCCAGCCCTTTCAGTTGTGTGAAGGGACGACGGAGGGTTTGCAAAGTTAGGGAAATGCATGGCCTGGGTGTGTTCGTCCCTGATTCACCCTTGGACTTCGGAGGATCATCCTGGTGTCTGTGAGGCTGCCTGCCCAGTCCGCTGCCACCAGGAGGGAATCCAGGTTCCCAGGCTGGAAGGTGCGAGCCGCTCGGGCGTCCAGAGGGTCAGGAGGACCCTCAAGGCAGGGATGCGAGGATCAAATGAACAGTCGCCAACAAGCCCCTGCCCCCCACCACCACCACCACCCCTTACTCCAGCGGCCTGAGCTTTGGTTCCCCTCGTGGTGGGCAAGAAAATCGACCTGGGAAAGACGGAAGGCTTTCATCTGGTGCCTCCCACGTTCCCACAGCCTCGTGGGCCAGGGCCGGAAACATTGGGGGTTTGGCTGCACGTCGTGTGCCTCCCCACCCCAGGAGCGGACGCAAGGAGCAGTCCAGGTTTCACGTAGGTCTAGCAGGGAAGCCCACAGCTGTGAGCAACCGCGTTCACATGCCCATCAAAACCCACTGTCATCAAATCAGTCTGCCAGGGGAGCCCTGCCCCGACAAAGGTGCCGAGTCTCACAGCGGGGCTGCTCTCTCGCAGGACACTTCTGGTCCCTGTGCTGGGCACCTAGATGGTCACGCCCTTGGTCATGGACAGGCCCAGCCAGGGTGGACGCCGGGTCTTTGTCCACCGTGTCTTAAAGCTGCAGGCTGGTGTTGGGGTTCTAAGAGGAAAGCCACTGCGAGTGTTGCCTGAAAGACCCAGGCTATGGGGGAGGGGTTCTCAATCAAGGAGCTAGACAGCCCTTCCTTCTAGAGATACACAAAGATGCAGCCTAGGGAAGAGGCCAGGTGCTGAGTTCTGTTTGCCAGGCTGATTTTCAGACTTGGTAATAATGTGTGTGTGTGTGTGTGTGTGTGTGTGT
>NW_022111358.1:32232302-32233294 GCF_000313985.2 Echinops telfairi | reverse complement strand
GGGCTGCCAGGAACCTCCCAGGCTCCGGGAGCAGGGCGGCAGCAGCCTTGTGCCATACTCAAGCAGCTGGAGAGGCTCCAGGCACGAAAGGCCAGGCCTCTTGGAAAGCCCCTTGGGGGCCCTTCACCTTCCACCTGGAGATGGCCCCACCCTGAGAGCAAGCACCTGCTCGGAGCCTGTTGGGCTAGTCTAGAGCGGGACTTCTTAAACGTCTTCCACCCGTGACCCCTGTGCCCCCCAGAAGTTTGCAGCTGGGGCAAGCGCTGCCGGAAGCACTCTGGGTGCATGATGCGTTTGATGTCGGATCCATCTTTGGCCATTGCACCTTCAAAAACCTTTTACTGTTGCCAACCCCTGCATTTGGTGACATGACCCCATATGGCCAGATCGAGTCTGGCCAATTCTGCATCCACTCAGGATACCTCCAGATGGCTACCAACAGGAGCTGCCCCCAGGGCAGGCTCCGAGGAGGGGAGGGGAGGGCCAGACATCCTTCACTCTCCCCTCTCGGCCCCAAGCAGTTCCTGGGGGAGCCAGACAGGGCAAGAGTTTGTGGGGTTGTTTCCCCACACGTGAGGGGCCTCCAAACATCTGTGGGGGAAATTCTAGTCTCTTTCTTTCCTTAAGTATGTAAATCGTTTTGTGCCATACCCTTTTTCTGTACATTGCTCTTTTTTTTATCATTTTATCAGAGGCTCATACAGCTCTTCACACTCCATCTATCCATTGTGTCAAGCACATTTGTCGCTATCATCACCTTTCTACTTGAGCCCTTAGGATCAGCTCATTTTTTCTCTCCCTTCCTCATGAAGCTTTGATAATTTATAAATTACTACTTTTTTCATGTCTTACACTGACCGATGTCTCCCTTCACCCACTTTTCTGTTGTCTGTCCCCCTGGGAGGGGGTTATATGTAGATCATTGTGATTCCTCTTCTCCCCGCACCTTCCCCTTCCCCTCCTGGTATGGCTACTCTCATTATTGGTCCTGA
>NW_022111358.1:32230154-32231274 GCF_000313985.2 Echinops telfairi | reverse complement strand
CAAGTGACCCCTGGCTGCCTCCTCAGCACCTGCGTTTCAGCTCTTGGAACCAGCCCAGGTGTTCTGGCTAGCTTTCACACGCCTCTCCCAGCCTGTGGGTGCTGGGAGACTGCCTCTGGGTCACATCAGCTGGATGTATTTTTATTCTCAGCGCCTCAGAGGTGCCCCCTCCCTCGCCCTCATCAGCAGGGAGGGCGCTAGCAACAGGAGTGGCTTTCCCAGGCCGCTGTGGGACCAGGAATGCAGATCTTGGGGTGGGCCCTTTCACTTCCCTCCGGGGGAAGCCTGCGGGGGTCTTGGCTCCCGTGAAGCACAACCAAGTAGGGGTGAGGGCTGTGGGCATGAACTTGTGAGCTGCCCAGTAGCCCCCACCCTGGGGTGGGGCACCGGTGTTCTCAGGCTGCCCATTCATTCCCCACCCCACAAGGTAGCCTTTGAGAATTGAGCTCAGAAGCAATTCCATCATCTACCACCTGGCGGACTTGTTTAACCTTTGGGATAGGGAAACTGCTATGGAAGAAAGGGTCCACGGAGACATGCTTCCCTGAGCTACAAAAAGTCTGAAGCTCCTCGGGTGCCTTTTGGTCCAGGGCATTTCGGACAAACCTCCTTCTTTTGGCTGTCCCCCTAGATCTGGCTCAGGCAGCTGCCTTCAAGCTCCCTGTGTATGGGGGGTGGGGGAGGGGTGGCAGGCAGGTTAGCAGTGAGAGGCATGTCTCCTCAACAAGTGCTCAAGAGTAGCACAACAGTAACAGTAGCACGGCAGTAACAGTAGCTCAGCAGTAACAGTACAGCAGTTAACAGTAGCACAGCAGTAACAACAGCACAACAGTCACAGCGCAGCAGTAACAACAGCACAGCAGTAACAGCAGCACAGCAGTAACAGCAGCACAGCAGTTACAATACAGCAGTAACAGGATAGCAGTAAAACCAGCACAGCAGTAACAGCAGCACAGCAGTAACAGTAGCGCGGCAGTAACAGTAGCTCGGCAGTAACAGTTCAGTAGTAACAGTAGCACGGCAGTAACAGTGCAGCAGTAACAGCAGCACAGCAGTAACAGCACAGCAGTAACAGCAGCACAGCAGTACACAGCACAGCAGTAACAGCAGCACAGCAGTA
>NW_022111358.1:32222929-32229050 GCF_000313985.2 Echinops telfairi | reverse complement strand
GAGGGCAAGCCGGCCCCTGTGTGTCGGAAGGGGAAGGGGAAACGGCACCGCAGCAAAGCCGGGAGGAAAAGGAAGAAGAAGAAGAGCTCAAAGGCCTTGCCGCAGGTGGGCGTGGCACTGGCCAAACCCCGCCCCAGGACCCCCGAGCAGGAGAGCTGCACAGTCCCCGTGCAGGTGAGACCCCCTCCACCCCCAGACCCCCGACTCAGGGGCCTGCAGACGACTCCTTTGAGGAGCGACCTGTGCCCCTGGCCCTGGCCGCCTTCCTGACGTCGTGTTTACCCCGCAGGAAGATGAGTCTCTACTCGGCTCCTCATATGCGAGGAGCACCCCCCAGTTCCTCCAGCCTCTGAAGGAGCCAAGCCATGACCCACTGTGTGTGAAGAAGCTCGGGGAGGGCCAACGGCCAGCTCTCCCTCGGTCGGAACTCCACAAGCTCATCAGCCCCCTGCAGTGTCTGAACCATGTGTGGAAACTGCACCACCCCCAGGACGCCGGCCCCCTGCCACAGCCCGCTCACCCCTTCCCCTACAACAGACTGCCCCATCCCTTCCCATTCCACCCGCTCCAGCCCCGGAAACCACACCCCCTGGAGTCCTTCCTGAACAAACTGGCCTGTGCAGACAGCCAGAAGCCCTTGCCGGGCCCACCCCGGGAGCCCAGCGGCCCGCCACGTGGCCCCAGCGACAAGTTTTCCGTGGAAGAATATCTGGTGCACGCTCTGCAGGGCAGTGTCAGCTCCGGCCGGGCTCACAGCCTAGCCAGCCTGGCCAAGACCTGGGCAACAGGAGGCCCCAGTCTGCGGGGACCCAGCCCCGACACGGAAGACAGCGAGGGTGTTCTGCTTAATGAGGTACCTACTCCCCTAGTCTCTCTCTCATGGACACACACACCACCACCACCCAATACCACCAACTCTGGGACCTGGGCCAGCAGCTTGCAGTCAGAGTGGGACCTGCTTCGAAGAAGAGACACCACCGGGAACCTGCCGGGCTGGCTCCCGAGTGCCCCTCGGGGCTGCTGCTTTTTCTCTGTCAAAGTCGCTGGTAAAGAGCAGTGATCACCCGCCCTTGTCAGAGTTGCTCTTTCTGCATTGTTACCGCATTGTTGCTGCAGTTGTGTGAGACAGACGTTCCAGAACAGGGGCATAAGCCTATCTCCATCCACTACAGATCGGGTGGATGGCTCCCCGATACAAAAGTTGAGGGCTTCGACCTTTGTGACCACCTGAGGGGGGGCCCTTTCCTTTTCCTCTTGTTCTCTTACTGGCGAGCATTATACCTTTCGATGGTTTTGAACTTCTAGGTTTTACTCCATCCACTTTGGACAGTTATCCTTGGCCATGGCCTCTTTTCTCTTCTCTTTCCCGCACCTGACTTCAGTGTCAAGGCTGCTTACTGGTCCGTCTCTGCCCCTGGTCACAAACCTGGGGTGAAAGCATTTGTCCACTGCCCGGGTCAGTTTCAGTGGGCAGTCCCGGACACTGTCCCCACCTTCACCCTGCTCCTCCGGGGCCACGGCGGGCTCCACCCCTCGGAGCCCTACTCCGACCGGTGGTGTCGTTGTTTGTGAGGGAGCCTTCCTCCCGGGAGCCCTTCATCCTCCGGCTGCCCAACCACTGATTCTGGCCTCTTTCCTGCCACCCCAGAAACTCAAGCCGGTGGACTATGAATACCGAGAGGAGGTCCACTGGGCCAGACACCAGCCCCGCCTGGGCAGAGGCTCCTTTGGGGAGGTGCACAGGATGGAAGACAAGCGGACGGGCTTCCAGTGTGCGGTCAAAAAGGTATGCCTGCTCCCAACATGTGTGCACACACGCACACACACACACAGTGTGCTGTCAAAAAGGTATGCCTGTCCCAACATGCACGCGCACACACAGTGTTGTCAAAAAGGTCTGCCTGCCCCTGACATGTGCGCGCGCGCGCACACGCACGCGCACACACACACACACACACACACACACACAGGAATGCCGAGGCTAAAGAGGGAAGGTGGCAGGTGGCCCGCTCTGTGCCCATTGCCCCTGCAAGCACAGTGGCAACAGGGCAGCACGGGCCTGTCGGAGCGTGGCTGTCACGCGCTGCCCTGGGTCAGCTGGAACTGGACGGGTGGTCTCGGTCACATGTTCTGGCTTGGGAGCTGCACCTGCTCCGAGTGTGCATGTGCCCGAAAGCCCAGGAGCGAGCATATGCCTGCAGCCCTCCGTGTCTGAACACAGTCTGGGCCTCACGACAAGCCAGGCCCCGAGAGGCAAAACCTGGACGGGGGTTGGCTCGTCACTCCACTTATGTTGAGCGAAAACCTCAAGACCCGCATGTGTGGCCCCCTCCCTGTGGACCAGCAGTCAGTCAATCCCAAGAGCAGTCACTTCCGCCTACTGGGGGGCCTCCTAGGAGAAGGGCCTCCCTTCGGGACTCAGAGCCATCTGGTTTGAGGAGGGCATGTGTCTGTCCCCTCATCTGTAAGGGGGCTGGCAGTCCTGAGCAGCCGGACCAGGAGAGGGAATGGGGGTATCAGCTGCCCAGCCTGGAGCCAGAGGACCCGTGACTGATTTGAGCCCCTTGGGCCTGCACAACGCGTGCAGCCAGCTCCTCCCCATCGCCCGTGACACAGGGCTTAGAGGCCATGAAGTCACAGGACCCGTGACCCAGGATACAGGCCCAGGTGCGTGCGGCTCCAGAGTGCATGCTTTGTACCGCTCTTCAGCAAGCAGGAGGAGACAGGCAGACTCATGGTCCTAGGAACCCGACTCAGGGCAGGAGGACTGAACCGCCCCCGACAGCTCACCAGTTAGAACTGGGGACTGGAGACGCGCGGCTGCGTAGCTGGTTCTCACTCAGGACCTCAGAAACCAGGGGCGTTTCTGTGGGCCGTTTCCTGGGCTCTGGGCAGGGCGGAGCCAGCTAAAATACAGACTTGGTTGGAATGGCCCACGAGTCTAATTGATGTGTTGTGTGTGTGTGTGTGTGTGTGTGTGTGTGTGTGTGTGTAGATCCTGTTTCTAGTGGCCATCCCCTTGGTTGACAGCCCTGAAGGCCCTTCAGGCTCAGCTCCAAGCAGGGGGGTGGGGGGGAGGGGGCGGGTAGCACCTCCACCACGGTCTAGGACCTGTGGCTGTAGGCGGTGATGGGACAAGCTACGATGAGGCCAACCTGCTCTCCCTGGTTGTACCCAGGCTCTCCCTGGTTGTCACCTTGGTGACAGGGCGAGGAGGGGGACCGTCTGAAGGCATCACCCCAAATGTCACAACGTCATCGTGTGACCAGTAAGGCAGCCCCACCCCTCCCCGCCCCCCACCGACAGGAGCACGTGCTGAGTTCTTGCATCATGGGTCACCCTCGTCCACTTGGGTGCCAAGGCCAAGTGCCTGACCTCCCCAGCTGCAGCCCTCACCCCTGCCCCCACCCCGGTTACTGGAGAAGGCTCAGCTGTCCCCTCCTGAGCCCGAGAGTGTGAAGGGTCCTAGAGATGAACACTCCATGCCGGGCAGCTTAGTCACCGCAGCTCCCAGCTGTCGCCCTGCTGGGGTGCTCCGAGTCCCCGGCAACAAGTAAACAAGCCTTAATATAGTAAAGACAACAAATACTGCCCATCTCACCTCCCCAAGGTAGTTGGAAGAGCGCCAGCCACAACGCACAGTTGCTCTGCCCACCAGAGCCCCCCACCCAGGAGCACTCCTCGGGGTGCCTTGGTGGCAGCCCACACCACCCCTCCTTTCTCCGGCAGGGCAGTTGGGTGGGGAAACTAGATGAAACACAGTCCCTGGCTAAGGGTGGGGGCAGGGCCAAGGAGGCAGCCAGGAGCAGAGGTCAGGCTGCCCAAGGTCAGAGCAAGCTGGGCACTTCAAGAGAACTTGCAGAGCAAACCCAATGGGGAAGAGGGGAAGCAAGTTCCAGGCAGCTGCTCTGGGCGATGGTGCTGACTGTGTGCGACGGGCCGCTCCCTCCTGAAGGGTCCCGAGGAGGCTGGGGGGGTGGGGTGGGGCCTCCCCGGCCTCCCCAGCCTCCCCAACCAAACCCAGGCTGATTACAGCGGATATCGCCCCTCGGTAACCTCCAGCGACTTACTCGACTAGGTTTTAGTGTTCTCATCCGTCAGGTGGGGGGGCCTAGGTCCCAGTAAGCAGTAAATACCTACCGTTCGTGAGGGCTGAGAATAGTGTTAAGTTCAGTACCAACCCTTCACGGCCCAGCCTCTCACCCGGACACCCAGATGGGAGAGGCAGGCCCGACCGGGCAGCTGGACCTGGAAGAGAAGGGTGGTGGCGGGGAGAGCTGGCCACCCTTTCCGCCTATGCCTGCCCTCTCCTGGGCTGGCCCAGACATCTGTCTAAAGAGCCCCTTGTGTTCTGAAGTTTCCCCACATGCTCTGGGAACTGTCCTGAGCATTGCTGATACACTACAGAGGGTGTATCCATTTCTTTAAACATTAAAACAGAAGTGTCCAAACGTGTTTGGTTCACAGCCCCGCAAGGTCATAGCAATTTTGTCACACTGCCTCAGGCCGAGAATAATAGTAACAGCAGCATGCAGCACGTCCCTCACGTTCACGACTCACGGAGACCCTATAGGACAGGATAGCACTGCCCCTGTGGGTTTCCAAGACTAACGCTTTCCAGGAGTTCAAAGCCTCCCCTTTCTCCCGTGGAGCAGCTAGTGGCTTCAAACTGCTGACCTTGCAGTTAGCAGCCCACCCTCTGCGCCATCAGGCTCGGGCTTCATCAGGAGTTTGGTTCATTAACAATAGCACATATCTGTCCTAACCACCTAGTAGCCGGTTGGAAAATACACATGCGTCCTTAAGAGAAGATATTTTTGTTCCACTCTTAAGCAACCATTAACTCCTTATTCACGGGGTACAGGTTGGGCACGGCCATGTATGAAGGCCCTAGTGTTCCCTGCTGGGGCCTTTTCTCCCGTACATGCATGCAAAATTCAAGCTGCCCAATAGCCGTGTCAAAGAAACCCGGCGTGAGGCACCTGTGTCCTTGGGCTCAAGCCTGAGTAGGCACCTACTCCCCTTCCCCTTCCACATTCTGCTCCTGAGACACATATCGTGGCTGTTGATAATCACAGCAACCTCCAAAGGTCCAGTTTCACCAAACCGACCCTCAAAAGGCACTCCGTGTGACCAGGGCTCGCTCATCATTGGCACGGGGCCCCTTGGCGCCTGGCGCCAGCCTTCCCCCATGTGTGCACATGCTGTGGGCGCTGCAGAGAGCGAGCCTGGTTTGGGAAGTGTAGGGACCACACCACACGTACAGCTTTGCTGAGGCGAGCCCTGCCCGATGGGCGAGTTCATTCCAGCTTGGATCTGTCCTCACAGGAACCAGCCGCAGCAGCTGGGGAGGGGGACCCAAAACCCCTCACTGCGCCGAGGCCACACTGACCCTATAGGACAGGGCAGAACTGCCCCTGTCGGTTTCCGAGACGGTCACTCTTGACCAGAGTAGAAAGCCTCATCTTTTTCCTGTGGAGCAGCTGGTTTCAAACTGCTGACCTCGCAGTCAGCAGGCCAGCTCCTCACCCACTATGCCACCAGGACTCTGGCCCCTATTAGAGAGACTCAGTACTAGGGAGACGATGTCAAGGGGTCCAGGAAGGAGCCTGATTGTAGTAGCGATGATACATAACGCCACCCTGGCGTGATTGAACTATGGAGTGTTACCCATTTTCACTCCCGATGAATAATACATTTTAAGCATTAAAAAATTTCTAACTAGCTGCTTCTAGTCCAGCTGGGTGAGGAAATGCAGGAGCCGCGCCCACCGTCCTGTTCACACGTGGAAATGCATGGGTGAGGGGAGGCCATCGGCTCTGGGGTGTGGCTGAGCCAGGGCCTCAGCCAGGATTGTTCCTATCCAAGGCCTGGCTCTTTCCGCCACGTCAGGCGGCCACTCTGTCCAGCAAGGAGTCGATGATGGCCTCTCCAGGCCCACGCTCTGCTGCCAACACATCCCTGGGCACCTCCTGTGTGTCCAGACCCTCTTGGAAACAGCCAGGAGCAGAGGGTGCAGCAGCACTGCCCTGCTGCCCCCTCTCCACACCCCCCACCCCCAGTGGAGACCTGGGGCCTCTCGGAGGCGCATCAGAGCCAGAAACAGAAAAGGACTTAAGGA
>NW_022111358.1:32207586-32222734 GCF_000313985.2 Echinops telfairi | reverse complement strand
CCGCAAAAGGCATGCTCAACGTCCTGGGTTAAAAACAAAATCCTCTGTTGGACAGACTCGAGGGCGGACAGCCTGCCAGGCCCCTGGACAGTGACTGCTGCCCTTGCCCATAGCCAGCGCTCCAGAACATTAATAAAGACGTCGTGCCCGACACCCAGGCACCGCCTGACTTCGGGGGTTGTCCCTGGGAACACGGGCAGGCTGGGACTGGAGCCCCGAGGGGACCAGGTCACCAGAGGAACCCCTCTGCTCTCCCTCATGCCTGGCCCGCCACCTCTGGCTCCTTCCAGGTGCGGGTCGAGGTGTTCCGGGCAGAAGAGTTGGTGGCCTGTGCAGGACTGACCTCCCCCAGAATTGTCCCCTTGTATGGCGCTGTGAAAGAAGGTCCCTGGGTCAGCATCTTCATGGAACTACTGGAAGGTAAGCCGCCCACCCGGGGGCTCTCTCCAAATTTAGAGCCAAGAGTTACACACACACACACACACACACACACACACACACGTCTTGCCCAATGACCTTGGCCCTTCGTCCACTTTAACCTCTTGACCCTGTGACGTCCACAGGGAAGGCCTGCTTTTCCACCACCTGCCTCCGCTCTCACCCTTGGCTTGTGGGAGGTCTGGCAGAGCCCCATGTAAAGAGTGGCCTGGTCCCCTAGGTGGCTCCCTGGGCCAGCTCATCAAGCAGAAAGGCTGTCTGCCGGAGGACCGGGCCCTGTACTACGTGGGCCAGGCCTTGGAGGGGCTGGCATACCTGCACGCCCGGAGGATTCTGCATGGAGACGTCAAAGGTGAGGTCCAGGCCCCGGGCCCTGGTCCCAGTGGGCTCAGCTCTTTCCCTAACCCATCCTGCCTGGTGACTTCCCCAGGTTGTTCCAGGCCCACCCGGTCATGGTCAGCGGCAGAGCTTCACAATCAGCCTGACAGGCTGTGGGAGGGGGAAGGAGGGTCTCCAGACCCTCCGTCAGTCAGTTCTGAGTGGAGCGGTGCCCACGGAGAGCTGAAGACCCCACCAGAGGCCACTGGGAGAGGGTGGGGACAACAGAGCCACCCTGTGGTGGGGTGGGGACAGTGGACGCACCCCAGGAGTAAGCCCTGGCCCCATCCTGGCCGCTAGACCCTGAGAGGTCTAGCCTGCTGCCTGCCTGTAGCCTGAGTGGATACCCCCTCCCATGCTCTAATGAGACGAAGCAGAAGCAGCCGCTGCCCTGTAGGGTCAGCCAGAAAATGACCTCACTGGAGGGCCAGGGCAGGCCAAGCCAGGGTGGGCTGGGACATGACTCACGTGATGTGACTCACGTCTTTCCCTTCCTCCCCCCGGGCATTCTGGCAGCTGACAACGTGCTCCTGTCTGGCGATGGGAGCCGCGCAGCCCTCTGTGACTTTGGCCATGCTGTGTGCCTTCAACCGCACGGCCTGGGGACGTCCCTGCTCACAGGTAAGGCACCCAGAGTGCCACACCCCGCCAGGCTAATAGCAGCCGCCCTTACTGCCTGCACACTAGTGAGAGGCCTTCGCCGGGCTTCCAGTCATGGAGTAAGAGACGTGCATCTTTATACCCACCAGTGCATCTCCAAGTCTCGCAGTCGCGCAGGGTCTCTTGGTAACGCTTGGATAATGGCTGTCCGGTGTTCACGTCTGAAGGTCCCATTACCCAGGGAAGGGACAGAAGAGGCTGGGGCTCTCCCGGGGCCTCAGGCCTTCCTCTCAGAGCCTCTGTGACCCATGACTCCTACCTGGCTCTGCGCTCGGGCTGTGCTTCCAAGAGGTGACCCCGACTCCCCACCTCCAAGAACACCTGTGACTGCAAGCGAGGTGGCCTGACCCAGGGACCGTGCTCTGCGGCCAGGGACATGCCTACTGTTAACTCATCCTGAAAGTAATTCATGCCCAAATAATCTGGCAAGTGCAGAGTTAAGTAGAATCAGAGAGAAGGGGAGTGGGGGCGGGGAAGTTTCGCCATGTCTGGCTCTTGCCTAGATCTACAATCATGGGGAGTTCAGATCATTCCTTCCGCCCCCACCCGCTTTTCGTTAGAGTTAAGGCGAGGGGGATACAGTTTTGTTTTCCTTTCTAGCATGGAGCATAAAAGGATTTCATTTTGGGCAAAGGCCTTTGGTAGGGGTCATTAAAGGGCTGTGTCGGGATGTGAAGCCCCTCACGTCCACATGCAGATGGAGGGTGTTCCTGCCGTTACAAATGGCGCTTTTCACAGCAGAAAGTAGAGCTGAGCGAAAGCCACTGGAGATAGCGCCGCAGCTGCGTGCTGTCGCCCTGCCCAGCCTGCTCTGGTCTGTGTCCTCTACAATTGGTTTCCCCTCCCCTCTAACGTCTCAGGCACAACGTGCCACCAGTCATGTCTTCGGCCTGACCATCAGTGTCGAGCCGTCCGCTTCTTGGTTTCAAAAGGCACTGGAAAAGTAGTCCCTGCTGTGTGCCAAGCTTGGTCCTGGTGCCAGTAGGGTCCCAGCCTCAGCTCATCCCCAGCAAGTTTGAATGGGGGGCTTTGTCTCCTCCATGCCGGAAGCCACGTGAACAAGGAGACATCTGGGGCAGCCAGGAATTGGCCAGTGCAGGCCTCGCCTGGGCTCTCGTCCATCAGCATTCACGGTCGCCTTTCCTGCCTTTCTGTCACCTTCTCAGGGGACTACATCCCCGGCACAGAGACGCACATGGCTCCAGAGGTGGTGATGGGCAAGCCCTGTGACCCCAAGGTGGACGTCTGGAGCAGCTGCTGCATGCTGCTGCACATGCTCAATGGCTGCCACCCATGGGCCCAGTACTTCCCGGGGCCACTCTTCCTGCAGGTCAGTGGCGGCCCCAGGGAAGGCACGGAGCCTGGGCTGGCGGTGCACGGGGGTCCTTCCATTAGGGCTGTGCCTTGGTGGGAGCTGGGAGCAGGGGGAGACCTTGTGGAAAATGTGGGTCCTAACTGCAACACCACCCCATTGCGGGGAGAGGTCCCCGGTGAGGATGACCCCACTGAGTTCAGGGCAGTTCAGAGCCCCCATCACCTGCCTCCTGACGGGCTGGGCCTCTTGCTCCCCTGCTCTGTCCTGCCCTACCTGTGACCTTTCAGGTCGGGCAAGCCAGGTAGGGAGGAGGAGGAGAGGAGGAGGAGGAGAGGAGGAGGACTCTCCATCGCTCAACCCTGGGCCTCTCCACGCCCAGGGACAGGCACCGAGTGGGGCAGGGACAGGCTGGTGCTGAAAAACAAGGATCGCCCGGCGGCCTCACCATGCTGTCTCTCAACCCCTAGATTGCCAACGAGCCGGCCCCTGTGAGGGAGATCCCCCCTTCCTGTGCCCCGCTCACTGCCCAGGCCATCCGGGAGGGGCTGAGGAAGGAGCCTATCCACAGAGCATCCGCACTGGAGCTGAGGGGCAGGGTCAGCCTGGCACTGCAGCAAGGTGAGTGCCAGGGGAGGGGGCGTGGGGTGTCTCCAGGAACAGGGAGTGTAGTGGGCATGAGCCAGCCACTCACCTGGGAGCCCGGCTTGCCCACCCTGGATGTGGCTGGAGGGGCAGTCAGGTACCCCAAGTCCAGGCCTAGTGATAAAGAAAGATTCAGGATTGAGGGAGGAGGGGAGAAGGGGAGTCTCTGCCTCCCTGGGAGAAGGAGCGCTAACAAGTGGGGCTGACCAGGCAGCTGTTACAGCAATGGCTTCGTGCTGGGTCCGCGGGCCCCAACCGCGTGAGACAGAACACGGGTGACTCCTCCGTACATGCTAAACCGATCAACCAAAGCCAAGCAACACATGCAACACACGTGCAAACAAAAAGCGACAGGCTCCACCCGATCAAATGCCCTGGGAACGAGCACAGGAAGGGTGGCTCTGGGAGTCTAGAGGCAACAAACCCATGCACAGACGCTCACCCCCAAGTGGCTGTAGTTGTAATGATTGGGGGTGAGCTCAGGAAGCATGAGGGGGGGCGGGATGGAGGGCCTGGGGGGCCGGCTTTAGCAGAGGATTCAAGGATGGGGCTGCCCGGCACTGTTGTGAAATCTTCTCTCTGTTATACATCACAAAGTCCCTGTCCGGAGCCAGTTCTGTCGCCTTTCCATTTGCTCCTGGTGCCAAAAGGGAAATGACAAACACAGCCCTAGTCCTGTTTCATGAGGCCAGCTTCCCCAAAAGCCCCTCTGGAGACCACCGCTGCCTAGTAAGTGGTCTCCCTCCTGAGGGCCAGCAAGAGCCTCCCCCTCCCCCCCCCAGTGCCTCAGGGCAGCCACTTTCTGCTCAGGAAAGGTAGTCTTAACACAATGCATGCCCCTTCAGTGCTGACATGGTGCCCCCACCCGCCCACCTCCCCTGTGTGCTCACTGCCTTATAGTGGGAGGCCTGAAGAGCCCTTGGAGAGGAGACTATAAAGAGCCAAGACACCTGCCGCCAAAGCAAGCCAACTCTCACCAGACCCTCTGCGCCCAGCCAAGGGGAACCTCACCAGGGGCGCCAGGGCCCCAGCCGGCAGAAGACGCAGCAGGCGGGGCTTCAAAGGCCCAGCCTCCTATACCACCTGAACCCCCAGAGCCAAACAAGTCTCCAACCGTGAACTGGAGCAAGGAGGAGTCTGGGACATGGGAGCCCTTACCTCTGTCCTCCCTGGAGCCAGCTCCCGCCAAAGGTGCCAACTCACCAGAGCGCAGAGCAACCTTCCCCGACCAGGAGCTGCAGCAGCTGGAGATAGGTATGGCAGGCCTGGCCCTTGGGCCCCTGGGCCCCCTCCTCTGTGCCCAGCCTGGCTTTTCCCTGCCAAGTCGGGGCCCTTCCAGTCTTCACCACTGTGTCCCGCTCCCCACAGAACTGTTTCTGAACAGCCTGTCGCAGCCGTTCTCCCTGGAGGAGCAGGAACAGATCCTGTCCTGCCTCAGCATCGACAGCCTCTCCTTGTCAGAGGACAGTGAGAAGGTGAGGCTGCCGTGGGCCTGAGCCCCCCCACCCCAGGGGGCCCCTGGCTCCATGCCAGAGGGTGCAGGGACACTGGGCATGAAGTGGGTCAAGGGAAGGTGAGGGGTCCCAGAGGTGAGCGGTGGGGTGGGTTTATCAGCGGGAGATCGTCCATCTTCAGCCACCACTAGGAATGGCACGGAGGTGGCCTGGGGTCCCGCCAAAGGGTTCCTTGTCTGCCTCGGGCCCACGGCCCTCTGAGAGCTCACCACCAGCTCAGCCTCCACAGGGCCCAGTAGGAGCACGCTCCAGCCCAGGCCAGGAGCAGCTCTGGGAGGGTGCCTCTGTCCTAATGAGACCAGGCCGGAGGGGGTTGTCTGAGCCCCGGGGCCTGAGGCTGTGTCCCCCTTGTTTTTCAGAACCCATCGAAGGCCTCTCAGAGCTCCCGGGACACCCTGAGCTCCGGCGTGCACTCCTGGGGCAGCCAGGCAGAGGCCCGCAGCTCCAGCTGGAATATGGTGCTGGCCCGAGCACGGCCCACAGACACCCCAAGCCATTTCAATGGTCAGTCCCACACTTGCCTGCTTAGCACCCCCCAATAGCAGTGGCTCTGCCTGCCACAAGGGAGCCCTTGCGGGGCCCCATCCCTCTCTCTTGGACACAATGCAGGAGGCCCCCACATCCTGAGACACCGGCCAATCAGGAGTGTAGAACAGAGGCCCTGACTCCCCCTTTAGGCAGCTTTTGCCCAAAGGGGCAGTGGGGAACAGTGCCCCCCACTGGCCACTGCTGGGGTGGCATAGACCCCCCTGGCTCAGGGAGGAGTGTGTCTCCTGGCCAAGAGTCAGGACACTGCCCAGCGTCTTCTGAAGGGAGCCAGCAGAAGGGGAGCTCCAGGGTTTTAGTCAGGAACTCAGCAGCCAGCTGGCCAGTGCTGGGAGTTAGACGTCCTGGGCACCTCCCTGGGCTTTGAGGTCAGACTCTGAGAAAGACAACGTGCAATTCCTTGGGGTTCAGCTCGGTTGCACAGGTCAGGTGGTGGTTTTAAGAGGGGCATGGCGGCCCCTGGGCCCCAGCCAGAGCCGATCCAGCACCCAGAGCAGTGCCCCCCAAGTTTGCCACAATCTAATTTCAGAACCTCTGTTTTCCGCTCCTTTTCACTTTGCATCCAATTTGGGATACTGCGTCCTCGGAAGAGCCAACCACTGTGCACTAGGCTCGGCGCTGTGCCAAGTGCAGGGTAGCTTCTAGAGGTTGGCAGAAGCCCACCAGGAAAGGGTAGCTGGTGTGTAACGCCAGGGCCATGTCAGCCTAACTGCCCTCTGCAGATGCACCTCAGCCAGGCCTATACTGGACAGAGAGACTCTTTAGCAAAAGGTTCCCCAAACCCCTGCCAGCTCCTGCTCCTCAGCAAGCCAGCCCCCTGACTCACCCCTAATCTTCTAGGTGTGAGAGTCCTCATCCAGTCCCTTAATGGCGAACACCTGCACATTCGGGAGTTCCACCGCGCCAAGGTGGGAGACATCGCAACAGGCATCAGCAGCCAGGTAAGTAGACAGGCCCCTGCCCACGGGAAGGAGGCTTATGAATCAGTGGGAACGGTCCCTTGTTCCCCAGGGCTGGGGGTTCAGGGCCCGGCTGGCAGCGGTGACTGAGGACCCTCAGGATCCGCCGGAATGAAGGGGGTCGTCGTGCCCTTGGCTGCCCACTGGAGAACCAGCAGCTCAACTTCTGGCTGTCTGGGGAGCCCTGTGCCAGCTATCTCAGGCAAACCGCTTTGCTCACCCTGCAGATCCCAGCCACTGCCTTCAGCCTGGTGACCAAGGATGGGCAGCCCGTGGGCTATGACATGGAGGTGCCAGACTCCGGCATCGACCTGCAGTGCATCCTAGCCCCTGACTGCAGCTTCACCTGGAGCTGGAGAGTCAAACACGGCCGCCTAGAGAACAGGCCCTAACCCGCCTTCCACCACCAACTCTGATGTCGGAACAGCCTGCCCTCTGGGAGGCTTGGCCTGCTGTCCTGGCTCAGCAAAGGGACCAGCAGATCAGGACTAGCACCACCACCCAGGCTCTCCTGCCTGAGCCCTGGCCAGCCCAGCCAAGGCACCAGGGTGAAGAAGAGGAGGAGGAGGAGAGCACAGGATGTCTCCTTCTGGAACAAAGAGGGTCTCTGCCCTCGGGCCTGGCGAGCCAGCCGAGCAGGGCCTGCTCAGATCAGCTAGCACTTGCTGGCAGCTGGGTAGGAGAAGCAGCAGCTTCCGGCGGGGTGGGAGCAGGGCTGCTCGACCTGCAGGCGGCCTAAGCCGGTTGAGAACCAGGGTGGCAAAGGTGCCTGCTCTTGGCTCAGTGGGGAACCGGCCTGCCCTGGCCTACCAGGACTGCGCTGCAGAGGAAGGAAGCCCTGACCCAGGGCCAGCGCCCTCGGACCCCCGCCTCACTTGGCAGCCTCTTGCACACAGGGCCGGACCAAGAGCCAAAGGTGTTTCTGTGGACCTGCTCTGGCCTAAGCACCCACGGGTGTGCTGGCATCACAGCCCCCACTGCTGCCGGCCAGCTGCACTCACCTCTGGACCTGACCCCGAGACCCGGTGATGCGAAGGGCTAAGGAGGGAGCACCAGAGAGACAAAGTTCAGGCAGTGTGGCCATCACTGCCCAGCAAAGCCATCTCCCCCCAGGCCGCGGCCCGGCCACGCCCACACGCTTGCCCTGCCCTGCCCACACGCTCGCCCGGCCAGGCCCTGTGCTTGGGGCTGTGTCACAGCTGCACTTTGATTTCTTGAAGCACTTTCAGGCTGCCCTCCAGGAGGGCAGCTCCGTAGCTCTGCAAGAGCACAAATAAGGACATGGCCCCAGTGGCCCTGAGACAGATTGTGAAGGGACTCGACTATTGACGCGCCTGTACCCACATGAACCCCCCCCCCAACCACCTCCAGATTGCTCACTGCCCCACCCCAGGGGCGCTATCAGGATGCATGTAGCATTAAATCACTGTGAATCATTGCGGGGGGGCGGGTGAGACCCAGTCTCGGGGCCAGGAAGGGCCCCCTGAAGCCCCTTGGGGAGCAGCTCCTCACCTGGTTTCAGGAAGCTTGTCTCCTCATCTTGCCCAGGTGACATGTGTCTAGCCAGTCACCTCGAGCCACCCAGGGGAGACCCCTGCCCCAGCACATGAGAACCAGAGTTCTGGTGCTGTAAGGCTGAGTTGTGGAAATTGTACAATAAAGCTTGAGGGGGTGCCAATGTGTTCTCTGCACTAGTCTGCCCCTCGCCTGCCCCACTGCCATCCAGGGTCTTTTCCAGGCAGCCCTTGTTTGGGGTACCACCCTTCCCCATTTTGGACTCCCCATTCAGAACCACCCCACCCGGCAGCAGCTGGGAAGCCCCTGGCCAAATGCTGCCAGGCCACAGAGGGGGAGAGGAGGGGGTTGCCAGGGCATGCACACACAGCCAGGCAGCCTGGGAATGTCAGTAAGGAACCAACACTGATCAGGCCAGGAGAAGTGGGGTGCAGACCACATACCCAGAACAGCTGAGACCGAGGCCCCAGCATATCACCCATATGGCTGCCAGGCCCAAGGTGCCCTGCTCAGGACTGACCCATCTGCAGATGCACGCCACAGGTCACAGGGTGCCTTGTCCAGCCTGGCTCCACAGCCCTGACGCTGCCCACGTTGTCTGAACAGCGAGCACACATCCACGTTGCAGGCTGCGCGGAGGAATCTCTAGTGCTTGGAGGGTGGGCGACCTGTGCCAGGGTGGCAGAATGCACTCCCAGGCGCCCGCCAGGCCTTACCCTCGCTGCGCAGCACTCCTGGGGTCAGGGACCAAGGGCAGAGCAGCCTGGAGTCGGGGAAAAGGGCGCCGCTGGCGGGCAGGGAAGGGCAGGCACCTCTCCACCGAGGATGCTCCGCGGTGCCAGGGACCGATCGCGCGTCCGCACCCGCCGCCGCCTTCCGCAGCCCCCAGTCCAGTCGCCCCGGGATTTCCGCACCCGGTCCCCTGACCACGGGGACGTCACAGAGACGGCGACATCACAGGCGCCAACGCCCTTGACATGTCCACCGCCCCCTCTCACTGCCCTCAGCCCAAGAGCGCACTGGAGGCGGAGGGGCAGCGTTCACCAGCGGTCTCCCCGCCTCCCGGACAGTCTCCATCCAAGCCTCCATCGGCATGGGGATGACAGGTGACTGCGGCGGGAGGGGATCCCTGCGCGGGGAGCCCCGGAGCAGGCAACGCGGAAGAAAGGGAGGGCGGGGCTCGGAGCGGGAGGCTGGAAGTGGGCTTTGGGGCGGCTCCGATGGCTCCCAAAGAGCCTGGCGCCTGAATCCAAGTGGCCCCGCCAAACCCCTGCTGCTGTCCCACCCTGCACACCCAGCCACCGCCCCTGCGCTCTGCACCCCTCTGGCATCCGCCCCCACGCCCTTCCGCATCCTGGGCTAACGGGACCCTCAGCGTCCCTGGAGAGGTCTTGGGCTGGGAAGGGGCAGTGGCACGTCCCCAGGAAGACAGCCCATACGGAACGCCAAACTGCAGATTATCAAAAAAACACGTCATGCCCCATTGTCCTGGTGGCTGTTTGGTGCATTGGCTCCAGAAGTAGAGTTATCTTCAACGAATACTGATAGGCGCCTCCTGTGTGCCTGGCACTGTCCTGAGCTGAGAGCACGCTGAACAAAGGTGTTTGGACCCTCAGGGCCCTGGGTTGCTCCTTCCCATGTGCCCCTGACATGTACACTTTCTACTTGGGAACTTCACTCTCAGAGGACATGGGCCCTCGCATGAAAGACGGCAAGGAGCCAGAGAACAGTGCCCACAGGCACTTTCCTTGGCCCCTGGGGCACCCCCTGAGGCCGACTCCTGTGCTGGGCCCTGGGGTCCTGCTTGGGTGAGTTAGTTTCACAGTAAACAATGCAGTAGGCCTGATTCTGCCAGGAGGACTTGCCAGTCATCGTGCAAAGGCACTGAGGCATGATAAGACCTGTTGTGTTCTGGGGTGGCTTGGACTCAGGGCACAGGCAGCTGGATATCAGAAGATGAGACGGGAAGATAGGTGGTCCGTCTGCACAGGGCCTTGAAGGCTGCCGAACTAAATACCGGACAGCCTGGAGGCAGGTGTGGTCACCGTGCTCACTGAGAACGTCCACTGAGTGGGGAACTTGGCTGCAGTGGAGGCCCAAAGAGCTGTAAGACAGCCCCGTGGAAGCAGCAGGACAGGATGAGGATGGGGATGGTGGAGAGGGCTCGCAAGGCTGAACTCAGGCCATGATTCTTTTCTTCCTAACTGTGGCCTTCTGCCCGTTTCTTCCTCCGGGAGAGGAGAGCCGCGGCTCCCTGTGCATCAGGTGCAGTGAAAAGTAAATGCCCCCTCACTCTAAGCCCCCAGTGTCCCTGGGCAGTAAGTCCTAGGTCTGGCTTTGGGATAGAAGAGAGGCTGACTCCGCATGGAGAGGTGGAGAAACAGGAGGAGAGGGAAACGGGTTGTACAAGGTCAACATCAGGGGGAAAGAGGTCAGGAGCTGGGGGAGTCACAAATAATCCAAGTGTGTTAGGCCGGGCGGACAAGAAAAACAAATCCAGAGACACTCCAATTTGTGTAAGAAAGAGCTCTCTATCAAGGAGTAACTGTATCAAGAAAACACCCCAGCCTAGTCCAACTCAAGTCCATAAATCTGGTTCTAGTCCCTTAGTCCCTCTTCAGACTCACACAGCCGCATGCGCTGATGCAGAATGCAGGAACATCACAGGCCGGTGGGTGCAAAGTCGCATGGATCCAATGGTGGTACCTCTGGCAGCAACCAAGGTCAGCCGGCAGGAAGATGAAGGCAGAGAGAGGTGGAGGGGAAAGGGGGGAGTTGCCCAGGGCCCTCCTTATGAGAAGGCTCCGCCCATAAGCCGTCACCATCAGGCTGTGACCTGATTGACAGGCTAGATTCCACCCCTACACTTTTATAGATCTTCAAGTTGGCATGAAATTATGTAACTATCACACCCAGTTTCTAGTTTGGGTGCTAGTGAGGTTAAGGGAGGGAGAGGCTGAGGAGGAAGGTAGGAGTGAGGCATGTAGTTGGGGCATGCAAGGTGTGACCCTCAGGTAAGAAATGGAGGAGGGACAGCAGAGTTTGGCAGGGGGAGGGAGAGAATGACTTCATCACTTCAACCTCAGGCCAGACTGCGCACCTCTCACTGAGGATCAGCAAGGGGCTGTGCACCCAGATGGAGGTCTGTGGGGACAGGGAGGGGCTACTGGCAGAGAAGCCTCTAAGCCAAGACCATGGAGTGGGGTCCAGAAGGTCTCCAGGAAGACGTGAGCCCCCGGCAGCATCACTAATCGGTGCCGGGAAACCCAGAGAGAGGAGACAGCTCCTGCTCCAGTAAGGGTTGTGTGACATTGGACAAGGTGACTGTGAGGCCCGTCCATGTGCAACCAGTAACTGATGTCTAGGGCTGGAGTAGAAGTAAGAAATCCATGTCTAAGAGTCTCCTGTAGTCAGACTCGACAGGCAGAATCAGGCTAATCAGAGAACATTAGGAACCACCTATGCCAGCCATTTTAACAATTCAGGTGAAATAAATTGCTTAAAAGATGCAGACTCCCAAAAAAAGCCCACTCACGGGGGCGAAAATCGTCTAAATAGTCTGGGTCTGTTTTTAAAAGTCGAATTGGTGATTTTACACTAACTTCCCACAAAGAAACGCCAGGCCCACAAGATAAGAGGGAAAATGTCTGAGCAGAATCAATGGTTGCAGAAAAAGCAGGAGACAAAACTCAACCTCCAATCCTAATTTAAACTATGCAAACTGAAAACAGAGGGGAATCTCCTCCACCTGATACTGAACCTCGATGGGAAAAGCTGCAGCTGAGCAGCGTGCTTCAAGGTGAAGGTCTCATGTGTCCCCTTGAAGCACAAGAGCAAGTAAGGACATCCACGCTCACCACCTCCAGCCAACATTGGGCTCCAGATTATTGCCAGTGCAATCACCCCCCCACCCAAACTTAAAGACATCCAGGTAGGAACAGAAGATGTCAAACTATCTTGATGCACACAACTACTTATGTAGAAAATCCTGCCAGAACATTCAAACTATGAGAACTAAAACGATTCACAACCCATTGGAAATTACAATTATTTCGAATACAACAGAACATCGCAGGGAAACCCTAACCGTGTGTCCAAGTCAGGCACGGAGGTCCCAAGCTGAATCAGTCTGAGGTATTTTCTTCCAATCCTCAGTGCACACCACAATAATTTCTCCTCCTCGTACTGTTTATAGCAAAGTTTAACCTGTGTGTGTTGATTCAATCAATTGCCCAGGAAACCTTGTAAAGCGGGCAAAGGCAGGCTCTGGGGTCAGACATCTGAGGAGTTACAGCACCTAGAGCACAGGTGGAAGGGAAGCTGAGGCAGCAGCCAAGGAGCGTGGTATATCCTGGGAAGTACAGGGTGTAGAGTAAGGTGACCAGATTTTAACATTGGTAAAGCGGGACGCCATTGATAAAACTCATATCCTGGCGAAATAGCCACATGGCAGCTGAAAACCGTATACCCTAGCTTGTCATGCATTCTTTCCAAAAATCGGGACTTTTTAAAAATACCACGGGACACAGGAAAAATTGTTAAAAATCGGGACTGTCCCCCCAAAAGCGGGACATCTGGTCACCTTACTGTAGAGAGATCACTGAGCTGCCATTGGGGAACTGTAGGTGGTGGTGCAGCCCCAGCCCCAACCCCACCATCTAGGAGACCCAAGATCCACCAGGCCCAAACCTGGCGTCTGGATCACAGAAGCATGTTGTTATTGTTGTCAGGTAGGACAGCGTCCACTCCGATGCATAATGACCCTGTGTACCAAAGAATGAATTGTGGCTTGAGCCCATCGTTGCAGCCACCGGGTCAGTCCATCTCGGGAAAGGTCTTCCTCTTGTATGCTGACCCTCTACTTGACCAAGCATGATGTCCTTCCCCGGGGCTGGTCCCTCTGGAGAACAAGTTCCAAGTACATGAGATGGTGTTACCCTCCTTGTTTCTAAGGCGTGTGCTGCTGCCCTTTTTCGGAGACTGATCTGTTCGTTCTTCTAGCAGCCCACGGCGCCCTCGATATTCTCCAACAACACAATTCTGATGTGTTTGTGTCCTTGTGGTCCTCTCTGTCCGTTGGCCAGCTCCCACACGCACCTGAGGTCACTGAAAAGGCCATGGCTCGTTGGGTAGACACACCATCTTCAGGTGACATATTTGATGTTCAAAACTTTAAAGGGATGTACAGCAGATTTGCCCAGTGCAATGCGTGATTTGATCCCTTGGCTTCTACGTCAATGGACATTGACTGAATCTGAGTAAAAAGAAAATCCTTGCTACCTCTTCTCTGCTTATCACGATGTGGTTTATCCGTCCACTTGTGAGGATTTTGTTCTTTCTTTTTTATATATAAATCATTTTATTGGGGGCCCTTACAGCTCTTATCACATGTATATCCATACATCAATTGTCTCAAGCACATTTGCACATGTTGCCATCATCCTTTTCAAAACATTTTCTTTCTGCTTGAGCCCTTCCTTGGTATCAGCTCCTCTTTTTCCCCTCCCTCCCTTCTCACCTTCGTGACCCCTTGATAAATTATAAATTATTTTCATATCTTACACCATCTGCTGTCTTCCCTTCACCCACATTTCTGTTGTTCATCCCCCTTGGGAGCTGGGGGTTATATGTTGATCATTGCAATCAGTTTCCCCTTTCTCCCACTTCTCCCCACACCTTCTCCCTGCCCTCATGGTATTGCTACTCCCATTACTTTTCCTGGGAGGGTTATCTGTCCTGGGAAGAGCTGTGTCAAGAGCTCTTATCTGTACCAATGTACATGTTCCCACCTAGCCAGGTTTGTAAGGTAGAACTGGGGTCATGAGCGGGGGAGGAAGCATTAAAGAGTTAGAGAAATGTTGTGTGCTCCGTTGTTGCTTTACTGCACTATGGCTGACTGTCCCTTCCTTGTGACCCTTCTGTGAGGGGATGTCCAGTTGTTTACAGATGGGCTTTGGGTCTCCACTCCACCCTCCCCTCATTCACATCAATATGATTATTTGTTTGGGGTCTTCTGATGCCAGATTCCTGATCCTGTTGACACCACATGATCACACAGGCTGGTGTGCTTCTTCCGCGTGGGCTTTGTTGCTTCCCTGCTAGATGGCTGCTTGTTTACCTTCAAGGTTTAAAGACCCCAGACACTGTATCTTTTCATAGCTGAGCACCATCAGCTTTCTTCACATTTGCCTATGCACCCATTTTGTCTTGGTGCATAAGCTGATGGTGTCCAGAAGGTGAGCATCACAGAATGCCAGGTTATTAGAACAAAGTGCTCTTGCCCTGAGGAAGTGCTTGGATGGAGACCCAATGTCCATCTGCTACCTTAATACTTAACATATAAATATATGTACATAGATCTATTTCCCTATTGTTATATATAAATATATTCACACATGTACATGCCTGTATTTATACCTTTTATAAATGTCTTTTGCCTCCTCGTTCTTTCCTCTATTTCCTTTCACGTTCCTCCTGTGCCACTATCATGTTCGACCTTCATTTGGCTCTCAGTAATTCCTCTCGGCTACATTGTCCTTGATCAAACCCCACCAGGCCTTCTACGTCCTCCTCACCATCGATTTTAGATCTCCTCTTGTTCCCTTGTCCCTGGTGTGGAATTTTGTTTTCTTTATATTGAGGTACTATCCATACTGAAGGCTGTAGTCAATATTCACCAGTAAGCCTTCAAGACCTCTTGGCTGTCAGCAAGCACGGTGTGTCATCCGCATATTGCAGGTGGTTAACAAGCCTTCCTCCAATCCTGATGCTGCATGCTGCTTGATGTAGTCTACGTTGTTGCATTCTTTGCTCAGCATACAGATTGAATAAATTTGCTGAAAGGATACAATTTTAATGCAACACCTTTCTCGATTTTCACCATGCAGTATCGCCTTGATCCAGTCAAGTGACTGCCTCTTGGCCTGTGTGCAGGCTCCACGTGAGCACAAGTACATGTTCTGGAACACCCATTCTTCACAGGGTCATCCATCATCTGTTGTGATTCACACAGTTGGGTGTCAATAAAACGCAGGTAAACAGCTTTCTGGTGCATAAGCTGTCTTCTCAGCCAGGATCCATCAGATATCTCCAGTGATCTGCTTCATTTCACATCCTTTTCTGAATCCAGCTTGAATTTCCATCAGATCCCTGTTAATGTTCTGCTACAACTATTTTGGGTT
>NW_022111358.1:32193632-32206749 GCF_000313985.2 Echinops telfairi | reverse complement strand
TCCCTCTCAATTGATATTCCATCAATTCCTGAACCCTGATATTTCATTTGCTTTTCTTTTTTCCCCACTCTTGCAAATTGGACTTCCTTCAATACCATCAGTCTTCATCGTGTGCTACCTCTGGAAATGGTTGACCAATTATTTTCGGTACAATGACTCTATGTATTCCTCATTATTATTTTTTGATGCTTCTTGCATCATTCAATAGTTTGCCCATAGAACCCTACAATATTGTAACGAGAGGCTTGCATGCTTTTCTTCCGGATTTTCTTTTCTTTTCTGTGTTCTGTGCAGTGTGAGAAACGCTGCCCATGGTCTTCCCTTTTGGTTTTCTGCTTCCGGGTCTTTGCACATTTCATTATAATGCATTCCACCGCCTTCTGATCTTTTGTTCTGGTCTTTTACTTTATCCCTTAGGAATAGTCCCCACTCCCAATCCCATCCCAATAGCACCCGTGCAGGGCCCCTTCCCAACCTCTGTGTTTCTGTGTGGAGGCCGCAACATAACCGGGTTTCTCTGAGAGCCTGGAAGCAGTTATTCCCAGCCAGGACTGTCACTGCCTGCCACACCTCAGGCCCATGGGGGCCCAGCTGTGCCATGGTAGTCTCACCATCACCCTCCATCCACCACCCTGGGGAGCAGAGGATGCCATAGTCCGGCATTTCCCACCCCAAGGATGCATGAGGAGCTACTGCAGTGAAAGCCATGAGTCCCTGAGGAGGTAACTGGGATGGGACTGCCTCCCCCAGAGAGCACCCCCTCTCCTTGGCAGAGCAAGCTCTGGGCTCATAAATCCCCAGGTAGTGGTCACCTCAGGTCAAGCATCTGGGGTGAAGGCCTTGACCCAGAACTCAGGATGGACAACCCCCAGGGTGTGACGGAATAAGAAGCCTGTGAAAGGCAAGTTGGTTTCAAGAGAATAGAGAATGGGGATTGAGGGGCAGAAGGGAGGGAGATGAAGGAGGTTAACGGGGACCCCTCCCAGTATGCAGCCAGCAGGACTAGGCAGGGGGACTATGTTATCAGAGTTAGAACTGAGTTAAGTCATTCCTGACTTCAGTTATAATCAGCTGTGGGCACATGGACCTCTTCTGTTTGTGTTGACTCAGTGAGCCCTCCATAAATGGGGCTGCCATCTCCTCACCTTAACCCCCACGGAAGACAGGGATGGAGACAAGGTCAAGTTGACTGTGGAGGCAGCAGGGGCGAGTAACCGTGCAAGATAAGGCTCACGAGACTGGCAAGGAGAGAGGGTGGGAATGGGCTATAAGGTAAGGGGCAGGGAGAGTAAGGGAGGGCAGTTTGGGGTGAACTACCCAGCCCTGCCTCCAGAATCCCTCAGACTGCCCCCCTGCCCTGCAGCTCCTGGGCCCTCATCTTCTTCTCCCTGCCAGGTGCCAATGGATTTCCCTGCTGTGACAAGGGATCGGTGGCTATTTTAGACTCAAAGTGAGAACCAGCTCCCCATCATTGTAGGACCTCCTCCTCCCCCCGAACTCCCCATTTTACCCCGTGTTGTCACTGCCAAGTTCCTCGTGTCCCCACTGCCTGAGTCCCTGGCCATGGGTTCACCTTGAACGCTTGATAAAAATGATCCCGGGACCTCACCTCCAGTGAGCTGAGTCCCCCTTTGAGGGAGGAGAGTGAATTGACCAGGCCTCCCGGAGCGTCTCACATTCCCCCAAGCATAAGACTAGACTTCTTGGTGCGGGTGGAGCAGCCACGGGAGCAGATATGGGGGTAGGGGTGGGGGCACCTTGCCAGCCTGTATACAAGGAGGGGGCTTGGAAGGGCCCAGAGACCCCCTTTCTGCTGAAGCCACCCCAGCTACCCAATTCAATCCTCTCCATCCCCTCCTATTGTAGGACTAACTACTCCAGATACCAGTTTGAGTCCAAAATGCCACCAGAGGAGGAGGAGGTGGAGGTAACAGTGGGCCGGGGAACTGTTAGGGGGAGGGAGTTGTCAGGGACAGGATTCTGTGAGATGCACCTTTCCAAAACCCTAGCCAGCCCTCACCCTTGGCAATCACACCGTCCCTGCCTACTTCATCACCTGCCCACCCTGGCTCTGCCAAAGGGGCCAGTTGGGGGCGGATGGGAGCAGTATTCTGTGCAAGGGAGAGGACTCCAGGGGCAGGGGCCTCCGACTCTCTCACATCTGTCCTTTCAGCAGGAAGAAGAGCCACTAGAGCAAGCGGAGGAATCGTCCCCCTCCGACCCAGACCAAGACTCGGACGTGGACACAGAACTGGAGGCAAGCCTAGAGTTCAACCCAGAGGACACGGTGCCCCCGCCTCAGCCCAAGCCCTTGCAAGACACGGAAGCAGACCTGAAGCGGGAGACCAGCTTGACCTCCTTCAAGAAAAGCCCTGAGCCACAGTGTTGCCACGGACAGCCCCTCGATGTGGAGCAGGCGCGGGCACCCGACAGCAGCCATCGGTCCATCCATGTGCAGACCTCCAAGCACCTCTTCTGGGCAGAAAAACACATCCAGGCCTCGGAGCACAGCATAGAGCAGGCCCGAGGCGCAGAGCCCGGCTGGAGCATCACACCCCTGCTGCCCCCCAGCCACACGGACCAGAAGCCCGCTCTCGAAGATACACTGAACTCCAAGGAGCTGTCCCCGAGCCCGGAGGACCAGTCCCCGAGCCCCGAGGACCAGTGTGATGTTTTATCCGTAAGCACCCAGTCGCTGCCGCTGTCGCCAAGCCCCTCCCTGTCCTCTTCCAAGTTGCCCTCGCCCATCGGTCTGTCGGATGTCGTCAACTTTGCATCTTCCCTGGTCATGGCCTCCAACAGCAAGGAGCTGCCCACCTTAGTCAAAGCTGCTTCTCCCAAGGCACTGGAACCTTCTGTAACACCCCCCAACGAGCCTGCTGCCCAGCCCTCTGAGGAAGAGCCGGAGCCGAAAAGGCCCCCCCAGGAGCCACCAAAGAAACCACTGGAAGCTGGTGAGCCGCAAAAACTGTGGCATGAGGAACACAGGAGCTTCCCTGGAGCCTGCCTGGGTTTCAACAAGCCCGGTGTCAAAAAGGCCACCATTGAAGGGGAAGTCCGCTTCCTCCAGGACCCCCAGCCTCAGGGAGACAAGCCAGAGTAAGTGAAGGCAAGCCCCGCCTAGCCGCCCCAGGAGGGTGCTGAGCTCGTGCACCCTACTCCTGGCAGCCACCTGCTCCCCTCCCCCAGGGTGGGGCAGGGAACAGCAGAAGGAGGGGCCAGGCAAGGCGCAGGGAAGGCCCCAGGCTGTCTCCCCCTCAGTGACCTCATAAAGGCTTCTGGAAACAAGGTTCCAGGGGACTGAGGAGCTGAGAGGAGCCAGAGCCAGAGCAGGGCTGGGGACCATGGCAGCGGGTGAGTGCTCCAGGACCAGGCCAGGGAGCTGGAGCCCAGACAGGACAGGCTCTTCTGGCAGGAGGGCGATGGCTTTGCGCGTGCTCAGGTCAAAGCCCCTTTGCTCCGAGCCCGCTCTGATGATGCCTCCAGTCCCGGTTCTGGCTGCTTCCATTGAAGGGAGAGTGAAGGCATGGGGTTCTCCAGCACCCCTGTTTTCTGGCGATGAATGGACTCAGGAGGCCCTCAGATCCAATGCCCTCGAGAGGGGGCCTCCAGGCTCTCCCCCCTTCCCTCACCCTCCACCCGGGGCCCAAGTGACACTGTCTTTTTTGCATTGCAGCTCGGTGCCGGGAACCAAGAAAGGGAATCCATTATTGCTGAAAATCCATTTTAAGCTGTCATCCCCCTGTTCCCAAAGAAATGACTAGTGAAAACCAGTAAAGCCTCCAATGCTGGCCCCCTGCTCAGACTTCTCGTACAAGCGCACCATGCGGCGGTGCCCCGTCCTGACTTTTGGGGGGGCACCCCATTTTTGAGCTATGGCAGCCCCATACGCCCCCCCTGTCCCCTGAGAGTTTTGCCACCCCACGCCCTCACCATGCGTGTTGTTCCTGCTCACTCCCTGGGGTAGTGCCCCTCACATCCACCTGGCCAGTCCTCAGGTCCTTTGATGACAGATCAAGTGGGGGCTCCTGCTCAGACTGAGTGGGGAGCTCCCTTGGGCGGGGGCGGGGGGGCTGAGGAGGCCGGTGTGAAAGACGCACTTCCAGTTTTCTCCACAGGGAAGAGCTAGGCATGGGAAGGGAAGGTGTCCAGGGACTTGAGAGAGAGGGGTGAGGCTGCAGTACTGACCCTCCAGGGACCACAGTCTTCATCAAGAGGCCCCCCACAATGTCAGCGAGCTCCGTGTGTAAGCCGGTCACACGCACAGACACGTGCATGCACATACCACGCATGCATATAACCTCCCCCAAACACATACATGCACATACCCCACCACACACACACGTGGGCACGTGCATGCGTGTGCGCCAGCACCATCCGCTGCCCAGGGCAGCATACATCCAGGCGTGCATGCACCCACCCTGTGCCTCAGTTTCCCTATCATGTGAACTCTGGCCTTCAGAACTTCGAGAGTCTGGCCAGCCTTGGGAGGGGCCCAAGAGGGCAGTGTGCAGGGCCTAGGGCAGTGGGATTGGGAGCAGGCAGTGGGGGGGGCGGGGGGGGGGCAGCTACAAAGGAGCAAGGTTGGAAAGAGAAGTAAGTGGCAGGAGGCTGGAGGAGGAGCTCAGACTGCCAGGGGGGGGTGCGGAGGAGGAGAGACAGAGGTGAGTGTCTGGGGAGGGGCTGAGCCTGAGCATCCTCGGGCTGAGGTGTCTGTGGTCAATCTAGTTGGCGAGTTTGTGTTGCTTGGGGAGTTGGGGAAGGGAGCCCTATAGTCTGACCTGAGGCTGGACACGCCCTACTGCCTGGATCAACTTCTCTCTGCCGGCCTCTGCCATCCCATCTGAGTACCAGGGATGCAGGAATGCCAAGGAAGAAAGCAGATATCCCCAGATGGTGGGGTGGGCCTGGGGTGAATGAGAAAACCACACCCCCAGGCAAAAATGCTACACCCCTCTGGGCGAGGCCCTGAAGGAGCCTTCCAGCCTGTACCTCTGTCTTTCAGGCAGCAGTGGACAGAAGACCAGGAGAACCCCGTCGGCTCCGAGGCATTGCAGGTGACAGGGCTAGGAGGACAGAGGCCCCTCATCCTGGGGGGACACTGCCCTAGCCCTACCCCCAGAGTCCCCTGGGGTTGACTGTGGGATCAACCTGGGTCAGGGATCTGTCCTACCCTGAGTCTGAGCTGGGAAAGTGGGTTGGGTCCCTCTGTCCTGCCCTTTCACACTCCCCAGGTTTCCATCGAAGCCTCTGAGTCTGCTCTCACGGGATCCAAGGGAAGAACAGGTGCACAGGACAAAGGCACAGAGGCTGCAGCTATGGACCGGGATGGAGCCAACCAACAAGGCAGAGGCCATGGGGACCGAACAGCCCATGTTGGGGGCAAGGAAGTTCAAGGGCCTTCGGGTTCCCAATACAGGGCAGCCCCAGCCAAGCCTTTGGTCTAACAGGTGAGGGCAGGGTCTGGCAGACAAGTACAGAGCTCTGGGGGTGGGGGAGGAAGCCTGCCTGGCTCTGGCATCTTTCTGTATCAGGTCCAAAGACCTTTCCAACCTCTTCCCTCCCGGACAGCTTGACCAAGGGGAACTTGACGTCCAGGCAGCTGGCAGGTGCGAGCCCTAGGGCTGGGAAAAGAGGGGCTGCTCAGGGTGGCATGATGAGGGCTTGCCTGGCTAGGGTCACTGCCGGAAGCAGGTGGTGATTATCTAGATCAGTGGTTCTCAACCTGTGGGTCTTGACCCCTTTGGGGGTCTAATAGCCCTTTCACATGGATCGCCCGATTCATAACAGTAGCGAAATGACAGTGATGAAGTAGCAAGGAAAATAATTTTATGGTCGGGGGCCACCACAACATGAGGAACTGTATGAAAGGGTCGTGGCATTAGGAAGGTTGAGAACCACTGCTCTAGATTCTAACCTTCGCTCCACACCAGTCATCTCTGACCCCAGAGCCAGGGCTGTGGTCAACCCAGAGGAGGTGTGTGTATGTGGTCGGCTTGGTGAATGGGGGAATGAAAGTTTGGGACAGATGAACAGAATGGGAGGAAGGACGAGAGAGGAAGGCAGGCGAGGAGAAAACACTGAGAGCACTCCAGGACTCTGAGGTTCAACGCAGAAGGAGCCACACTGCCTCAAGGCCCCCTCAAGATCAGGCCTTGATGTTGACAGGGCACCCCCAAATCAGAATAATTGTGTTCCTCATCCACAAATGTCTGTGACATCTGCGTGCTGAGAATACTGAACTCCCGAGCCCAACAGCCGGGTCCAAAACTGGGGATGCAGCTTTGGACAGGCATTAAATAAGCATCGGAGGCAATTGGCAAGCACAAACACAGTGGCCACTGCTGTTCCTTGTATTCCAAAAAGACAAAGCCGTGGGGGCTGAGGTGGAGCGGAGCCCTGGGCTCCACTAGAGCCCATGGATCCAGGTTCAGCCACAGGCTGAGGTTTCCCCGCCTCCCTGTCCTCAGCCTTCCAGGACATCTTTAAGATGCTCAGCTCCAGCCCTGCAGGCACCGTGGACATGCGCAGCCTCAGAGCTGCCCTGAGCCTGGTGGGCATCCACCGGAGTCCACAGGAGATGTGTGAGGCCCTTCGACAGGCGGATTTGGATGGTGGGTACCCCGTCCCTGTCCGTGTGGGACCTCTGAAGACTGTTTCCCTTGCCCACAAAGTCCCTGGCCTGCTCCTATTTTAGAGCACCCCTCACTTCCAGGAACCCACCCAGATGAACACACCCTATGCCCTGGTGGTATAGTGTCGAAACCCCCAGTCATTGAGGCTTTCTGTTCTTGTAAGGATTTTACAGTCTTGGAAACCCACTGGGGCAGTTCTACCCTGTCCTATAGGGCCGCTATGAGTGGGAATTGACTGGCAGGGGGCTTGTTTTGAGGGGTTTTGTTTTTTAATCCCATAGCTCCTAAAGACAGCTGCCTTGTGTTGACCCAAGTCCTGACTTGAGGCCTTCTCAAGGCAGGGTGCTAGCTATCTCCCAACCAAGCAGCGCACCCCGGTCCTCTGGGCCACACAGAAACACTCTCTCCCCAGGTGATGGCATCGTGAGCTTCCAGGACTTCCTGGGTGTCCTCACTGACACCCATCGCTTCGCACAGTGCCTAGGTGAGGGACAAGGATGGTGGGGCAGCGGAAGGCCAGACCCTTCCGAGGACCTTCCACACTCCACCCCTACGCCCTCTGTTCCCAGGCTGGGTGAGGAACAGCCGGCTCTACGACCCCCAGGGCCTGCGGACTTTGTTCTTCGAGATCCTGCTCAAGCTGCTGGGCCAGGGCTCCTTGCCCGCCAAGTCGGTGCAGGAGGTGGTGAGGTGGGCAGAGGACTCCCACCTTAAAGGCCCCTGCGAGGGGCAGGCCCCCCACTCCAGAAACGGGTGGGCGCTCCAGGCCAGTGACAGTGGCTTCGGTCAGGTTTCGGGTTTCCTAGCCAGTGAGATGGGAACGGTGGGGCCGGACGGGGTGCATCTGAGACGACGGCACCCCCTTCCTCCTCCAAGCTACTATTCCAAGAAACAGCAGGCTCTACGGCGGCGGAACCCAGGCTGGATGGGGCAGCCCCGAGACCGCTCCCCACACACCCTCGCGGGCCTCTCCTTCTTCTGCCAGGCCGCGCGCGTCAGCGGCCTCTCCAGCGTCCAGCTCGCGCGCTCGCTTCACAGGCTGCACAGAGCCGGTGAGCCCTCGCGCCCCCAGCTGGGCGCCCGAGTGCGCTGGGCGGGGTCTGCGGTGGGGGGAGGAGTGGGGGTCCCCTCGGGGGTCCCTTCCCCGCCCCAATGACCCACCAAACCTCCCTCCCCGCTCGGGCTCCTCCCCGGCGCCCCACAGCAGGAGCGCGCAGTCCCTACTCTCAGATCCCGAACCTGGCCGCACGCACGCGACCGGAGCGCAAAATGAGCCGGGTGCCACGGCCCGAGGTCCGACCTCCCAGGCCCTACCAGCCCAGTCGCCCCAAGAGCCGAGGCCGCCTTCGGCCGCTCAGCCGAAGTGAGAGCGGGCAGGAGGCGGGGCCCTGCAGGCGAGGGGCGGGGCGGGGCAGGCCGGTAGGCGGGGCGAGCCAAAGAGGGGCGGGGCTGACGCCTAGCTGGGCGAGGGGCGGCGACCAGGAGAATGGGGGATTCTAGGGTATGTAACAGCTGCAGGGCGGACAGATAGATGGGCCTGCTAGGCCGGGAGAGGGACAGGCGAGATTGGGGGCAGAACCCGAGGAAATGGGGACAGAGACCATGAAGTCAGCCAAGAGTGAGGGCATGAGTGGAGGGGAGGGGAGAGGGCCTTGGGAAGGGACTGGGCACACGGGCGGTGGGGCGGGGCTGGCAGCGCAGCGGCAGGGCAGCTGAAAGGCCGACCCGGGTGTTGCCGCTGCAGACGCCTGCCTCTACCAGAGCTGTCCACTGGACTCCGCATGCCCCCTTCTTCTCCTCCCTTAGGGTTCGCGGGCCAGCCCCCAGAATGTGTGCACCTCTGGAAGCCACCTCCCTCTCCGCCGACGCTCGTGCAGAAGGAGCCGCCCTCGCCGCCGCCGGCCTGTGTGCAGAGCCCGGCGCTGAAGAGTTTGAACAAGTAAAGCGTTTGCTGAGCGCCACCAGGCTGCGTGCGCCGCGGGCGGCACGGCGTGGACGCTCAAGTGTTGCAAATCTCTTTATTAATCTTGTATAAAAATAAGGTCTTCGGAGAGTCCCTGGGACTGAGGGCTTGTGGGGAGCCGAGGTGGGGGGGGAGGTTACACTTTATAAGTTACAGGCCAGGCCCCAGTTAGGCCTAAATATATGGCTTTGGGGGACAGGTGGGTGCTGCAAGCAGCATTTGCGGGAAGAGGCCGGCGATGCTCCCCGCAGTGGCAAGAGAAGGACGCGCCAGCACATGGTGGGGGGGCAGCAGAGGAGGGGGCTGCCCGGCACAGCCGAGCTAAGGACCTCCTTTCTTGAGCCTTGGCCAACGCAGGGCCCCACCCCCTCCGGCAGAGTCCATCTGAAGGAATGGTGGCTACAGTGCAAGGTCCGAGGTGACTTGCAGGGTGGGGGCCGGAGGGCGCCGGCGAGCACTGCGGCGGCCAGTGTCTGCACGGATATAGGGCTGGTTCCGCAGATCTGGCGATTGAGAGGAGACACAGCGAGGCATCAGGCGTCTGGGATGGGCAGGACCCCCACTCCCAAGCATAGGCCTCATCCTTGTGGGGCCGGTGGTGCTGTATGTGGGAGGTCTGCTCATGGGTGCCAACCCCCCTCCAGCACATCCCTGGCAGGCACCGGCCGTGCCCCCAGAGGGGAGTGAAGTGGGGCAGCCGCTGGGCCCCGGAGTACCTCGGAGCTAAAGGAGGATCTCCTCTCCCAGGCTGGCCTCACAGAGGAGCCGGGATGTCCGCTTGCCACTGCGGGCCGTGAAGGGCACCGTCTTGAGTACTGAGTGTTAGGGGGGAGAGCGGGGAGAGAGGAAGAAAGGGGGAGGGGAGACAGAAAAAGGAGCAAGAGGAGATGAGGCAGCCACCCAGGAAGGGGGTGCAGACAGAGGCCTGCACAGGAAGTCAGGCCACGGCCAGGACAGAGGCTAGCAGCCCTCACCTGTAATGATGTCTTCAATGGCCCCATCACGGTCACTCTCGTAGATGAGCGGCTCCTTCTGCTGCTTCCGTTTCAGCTCTGAGATGAGGTCCATGTGTTGCCTTCGGGCCTTGGGCGGGGACTGGGGACAGAGAGCTCCAGCTCAGCATCTCCCCCCCCCACCTCAAAGCCCAACAACACCTGTCTGGCCACCCCCACTCAGCAAGGGTAGTGGCTTGAGCAGAGGGCATAGACTCCCATCCCCGGGCTTCTGGGACACCAGCTTTGGAGGGTCTGTCCGCACAGTGAGTGAGTGAAGGGGACTAGGGGGTGGTGGTGATACGATACCACCCATCCCTGCAGAGGGGCTCACTGGTTGTTGCCCACCTTGGGTGCGGAGGGCTCCCCTTTGCCAGGGGCATCAGTGTCGGCCTCCTGGACCACCGCTTCTCTCTTCCACTGTTCCACCTCCTGCTCAGCTTTCTGGGGGCGCCAAGAGGGGTCTCCATGAGGGCTGCCCTTCCTGTTTCCTCATCCTTCCCCCAAGAAAGAAGCAGCCCCCACCCTGCCCACCAGATACAAACCTTGTAAGCCTTCACGAAACGGCTAAAGAGGGAAAAGAACATGGAGGGGGGCGTGGTCTTGGGGTTCTCCCCAAAGTACTCCACCACAGACTCGTAAGCCTCCTGCGGACACAACCATCAGCCCATCAGCACAAGATGCCCTCGGGAGAACCTCCACCCAGCCCCTGCAAGACACTGCAAGACATCTCTTCCCTGCTTCCCAAGACCAGGAGGAGCTCCAGCGCCCCCAGGGCCTGGCCACACCCCCCACCCCAGACCCCAATGCTTCTGCCTCCGAGTCCCTGCTGGCACCTGAGCCGTCTTGCTGTCTGCCAGCAGCTTGTCCATGATGGGCGCGTTGGCCTTCAGAAACTCCTTGAGCACCAGGCAGTCGTCCTGCCGCATAAATTCCCGCTGTGTCGACTCGAGGCCTCGCTGCAGGGAACGCACATCCCCAAGGACGCTGTCCAGGGACACTGGGTGGAGCGGGGCAGTACAGGGGAAGCACGTCAAAAAGCTGCACTCCCACCCCCGTGGCAGGCACCGCTTGCCACTCCCCAGACTGGCCCATCTCTGCACCCAGGGACCCGTGGGTTCCGTACCTGCACCAGCCTTGTCCAGAAAGTGCAGGTCGCTGTGGAAGCCTGTGAGCTGGGGGTACTTTTCAGTGATGACCTTCACCAGGTAGTGCAGCAGCGTCTGCTTGCGATCCGTCGACTTCATCTCCAGGAGCTGCTCCAGGGAAGGCCTGTCATAAGCAATCGACCACCCACCCACCCCCAGCCCCCAGGCCCCAGGCCACGGGTCCCTCCTAGCTCCCTCACCGCATCCAGACTCTGCAGCCGGAAGCCATAGGCCGCTCCGCGCTTGCTGCTGTTCATGTAGTTGCCGAAGGCCAAGACAATCTAGGAAGGGGAGACAAGAGAGAACTCAGGGGCATGCTGGAGCTGCAGAGACCCCCTTGAAGGTAAACAGCACACTGTAACAAAAGGCAAGCCCCACATACTGCCTATAGGGCCCCCTCAGCACAGCTGGCTAATGGCTCCTTAACTCTCTTGGGGGCCAGGTGTGATCCCAGAGCTGGTTCCCACTGGGGCTGAGCCCTCAGGGTGGCACCAGACAGAGGGCACTGTAGTCAACAGCCTCTCCCAGCTCTCTCCTCCTAAGGGGCCATCAGAAGCATGTATGTGACAGGGGGGCAGTCCCTATCTTCAGAGCATGCTAGGTGGATAGGAAGGCATCCTGGTGGTGTAGCAGGTTATGTGTTGGGCTGCTAACTGCAAGAGCAGCAATTCAAACCCACCAGCCGCTCTGTGGGAGAAAGAAGAGGCTGGCTGCTCCCATCAAGATGTACGGATCTCAGAAATCCCAAAAGGCAGTTGCACTCTGTCCTACAGGGTCGCTATGAGTCAGAATCGACTCAGGGGCAGTGAGTGTGGGTCTGGGAGGTGCACAGGAAAGGGCCTGGTCTCCCTCTCACACATCCTCAGGGCAGGCCAAGGGGGTCCACTCCAGGGGCCTGGGCTTGGCCTCTTACCTCCAGGATCTGGCGGAGCTTGTCAGAGGACTTGATGGACATTGAGGCTGCGATGATGGCATTCAGTTGCTGGGGGAGGGGAAGCAAGGTGAGTTGGGGGGGACACCCAACCAGGAGGCTCTGGAACTGCCAGACTCCTTTCCACCCCACCCAGGCCCTCACCGGCATGAGCATCTGGGTAGTGTCCGGGAAGTTGCCCAGGAAGGTGAGTGTGGCCATGCGCTCTGGCAGCCTCGGGATTCGGCTGAAACGCAGCATGAAGCGGTCCTCCTCGGCCAGCTCCTCCACAGGCCTCTGCTCCCGCTCAAAGCGGCCGATGAGGCTGCGTTCATACTCCGTGGGCAGGAAGCGCGTCAGCAGCTCCAGGAAGTCCAGGCCGAGGGCCTGCAGGTCATACCTGCAAGTGCAGTGGGGGTGTAACTCCACGCCCACCCAAGAGCAGGACCTCCTTGGCTGAGTAAATGAACTTTCAGGGTTGCCATGTGCTGATGGCCTCTGGGAACAAGGGAACTGGGGGCAGGGAAACCCGGAGTCGCCCTTCTACCACACTAGTTATGTACCTGGGCCTGGGTGCCCACAGCTGGACCAGGAGGCAGAAAGGGCCGTGAGATGTCCCATCTTGAGCATGTGGCCTTACTGTTTTCAATAGGGTCACAGCTCCTAGCCCTCTTCCCTGACCAGGCCTGCTATGGAGTTTGCTGAACTCTGTCCAATGGCTGGAGTTCAATCTCTGGGACCTGGCTGGGGACCCTGGCCCGGCCACCAGCCCAGTGCTAGGCTACTCACGTCTCAATGGCCTGGCAGATGCGGTCAGCCCCCAGGTTCCCCTTGCGCAGGGTGATGGCCAGGTTCTTGGCCCGGTTGGCCTCAATGAGAGTTGCCTTGGCAGGGGCCTTCTGGGTCGTTTTGGCCTTGAGGGCACTGAGGTTCAGGCTGGGGCCTTGAGACTTGGTCTTGAAGTGCTCTTCAAAGTCACTCATGTCCAGCTCCTGAGGGGCCAGGAAAAGGAGGTTGGGTGGGCAGGGCTGAGGCCTGGGTACATTCCTCGCTGAGGGTTGACCAAGCCACATGCAAGGAAAGATGGGTAACCCAACAGCAGGCCATGACGGGGTGCAGGGAAGCAGGGGGTTGTGAGTGCTGCTAGGAGGAAGAGGCACACCCAGCCCAGCCAACCCAGACCCCAGGCCGTCCGCTGAAGGATGGATGGGCGAGGATTTGCCAAAAATTTAAAATATATATATAGAAAGGGATGGGAGTGAGGTGCCCAGAATGGACAGTGAGGCCCTCCCTCCGTGCCCACACTGGGGCAAGGCCAGGCAGCACACACCTGCAGCACCTTCTCGTCGTTGAGCTCCGTGAACACGGTGCCTGTGATCTGACTGGGTTTCAGGGCCACCCAGTTTAAGAGCGGCATTCGGAACTTGGTCTGGATGGGTTTCTTGGCCTTCATCCCTGGGACAGTGAGA
>NW_022111358.1:32181922-32193509 GCF_000313985.2 Echinops telfairi | reverse complement strand
AACCTGGGCCCAGCAAAATCTGAAGGGGCAGCCAAGAGGCATTAGGAGGCCCCAGACCTACCTACCGAGGACACTGACTCCGCGCCCCTCCCCACCCCTGGGCCCCAGCCGTCCTCTCACCTGCGCCCATCTCCGGACCCGGCACTCCAGGGACGTCAGAGGGGCCTCCCGGAGGTGGTGGGGGCGGCGGCGGCACAGGCCCGTCAGTGCCCGGGGGCGGCGGCGGAGGCGGCGGCGGGGGCGGGGGCGGCACGTCACCAGGCAGCGGTGGTGCGGGCGGAAGGTCCTGGCTGCCAGGGAGGGGCGGGGCTGCTGGGGGCGCTGAAGGCAGTGCTTCCTGTGTGGGGGCGTATCCTGGAAGTGGGGGCGCTGGTGGGGGGACTGCTCCGAGAGCTGGCTCTGCTGCAGGTGGATCTGAGCCTGATGAGGGGATGGGAGGGAGCGCGTCCGTTTTTTGACCTAGGTGGTCGGTCCCTCGGCCGCCGCCCGGGCCCGCCGCGCGCATGCGCACTGGGCCCTTTCTCACACCTGAGCGGCGCCCACACGCCCAGCTTCTGGCTCCCACCCTCAGCGCCGGAGGTGCTTCCAGCCCTTCCACCCCCACCCCGACCCGCTCCCGCTAGCCCCGACCCCGGAGCCTAAAGCTGCTGCGCACCTGGGTGGGGGTAGTTGATGGGCACGCTCGGAGTCGGGGGCTCCGGGCTGCCAGGAGTTCCCAAGGCGACCGGGAGGATCTCAATGGCCACCGCCTCCCCCGGTCCCCGCAGGATGCGGATTAACCCCTTCTCCTCCAGCTCCTCCACCTTCAGCTCCAGGGCCGAGGGATGCGCTGCCACCGAGGTGGGAGGAGGCCCCTTCTCCGGCTCCGAGGGTCTTCCGGGGGCATCCATGGAGGTGGACTCGCTGTAGCGCTCCTGTAAGCCCCGGAGGAAGGGTCATTGCCCACCTGCAAGCCCCCGGATCCAGGTCTCCATCCACCTCCGGGCCGGAGGGGGTTGCTGGCCTGGCAACCACACCGGGGCCCCAGCCCACGGCCCCAGACTCACGCGCAGGGTCTCCAGCTCCTTGCGGGCCTGGGTTAGCTGCTTTTCCAGCTCGGCGATCTTGGCCATGGATTCGTTCTCCGCGTCCCGGAGCCTCTCTGTCAGCTATGGTACCGGCACATTTGGTGAGTTCCCACCCGCGGGCGGCTGCTGGGCACTGGCGCTGCCAGCGATTGGGCGGCCCCAGGCATGTCTGCCTGGAGGCCGGGGGAGGCTCCTGGATGGTACTCACCAGGGATGGTGGGTGTCCCAAGCCTGCCACTTGAACCCAAGTACCCAGCCATCCACAAGCCCCGAGGGTCTGCCCTCTGGAGAAGGGGTGGCCTGCCTTCCTCACAGGTTCAGCCCCGGAGAAGCTCAATGAACACCCACTCACTTCAGGGTGTGGGGCCTGGCGGAGACCCCTGAGGAAGGCACCCCTACCCCCACCCCAGCCAATGCCAGGGCTGGTGCAGGCCCCTCCCTCCGGCCGCTCTCACCGTGGCCACCTGCTCCTGCAGCTCATCCAGGTGCTCCATTAGAGCGTTCTTAGTTTCCGTGTCCTCCAGCAGCGAGCCCACGTCAAACACATTGTCCAGGTAGGCCTGAATCTGCACTTGCAGCTTGTCACTCTCCGTGAGCCTCAGCCTCTGTCCCCAGACACCACAAGTGGGGTGAGGACTGGGGATGGGGGTGGTCCTTTCAGTTACCCCCAACCCCACAAGGCCCCACCTGAGGAAGGGGTCTGCGCCCTAGTTTGCTTTGTCCCTTGATTTATTTAGTAGTAGTATTTTTATCGAGGGCTGCTGCACACTCAGCGAAGGTACTGCTTCGAGTTTTCATAGATCTACAGATCGATCACACAACCATACCCGCAACCTCTAAGACCAAGCCATGCCATCCCCGCCCCCCAGGAAACCCATTCCCATCTGCCGTCCATCCCGTTCCCCCTCGCCTGTGGGCCTGTCAGGTCGATGGAAACATTCACCATATGGCCTGTCCAGCCCGGCTTCTTTCACTTCGCACAGTGGTTTATTTCCAGACTCTTCCCTGCCAGCACGTCCCTCCCTGGCCGAGTGACATCCCACTTTCTGCTATGCCACCCTGGTCCCTTTGTACTTTTGGTCACCTGCCTTTCAAAAACCCAGTCCTCAAGCCTGGACCCCTCCAGGAAGCCCCCAGAGACACTGAGGGAGAAGCAACAGCATCTCTGCTGTGGTTTTCCCTGGGTCCAGAAGCACCAAGCCCCCTGCACACCTTCCCCAGGGCAGCGCTCTCCTCTCCTCGGGGAGCCGGCCCAGCAAGGCGATGATCTGGGTCCCTTGCAGTCTGGCATCACTGCACGTCCCTTCTCCCCTTCCCCCACTGTGATGCGGAGGCATGATCCCAAGGGCTGCCTGATCCCAAGGCTCATGCTAACCACTGAGCCATGCTCCACCCCAGGTGAGCTCACCTCCAAGTAGAGATCCAGACCCAGGTGGGTGAACTCATATTGCAGGAAGACACGGAAGTTCATGTTCTCTACCGAGTGGACCACGATGTTGATGAATTGCATGCAGGCCACCTGGGGGTGAGGGGCAGGGGTCATGAGCAGGTATAGGATCTTCAGGTGGGGCGGGGGGTGTGGTGCTCAGTGCCTCCCATCTCCCTGTTTATACCAAGCTTCCCTCCCTCTCCACATCTCCTATTCCATGAGCCCAGCACCCTGCTTCTCCAGCGGATCACCTGCCCACCTGCTCAGTGGCCCTGCCCAAGCTTAAGCCTGTTGGGCTCCTGAACTCACCAGGAAATCAATGCTGCTGTCCTCATGCCGGAAATAGTCCATCAGCTTCTCAAAGCGGTGCTGCTCCCCGCACACCTGGGGGAAGGGGGGTGGCCGTCACAGAGCCCTGGCAGCCTCCCCCCAGAGGCTCACCTGGCCTCCCAGCCTACTCCACTCCCATTTCCACTGGGCAGGATCTGGGGGGAGCCCCTGCATTCAGTGACCCCTTGTCCCCAACACCTTGACTATTAGGGGCAGGCCTGGGAAACTGGCCTTTGTGCCACCATTCAGCAGGGCCAGCCAGACCTGGACCCTTCCTCTGGTCCTCAGGTGGAGGGGAGGGATTAGTTCCACCAAAACAAACAACAAATCTATGCAGATTGTATGCAAATACATCCCACCCACCCCTACCCACCAACTGCTGGTACAGCTCTCTATGTGGCAGCTGCCACCATCACCCCAGGAGCTCTGTGACCTCTCTCTGAAGCTGGCCAGCTGCCTGCCCAAATACTGACACCAAGCCCAAGTGCCTCACCAGCATGGGACTTAATGGCCAAGGCAAGTGGACCCTACAGAACCACACCCCAGAACCTGCCTCACCATATCCTCTCCACCTCTCTCCAGAACTTCTTCTTCCCAAGCCATCCTCACCCTGTGCTCTCTACATGCCTGTCAGTGTCCCTAGGTACCTCCAACAAGGCCAAGGTTACAAGCCCCCCACTGGGGCAAGTACATGTTTGGGCATGTGGGTACCTCCTTGAAGTGGTCAAAGGCCGCCAGGATGATGTCATGTCCCCCTCGCACCAGGCACACGGCCGCCAGCAGCTCCAGCACCAGCGCCTTGGTTCTGTGGAGAGAAGGATGGGCTGTCCCCTGAGAACAGGCAGGCTCTGCAGCCATGGTGGACACAGGGCAGGGGGGCTGATGGTGAGCTCCTCGGTCAGGGGCAGGGGCCGGGCTTGGGGGAGACTAGAGAAGCTCATGGTCTGGGCAGATGTCCTGAGAATCAGGGGACAGAGTGGGCAAGGGAGCTAAACAGGAATGGGGAGGGCAGCCTCACCGGGGGTTCTTGTTGTTAAGGCTCAGAGCAATCTCATTGACACAGGCAGGGTGGTTCATGACGAGGCTGAAGCCGGACTGGAGATAGAGGAGAAGTCAGTCCCTCCAGGACTGCTATTTCCCTCTGCCCAGCACCCATAGAACAGCCCGTGCCAGGTCCCGCTGGCCTTTAATTGCCCACAAGCGTAGACGGTTCTTTATCTCCAACCACAACCACACCCTCTTCTGCTTCAGCCAAAGCCTGCTTTAAAAAAACCCAGCATCTTGGACACAGTGCGTCTTCACAGGCTAAGGGGAGGAGATTGCACCTCACCACTCCCCCGAACTACACACCCAGCCCTGCTGGAGGGGGGTGACTCAGGTCACTGTGTGAGGCACTGTCACACACGCGGCCATAACTGGAGGCATGGCTTCAAGACATGTCAAGCTCAAGACACCGAGGCAAAGGCCCAGGCTATTAGGGGTCCCAAGTGGGCAGCAGGGCGGGGAGCCGTGAGTCCAAGGGCCTAAGCAGCCTGGGCAGTTCCTAGTGAGCTCCAGCCAGGCTGCTCCCCATGCCCGCCTCCCTCGGTCCCTCAGCCCTCCCCTCACTCCCCCCCCCAACCTGGTAGTTCATGATGGCACGCAAGCACATGATGCAGACATGAACGTCATCCTTCTGACTGACAATTCGAGAATTCCGCAGTGCCTTCCTGCTGTGGGCTGGCGTCAGTCTGTGGGGGTGAGCGGAGAGAGGCCTGAGCCCCCATTTCCTATTACCCCATCACTTGGTGCCTCTGGAACCTTAGGCGGCTATCTCCCACCCACCCAACAAAAGAGGCCTGCTGTGCCATCCCCAGGCCTGGAGCCAGGAGAGGTGGGAGGGGGTGTGTAACACGGGCATTGAGAGAGGTTGCCTGGGGAGAGAAAAGACAGCCATCGCTTGGAAACCACTAGGTGGCACTCAGGCCACCTGGGTGAATCTTCCATCTTGAGAGGCAAAGTCTGAATTCACAGGACATTGGTTCGAATCCAGCTCTGTCACTTAGTGGATGAGTTTCTTCAGCTTCCTGTGCCTCAGTTTCCTCGTTTGTGAATAGGAATGGTAATAATCATACCTTCCTGACTGGGTTTTTGAGGACTATAAAGCGAGTAAAGACCTTACATAGAACAGGCACAAAGCAAGTGCCTCCTGTCTGCCGTGCCTTGCCCCTCTCCCCCACTGCCTGCAAAGACTACACATCTGTTCAGACGCATGCCAGTCTCACCTCTTCTGGGAAGCCTTCCTGGTGCCCCAGTCAGTGGTCACCTCCCTCCTCGGGGTCCCAGTCACACCTCTGCCACAGCCTGTCACCCTGCACTGTGGCCCATTAGACGGTGGGTCCCCTCTCACAGGCTAATCTGACTCCTGAGGACCTGCCACGCTGCCTGATACACCCCACTGCCATCGAGTCTATCCCTACTCAGCGACCCTGTGGATGTCAGTCTTTACAGGCAACCTCATCTTTCTCCCGTGGGGCAGCTGGTGGGCTTGAACTGCCAACGTTGAGAGGCCACATAGTTAATGCTAAAAAAAACGTTTGCTGAATGAATAAGTAAACACAATGATGAAGGTTAGGAGCTTAATGTGAAGTGGGTCCCCATGACCCAAAGTCACCGTGCAGGACTGGAGCAGCTGATCCCTGACATCCCAGCTGCCCACCCCCATCCCAGGGGTCAGCCAGGCATGCACATCCCCCAGGGGGCTACATACCGGGGAGAAGGGGGGCATCTGAAGGCCACGTGGGAGAAAACAGAGGGAGTTAGATGGGTACAGGCCGGCTCCATTAGCCCAGAAACCCCCTCCTCCTTCCAGACCCAGCCAGACCCCATGCCCTCTGTGCCATTCAATAGCTTCTTCATATGCCTGGGACCTGAGGCATGTGTGCAGGGCTATGGGGATGCATCCCCCATGTCCCCATTGGGTTGCACACGTACTTGATAGTCATGTGGCGACTTTTGGGCTGAGGTGGGCCCGCCAAGGGAGACCCTTTGCTGAGATCCTCCACTGACTGCTCCAGGGGCTTACTCTTCTCCGGGCTGGGGGACCCATTGTCTGTGTTCTCCATGTCATACCTGCAGGGGAGGGGGCAGTGGGGCCACTTGGGAGAGGGGTGGAGGGAACCAGGGAAGAGAGACCAGGCTTGAGAAGTCGCTGGGGGGTGGGGGTGGAGGCCATGTCCTGGGAAGTTGGGTGAGCATGATGGAGTGGGGGGGTCGGTGGACCAAAGAGGGAGTCGAGAGGATGTTGTCCAGGTCCCAGGGGGCCCCCAACCATGGTCTTCCCTGGCCAAGGCAGGCCTTCAGGGATGGGGTTGTTTAGAGCCACGCACTGGGCACCAGGTGGACTGGGGGAGCCAGCAAGACAAGAGAAGCAGGGGCTGTGAGGCTAGGAGCGGCCGGGGAGCACTTACGTGAGGGAGCACTGAGCAAACGCCAGGTAATCCAGCAGCACATCCAGGCCTCGGTTCTCCTCGCTGAGGAACTCCCGCACCCACCTGCAAGCGCAGCACTCCCTGAGTCAGTCCCCCTGGCAGACTGGGCAGGCCATGGGCCCCCTCCCCCAAGGAGACAGCGCCAGCCCAGGCTCAGAGGTCCAGGCTGCTAGGGGCTCCTAGGGGCATGTCTGAGAGGAGGGGAAGCCATCCAAGCCCACCTGCAGGGAGCCCACAAGCACAGCCCTGTGCAGAGGGCACCGGCGGGGCTGCTGTATGGGGGACAAGAGCCCCTCACTCACCCAATGTGATTGGTCCTCAGGGAGATCTCTAGCTCCCGCAGCACCTGTGTGGACTCCTGGACTCGCCTCTTAAACTGGGGGTCCAAACAGAGCAGCCTGAGGTGTGGAGTCAGGGCTTCTTCCCACAGCCCACTGAGCCCCAGACGGCAGCCCAGAGGGCAGCCCAGCTGGCAGCATAGACCACCCCCCCCATCTGCACACACTGCCTTTCCCACAAGCAGCCTCCCCCACTTGCTCCACACACCTGCTCCAAGCCAGAAATCCCAGGCTACCTACTCCCCTGTGCACAAACATATGCATGCATGCCACCTGGTCATGCTTGGACACGTAATACATATACATGCACACACACACCCATGCTTAGATACACAAAGTACACAGACACATACACACTCCTACTCAGATGTCCACACAGATATACATACACACACTCATTCTCAGACACACCCACACACATGCATACTTGGATACACACACGCTCAGACACACAGGTGCACAAAGGCACTACCCATTTCCATACACACATACACAGGGTACACCTCACGTCCATGCAGGACATCCTGAGCACACACACACAGGTACATTCCTATACGAGCACCCCAGGTATACACCCACAGGGCACACATGCGTCCAAACACAGGCTATTCCCCCACACCCATACACAGACATCCTGCGTACACACACACGTAGCTGGAGTGCACGCCCACAGAGGATACACATGGCACTCCCAGGGTCCACACATCTACACATGGGCATTGTGTACATGTTCACATTCAGACACAAACACAAAAGGACACACAAGGTGTCGCCACATGCACACACCAGGGCCCGACAGTGTGCCCTTGGACACACACGCAGGATGCTCAGAAGAGCGTGTCAGCGTGCCTGTCCAAGCACGCACCATCTCTTCTAGCTGCACACCCTCACACACGTCCCCCACAAACCCACAGGAGAGCGGTACACGTGCTTGCAGTCACTCCAGCTGCCGACAGAGGAAAGGGGGAGACATATACCCCCAAGTTGGGCATCCAGTCAGTTGCCACCTTCCGGCTGACCCCGCCTGTGTCCAGGTAGCTCTTCAGCTTCTGGATGTAGGCCACAGGGGGGTTTTTGACTTGAAACCGCTCCTGGAGGGAAGAAAGGAGGTGCACAGGTCGGCCAGACCCCCACCCTCATCCCGTGTCCCTTCCCAGCTCTAATCAGGACCCCAGGCTGCCTTACTCTGCCAGCAGTCAGGCCCCCAGGCCTGGCCCAGCCTTCCCTCCCCACTGTGGCCTAGTCCAGCTCTGGAGGGGACATGGGGAGGGTCAGTTCTGCCAAGGACACCAGACACACCCCACCCCTACACGGTGGCACCCTCCTAACCTCCTGCTCTCCTGGAGCCCCAACCCCCAACACCCTGTCCTGACCCCAGGGGGCAGGAAGGAAAAGTGCCCTAGACAGGCCTGTCTGGGGGTAGGGTGGGGGGGGTGGATCACTACCCACACACAGCACCCGAGGCCAGCCTTCTCAGCCACCCTGCTCACCTGGGATGCTGGCTTGGAAGGACCTGTGTGTGTGCTCACTTGAATTCAATCAAGAAATTCCTGGCTCCCCCATCTCCTCCCCCCACCCACCTACCCCCAGCTCAGGCAGCCTCTCAAAGAGGCAGAGACCAAGCTGAGGCTCTGAACCCCAGGGGTCCTGTCTGAAATGCCAAGCCCACTTGAGCTCCATGGTTCTTCCCACACCCCACCCTTACCCCACACCCCCTTCAGGCCAGCTCACCCCACCCCATCCATTACAAGAGGGCAGTGAAGCCCAGCCCTGGCTCCCAGGGGAGGTTCCCTGCTCCCCCAACTCCCCACCCCCAGCTTCCACTACTAAGAACTTCAAGGCCACTCCCTGATTCTCTCCCTCAACCCCCCCCTCCCAGCACTGGGGGAAGGGTTCCCCCCACTGCCACAGACTGCAGCTGTAGGGGCAGGAGCTAGGAGTGAGCCAGGAAAGGGGGAGTGGGGAGGAGCATCAGGTCCTGGACCACTCCCCCAGGAACTGGTTGACCCCAGGGCTGCCAAAGTTCCTATGGGGCCCCAGGTAGGAGGGCAGGGCTTCCTGCCATGGGGCCAAGTGAAGCTATCCGTCCCTGGAGGGAAGGCCAAGGAAGCTGTTCCAGAGAGCTCACCTGAATGGTGCCGGCATGGCCCCTGCACACGGCTTGGTGCCCTGGCAGCCCAGCAGAGACAGCCCCAGACCCGCTTCTGCCCCCCAGGCTCTCTGGGGGTCCCCCATGCCCCAGAGAGGGGGACCCCAGGGTCCTTCAGGTGCCCCAGCACGCTCCCAGGTGCAATGCTGGCCTCTGAGCAGAGTCTTGGCCCCCTGGACAGAGCGGCAGTGTGCCCCCACCCCAAGGTCCCCAGGAAGGGCGTGGGGACACCCACCTGGTCACAGATGAGCTCCCACTTCTTCTCATTGTCATACTGGCTCAACAGCTGCACCTTGTCCGGCGGCAAGTTCATGCAGTTCTGGGAGGGGGACAAGCACAGAGCCCTGAGCCTGGGGACAATCCAGCCCCCAGGTGGGCTCTCACACAGAAGGGGGTCCCCTCAGCCTGGAGTACTCTTTGTCCTGCTCCCCAAGCCTGCGAAGAATGGGGAAAGCACACGGGCTGCTAAAGGGCCCAACAAAGCCATCTTGGAAGAAGTCTGGCCTGGCCTGAGTGCTCCTTAGAGGCAAGGATGGCAAGACTCGGTCTTACATACTTTGGGCATGTTCTCCGCAGAGATCAACCCCCCGGGGAAGGGCATCAGGCTTGGTATAGCAGCGGTGCAATGAGAGAGGAAGGCTCTGAAGGCCCTTGACACCGTGGCGGCAACAGTAGGCCCCAACGAGGGCACAACTGTGAGGATGGCGCAGGGCTGGGCAGTGCTTGGTACTGTGGTGCAGAGGTCGCTGTGGGTCGGAACCAACGCGGTGGCTCCTAACAAGAACACCCCCCAGCCCGACCTCCATCCCTGTGACAGCATCCTCTGGGATGTAGTGGCAGCTCTGAGTGAGGGTGCCGAGCCTAGCTTACTGGGACCACAGGCACCTCTGCCCCAGCTCTGCCCCCTGGGACACACAGGTCTCACCTCCTCCCACGTGTGAGAAGATAATAGCGGGTCAACCCCGGCCAGGCCCATGTGCAGCCAGGTGTGGACATGGCCCATGGGGTGGGGGGGGGCACCAGGGCAGAGAGCCTCACAGACACCAGGAGAGGGCCCTCTGCCCCCGCTCAGCCTGCAGAGGGAGGGGCGAGACACGGCTGGGGGATGGGAGTTCCAAGAAAGTGCAGCAAGGTACAGGGGAGGGGAATTTTGGAGAGTAACCACCCAGTCACGGGCGCTCCCAGCCTGCATGCTGGGCCTAGGGTGTTGTGACCCAGGCTGGGACTTCCCTCAGCAGCTAAGAAAGGTCAGCACAGACTGCCAGGTTTCCCCTCCTCTGGCCTGCTCTGACAGCATGCAATATGTCAGTCACACTCCCCCCACAGGGCAGGTGTCGGGATCAGCCAGGTGTCACCAGCCTGAGAGAACCCCTGGACCCCCGAGATGGAGCCTCTCCCTGGATGTCCAGAAGGCAAAGGCCCCATGAGCCCTGGTGACTCGCTGGGCTTCGATTCGCAAGGTTGGTGGTTCGAAGCCACCAGCCACTCCCAGGGTTGCTACTCTCATTGACAGTTGCAGTTTGAGAAGCACACAGGGGCAGTTCGGGACACACTCCTGGTACAACCTGTCCCCTAGGGTCGTTATGAGTTGGCATCCACGCGACAGCAGTGAGTTTGGTTGGTTAAGGGTTTTCTTGTTGGTTTGTTTTCATTTTTGCTGCCACGTCAGACCCCAGAGTTGATTCTTGCCCTCAAGGAGCAAGCCAGGGTCTCCACGGAGGCCGTGGGAACCCCAGGGAGGGTCCCCACCAGGAGCCACTGTGGAAGTTCCTGTTACGGGCTGGGGTGGCTCAGACAACACACCTCCAGTCGCCGCAGGACCTGAGAGGGGGCCACACTCCCTGTGACGACTCAGACAGCTTCCTCTCGGAGCGGCTGGGTCTAGTCCCGGGTCCCTGGCCAGGCCGCACCCCAGAAATCACTGCGGTGGGTCGCCCAGACAACAGGAAGCAGGGTGCTCTTGGCTCCCATTGCTTAAGCTTTCTAGCTGGGGGCCCCACTCGAGAGAAGAAACTGTCCCTGCCCGGGGCTGGCTGACACTGGGGATACGTCAGTGATCTCCCCCATTGCAAAACTGAGTGAGCTGGCAGTGAGGAAACCGGAGCTGCCTCCTTGGGCACCCTCCCCTCCCCCTTCAGCAACCGGCCAGCTCTCCAGCCACTGCTGAAGACCAGGGAGGGGCTGCCCAGGAAGGGTCTGAGGGCTGTGGGAGGATCACACTCTGTCCCCACAAGAGGCCTCCCTGGGGCTACTGTCTCTCTCCCCCGTTCTTCCTGGCACACAGCCGTGCCGTGCCCATGGGGACAGGGCCAAGGCTGGGAGCAAGGTCTGGAGGCGGCAGCGGGGTCGGGGGAGGCAGGCGGGAAAGAAGGCAGGCAGGGCTGACAAAAGTGGAGGGAGAACCGGAGCCAGGAGCCAGCACAGGGAAGGAGAGGAGGGCAGGGGATGGGGGCTGAGCCTCCGCGGCTGAGTCTGCGGGGGCAGTTCCTCCCCAACACGGGTCTCTCTGGAGCCTCCACCCACCCTAGCCATCTGACTCCTGGAGTGGCCCCTGCACCCCAGAAAGCACTGCCCCGGCTCCGGGACCAAGCCCACCTCCACCACCTCTCTCAGCCCTTCACAGCTCCATGGCCCCGCTCCCCGACACCAGACACCACTGCCACCAGGCTCAGTGGTCCTGACTCCCACTCTAGGGGTGAGGCAGGAGGAAGTCTGGAGGGCCAAGCGGACTGCTGGGCCCGTGATGGAGAGGAGGGTGGTTTGAGCCCAGGAGGCAGTGCACTGGGAGACACACACACACACAC
>NW_022111358.1:32178193-32181813 GCF_000313985.2 Echinops telfairi | reverse complement strand
GAGTGCGCTGGGAGAGACACACACACACACACACACACACACACACACACACACACACACGGAACTGCTCCGATGAAGGTCCTTGTCATGGGGTCGATCTCAGATCTCAACTGGGGCAGGGCCGCCCCACACAGCTGGTGTTCTAGGCAGTGGTTTCTACGGGGCCGGTCGCCAGGCCTTTCCCTCTCTGTGTCCAGGGCAGTTCCCACCACCGACCTTTTTGGTCTGGCAGCCAAGCACCATCAGGGGTCCTTCCACCAAGGGCACGGCCATACCTTGACACAGGGCCCCAGGAGTTGGAGCCGGAGTCAGCCAAAGGCCGCCGGGCTGGTATGGGCATCGATCCGATGCATACACAGGTGGGGCAGTGACCCACCCAAGGTCACGGAGTCAAGAGGAGTGGAGCCCAAGCCCAGAACTCCCCCTGCCCCAGCTCCATGTTTATCAGAGGGTCAGTGGCCAGCTTCCCGCATCCCACCTGTACAGCTCCCAGCTGGCTCTGGGCATGGTGCAAGGCAGAGGGCCACTGACCTCTTCCCCACCTGGGCATCCTCAGGCCCCGGGGGCCCACATGCCAGCCTGCCAGACGGGCTAAATTTAGGCTCAGAAATCAGAAATAGCTCTGACAGCGCTGAGCACTAATTAGCAGCTGCTTCTCCGTTGTGCCCACCAAGGAAACGGCACCCCAAAGAGCGAGAGAGAGGCCAGCGGCTGCCGCTCTCCCAGAATGGGGTGAAAGCCACCCTGGAATGCAGGGACAGTGCCCCAAGCACCCCACACACCAGGACTGCCATCTGGGGTGGGGCCCCAGAAGACTGGGGGGGGGGTGCCCCTCAGTAGGACACAAACACACCTGCCAGTCTCACTCTCAGCCTGAGCTGAAGCCCCAATCCACCCACCCCCCTCGCCCACCTGCCCCCATCTCCAGAGCCCGCTCTGCCAGTGCCAGGCTGCCTCTGGTCTTGGGCACCAACTGCAGCCATGCAGGGTCCTCACCCAGCCTTGCAGATTGTGCCCAGCCCCTACTGCCCCCCTTGCCCCCCTGCATGGCCTCCACCTTGGTTCTAAAGCTTTCTGTATACTTCCCATTTGATCCCCTTTACAAATTCCGGTACATAGACTTTTCTGGGTTTCCTAAAGACAATCCCGGGCTCAGGGGAGGACAGTGGGGTGGCTCGGCCCTAGGATAGGGTGCTGGGACCACCCCATCTCTTCAAAAATGAACTGCTCCTCCCTTCATGGATCAGGGGTCCCTGGCAGGACCCAAGCCAGTGGGTGGGGCGTGGCATGGGGGGGTGAGTCAGGCCAGCAGGCAGCTCCTGTGTCATGCAGGCGACGGAGACCTCACCGCCCCCACAGAGCCTGCGCTGTGCTGGGGCATCTACCAGCTCATGCAAACCTCACAACCAGCGCCCCATTGGACAGATGGGAATAGCTGAGGCCCAGAATCCTAAAGTCATGTCACCACACGGAGAGGGTGGTAAGAACACTGAGTTTCCTTTGGAAGAAGGAGCACCAAAGGAGATGGAGCGCCTGGAAAGGGGGGCCCTGAACACCCCCACACACAGGGGTCTTCTGCAGACATGCTGGCCCCACTCCCCTCCCCCATCGGAAGAACCAGGAACAGCCAGTCCCACTTCCTGCCACCCAGCACCCTCTGCTTCCTGTTGTTGCCCACACTGTGCTCTTACTCACTGGGGGAACCACCCCCCCAACACACCCTGTCTCAGGGGGAAGTGGGGCCTCTCGGCCAGCTCCCCACACACTGCTACCGTTAGTGGCATCACTGCCTCACCCTCCAGGAGAGGTTTCCAGCCCCGGGCCCTTGTTGTCCATCTGTGGAAGGGCAGGGTGGGCCGTCCTCAGGTTTGGGTGGTCTTGGTAAGGGAGCTGGAGGAAGGACAGAGGTGGAGTCTGGACACCTTCATCTCACAGGGGCCCAGGATGGAGAACCTTGGTCAACTCCAACATCACCATCGCTTTCTTCCCAGGGAGAGGGTTTTATTGAGCACTTACTGTGTGCCAGGGATTGAATCCCCTCACCAATCCCAGAAGGCCAGCACACAACCATGACTGTTGGTTACAAGTTTGGCTGAGATCGCTCAAGGTCAGCAGTTTGAAATCACCATCTGCTCATTGGGTGAAAGATGGGGTTTTCTACCCCCATTAATAGTTACCGTCTCAGAAACCCACAAGGCCAGGTCTACCCTGTCCTATGAGGTTGCTATGAGTCAGCATCCACTCAGTGGCAGTGAGTGAGTTTGCTTATTACATGTAAGGGAAACTGAAGCTCAGAGAGGTTAAGTAACTTACCTGAGGTCACGCACCTGCAAAGATGAAAACTCAAACCCTAAAATTCAAGACCCAAAAGCACATGAAGGTCACCTACTTTTCCCGAATCAACCCTGCCCAGCTCAGAGGCAGGGAGGCCTGAGCCATCGTTCACGGCTCACTCTTCCCAGCAAAAATGCCAACTCGGCCCCAAGAGCGGTCTCACCTGTTCCTACCCATCTCACCCAGCTCTGTACCAACCCCAGATGTCCCTATGAGTCATGCCCACCACATCCCTGGGTTTCCAGGGTCAACATGTGCCAGCCCTGCCTGCTTGGAATACCAGCCTCAACCTCTGCCCAGCCCAGCATCCGACTACGTGGCCACAGCCACTTTGGGAGATGAAGCATCCACCCAGCGATAGGATGCACCCAGGCCCCATAACGACGTGCTCCCAACCCTACCCTGCTCCAAACAGAATTTCAGACTCTCATGGAATCCAGACTGTAGATTCATGACATCAGGATGACACTCTGTAGCGATTGCCCTGAAATCAGCTTTAAACCAAATAATAATTGAGCTCAACTACTGAAGTCTATCTGACGTACGCTCTGTGTTCTTTTAAGATCTTCCTACGTAGGGGAAGGTGGGGGAGAGAATGGGGAAGCCAATCATAATGATTGACATATAAGCCCCCCCCACCAGGGTGACGAACAACAGAAACATGGGTGAAGGGAGACAGTGGATGGTGTAAAATATGAAAATAATAGTAACTTATAATTTATCAAGGGCTCTTAAGGGCAGGAGGGTGGGGGAGAGAGGAAAAATGAGGAGCTGATACTAAGGCTCAAGTAGAAAGAAAATGTTTTCAAAATGATAATGGCAACAAATGTACGAATGTGCTGGACACAATGAATGGATGTATGGATTATGATAAGAAGAGCTACAAGAGTCCCCAATAAAATGATCTTTTAAAAAAGATGTCCCTACGTGAGAGCAGAAGCCCTGGTGACATGGTGGATTGGTGTTGGGCTAATAACTGGAACCCCAGCAGTTCAAACCCACCCACCGCTCTATGAGGTCTAGAAAGATGAGCTTGTCTGCTCACATGAACATTCTAAGTCTCAGAAACCCTGAAGGAGCAATCCTCCCTGTCCTATAGGGTCACTACGAGTCAAATCCATCACCACGGAGCAAACGGACACCTGGAAAGGTTAGATGGGAAGAGGAAGGAGGGACAGCCCAGGAAAGGCGGTGCAGAGAGTTAGACAACTTGAAGGACATCACCAGCTTCACTGAATTGTCCACGTAGAAACGGTTTAATTGGTGTGTGTTGTACCATGTATCGT
>NW_022111358.1:32175406-32176792 GCF_000313985.2 Echinops telfairi | reverse complement strand
GAGGCATCAAAGCCTCGCCACTTGACTTTGGGATTTGCCACAGCTCTGAATTATTCACACCGTTCCTTCCCATTAGTGTGTGTAACAGAGAGCCCCCTCGCCCCACCCCTGCAACTACAGCTGGGTGTTTGAGAAAGACAGACCTGCGCCCCCCCATCATGGTGGTGGGGACTAGGGGCCCACCACCACCTCAGGCTCCCCAAATGGCCCACTCCTGCCGCCCCCTCTGCGCACCCATCTGCTCAGCTGAGCTCCACTTGGCCAGCCTCTGGGTTTGAGGATAAGAGAGAGGGGACAGGTGGAGAAATGGGGAAGTCTGGGGTTAGCCCAGAGGGAGGCAGCCCTGGAGGCCCTCCCCTCCCCTAACCAAGCCTGTCTCAAGATTTTCAGGAACTGCTGGGAGCTCCCCCAAGGGGCCACTGCCGAGGGTCCAGGGGGACTTGATGACCAGCCAGGAGAGGGGGAAGTAAGCCAGGAGATTCAGGGAAGAATGGGGCTCTAAAGCTGCCAGGCCTGGCTCACCGGCCCCCACCCAGGGCTCAGGCTTGGACGGGCCTCTGGGAAAAGGCATGGCCTTATCTGCCGGTCGCACCGTGTCCAGTAAGGGAAGGCTGATGGCAGACAGGCTGAGGTAGGGAGGGGAAGTGAGAGTCATTGGCCCTTTCCCCCTCCCCCAACATACTTCTGCCTCCCACTCCTCATGGGACCCCCCCCCCAGACGGCTTTGGGCCCGGCCTGAGCTGAGGGAGCCTCCTCCATCGCCTAGTCCCCATGACCCCCCCACAATTCTACCAGCAAGCAGGGGGGCTTCCGGACTACCGTTCCACCCCAAGCGGTGTGAGCTGCCCGCCCTGACCCCGCCCTTCCTGACCTCAGACCCTTCAGCGCGTGGGCAGCCGGGACCGGCAGGCACGTCCCCTGCAGGTGGGGGACGAGACGGCGCAGACACACTCCCCACCACTCCACGACCCAACTCCCCCAATAGCCCCAGCCAGCACAGACACCCCCTCCCATGCTTCCAGGAGGTAGACACAGAGGTCCGGGCGGGTGCTCCAGACCCCGCCTGCGGTGGCGGGGCCGGCGGGTACCGCGTGCCCCTAGCTGGGCAGCGCATCCCACACCTCGTTCGTCATTTTTGGTTTAAGACCTTTAGGGCGCGGGGGGCGAGCGGAGACATCTCGGGGTGGGGGTGAAGGGAAGCGACCAGGCGGTTTCAGAAGAAAGTTTTGGGGGGGAGTGCTAAGTCACTCTGAAGAAAGCCACTGTCCCTCCCACCCTCTGGAGGGGCCGCCGCTGGGCCGGCGATCTCCAAGCGGCACCTGAGCCCCCCGGGGAGGGGCCGCGAGCCGAGCCCCCGCCGTGCCCCGCGCGCAGCCGGCTGGCACT
>NW_022111358.1:32171287-32173777 GCF_000313985.2 Echinops telfairi | reverse complement strand
CCGCCACACCGTTTAGTTTGGGGTGGGGGCAGTTGGGCCCTGCCTGAACTAAGGGTGCATTGAAGACCCGCTGCATGGACCCCAGACTATCTCTGGGCCAGCACACAGCTTGTAAGTGTCCCCTCTCCCGATTGTCTCACCCTTCTGCCACCCTCACTCCCAAATTGCCCAGAGGCCCTGGTAGGGGGCTAAGTGGGAACTGGGAGATGATCTAATCTTGAGGAAGGTCCCAGATGAGCCCCCACTCCACTGCCCTTCACTAGCCAAGGTCATCAACACCCCAAGTGGGTAAAAGAAGAACCACTTGTTTCTTGTTCAGGCCAGGGACCTCCAAGGTGAATCAGGGTTCACCTTGGGTGTGCTGGGAAGCTGAAGGCTCCTTGCCCACTGCCTTCCTCTCTAGCCCAGGACTGACCTAGTTGCTTCACCAGCCACTGGTGAGTTCTCGTCCTAAGGTTAGGTGGGATCTCTGGTTTTGTTGTCCCTGTTTTAACCTGCCTCTAATCCCCTGGATGGCTGCCTCTCCCCATTTAACAGCAGACCTTTGCTTAACAGCAGCCAAGGGACAGACTTTCAACACATCTGGGAGATGGGTTACAGCCCAGATGGGTTACTCCTCTTTTGAGGAGGTAGAACAAGGGTGGACATTGTGGGCGGAACTCCCCCAAAGAGTGCCTGCCCGCAGCTGAAAATTCAAGCAGACAGCCTCTAATGCCGACGGGCACCCTCAATCCCTGCGTGTCCTCCGGCCATTATCAACCACCCACGGCAAGCCTGGAGGAAATAGGGCTGGGCCAGCCAAGACCTTTTGAGTGGAACCTTATCAGTTCAGCAAGTATATACACATCAGCTCTCTCAAATGCCAATCAGAACTAGGAGTTACCAAAAAAGGGAGGGAGAGAATCATTTAATCAATGATTACCTAGAAAATTCAGTCTGCTTGGCAAGAACTCTGCCTCCAATCAAGGGTCTAGAAAGGAAGAGATCCTAGAAAGGCTGTTTGCCGGAAGAAGATTGGGTACCAATGCTTTTGTGGGAGCAATGCTTTTGTGGGTATGTGCTTCCCCCTGCTGGGCACAAGAAGTGTGACAGCTGTGATATTGATAGCGATGCAATCACACAGCATGGGTGACATTTCTGGACGGGGTTGCCTTGTCACTTGCGATGGAGGGATTTCGCAGCCACTCAAAGCTCAAGAGACCAAGCCAGTTCCTGGAGGAATGTCACCCTACGTGCTCCTGATTACTCGGCTGGTGTCTTAAGGGAAAAAAACCTTAAAAGCCGCAAAGAATATCCCATGAAAAACCAGTCTTTCCATACTAACAACCTACCTCCTGTCCTCTTGACCTCCTCCATAGGCAGCCACTCTTAGTACTTTTTCAAACAGCTTTATTGGGATATAATCCACATACCATCCAATACAATAGTTTGATTGTATCAAGAAGAGTTGTACGATCACTACCATACTCAATGTTAGAGCATTTATTCTTTCTTGTACTTTTTATTATTAGCTCCCCATTTCCCTCAACCACCCCCTGCCATAGCCCCCAAGAAACTTTAATCCAGTGACTGTCTCTGTGGATTCATCCATCCTGAATTTCATATACCGAAAAAACGTATCAAAAAAAAAAAAAAGCAAGAAAAGCTAGCAACAAAAGAAAATTCAGAAATAATTCAATCGGGGAAAAAAAAGAAATGATTCAATCGAAAAGAAAGCATAAAATATTAAAAACTAGAACCACTAAAATGGGTGGTTAAAATGGGTCAAAAAGAGAGATCAAAGGATAAGGTGTTAAATTTTAACCTGGCTACATCTGCCAAAATCGACTCTCCAATGCTCTCTGCATGAGAGCAAGGCTATTCACATCCCAACCTGTGATCAAAGGGAATTTGCCTGAGGCTTAATCCATGTGTATTTCCCCTTCACTTAAAAAAAAAAAAAAACTGAAAAAAAGAAAAACTGATATAATTTTGAAACAGGTCTAAAGGGGGATCCAATGACAAGATGTTCCATTTTAACCTCACTATATCTACTATAAGCTTCTCTACAATATTCTCTGTGTGCTAACACATCCCTCAACAAAGGTCAGAGGGGATTCACCAGCGGTTTATTCTGTATGGGTCCTGTAAATGGATTTTTACGCTTCCACTGTCATCTGTTGCCTCCTGCAAACCACAATTTAAGCTCTGATACTCTTCAACAAATCACTTGTCCCCTTACAAGTTTATACCAATTTATCCACACACCCCAGTTTACATCCTCAACAATCAGGCCTTTGGAGCTTCAGGGAGGTGGTTGTGGAAGCCCTGTCAAAGAGAAGGCAGTGCTTAGTGTCTTGCTTCAAACGGTGGGTTTCTTCAAGGCAGCGACTATAGCTTTTCTGTCCCTGCATCTCCAGAATAGGTCTTGGCACCATGTGCTTGCTTAAGAAGCATTTGTTATTCCTCTAGTTCCTAAAGGTTTCCTCCCCGCTCCCACTACCATGACTC